>NC_049228.1:24496852-25142133 GCF_011100685.1 Canis lupus familiaris
GTGTCTGAAGATTTATGTTTGTTTATAATGAAACAAATTAGTATATTAATTTACTTTTTTAAGCTGCTTTGTTTTACAACTTACTTTCATTGTTCATAAAAGCACATATTTAGAAATTCTGCTTTTTCAAGAGTATGGAGAAATGTACTCTCATATTGCTAGTAGAAAGCAATTTTGCAATATGCATAAACAATTTAAATATGATTATAATCTGACCCAGCAATTACATTCCTCAGGGTTAATCCAAAAGACATCATTAAATAAGTATGCGAAGATGGAAATTTAAGGATGTTTAATAGGAAAAATCTGGAAATAAGTGTCCATTAAAACTAAGTATAAAACTAGTTAAGTAAAAAAAATTTTTTTTTAAGATATTATTTATCTATGAGAGAGAGACAGAGAGAGAGAGAGAGAGGCAGAGACACAGGCAGAGGGAGAAGCAGGCTTCATGCAGGGAGCCCGACCTGGGACTCCATCCAGGTCTCCAGGATCATGCCCTGGGCCAAAGGCGGTGCCAAACCGCTGAGCCACCCGGGCTGCCCTGGTTAAGTAAAATTATGGTATACATAATAAGATACCAATCAGTCATTAAAAAAACTAAGGCAGCTCTATGTGTAATAATAGTTCCTGAGTACGTTTTCATATATACAAATTTCCAGGCACCAATCATATATTAACTCATTAAATCCTAACAATCCGATGAGATAAGTGTTACTAATATCACTCTTTTAAAGATAGAGAAAATGTAATTTATTTAAGATTGCTGGATAAATTGTGGGAGATGGGATTTGAACTCCAGTAGTCTGGCTCTAGCATCCATGCTTTTAACCACTACATGTCTGTAGTGACACAGGCATGTCATAATATATTATTAATGAAATATTTATATTAAATAATATATTTAATATATTATTAAATGAAAAAGAGTCACCAGGAATTTTCGAAAGAAAACACATAGATGTTCATCCTTGTACACTGTTCTTCTGGATTTTCATCCTTGTACACTGTTCTTCTGGATTTATCTCCTACCTCCCATTTTCTTAACTATAATCCACAAACCCATATTAAAAATTATATATACATATACATGTGTATGAATGGAAATAGGCAATGCTCACTTACATATTCATACATTGAAGCATGGGAGGAAGATTTTTATGCCAAATTTTTATTATGGTTATCTCTAGGGATGAAATTGTGAGTGGATTTTCTTTATCTCTGTAATATTTATATGCATATATAAGATACTAGATGAGCTTGGAGGAGGGGGGAGAAAAACATTGTCATTTTTTTTAAGGTTTTCTTTTACTATGTAATCTCTACTCCCAACATGGGGCTTGAACTTACAACTCTGAGATCAAGAGTTGCATCCTCCAACTGAGCCAGCCAGGTACCCCCTGTCATTTATTTATTTGTTTGTTTATTTGTTTGTTTATTTATTTATTTTTTAAGACTTTATTTGAGAGAGTGACAGAGAGAGCACAAGCAGAGGCAGAGAGAGAGGGACAAGCAGACTTCCTGCTGAGTGGGGAGCCCAAAGTGTGCTTGATCGCTTGATCCCAGGACCCTGAGATCATGACCTGAGCCAAAAACAGACACTTAACTGACTGAGCCACCCAGGTGCCCCCACCCATCATTTACTTTTAACCACTATCTGAATGCAAAGAACCCATTCTGATAAAAAATTCTCTGGCAAAATAATGGCTAAGATTTATTTTGACTGATCATTTCTTTCTTTTTTTAAGATTTATTTATTCATGAGAGACACAGAGAGAGAGGCAGAAACATGGCAGAGGGAGAAACAGGCTCTCCAGAGGGAGCCTGATGTGGGATCATGCCCTGAGCCAAAGGCAGATGCTCAATCACTGAGCCACCCATGTGTCCCTGACTGATCATTTCTAATCTATAATGTATTGTATGCTGTGACTATAATGTATTATATGCTGTTTCATATAATAAATGAATCAGATTTGGGGGAAATGAATGGACACTGCCAATATCCTAAATGATTTGATGATGCTACCTATGATAATGAATCATTCCTTTAGCTCAATAGCTTTCTAGTTACTTGGTAGACTATTTCTAACTCAAAAGAAAGTAGCTCCCATTCAGAAAGTAGGTGTCTTTAAATCATATTGAACAACAGAGACCTTCACCTATATTTATACTGCTTAAAAAATATCATAAATCCGGCTTTGCAATCATTAAGCCAAAAGACTAGGCAATCTGGGGCCTTGGCTCCCTCAATTATCAACTACAGGAGAAAAATGAATAGTTTTCTCTAATTAACAAAATTCACAATTCTCTTACAAATAACACCTGGACATTTAATGTGTGTTACTGGTTAATTCATGCTGGGTTCATAAGCACTTTGAACTATCCCTAAGTGTGTTATTTTTATGTAAACAAATATACATTCTTTTATATGGCTTAAGATTAGAAGCTAAATGCTAGTCACTGTCATGTATGTTTGGGATATTGTTTCCCTGGGTGGGGGCAATCAGATCAATTTGGTACACTTCAGTTCAGCTTATATATACTGTCTCTAGTGGGGTAAGCTCTGGGATTCATACGAGGAAGGGGTAAAATATAAGCCAATAGTAGTGAGAAACCTCTCCTTTTTAATCTTCTCTAACTAGGCAAATTCTACAAGGTACTAGATGAGCATCCATGTATTTCTGGAAAATTCAAAAGTCTTTCTGTCCAGGGGCCAGAGAATGTCCTCTGCACAGGCCATATCTGAATTAACATGAACAAAAATAAATGAAAATAATGCAATCAAACAAAAAATATCTGTCCATCAGGAAGATAATTTACCAGACAGATACAGTATTAGGCAGGCTGACAGGGAATACCCAGACAGGAAATCCTGGGTTACCCCCCAAAGACAGATTAAGTGTGTGCTGACAGCACCAGTAAAGAAAAATCACCAAAAAAAAAAAAAAAAAGTTTTGGGAAAGATGTAATATCTGAATCTCAAAAATAAGTTAGACATGATAGGAAAAATCATCTTTGTTGGACTTCCTTCTTACACTCTCTTTATGTTTAAGTACTTTTTTTAGTCTGAATTATATAATACTTTGACTGCTTAGGCATTCTAAATGTCTTATCCCAGCCCTATACAGATAGAATCTTTTTTACTGAAAATACTTTAAGTATCTTCCCAACTTCCTAAATAACTTTGGTATAAGAATTGTTTATATCGGGATCCCTGGGTGGCGCAGCGGTTTGGCGCCTGCCTTTGGCCTAGGGCGCGATCCTGGAGACTTAGGATCGAATCCCACATCGGGCTCCTGGTGCATGGAGCCTGCTTCTCCCTCTGCCTGTGTCTCTGCCTCTCTCTCTCTCTCTCTGTGACTATCATAAATAAAAAAAAAAATAAAAAAAAAAGAATTGTTTATATCTATTTCATGATTGGATTGTTTGTTGTACTGGGTGTTATTCTGTATGTTGACATATTGAACACCAATAAAAAATAAATTTATTAAAAAAAAGAATTGTTTATATCTAAACTCAAAATGATTTAATGAACAATTTAAAGTACAATTTAAAAACTTCACAAAAAATAATACATAGGTCCCATATTATGTCATATCTTTGTCAAGGTCTGTAAGTTACGGAAGCTCTCGTAAAATACCAAGTGGCTCTCTGAAGACACCAAGTCGTTATCTTTTGTGAAATTTGGGAAAATGATGGGGAATCTAGAGATTCTAAATTTCCTTGTGAATATAACAGTAATCACAATAATGACAGCTAACATTAATTAGGCAATAAAATTTTCTAGACACATTGAGTATTTTTATGTATCATCACATTGAATTATTACAACAATACCATAAATTAGTTACCTTTTTTTTTTTTTTAAGATTTCATTTATCTATTCATGAGAGACACAGAAAGACAGGCAGAGACCTAGGCAGAGGGAGAAGCAGGCTCCCTGCTGGGTGCTTGATATAGGACTCCATCCCAGGACCCCAGGATCATGCTCTGAGCGGAAGACAGACGCTCAACCACTGAGCCACCCAGGCGCCCCCCATAAATTAGTTTCTATTATTATCTTAAAACTCAGGGTCTGAGCACTTAAGAGTAATTTGCCCAAGGTCATATACTAGAGCTGAAATTAGAACCAAATCTGAGTCCAGAGTCTGCAATTTTAACAATTATGTTTTACTGGGAAAGGGTGGGCCGGCATGGTTTTTGAATAAATAAGGCAATTATCGCCTTCTGCAACAGAATGTCATCTTTGACTGGAGGACAAAAACTGATTGACTGAATTCCTTTCACCAACTCTGCAGCAAATGTCTTGCTATTACCACACTATTAAAGCTCCTTTGATATGTTGACATAAAATTCAACAAGGTAATTATAATTGAATTCTAAAGTGTCTTATAAATTTCTAGCTCTCAGAGAAAGAAGTGCAAATTGAAATGCAGCAGTTTCTTTTTTTAGTCAGTATACTAGAAAAACTTTCTAATAATTCAATTCTATGTTTAGGTATCTCCACGGATGTTATTATGGTAAGAAGTATTTTAAGAAAAAGGCTGGCATCATTTTGACAGAAAACAGGTTTTAACTTTCATATCATCCAACTTGTATGAATGAAAACAACTTTATATGTTACTGGAAAGAGTGCTATGACAGCAAAATTAAGTAGATTATAAGAAAAGTAAAGAAACAAAATCAAATTAACAACAACTACAAAGGATGGGAGGAGAGAATCAGAGTTCCTTACGGAAGTCTTTTTGTGTTCAATAATCTATAATGTGTCAAAGCCTATAAATTTGAATTATGCTCAATTTAAAGATAAAAACAGACTTACCTTTAGGAGAGCCAAGGCTACATGAAAGATTATATTCAAACCCTGAAATAGAAAAAGACTCCAAATCAATACAGCCATATATAATCACTATTTTACTAAGTATTTTCCCATACATCTCTAATAAAATCCATGGTTGCTTTCATCTTCACATAGAGTAATAATTAAACCATGAGATTTTTTTTGAAAGGCATCTTCCTTCTCTATGAGGCTTCCTGCAAATTTTTGGTGTTACCTAACTAATGTTCACATAAAATTGCTGTTCTTACAATAAATTATTTTCCCTTAATTCTCCAATAAATTATTCAATAAACTATTTTTCCTTCAATTTCTGGATTATCTTCATGGGTCTAAGGCGTGTGAAAGTGAAGTTCTTTGATCAACATACGAATGATGCAGAAGTCTAAAATTAACTGAAATTCCTAATCCCAGTATGTATATTTTGGTTAAATGGCCAGCAATAGACAAAACAATACAGTGTTGCTGATAATTGGGACAGGTTATATGAGGGCAGTTATAAGCATCACACTGGATTTCTACTACTTGTTCTTATTGTGCTTTCAAGTAGTATTTGTAAAACTAGAGGTGTGTAATAAGGGGCTATCTGCTAGACTGCCTTTTCTTTTTTTTTTTTTTTCTCTCTGAAAACCAAAGTAATATCTCTTTAGGAATAAACAGCTTGTTAAGAAGTCATATTGGAGTTGAATTTTGAGCTCTGAGTTCAGCCCAGTGACTCCAAAGAGCAGTTGAGATGTGAAGTTCAAAATATAGGAAATCTTAAATGCTCAAGATGACGGAGTCAGAAACAAAGCTGCCATGAAATATGCTGCTTCCTTGCCATGTAAGTCATCGTGCAGGAGAAGAAAGATCTTTCAAGCATGTGTTGACATCTCCCATACGTCCAGGGTCTATGTGCCCTGTTCATCTTGGTCACAAAGTCTATCTGCCTTTTGGATACAGAGTTGTACCAGATGTATTATGCAAAGCACTTCTAATATACCATCCCTTTCCTGTCTCTAAAATCAGAAATGAGGATTAAGACTAGGTACTCAGAGTAAATTCCTGTTATAATTTGCCAATCTTTCATGGTGCCTGGGTGGCTTAGTTGGTTAATCATTTGCCTTTGGCTCAGGTTATGATCCCAGGATCCTGAGATTGAACTCTGCATTGGGGCTTCCCTGCTCATTGGGGAATCTGGTTCTCCCTCTCCCCCTGCTGCTTCTCTAGCCTGTTCTAATAGATAAATACAATCTTAAAAAAAAAAAAACTTGCTGATATTTTCATAGTCAACTACCTAAAGTATTATTTAATTGTAGAAGGGATGAATAAACATAAAATATTTGGTTGGAGGTTTGCGGTTTACTCCGCTAACTCTTTAAGAAACCAAAGCAGCATGACGTATAACCAGGCCAGGAGACAAAACCGAATCAGCACAGTTCATTAGCACACCAAGCAATGAGTCTAGACTTGTTTTGATCATAATTTACCACTTAGAGAAAAGAAGACTATTGTAAATGAAGAAGCTTGGGTTACAATTAAGCAAAATTTTCTTTCCTTTTTTTTTTTTTTAGCTGTCATTTTTAAGTAATCTCTACAGTCAATGTGGGGCTCAAATCTAAACCCTGAGATCAAGAGTGGCACATTTCACTGACTGAGCCAGCCAGGTGTCCCCCAAATTCACTTTCCTAATCTAAATTTGGGCCCTCATTTACTAGTTGCTGCCCACTGCTGCCAAAACCTGCAGTCCAAACCTGTTGCCCTATTCCACTCCCCTCCCCACATCACAGCTGCTTGGTAGTGGTGAACTGTTACAACCAGAGTGCTTATCAACCTGGCATTAGGCCCAAGTCCACAATGTCTCTGGATCTTGTTTTTCTAGTCACTGCTCAAAATGTAAACCCCTCTTGTCTCCAGTTCTCTAATCCTTATAATGCTCTGGTCCTTTCTTCTAAGTAAGATTCCCACTCCTTCCCTCCTAAGTCCCTTCAGGGTATGCTTTGGAAATTCCACTCCATGTTCAACCAACTCTGCTATATTCTCAATCTCCTTGCTTTCACAGGGAGAGTGAAATTTCACTGATTCTCATAACAACCTCTATTGTGATTCCCATTTTTCGGAATGTGAACTTGACTAGCCTAAGGTTATAATGTATTTAGTTGAAGGCTAGGATCCCCCAAGACTCCTAATGTCTGGTTTAAGGTCATTTTCCTTAAAAATTATAGCATTTATACCACTCAGTGCTGGTATAACATACATAGCTAAGTGTTTATTTGAGGACAAAATTTATGAGATTTATTCTTTTCCTTACGGACCCAATGAGGCCAGTTATAGAATCATCATCAAATTATAGTAAGGAAGCTCTTCTTCAATGATCTCAAAGTCAAGTGAGCTACAAGAAACATGAAGAACTTATAAATTAAAAAGAAATTAAAATTTTAAATTTTAAATTAAAATTTAAAAAATTAAATCGCCAAAATAGCACCAACACCACAAAAATGTATTCAAATTTTTATTTTATGTGCACTTTGAATTAGTTTGGGGATATGATTTTATAGTTTATAGGTATCAGAAGTAGTAAACTGAAAGAAAAAGTGTGGTAGATAGGATTAGAGACAAATAGCCTACAGAGACAGCTGTCAGAATTAAAATATTAAATCTGACAGAAATAGAAGCTATACTTTCCTAAAAACTATAAAACATATAGTTGCCTGGGCCCATTTAGTGGAGCTAATAATCCTTCTATAGTTTGTTACTTCATAATGATAATCCAGCAATGTTAATGAGTGTTTACATCGTGTTCAAAATATTCTGCTTAAAAAAGGAAGCATAGCATGTGTTTTAAATAAAAAGGAGATAATTTTTAGTTTGGAAAGCTAAAGCGAGACCTTTCAGTTACCAGAAACAATTTATATATGTAACCTCTTTCAACTGGTACATGGCAACAAGATATTAGTGCATCTGCTAATTGAAGCTCTGGACATTCCCTATAAAAATAAAGAAGACTTCACAAACCTTAAACTAAAATAGAATAGTGTGGCCTGACTATGCAGACAAGATACTTTCAAACCTCTTAAGTTGTTGGAAATCAGGAAAAACTTGGTATTCTATCAAGTTCCTTATTTCACTAGTAAATATATCTTGATTTCTTAAGAGGAGAATAAAGAAGGCAACTTTAGTTGGATATTTTCTTTTAAATGAGACTTATTCTCATTTGGAAATATAATTAGAGGTATCCTTAAATTATGGAAACCTTCCACAGGCCAACATTTGGCCAGTTTAAAAGTGCAGTACCATACACAGATTGGCTTTAAGATGGCAATGTCAATCTTAAAACCTCTTAGCCAACATGAAGTGAATTATTAGGGAACAACTCTTCACTCTTCCAAGCTTCTATGAACTAAATCTGTTGTTACTTTATTATCCATCCACTCCTACACGATCCAACCTTTGACTAATTGAGCTGAAATATATTTGTTGAAATATATTTTTTTAAAGATTTACTTATTTGAGAGAGAGAGAATGGCAGATGGGGAGGGAGAGAATCTTAATCAGACTCTACACTGAATGTGGAGCCTGACTTGGGGCTCTTTCCCATGACCCTAAGACCATGACTTGAGCCAAACCAAGAGTCAGACACTTAACCAACTGTGCCACCCAGGTGCCTCTGAAATACATTTTAAAAAGAATAAGATGTCATACATTTTCAAGATGCCTCCCCTTTTCAGAAATATGTAATCTGTAGCAGTTTTGTTGAGTACAGAGGGGTAAACAAATGTTCCTAATTGGACTCAAAGAGTAAAACATTTGGAGAACTATTAAGACTAAAAATAACATGTAAATATATTGTTATGGGTACTTATTATTTATGGTACAAGGTCTAACTTCAAGCAGAAGATAATAAATAAGAGCCAATATCCACTGAATATTTCCATGTACCAAGAGCTGAGTTAATCACAATGAAAACATGTCCTTATTAAATCCCACAATCCTAAATTCCACTTTCATTCCATCCAAATTGAGACATAGTCAACGTAAATTCCCCAAGGTCACACAGCTACTAAGGGGATTTTAAACTAAGGCAGACAATTCTAGAAGTCATTCTCTTAACCACCAAGTTAGAGAAAATGGCCCATTAAAGAAATGAATACATTCTTTATTTGGGGTTATTTAACATGCCCTCTAATTCCTAGTGGGTTAAAGTGATTTCTTCCATTTGAAGTGAATTTTGAAAGCAGAGAGTAGAAAGATAATAGGTGACTTCTACCCCATATCAAAAAACACTGACAAAGAGCAGCTGACTGCTGCAGGATGTGAGGCCATACAAACCTAGCATGCTGTGGTAAGAAAGGGTCACCACCATCCTCCAGGGACAACAGATGGAGCTCATGACATGACTCCTTAACCGATAGGGAAGCTGCTGTTTCAAAACTGTCACAGCCTGGCAAAATCTTCACTTTGAAAAACACCTACAAGTAATTGCCCCAAATTAAATAATTGCTCCAAAAGTGCAGATCATCGTGTTCCTGGGTAGGCCAACAAGTGAGCGCCCACAATCTTGCATGAAGAAAGGCTGACAGCAAAGCACTCATTGGAACAAAGACACTGAACATTTGGCTCTGATGAGCAGGCAACTGTGGCTCAGAGGGGGCTGCCAGATTGAGTGAGAAGCTGTCATAAACTATGCTGACAGCACCCAGAGCAAATACTCAAGAGGTAGTGCCCAACAGTGCAAAGTGTGCATCAGTGCCGGGGTCCTGAGGGATCCAAATAAAAGGGAAACACATAGTATGTGGAAATGGAAATCCTAACAACAAGGGAGTGAGAAGTGATCAAATCAGAAGTGGCCAAGGTAAACAGAGCTGGCTCACAGACAAAAGTAGTTAAATCTAGAGGGAATGTGTGCTGCCTTTTCTGAACCAACCAACATAGGACTTGTCTTCCTGGGAAGGGGTGATGACTACATGAAATAGTATATAATGAGCATATCAAAGGAACTGAACTAAATATTCAATAAATGCTGGCATATATTATTAGGTTTGCATATTTATTGCTTGTCATGTCTGGCAATATAGACAAATCGATTGATCCATCAATCGAAATAGATATTTTTTTTTTTCTAGAGAAGAGGAGGAGAGTGGGGAGGAGCAGAGGGAAAGAGAGAAGGCTCCCTGCCCAGCACAGACCCTGAGGCAGGGCTTGATCTCACAATCTTGAGCCAAAATCAAGAGTCTGATGTTTGGGACTTCTGGGTGGCTAAGTGGGTTGAACGGCCAGCTCTTGATTTCAGTTTGGATCATGATCTTAGGGTCCTAGAATCGAGCTCCTCATCAGGCTCTGCACTCAGTGTGGAATATGCTTGAGGATTTTCTCTTTTCTTCTCCCTCTGCCCCTTCCCTCACTCACGCTCTTTCTCTCAAATCTTCAAAAAAATAAAGTTAAAAAATGGGAAAAAAAGAATCAGATGCATAACCAATTGAGCCACCCAGATGCCCTTTTAGATGGATTTTTCACTTAATTCTCTCAATAATTCCATGGCTTATGTCACTGCCACAATTTTAGAGATGAGGAAACAGAGGCCCAGAGACATCACTGTTAGTAAATGGTAAAGCCAGGACTAGAACTTATGTCTGTCAGACAAAAACCAAACAAAACCAAAAAAGCCCCAACTCCATAGCTTTTTCAGTAATTTCATCTCTACTGTAAATTCAGTAAGACTCTAAAAAAAAAATTCAGTAAGACTCTGGTTAGCTATCTATGATGAATTAAGAATGGTCATAATTCTTTGACATTTCTCCCATTGAGAGGTAGGGTCTTTGTCCTCTCCCTTTGTTTTTTTTTTTTTTAATTTTTTATTTATTTATGAGAGTCACACAGAGAGAGAGAGGCAGAGACACAGGCAGAGGGAGAAGCAGGCTCCATGCACCGGGAGCCTGACGTGGGATTCGATCCCGGTTCTCCAGGATCGTGCCCTGGGCCAAAGGCAGGTGCCAAACCGCTGTGCCACCCAAGGATCCCTGTCCTCTCCCTTTGAATCAGGGCAGACTATGCTACCACTTTGACCAACAAAATATGGTGGAAGTGAAGTTATGCTCATATTCTGGGCCCAACCCTTAACAGTACAAACTTCTGTGCCCCATCTCCTGGAATGCTCCCTCCAGAAGGCCAGCCACATGTAAGTACAGTTATACTCAGACCCCGTGCTCTAAGAAGCCAAACAAAAGGAAAGGGCCTTCAAGGCAAGATGACATAAGAAACAGAGGCCAATGATCACCCAGGTACCAGATATGTGAATGAAGAAGTAATCTTGAAAGTGAATCCTCCACCTTCAGGTGCCTCAGTTGTGGATCAAAGATAAACCACACAGCTGAATCCTTCTGAAATTCCTGACTTACGGAATTGTGAATAAAATAAATGGCTGTTTTATTTCATTTTGAAATAACTTCAGATTTAGAAAAAATTTGCAAAAGTAGTGCTAAGAATTTCTGTGTACCTTTAACTCAATTCATCAAATGTTAACATCTTACATACCACAGCACAACTATCAAAACCAAGATAATAGTACTCAAATTTTGTCGAATGTCCCGCTACTGTCCTTTCCTGGTCTAGAATCCAATCTTGGATCATATATTACATTATATTGTCATGTCTCCTTAGTCTTCTTTCATCTACAATAGATAGCAGATGAAAGTCTTTGTCTTTGATGAACTTGATATTTTTGAGGAGTACAGGATAGTTATTTTGTACAATGTCCCTCAATTTGATTTGTCTGCTGTTTCCTTATGATTAAATTTAGATTATGTATTCTTGGCACAGATAACAGAATCAATGTTGTGTCAATATATCACATCAGGAGACTATATAATATGTCTCATTTCAAAGTCATTGTTTTAAAGTCACTCAGGTTTGATACAGCTTCTAATGCACATCAGGTAACCAGAACAGAATCTTTTTGGGCTTCTCTTCGGGTAAGATAAATCTCTTACTTCTGTAGTCCAAAAAATAACACATTTTACCATGGAAAGAAGAAAGGGACAGTAATTACCATGCAAATATAAAGAAGTACTGGCTGTTCTTAAACACAGAGGCCTAATAGCAAGAATACTGTAACACATTAGCCAAAAGGTATTTTACTTTATTCTCATTCTTATATTGTAAACTCTTTAAAAATTCTATCTTTTAGGTTGACAAAATAATGGAGTTTGATGGAGTACCCAGTAAATAATGTGATATTTTAGGTTTGGGTATTTGTTTACGGATGTCCACTAGAGGTCAGGATTGCAACACTGGAAACCAAGCCGAAACTTAAGATTTCAGGGGCCTTCATAACAGCCTAGCATATAAATTCAATTAAGTCCTAATGTTTTAAAACCCTTAAAGCTAAGTCCTCCCTTATATCTACTACCCATTTACTAATATATAAAATATAACAAAACTTTCATGATTGCAATTTTCCATTTCCTCCAGTTTTATTATGTTTTCCATTTTTATTATAGATTCATTTGCTTTTTCATGAGTAGGAGAAGGAATACAAGAATGTGAGGGGATAAACATATGAATACATCTGTGTAGTTATAGGGGTTTTTGGGTTTTTTTTTTTTTTAAGATTTTATCTACTTATTCATGAGACAGAGAGAGAGAGAGGGAGAGGGAGAAGCAGGCTCCCCATGGGGAACCTGATGTGGGACTCAATCCTGGAACCCGGGATCATGACCTGAGCCAAAGCCAGATGCTTTACCACTGAGCTACCCAGGTGCCCCATGTAGGTGTTTTTTTTTTTTTTTTTTTTTTATCTTTGCTTGACTTGCATTTGTTTTTATAAGTGAAATACTACATAAAAGTATACCTACAGAGTCTGATTCCTTAATTATGAGTGACCCTGGGAAAAATACTTAGTGATTTATGAAATCTGAATTAAATAAACCTTTTGAAATAAAGGAGAGTTGGGCAGCCTGGGTGGCTCAGCGGTTTAGCGCTGCCTTCGGCCCAGGGCATGATCCTGGAGACCCAGGATCCAGTCCCACGTCAGGCTCCCTGCATGGAGCCTGCTTCTCCCTCTACCTGTGTCTCTGCCCCTCTCTCTCTCTCTCATGAATAAATAAATAAAATCTTTAAAAAAACAACAACAACAACAAAGGAGTTAAAATAAGAGAAACAAGTCAAGTTACAGGTTTTGACAAATATTTATCAAATCTATGTGCTAGGCATTCTGAAGATTACTTAGTATATACACTTATTTGTATGTTTACAATGATGGATAAATCATTTCTCCAACAAGGGACTCCCAAACTAGGACTGGAGATAAAAATATAAATAGGTAACACATTACCCCAGGCTAACAGGGGAGAAGTGTGACCAGGAGAGTACTTTATAGTTCCTACAGAAGATGCCTTATTGGTAATGAACATTGGCAATCACCCTTCTGTTCTCGATCCCTTTACGTCATGATAAGTCTCAGATTATACAGTCTTCTGGCTATAGTTATCAGTCAACCACCACAGCTGTGGGCATGTTTTTGATGCCCTTCATAAAAACAGACTTCCACCAATTCCTATCAACTGATCTTGATCCTCCCTTTACTCCAATCTCCTGCTAGAGTTTCCATTGACCCAAATCACTCGGAAGCCAAAAGGTACAGGAGCCTTGTTATTAGAGTTTTGTACCAACACCGTTTTTTTTTTTCCCCAATGAAAATGCTCTTTAAAAAATCCTGGAACACATTAATCTAAATTCAACAAATATTTATAGAACACTAGCTATGTATTCAGCATGGCATGGAGGTGTTTTGAAAATTTTAAAGAAATATGTTTTTAAAAATTAATACAATTGGAGAGGAAGTCATATGAAAAGGTTAGAGAACAGAGCAATACTCAGTACAATATGTCAAGTCACGTTTTTGGGACTCCTCATAATTACACACCTGTAGAAAAATGAAACAGGCAATCCAAATGAGCAGGAATAACTTGAGTAAGGGTAGTGTGAAATCTTCTCTAGAACTTGACCTAATTACAATTGATGAACTAAAACAAGGCGACAATGACAACTAAGGTTTTCCCTTTGGAATGCTAATCCAGGGAATCCCAACCAGAAGATTTATACCAACAGGTAAATTTTGTAAAGCCCTCTTTGATAACTCTCTTAGCTGGCTGCTACCACATCATGTACTATCTTCTAAATGATCTGACACCTTTCCATGTCACTTTTCTCCATGGTGTATGTAGGGATTTCATTGGTGGTATCCACTCCCTACAAACCCTATCCTTCTTAGTGATCTCAGAGCTGTAGGGAAATGTAAACTAGGTTCTTCTCAAGGAGCTGCCCCAATATTAGACCATGCCCCGAACCTCTGCACCTTACTATATGATATTTTCTCTACTTGGAAATTCTTCTCTCTTTAGATGTTCTCTTTTTCTAGGTCTGAGATGAGATGCTAATTCCTCTGAGGAGGTTTTCTTGGTGTTCCTGACTGGGTTAGGTACCCCTTATTAGGGCTCTTTAAAAACATCCTGGACTCTCCATCTCACAGCACTCATCCACTGCTGTGTAACTACTCATTTACCTGTCTACATTTCCCTGTAAGTTACATGAGGGCAGGATCCTGCCTGTGTCTTTACTGGTGCATTTCCATCACTCAGGACACTACCTGCAATAGAACAGGTGTTCAGTATTAGTTGAATGAACAGGGAGACAGAACATAAAGACTCCTAACTCTAGGAAACAAACTAGGCGTGGTGGAAGGGGAGGAGGGCGGGGGGTGGGGGTGAATGTGTGACGGGCACTGAGGCACTTGACGGGATGAGTACTGGGTGTTATTCTGTATGTTGGCAAACTGAACACCAATAAAAAATAAATTTATTATTAAAAAAAGAACAGATGAAATGAATAGGATTGATGGGATCAAGGAAACAGGGCTTTAATGAGAATTAAAAATCATGAAATGATAGGGTGCCTGTGTGGCAGTCAGTTAAGCACCCAACTCTTGGTTTCAGCTCAGGGTTGTGAGACTGAGCTGGGCACTGGGCTATGTGCACAATGGGGAGTCTGCTTGAGATTTTTTCTCCCTCTCCCTCTGTCCCTTCTCCTCCTCTCACTCTCAAATAAATAAATCTTTTTAAAAAATCATTAAATGTTCCTCAAACTGGTTTCTTTATAATTTCTTGATATGAACTACATACTTTTTTTGGTTGTTGAGCCTCATTTTCAGGTTATTTGGAGAGGTAAACAAATTATGTTCCATTCTTTCTTAAATATGAAAAGTGAGCTCCTGAACAGTAACATTAAAATTCAGACATATTATCTTTTATCTTCTTCTATCCCAGGAGTTTCACTACCTCTTTCCAAATCTGGAAATGGGGGTATAATGCATTAGGGTGATGTGCTTTAGGAAAAGAAAATCAATCACACATTTACTACTATCTTCAAACATAAGCAAAAGCTATCTTTTAAGTACTTCCAAAGACCAATCATAGGGGAGAAAACCGAAAAACAACTCAAGAACATGCAGTCAAGTACACAGTTGAGGGGGTTTAAAAGCCACAATATATTGTATATAATTTGCTTGGTGATGGGCCCGTGAAAGGTGGCAACTAGACTAACACACAAGGAAATGCTCTGGATCATCAATTCTTACCCATCCAAGGATAAAGACCTGAGGTTTGTGTTATGAGGGGAAACCATTAATGAGTGTATTCATCTTTCGTGGCCCTCTCTTTCTTCTGTCCTCACTGGGTACATGGGTAAGTGTTAGTGAAGCTTAAACACTAGGGACAACAGGGCAGAGGTAACACAGGAGCTCCAAAAACATGAAAGAAAGTTATTGTTGTTTTTGTTTTTTTTCTGAGAGGGAGGGAGGCGTGGGACAAATGTAAAGGGAGAGGGACAGACTCTCAAGCAGGCCCCCCAATCAGTGCAGAGCCTGCAATGGGTCTTGATCTCACAACCCTGAGCTTATGACCTAAGCTGAAATCAAGAGTCAGACACTTAAACCCACTGAGCCAGCAGGCACCCCTGAAAGAGAGTTTAAAACGTTAAATCAGGTAAACAGCTCCACAGTTGCCAGCCATGTCTCTTTGAAGGTATGACAAGGATGTTACTAATTTTAGAAACTCACAATTTTTTCGTTAATCACCAGATGGGATTTTTTCTTTTTCTCCGTCTCTGTTCCCTGCCACTTAGAACCACTAGCAGCCTGGTCTGAATAAAAAAAGGCAGTGGAAACTTCAAGAATTAGGATGATATATGCTGAAAACAGCCAAGGAGCCCAAGTTTCTTCCTGTCTCAGAGATAGGTTCTGTCTACAGAACTACACAGAACTTGGCACCAAAATAAATACACCATTTCACAATAGCCATTATATGGTAAATCTTAAATGCAACCATCTTTATAGTACTTTATTGCAAAGAACTTCTGAGCACACTGTGTAATTCAACCATAACAATATCTGTCAGGTATAGAAGTTGATATTAGTATCTTCATTTTACAAAAAAACCCTCAAATATGCTAGGTGATTTATCTAAATTCACAGCATTAGGACTAAAATGACAAGCTTCCTGATTCTAATCCAATTCTTTTACCATTAGCTGAGTAGTTCACAACTGTGGTTATTTATTAGAATCACCTGGGGTGCTTTTATAACACTGATGTAGCAGTTCCACCTCCTATCAAATAAATAAAAATTTCTTGGGGGTACAGCATGGCCACTTGTATTTTTAAGAACTTCCTAGGAGTCTCTAATATGAATCCAGACTGAGAATTGCTTAAAGTTTTCAAGCCAACCACACATTAGAGTCACCTAGGAAGCTTTAACAATAACCTCCAGGTCTAATTTAATTGGTCTGGGTGGGGCCAGGTGAATAATATGCAGTCAAGGGTGGGAATCATTTTATAATGCTTCTAAGAAGCCCATCTTAAAATTCTTTAAAGTCCACTTATAGCTATTTCATAATATTTTAAATGTTTCTAAAGTTCACCTATGCAAAATTTTTAAAGTCAAACATCAAAACGAAATGTCACTAAATATAATGTGAATTCTATTGCAGTTGTGTGTTCAATTAATTAAAAGTTATAGAATCTATCTGAAAATAATGATGACAATAGTGACTAATATATTTTTAAGAAATAAGACTGATCTTGTGCTCAGTCTCATCTTTTTAGAAATTGTGGTCAGACAAAAAGAAGATGTTGAATAATCTCTCTGGAACCTATTAATGCTGATCATACATTATTTTTAAAAAGCAGACTACATTCAATTCTCTAATGAATAACTCTTCAAGTGTATTCATATAGGTAATAATCCACCAAGAAAAGATAATTGATGCTTCTCTACAGTAGTAAATCCATATATAACACTTTATGTGAATTATGCATGAAATTTTAAGTACTTAAAACATTGTATTTTATGAATTTAAAAATGAATACATAATGATGCAATCAGATAAAATGATAAATAAAAACATGGAAGTTGGGATACATTGCAAGCTAGTCTATATACCCTCATCAGATAATTTGTGAGCAGAAAAAAAGAGTGGTCACTTGGAAAGTTGTTGAAAATATGTAACTTGTACCAAATTTCTCCAGTGTCTTCAGGGATTTATGTCTGTATGTATACATGTATATATTTTATATAGTTGGTATTCTATTTTAAAAGGAAACTATAAAATTGACTATAAAAATCTACAGGAAATACAATTGAATGAGTTAAGCTTAATAAAGATGAAAAGATTTCAAAGTGCTAAAATTTGGCAGGTTAATGGTGACAAAAGAACAGCATATAATAAAAGCTAAGCCACAGAATTTCAAGTTAGCAGATAAATTTTATGAAACTGGTCACAGGCTGAGTGAAGTAAGTCAATTGGAGAAGGACAAACATTATATGTTCTCATTCATTTGGGGAATATAAATAATAGTGAAAGGGAATATAAGGGAAGGGAGAAGAAATGTGTGGGAAATATCAGAAAGGGAGACAGAACATAAAGACTCCTAACTCTGGGAAACGAACTAGGGGTGGTGGAAGGGGAGGAGGGAGGGGGGTGGGGGTGAATGGGTGACGGGCACTGAGGGGGGCACTTGACGGGATGAGCACTGGGTGTTATTCTGTATGTTGGTAAATTGAACACCAATAAAAAATAAATTTATTAAAAAAAAAAGAAACTGGTCACAGAAGGGATTTTAGAGAAAACAAGCTATCAGTATTATTTCTACTGAAAATCAATATTTGCTCATCAATTACAAATGTGTCCTCAAATTTTAACAGAAGTACATATTAGTTGCTTGACCAGAAATCACATTCCTTACTAGAAGAGACAATATACGTGCTTTCAAAAATAGTAATAATTTCTAACTGCAATCTGAAAGTTTAATCCTTAAACAAAAAATGTTTATAAAGCAGAAATGATAATTTTTTTAAGTGTAACAAAATCTTCTGATGAGCAATTCACTTTCCTTCAACACTAAAAACAGTTGTAAGTTGAAAAAGTCCTATTTTCCATAGGTTTATGATCTAACACAGGAATTTTTGCATAGCAATCACAATAATTTAGAATATACTTCTCCTACATTCACTTCCCCATTCATATACCAGGAATATGTAAAATCTATAACTCTACCAAGGAGTCATAATAATTATCCAGTTTTTAGAAAACAAAAAGTAAACGAGTTTCCAATCTTTTTTTTTTTTTTAAGGATTGATTTTAGCAACCGAGAGAGAGATTGCTGGGGTGAAAATCACCAGAGAGAGAGAGAGAGAGAAAGAGACAGGGAGAGAAGAATGCACAAGAGGGGCAGAGGGAGAGTGAATCTCAAGTCAACTCCCTGCTGAGCATAGAGTGAGATCTCATGACCCTGAGATCACGACCTGAGTGGAAATCAAGAGTTAGAGGGTCAACCGACTGAGCCACCCTGGTGCCCCTCCAGTCTTTTCAATGAAGTACTATTATTTATGTAGCTAACCATCTTGTGTTAGCAATGAGCTATCATGGAACAAAATGCCCAGTACTTCAGGTACATAAAGTAGTCTAGTCATTTGATGGCTTTAGAATATAATTTAGCTCACTCAAAATTATGTTAAGCTGTAAAACAGATGGGAGGGCCTGTTCTTTTATTAGGAGCTGACCCAGAAAAAGGTATCCACCTAAAGCAGGCAGATAATTAAATCACTTTATTGAAAGTTCTTTTCCAAGAAATCCTGGCTTCACTACAAGAAATTGTGATTTCCACAATTCTACCTCCCATAGTGAGGAGAGATGTCCTCACTTAAGAAAAGATGGAAGAATTAGTTCAGCTAATTTGGTTTGAGATCTAGTAAATGACAAAACAAAAAACCCAAGTTAAAAGTAAGAGCTCTAACAAAGCAAAGAGATTTAATTAGCATAGGACACTGTAGCAACACTGTAGGAATACAGTGGTTGCTGCAAATGTTCTTTAATTGTAAGGAAAAACTCTAGAAGCCCTGTGAAATTCATTCCCATTTAAACATAGTAAATCAAGCCTACTATTAAATAATCTAGAAATTCACTGTAGGAATTCATTAATAATATGAGCCAAAAAGTTTCAGAGCAGGGCTAAAATATCTGTACCATAGTTCGATTTCTGCTACTGACTGGCTTAGGTAAATGTCTCAACCTCTGGGAGTAAGATTCCTAAATAATGAAACAGAGAGGACCAGTTAAGAATAATGAAGAATAATGAAGAATAATGCAGAGAGGTCTGTTAAGGGCTCACTTCCCGGGTCCTATTCTGAAAGATTCCAATTCAGCAAGTACAGGATGGGCATGAATATCTATTATATATTTTAGCACCCTTCACCCTACTCCACAAACTCTAATAATACGCTGGCTTTAGGAACCATTGGCTTTCATGTTTTGTTTTTAAGGATTAAGAGAAGCCAAAGAAGAAAAAGTTAGAAATACTGATATAGATCAAACGAAGAAGATCCTTATACAACAAATAAGTTTGTATTTCATTTCCTTATTCCAGAGTCACCATTCTACTTGTTGCCATTCTGCTTCTGTCGCTGCAACTCATTCCATTGCAATTGCTGGGGTGAAAATCACCAGTAAAATGTCCTTTTGATTATTTACTGAAGGCTTCCTCTCTTTCTAACTGGGACTTAATTTCCCATGCTTCTTGCATCAGGGACGCCATTTCCTTCCTTCAGATGGCTAAATGACCAGGAGAGAAGTTTAGCTTGAGGTAATCACCTCCTGAAACTCTCTGTGATTACAGGTCTTTCAACTTACAACTTAAAATTCTCATGCCCCTCAAAGGAGATTTACTAATGTCCATTTATATTCTGACCATTTTCTACCTACATGTCTTCTATTAAGATTATTGCTAGCTACATTCACTTCATGATACTTAGTTGTTTATGTATATTCATTTTCCCCATGAGATGGGAAATCCTTCCAGGCCAGGGACCATGTTTTACCTTGATAATTTCACAGCCAATCTAGAGCTGAGCATATTATAAACACTTAATATTTTTTTTATTAATTTAGTTGAGTTGATCCAATTATCTAGGTTATTGGAAATCAGGAAGTTTTCTATCTAAGGGAGGACAATCCATGCTTTATGTTTATAAATGAAATGAGAAGAATTATACAAGAACAAGGTACTACTTTTCCAAATTAAATGCACTTTTCTTTCTTTCTACTTTTAGAAAAGACTAAAGAAACATATATGATCCAAAGCCATCTGAACAATTAGTAGGAAAGATACAAGAATATAAAAGCATACAAAATAAGCAAAGGTGCTTTGTACTATAAATAATTCTACTTAATTGAACAGCATGAACAGATATCAACTATGACTGGCTTCTAGCAATAGGTTGACCAATGGTGTAAAGAGAGGTCCTGGCATGTGTTCTCAGTTGCAAAGAAGGAGTTTTACAATTCAATAGTCAAGAGGCTGAGCATAAAGATAGCTTTGATATTAGTTCATCTCATCTTGTGCCTCATTTATAATAAGTGACATTTGCCTTTCTCCTAAGACCAAGTTTTTGTCTCTTAATTGAGTTCTGGCTCTGAATTCTTATGTTTGCTAAGTTGCTGTCTTGAGATCCTGTTCAATTCTCTAGGCTTTTTAAAAGACGGGGACCTTATTTTACTGTTGCCAGACCCTGTTTAGAAATGAGATCCTGCTTCCCTTTGGTTGGGACTTGAAAACTTTACTGGACCTACCTTGCATTCTGAATATCACCATCTTCTGAGATCCCGACAGTCATGCTTGGTGTTCCAGCTAGGAGCCACTCCTTCTTTCAATATACTAACATTTTCTGCTGAAGGGCAACAACTGTGCTAGGTGATGCAAAGATAAACCACAGTCCTACCCTTGAATATTACATGCTCTAAGCACCTGAAAAGATTCTTCTACCTGACTGGCCACTACTTCAAAGTCCTCCTTTGCAGGATTTTCCACATTTTGTCTACTGATGGGTGCCCCAGCATTCAATTTTTGATCTTCCTCTATTGAATCTCACTTTCTAGGTGACCCCATCAAGTCCTGTGGCTTTAAATACATGCTATATGTTGATCACTCCTAAATCAACATCTTTAGCCCAACTGTCTCATTTGAATTCCAGACTCATACATATATCCTACTACTTCAAGATCAGATGTCCATATAAGGATCTCAGTCATGTCTAAATCTGAACTCTATATTTTTCCCACAAGCCTGCTCTTCCTCCTATCTTTGCCACCAAAGTTAACATGGCAACTTCATTCTTCCAGTTGCTCAAGCAAAAAGCCTTCAAGGTATCGTTTCTCTCACAAACCATGACCAACCCACCAGCAGAAATCTTGTAGGATATACTTGCAAAATATATCCAAAACTCAACAATTTCTCATCATCTCCTACCCTAGCCTAAGCCACCATCATCTGTTGACCTGGGTTAATACAATAGCCTCCTGGTCTTCCTACCTCTACCTCTTGGTCCTCCATAGTCTATTCTCCACACAGCGTCCAGACTCTGCTCATTCTTGCTGTTTTTTGTTTTTGTTTTTGTTTTTGTTTTTGTTTTTCCCTCTAACTAAATAGCTTCATGAGGTCAGAAACCTGGGCTATTTTCCCCACTGTCTAGAACAGTGTTTGGGAAACTGTAGTGCTAGATAGTTGTTGAATGAATGAAAATGCAACAAAAGAGGTATGTACATGGCAAGGGGGGAGCCCCAAAATAGAAAGATTAGATCCTCTTGGGTAAATAGGGAAAGGCTTCACAAAGCAGTGGATGCTTGAACAAGATTTTAAAGAAAAAACATGTTAAAATGTTGAGAGGAACGCACTGCAAACCAACAGCCTAGCATACGTAAAGGCAGAGAGCAGTGAAGGAGTCCGGTGCACTCAGGAATAGCATGTGGTGATCTGGGAGGGCTGAGACAAAGTGTATGTGAGCAGGGATGAGGACTGAAGCCAGAGGCTTGCTTTGACCCTTGTAACTATCCACATCTTGATCCAAATTATTATCAGTGGCAGAGATATTTGGGCAGCAAAAATACACAGAAGGCAGTGGAGTGGGAGTGAGTATGTGGGTAGGGGTTAGGAGACAGATCTGAGCCAGCTTTCCTGAACTAACCTTTCACTTCCTATTAACTGTATGACTCAGAGCAATTACTTAAACTCTCTCTGCCTCAGTTTCTTCATAAACAGCACTTACCTCACCAGGCTGTTGTGAGGACTGAGCACTTACAAACAACGCCTGACACACAGATAAGCACTATATGCCTGAACACAGTATTGTGGTATTAAAGTCCTCAAAACTGAACTTCCTAGAATTTTTATAAGGAATTTCAGTAATTCCAAATCTCAAGAAAGTTACTACATATTTTGATAAAAGTTGACCTACATATTTCTTCTATAACTTCTTGAAGAAAATTCTCTTTCTTCTAATCAATCTGATCATATCAAAGACTCAAGTCTTGAAAGGAAAAACTTAGGTCACTAGAAAAGGGAAGCAGCTAATACTTTAAGAGGAAAAGACCAAAGGATTAATAACCTTTGCAAACTGATAGAAAGAAGAGGTGCATTTTTTTTTTTTTTTTTAGAAGAGATGCTTATAGTTTCTACTTCTAGAAAATGATGGAAGCTGGCTAATTTAGTCTTTGGCATTTGTTCCTTAATCCTTAGTTGGAGTTTTATTTTATTTTTTTTTTAAGATTTATTTATTTATTCATGATAGACATAGAGAGAGAGAGAAAGAAGCAGGCTCCATGCCGGGAGCCTGACGTGGGACTCGATCCCGGGACTCCAGGATCGCGCCCTGGGCCAAAGGCAGGCGCTAAACCACTGAGCCACCCAGGGATCCCCATTAGTTGGAGTTTTAAAAAGGCACTTCAGTAAAACAGCTTAGTTGTGCTTGACAACACTGGATGTTTGCTATGGACAGGCCACCTTGCCTCTATCAGGCACCTCAGACAGATGGTGCAGATCACAGGATCTCTGCAGGTGCATCCACTTGGGCCTGGAGATGTCAAATCCCAGCCACAGGAAACAGACACTGATAATAACCAGAGAATCTGAGGAAGATAACCAGGAAGCCAAATATCCCTCCTGTTCCAATGTTTACTGGCTTCATTGTGTGGATCTGCCTTCTATCTAACTGCTGTTCCTTTGCTATAATGTAAATTTACTTCCTTTTGTTCATCCTCAAAGGAAATGGGGAACACCTGGTCACAATTTTTCCATGTCATTGAAGATACTTTTGAAGGTACCCTGTCCAAGGTTAAATAGTCTTAATTCCTTTAATCTATCCTCATCTTTAAAAATTGTAAATTCTTTTATTGTTCACCTATGAATTCTTTCTGAGGCCTTCCTAAATTTCCTAATGTAAGATAAAACTAGATAGTATGCTGAAGAATTACCTTATACTCAGAATATTAAATTTAAGCCCTCATCTTAAACTGCATACTCCTGCTTTGGGCTTTAGATACCCCATGGGTCTAACAACCTTTCCTGCCTCACTTATACAAGTCCTCTTCATTCATTCATTCAGTCATTCAGTTTTTATTTATTTAAGTAATCTCTTATCATCCAGTTTGGGGCTCCAATTCATGACTCCAAGATCAAGAGTTGCGCACTCTTCCAACTGAGCCAGCCAGGCACCCCAGCCCTCTCTTTTATTTATTTATTTTTTAAATTTATTTTTTATTGGTGTTCAATTTACTAACATACAGAATAACCCCCAGTGCCTGTCACCCATTCACTCCCACCCCCCGCCCTCCTCCCCTTCTTTTAAAAAAGGGCTATTGGCTTGAACTACCTGTAGGGCACTTCCCAAGTGTAACAATCCATTATTTTTTATGATTTAAATATAATAGAAACATTTGATTTTCTGGTTTCAAATTAAGAATGGACTGGGTAGATTCACAAAGACATGGCTACCTTTAGGTTCTAGTTTACCACAAGGTGTAACAAGGAAGACACCAACATTACCATGCAGAATCTGGAAACCAAGGCTCCTTTCCAGAATATCATATAGAACCTAGCCTTTTTAAGACTGGAGGAATTTCCAGGTATCTTGCAAACTTAAATGATGGTGGGCTTATGATAAAAGTAAAGATGGTCAGGAATGGTATGGAAAAAAAATTCTCAAATTGAAGATTTAGGGTCTGGAGGTTTTCGTTTTGTTTTACTTTGTTTTCTGGACTAGAAAAAATATTTGCCAAAAAGCACTGTAATCTATTTACCACAAATGTTGAGAAATTCAGGACAGCCCAGGTGGCTCAGCGGTTTAGCGCTGCCTTCAGCCCAGGGCCTGATCCTTGGAGACCCAGGATCGAGTCCCATGTCGGGCTCCCTGCATGGAGCCTGCTTCTCCTTCTGCCTGTGTCTCTGCCTCTCTCTGTGTCGCTCTCATGAATAGATAAATAAAATCTTTTTTAAAAAAATGTTGAGAAATTCAGAGTACTAAAAATTCTGAAAAAGTTACCAAAGTAGAAATTTCTTCTCAAGACAACTTAAACAACAGGACAAACATTTATTTTAGAGGGATATCTAAGTATCTGCAAACAGAAAGACAGAAAAATCTGTCTATATAATTCCTAGTGGCCCTCATGATCTTTTAATAGTCTCGAGGCAATACATCTGGGGACAGTGAGCTACACTAGGTAATGGTAGGATATCTTTAGGGCTACCTAAGGGAAAGTAAGCAGGATGGGTAGTGTTGTTCTTCCACTTAAAATTGAAGGGGTTCAGTCCATTACATTTCTCTCAGAGGCCATAATTCTGACTTTTGTAATCAAATTCGTATGTCCCCATGCCAAATTTATTTTATTTGTGTTTTAATTCCCTTTAGGACTCTGAAATTGTGTGACTGGGCCAGATGATCCCTCAGGTGAAATCAAAGGCATTCCTTCTCAGAGAATATGTGGGTGGACACTTTATCTTGGTGTACCCCTACTGGTACACTAGAAATGTGAATATTGAGGCTTAAACACAATCAACCAGTATAGGCAAAAATCCAAACATGAAGAGAAAAGCACTGCAAATGGAATGCACCCAAAAAGGCTTAGTTGAGTCAAGTAATTGCTCTAAAATTTACATTGAGTTATTGGAACTAATTTATTTAGCTTTTCATTTTTTAATGCTGTAAAAATTTAAAGACTATACAAAGGGAAATCGATGGGTAACAAATCACAGATAGAAATAAAAGCTGTAGTTGAATTTGGAACTGGTTCTAGCTATATATTTGAAGGTTGTAGTGTGTGGAGGTTATAGGGCTTGAGCAATACATGATTGGCTCTTTTATTTATTTATTTTATTTATTTATTTATTTTATTTATTTATGATAGTCAGAGAGGGGGAGGGGGAGAGAGAGAGAGAGAGAGAGAGAGGCAGAGACATAGGCAGAGAGAGAAGCAGGCTCCATGCACCGGGAGCCCGACGTGGGACTCGATCCCAGGTCTCCAGGATCGCGCCCTGGGCCAAAGGCAGGCGCCAAACCGCTGCGCCACCCAGGGATCCCATGATTGGCTCTTGAATATAATTCTCCAAACAGTCTTAACTGCTGACGGTAAAGAATAAGAAATTAGTCTGCAATTTCTTCTGGTGAGAGACTCTGGATTCCTTTTCTCCTCTAAAACAGAATGCAATTCTGATGACTAGCACATGAGAGTAAGTGTGTGAAAAGCAAAACCAGAATCTTCACTAGCTGTTTGTTGTGGTTTAATTGTTCTTCTCTAGGGCCTTGCTACAGAATGTGTGCTCTGTGGAGGCTGTAACAGCATCACCTAAAACTGAGTTAGATGTGCAGACTCTTAGGTTCTCCATTCCAGAACCACAAATAGGAATCTGAACTGGCAATTTAAGTAGGATCATCAACGGATTCAAATGCATATTAAAATTTGAGACCTACTTGCTAAAGTTCCTTCTAGTTCAAAGAGTTTACAATTGTATAATAATAAAATTTGACTCTTGGGCAGCCCCGCCCCCCCTCCTCCTGGTGGCTTAGCGGTTTAATGCCGCCTTTGGCCCAGGGCGTGATCCTGAAGACCCAGGATCAAGTCCCACATCAGGCTCCCTGCATGGAGCCTGCTTCTCCCTCTGCCTGTCTCTGTCTCTGTCTCTAATTAATAAATAAAAAATCTTTAGAAAAAAAAATTGACTCTTGACAAAGGAGTCTTTGAAATAAGGTAAAAAAAAAAACTCACTTGAACCTGACATATCATTTTAATGAAAGGAGAGGACTGTACCAGGCATATGACAAATATAATCTCATTCAATCCCCACAACAATCCTAAGAGATGGATATTATTATCTTATTTTTACAGAAGAGGAAACAAAGGTGCTAAGAAGTGAAATGATTTGTAGAGGCAGTGCAGCCTATAAGCCACAGCACCTGGCTAGGAAACCAGGTCTTTCTCACTCCAAATCCAATGCTGCTTCTATACTAATCCAGGATGGGGATTACAGAGGAGATGCCCAGTGTAGTCATAAAAAACAAGTAACAAGGCAGCCTGGGTGGCTCAGCGGTTTAGTGCCACCTTCAGCCCAGGGCGTGATCCTGGAGACCCAAGATCGAGTCCCACCTCAGGCTCCCTGCATGGAGCCTGCTTCTCCCTCTGCCTGTGTCTCTGCCTCTCTCTCTCTGTCTCTCACGAATAAATAAATAAAATCTTCAAAAAAAAAAAAAAAACAAGTAAGAACCAACCAGAAATGTTTACTGATTACTAACTCTGGGCTGAGACCTGAGCTACTCTAAGAAAAAAGGTAAAATATATGAGCAAAAAGCCAAAATTTAGAATAAAATGAGTAAAAATCTTGTGATTCATGCAAATACTAAAGACAACCCAGATTTAAAAAATGATATTACATAAAAATAAGCAAATAAACAAAGAACACAAAGTCTCAAACAGGCTATACTTCTGCATTTTCCCATTTTATCTGTTTTTGAATTTTTAAAAGACATTACAGATCTCTTTTGCGTAGTGGTTCAAAATATAATCTACTTCCCACAAACAGCAGATGGCGCCATGCATCAATGAAAGTGACAAAAATCAAAGATGAAGCTGTCAAAATTGCTATCTTTTTAAAAATAATTCAAATTTTCTAATTAGCTTTATAATAGTGGCAGATGATTTAAAAGACTTCATTTTGAAAATTCACTTTAGGAGCAGAAGCTGCTTTTCATCCAGCTTTGCTGACCAAAGGAAATAAAAGAAAAAGCCATCTTAATTTGTAAGTCTGTTGCAAATAAATTTATAGACAAAGCCTATACTACCTATTGAGGTAGTAACCCTTATTAATCTTAACATAACTCCTAACGTGAAAACTCCAACCGAGGAAAGATTTTTGGAAGAAGAAAATTCAAAGGGGAAATTCAAAGTGCCAAACTTAAATAAACAAGTCGCTTTACAAATTAAGGACATAAAAAAAAACATAAAAAAAAAATTAAGGACATAAAGTAATTATATCTTCAATCAATAATGATAATGTGTGGTACTGTCAACTGCAGCTCAAGCAGAATTAAATGTTCTTCTATGAAACTACATCACAATTCTGTTTTTTGACTCCAAACACTTCCAGGCACTGTCCCAGAACATAGAGCAGGCAAGCTATTTGAACACACCGTTAGCATAAGTGAGCCCTTCCAGTCTCTGACATAGCCGGCAAGCAGACAGGACTTCAGAAGCTATTTCATTCTTGGAAACATAAAGCACCTGGACTAAAGCTTTCTACAGAGAGAAAAGAGATTCCATAGACACAATTTCCATAAAAGTTACAGGAGGAAAATGAAAGGTTAAAAGAAATAAAACGTAAAGTGATATAAAAGGTTGTATGCTATTGGTGCTTCCAATGTAGAAGTCTAAGTTCTGCTAAATCTCTTTTTTCCAAACAGCTTGTGGGGGAGAAAAGAAGAGACCATGTTTTCAGAAGAAAAAGAAGAAAAAACAACAAAAACTCTTCAAAAAATTTCCTGCAGGGGAGTCCTGGGTGGCTCAGTGGTTTAGTGCCTGCTTTTGGCCCAGGGCGTGATCCTGGAGTGCCAGGATCCAGTCCCACATGAGGCTACCTGTATGGAGCCTGCTTCTCCCTCTGCCTGTGTCTCTGTCCACCCCGCCCCCCCCACCCTGTGTCTCTCATGGATAAATAAATAATATCTTTAAAAAAATTTCCTGCAATGTATTTCTCCTTCTCATGCTTTAAACTAGTATGTAGTACTTTCAGAAGATGGCAATGTTTTCCATTGTCCCACTCAGATATTTTTTCTGGGTGAAATACAGCAATACTACTCCTTTAGAGTTTAACTTACAGTTAGCTTTGACCTTCAATTACGTAAATTCATTTTAGGTCCAAACCATAAATAAAGGAAAAAAGAAAATCCACTTAGCAAAATGCTTTTTCGCCCTAGGCAGACACTCTTTTTTGATTCAATCCTATTCTACTCTCATCATTTCTCACTGAGCTGTCAGAATCCTTCAAAGAGCCACCTCAGTGCATAACAACCATGGCCTGTATTCTGAAATAGGAATTCATCTACCACCCTTCATCCTCTGCAGACAGTTTTGACTAGCCACCATCAGCTCTTCTGTGGGTAGGAGCCCTTAATTGGTCTGATTTCCTTATCCCCCTTCGATGCATCTACAATAGCTGTAATCATCTCTCAAACATTTAAAGCAGACCATCCAATTCCATGCTTAAAGGTCATCAGTGGCTTTTTGCATCACTTGGGATGAAACTCCATGTCCTCCTCAATATGGCTGCAAAGCCCTGCTATTATTTGGGTCCACCTACCTCTTGGCCAACTGTTCTCTGTGTTCTGGAAGTTCTGGCTTTCTTTTAGTTCCTCCCACCTAAAAGCCTTACACATGCACTACTTCCCCCCTCTTAAATGGGAATTTTCCTACTCATCTCTCAGATCTCAGCTCTAAATGTCACTTACTCAGAGAGACCATTCTTGAAACCTTATTCTAAAATAGGTTTACTTATTACAAAATCTTGAGGCAGCTTGAACCTTCCCTTCATAGCATTATAATGTAAAATCATGTTTTTGTATTTATTTATTACCTGTCTTCCTATCAGCCTCTCAGCTCCATGGGTACAAAGACAATTCCTTTTCAATTAATCATGATATCTGTTAGGTCTGGCTTCATGTCAGGACATCTTAGGTGTTCGATATTTATTAAATAAATGAGTGACTGGAAAAATAAGACATTCTCTTCAGTGAGTATCTCTGGTTCCCTAGGTGTTGAATTGATGAGCTATTAGTTATTATTTTCCTAGAGACAAAAGAGAAAGCCTCATTTTGGAACAACTTGGAAACATATTCTGCTCCTTTTTTGGCTTTCCTGGAATCCTAACAGCTATATGTACTAGTTTGTCTCATATTCGTATCTAGAATTAGATAATCATCCACTTCTCACTCCCTTTCGATGACTTTGAAAATAAATTACTTAGGTGTCCTTTCAGATTGCCATATAAACATTTAATTACTCGACCTTTAAAAATCTAGTTATCCTGCCTACAATGCAACACATTAACTAATGTGTTCTATAAATTCTTTCTTCCCCAAGTATAAGAAACCACTTCAAAGAAAAGGCTATAAAAGAAAATCTAATCTAAAAATTTTATATACACTGTATAATGTGTTCCCTCCTCCATAATTCCACAAAAATGTAGAACTGTTAGACAATTTGGCATTATACCACATACTTTAAATGTATACTTACTGCAAAAGATAAAGGCACATGTGCTAGAGGACAGACGCGGAAACCACAATCCAGAACATTAGCAGTTATTCTTAATGTTTCTCATTAAATATATGTCAATTGATATTACACAACTAGTATGGCTCCTTCCAGAATTACCTTTGTAAAGCATCTACTTTATCATGCCTGATTTAAACTTTCTGCAGCTTTCCATTTATGTAACTGTGCTTTCCAAACTATGGTATGCCAAAGCGAAGGTACAGAGAGCTATGTGTTAGAAGAGGAGCCGCCAAAGCAAATATGGTACACTTCCTAGGACAAAAATTTTTTTTTTAGGTAAACAATTTATACTCGAACATTTGAAAAAAAATATTTATATTAAAACAGTTCTGGCTCTATTTGTGGAACAAAATGTAAAATTCAAAAATGAAATTTTATTTATTTTTTAAAAGATTCACTCATTTCAGAGAGTGAGACAGAGAGAGAATAGAGGGGAGGGGCAGGAGAGGGAGAGAGAGAATCTTAAGCAGAATCTTCACTGAGTGTGGAGCCCCACAAGGGGATTGATCTCACAACCCTGAGATCACAACCTGAGCAGAAACCAAGCATCAGATATTTAACTGTGCCACCCAGGTGCCCTCAAAAATGAAATTTTAATATATGATATGCAATTTTATAGAAGCTTTGAGTTTGAGAGACTGTTAAACATGTAACAGATACCCAATATGTATCAAAAAGATATCACAGATAGGGGTGCCTGGGTGGCTCAGTTAAGCAGCCTACTCTTGACTTCCAGTAGAGCCCCAAGTGGGGCTCCTTGCTCAGCGGGGAGTCTACTTGAGAATTCTTTCTCCTTCTGCCCATCCCCCTGCTTGTGCATGCATTTTCTCTCTCTCTAAAATAAATAAACCTTAAAAAAATTTAAAAAGACATCACAGAGGACTTCATTCATTTACCATATAGTGATTACTACAGCCCAGTAATGCTGGGATTGGACAGTGGGCCTTCCCCCAGTTTGGATCAGATGTTCCTTGTCTTATGAACCAATCTCGCCTATATATTACTTTCTGAGTACTATATTAGATTGAACCATAGGAAACTGCCAATATTCAGTAATTTTTGACAAAAATGGCAACTTCCTATGGATCAATATAAGAGTGTTCATGTCAATTTGTATCTGATCACCGCAACCTGGGTCTTTTGAAATAAAACCTATGCTTTGACTCTTTCCTATCAACAAGTACTATGACTTGCCTAAAATAAAACATGATAAATGTTGACTTGGGCTCAATTTGTACAGTGGATCAATTTTGTACACTGTGAGCATACACAAGTATCTGAAATTCCATATTTTGGAAGAAACACTGGTAATAGAACCCCCTTCTTCTTCAGGTTGAGGCACAAAAGACTCCTGTTAACTATTTGCTAAATGGCATGACATAAAAAGATGTGGGAAAAACATGACATAGAAGACGTGGGAAAAACAGTCACGTTCCCACACCCCAAATAAACAATGTATTTGTCCTATAGCATACTTTGGGGCTTACATAGAACAAAAAAATTGTAATAAACCATTTATGTAAGTGTAGAATTTTTTTAAGCTTGATCATCTACTTTTATTGTCAAAGAAATAGGCAGTAAGAGTGCCTGACATCAACCATAAAGGATTTATTGAGTATCAAGCCACACTTCTCTTTTTATAAAAGGGTATTTGTGAATCTGAGTTTTAAAAAAAGCTGTGATGCTTTGAGAAAAGAAGTTTTAGATTTTTTAAAAAAGATTTTATTTTTAAGTAACCTCTACCCAACATGGGGCTCGAACTTACAACCCTGAGATCAAGAGTCATACACTCTACCGATTGAACCAGCTAGGTGTCCTGAAGATTTTTAAGAGATGTTTAGACACTAATTTAAAAAAATATATGTACTCCTATGTTTTACTGCAGCATTGTTTACAATAGTGAAGATATAGAAGCAACCTAAGCATCCACTGACAGCAAAAGGGTAAGGAAATAGACACACACACATAGAGGGATATTATACAGTCATAAAAAGGATGAGATCATGTCTCTATGACAACATGCCTCTATGATGGATCTCGAGGGTGTTAACTGAAATAAGACAGAGAAAAAAACAAATGCCATCTGATTTCAATCATATGTGGAATCTAAAAAAAACAAATGAACAAACAAAAAGCAGAATCACACCTAAAAATACAAAGAATGAACTGATGGTTGCCAGAGGGGGGAGGTGTGGGGCAACGAGAAAAATGGATGAAGGGGAGTGGGAGATACAGCCTACCAGTTACAAAATGACTAAGTTGTGGGTATAAAAGGCACAGCCCTGGAGATGTGGTCAATGATATCGTAATGCCACTGTATGTACAGATGCTTGTGGTGAGCATGGCATAATCTATAAAGAATGCTGAAATCAGTATGTTGTATACCTGAAAATAATTGTGTATCAACTATACTCAAAAATTTTTTTTAATTGAACAGGTGACACCCAGTAACACCCCAACAAAGATTCCTTTAGAAAAGATAGCTCCAGGATCCTGTCAGTATTGATATTATTAGAGGTACAGAGAGAGAGCTAGAATTGGGGTCCAGGAGGAACTGGAGGCTCTGGGTAGCAAGCAGTGGAGGCACCTAGGTAACGGAGGAAGTAAAGGGGAGTAGAGGTCATTGGGGGCTATGTACCTGAGGTACCTGTTTCCCAAACTCCTGTCCATGAGGTATCAGCAGCATGATTTTTGCTATATTCTAGTACCATCTGCACTATTTTTGACTCTGTCTTCCTAAAAATAACTGTATTTAAAAAGGCAAAAAGATTTTTAGTATGGAATACTATTAATCATATATTATTTTCTGCTTCAGAAAAGTAAAAATCTGATAAGCCCCCAAATAGCCTCTATTGGAACAATGTAGATTCATTGTTACTGGGTAACTGCTAACTCTAAAAAGGGTCCATCTTGTTCTCTGCCTAGATCTTTATGAAATAAAGTATCTGCCCATTTTTAATCATAACTCGTCCTGCTGCAGTACTGCTGTGAAACAAATCTGATCCAGATACTAGTGCCAAGGAAGTTTAGCTGTTAAAACACTCATCTGTTCTCTGTCATCTTGGCTTTGTTGATGGGCCAACAGTAACATCTGTTCAAAATAGCCTTGAAGAAATCAACAGACCAAGGTTTTTACCCCCAGAATCAACACTAAAAATGAAGCAACCACAGAAATATTGCAGAATATTTCCCTTAAGATTTGTGTTTCTCTGAATTCATTACCTTGGACTATTATTTTACTTCCTAGAATTTGCCAAAGTAATGAATTCTAAGAAATGAAAAAGTGTACTATCTCATGCCTCTCCATCTCACTCTTCTCAATCCTCCAGAGAAAGGACTAGGTCTGTATCATTCACTAACTCCCATATGGAACGGAAAGTACTTCCCCCAATAACTTAGCTCCTGCTGCTGTTGATGATTAAAACTGCCAAAAAGCATATAGCCTTTAGCCCAAACACATTTCAATGTATAAGTACATGAAACAGTTACACTGGCAGTTCTTAAAATTTAAAAACTTGGGAACATTTGTTTAAACATGCAGATTCCTAGGGTCAAAGCTTCAAAGAATCTGGAGGCTAAGATGGGTCTATACAACTTGCACATTTAACAAGCACTTCTCAAACCTCCAAATTTTTTTTTCAAGTAGAATGGCCAAAACTTGTTTATTTTTATTTTTTTGTTTTTAATACCCAGTGTTCATCACAAGTGCACTGTATAATCCCTATCACCTATTTCACCCATCCCTCCACCAACCTCTTCTCTAACCATCAGTTTGTTCTCTAGAGTTGAGTCTGTTTTTTGGTTTCTTTCTCTTTTTTTCCCCATGCTCATTTGTTTTGTTTCTTCAATTCCACATGATACTGATAGATAGATAGATAGATAGATAGATAGATAGATAGATAGATAGATATTTCACATCTTCTTTATCCATTTATTAATCAATGGACATTTGGGCTGCTTCCAAATCTTGGCTATTGTAAATAATGCTGCTATAAACATAAGGGTGTATGTATCCTTTTGAATTAGTGTTTTTATATTCTTTGGGTAAATACCCAGTAATGCGATTGCTGGATCATAAGGTAATTCTATTTTTAACTTTTTGAGGAACCTCCATACTGTTTTCTAGAGTGACTGACCAGTTTGCATTCCCACCAACAGTACAAGAGGGTTCCTTTTTCTCCACATCCTCACCAACAGTTGTTATTTCTTATCTTTTTGATTTTAGCCAATCTGACAGTTGTGAGCTGATATCTTGTAGTTTTGATTTGTATTTCCCTGATGATAAGTGATGATGAGAGTTTCTCATGTGTCTGTTAGACCATCTGGATGTCTTCATGGGAGAAATGTCTATTCATGTCTTCTGTCCATTTTTTAATTGGATTATTTGGTTTTGGGTCTTGAGTTGCATCAGTTCTTTATATATTTTGCATACTAACCATTATACTGGATAACGTCATTTGTAAATAATTTCTCTCATTTCATAGGTTGCCTTTTAGTTTTGTTGATTGTTTCCTTTGTTGTGCAGAAGATTTTTATTTTGATGCAGCCCCAATTGTTTATTTTTGCTTTTTTTCCCTTGTCTCAGGAAATATATATAGGAAGAAGTTGATACAGCCGATGTCAAAGAAGTTACTGCCTGTGTTTCTTCCAGGATTTTTATGGTTTTGGGTCTCAAGTTTACGTCTTTAATCTATTTTTTTTAAAGATTTTATTCATTTATTTTATTTGAGAGAAAGAGTGTTGTGGGGGAGTAGTAGGGGAAAGATGAAGGAGAGGGGAGAGAATCTCAGGGCAGACTCTATTCTGAGGTGCAGAGCCCAACTCAGGGCTCAATCTCACTACCCTGAATCATGACCTGGGCAGAAACTAAGTCAAATGCTTAACCAACTAACTGAGCCACCCAGTCACCCCTAATCTATTTTGATTTTTGTGTATGGTAGAAGAATGTGGTCCAGTTTCATTTCTTTTGCATGCTGCTGTCCACCAGTTTTCCCAGCAATATTTATGTATGTATGTATGTATGTATTTTATCATTCATTCATTCATTCATTCATTCATTCATTCAGAGAGAGAGAGAGGCAGAGACACAGGCAGAGGGAGAAGCAGGCTCCATGGAGGGAGCCCGACGTGGGACTCGATCCCTGGTCTCCAGGATCACACCCCGGGCTGCAGGCGGTGCTAAACTGCTGCGCCACCGGGGCTGCCCCCAGCAATATTTATTGAAGAGACTGTATTTTCCCATCGGATAATCTTTCCTGCTTTGTCAAAGATTAACTTACCATATAATTGTGGGCTAATTACTGGGTTTCCTATTCATTCCACTGATCGATGTATCTATTTTTGTGCCAGTGCCATACTGCTTTAATTACTACTACTTCGTAATATAAAGTCTGGAATTATAATACCCCTCATTTTGTTTTTCTTTTTCAAGATTGTATTGGCTTTTTGGAGTCTTTTGTGATTCCATACAAAGTTTAGGATTGTTTTAGGTCAGGGAAAAATGTTGTTGGTATTTTGACAGGGATTGCATTTAATGTGTAGATTCCTTTGTTAGTACAGAAATTTTAGTAATATTTGTTCTTCCAATCCATGAACATGGAACGTCTTTCCATTTCTTTGTGTCTTTGTGCCACACAGGGACTGAGGCAAGTGTGACTGGGAAGGGTAGTTCTTGGGTTGAGGGGGCTTGGTTGGGGGGATGGGGGCTTGTCAGGGCTTAGTGTAAGCAAGTTAGGTAACAAATGTCTGTGCTGGTTCCTATACGTGGTCCTATGTTTATGTTGATAAGCAGGGGAGGGAAATCACACTAGCCAGTTCCTTTGTTCCCAGAGGGGTCTCTCTGTGAACACTGCCTCTCTGGGACACACTCCAAGGTGAACTAACTTCCCCATTGCGTTACTCAGGAGCTCCTCAGATCACTGTTTCCATGCTATAAGTTAATGAGCTCTTTGCCTGCATTCTCTCCAAGAGCAGCCCCAATGTCCTCCAAGGTTTCCCAGATCCAAGCACAATAATCTCTAAAACTGCAGGCTTTAAGTCCCACTTGTTCCAAGAACTTATGAGAATTGGGCCCTCTTGCTTTCCCAGCCAACTGCTGTGGGGAATTGTTTTCCCTGTGCATTCCCTTATATGGTAATCTTTCTCTCATCCTTCTCAGTGACTGCAGCTACCTCCCCACCACAGCACCTAAGATCCATTTTTCTCCCAAGCTGTGCTTGTGTTTCTGGGGATATTTAGGATGATATAATAGTTATCTAGTTATATTCGTGGGATGAGGTGAGCCTAGGGTCTTCTTACTCTGCTGCCATCTTCCCCTCTCTCCACCAAGTTATTTTTAAAATTGATATAGAATTCAAATACCATAAAATTTACCCTTTGAAAGTGTACAATTCAGTGATTTTTAGTATATTCATAAGATTGTAACAATCATCCTTACTATCTAATTCCAGAACATTTAATCACCCCCAAAATAAACCTCGTACTCATTAGCACACTCCCAATCTCTCTTCCCCCCAACTCCAGGCAACTACTAATTTACTTTCTGTCTCCATAGATTTGTATATAAATTTCATATCAATGGAATAATATAATATGTGGCCTTTTTGCCTGGCTTCTTTCACTTGGCATAATGTTTTCACAGTTCATCCATCTTGTACCAGGTATTAGAACACCATTCCTTTTTATGGCTAAATAATATTCCATTATATGGGTATATCATATTTTGTTTATTCATTCATCAGTTGTTAGACATTCCAATTGTTTACACCTTTTAGTTATTATGTAAAATGTTTGTATGACCATTCACATACAATGATTTTTTTTTTTTTTTTTTTTGGTAAACCTATGATTTTGGTTCTCTTGGGTATATACATAGGAATTGAATTGCTGGGTCATATGACAACTCTATTTTTAATTTTTGAGGAATTTCCAAACTATTTTTCAAAGTGACTGTACCATTTTACACTAGCAATTTGAGGGTTCCATTCTCTTCACATCTCAACAACAGTAGTTTTTGTCCATCTTTTGAATTATATCGATCCTAGTTAAGTGTGAAGTGGTTTCTCATCGTTGTTTTAATTCACATTTCCCTAATGGCTTATGATGCTAAACATCTTTTCATATGCTTATTGGCCATTTGTATATCTTCTTTGGAGAAATGTCTATTCAGAGCTTTTGAAGTGAGCAAATTGGGTTATCTGGTTTTTTAATTGCTGAGTTGTAAGTATTCCTTATATATATTCTAGATACAAAGCCTTTAAACAGATATGTGATATGCAAATACTTTCTCTCATTCTATAGCTTTTTTTCATTTTCTTGATAGTATCCTTTGAAATACAGGTTTCTTATTTTTATGATATCCAACTTAATCTATTTATCCTTTTGTTGCTTATGCTTTAATTGTCATATGTAAGAAATCACTGCCTAATCTAAGGTCATGGAAATTTACATTTAGGTTTTCTACTAAGGATTTTATGGCTTTAGCTCTTACAGTTAAGCTTATAATCCATTTTGAGTTATTTATAGCATGAGGTAGGATACAGCTTCATTCTTTTATATGTCAATATCCAGTTATCCTAGCAACTTTGTTGGAAAGAATATTCTTCCCTTATTGAATTGTCTTGACACCCTTGTCAAAAGTCAATTGCTCACAAATAGTATACTATTTCTGAACTTTCAATTCTAATCCATTAATCTATACATCTATACCTATGCCACTGCCACAGAATTTCAATTACTATAGCTTTGTACAGGAATACCTCAATGTACTATGCTTTGCTTTATTGCATTTTGCAGATATTGTGGGTTTTTAAAAAGATTTTATTTATTTATTCACGAGACACACAGAGAGAGAGGGAGAGACATAGACAGAGGGAGAAGCAGGCTCCATGTGGGGAGCCTGATGAAGGACTTGATCCCAGGTGCAGGATCATGCCCTGGGCCAAAGGCAGACACTCAACTGCTGAGCCATCCAGGCGTCCTGATATTGTGTCTTTTAAAACAATTTGAAGGCCTGTGGTAAACCTGTGTGGAGTAAGTCTCATTTTTCCAATAGCATTTGTTCAATTTGTCTCTATGTCACATTTTGGTAATTCTCACAGTATTTCAAACTTTTAATATATTATTATATTCTGTTATGATGATTGGTGATCAATGATTAGAACTTGCTGAAAGTTTATATAATGGTTACCATTTTTAGCAAAAAAAAAAGCATTTTTAATTAAGGTATGAATTTTTAAAAAGATATTATGCTACTGCACACTTAAGAGACCACAGTATTGTATAAACATAACTTTTCTATGCACTGGGAGACCAAAAAATTCATTTAATTCACTTTGTTGCAATATTTGCTTTATTGCAATGGTCTGGAACTGAACCCATAATATCTCTGAGATATGCCTATAATAAGTTTTGAAATTGTGTCCCCTTCCTCAAATTATTCTGATTAAAGCTGTGTATGAACTATATTTTGAGAAATATTGGCTTATGCCATCAAGCACAACTACACTTCCATCAAATGTCTTATTTCTATAATCACTATAAATATGTTTTTTCCAATATAGGCTTCTAAAATAAAAATATACTAATTTATTTATCACAGTTTAGAAACTCACCCACCATTTCTACATTTCCCCCCAGAAAAGAATAAAATTTCATCCTGTTATCTAAATCAGAGATCACAAACTATATCCTTCAGTTGAATTTAGTCTGTTTGGCCACATTCTATTTTTACAAATGTTGATTTGAGTTCCTTTACATGAATCACATACTCTCTAATTCATACAGTTCCCACTACTCTAGGTTATGTTGTATCCAGCTGATTTCCCTCATTTTTGTGCAACTGAATTGGCCATATCTGATCTAAACAAATCCTTAAAATTGTTCCATTAGGGAAAGCAGCAAAAGTTCTAGTTTGTTTTATTTTGTTGTAACCAATGCCCAATTCTTTCAAGGATCTTATCCAAATGCTAGATTAAATTCAAGGATCATTTCTTGAATTTAGGAAGATTTAACAGATGTTTGCTAACAGTAGTTCTATAATTTGAAAAATTAGGTAAAGGAGGGTGAAACTCCACTTGGTTCAAAGTACTGTTATCAAGAGTAGTAAAAATTTCAAAGTTGAAGACTCTTAATACAGTGGGTTAAATGTAATTCAGGCTTATTAATAAATTTCAGTTAGGGATCCCTGGGTGGCTCAGCGGTTTAGCGCCTGCCTTTGGCCCAGGGCACGATCCTGGAGACCCGGGATTGAATCCCATGTCAGGCTCCCGGTGCATGGAGCCTGCTTCTCCCTCTGCCTGTGTCTCTGCCTCTCTCTCTCTCTCTGTGTGACTATCATAAATAAATAAAAATTAAAAATAAATAAATTTCAGTTAAAATCCAAATTTATCTTTACTAAAGAGAATGAAAAATTGGCTCATACTCCTTGAAGGAAAATACACAGATTTTTAAGAAAATGTTGGCTGGCACAATTTTAAAATGTCATTTTAAAGGCTGAAACAAAGACAGCCTCAGAAAACCTACTGAACTATAAGGAAAGTTGGCCCTCTACCTGAGGCAACACTGGTACTGAAAATTACCATATAAGCTGGAGCTATAGTTTCAGCATAACCATATCTCCTTTCCTTCCCTAGGAAGGAAGCAGAGATTCTGCCTGGGTCTCCATCCTCATACTCAGCCTAATACATCTAGAGAATGTTTTGCTGTCACTAGAATAGTGTATGATGACAAAGATCTTAAAAATGGATGGGATTATTAACAGTTAAAAGCTGGGTAGAATCCAATTGGGCCATAAGATGAGCCAGGACATTTTTTTTCTCCTCGCTCATCCTCTTCCTGGGGCACAGCACATCCTTCCTTTTCCTTTTGGGGCTGAAAACATACTAGCCTAGGATAATAGAAGAGAGCCTTTTATAATACAAGCTTAAAAAGAAAAATGAGGTAGAGATTTTTAAGAACAAAGTTATGGGGAATCCCTGGGTGGCTCAGCGGTTTAGCGCCTGCTTTTGGCCCAGGGCATGATCCTGGAGTCCCTGGATCAAGTCCTGTGTCAGGCTCCCGGCATGGAACCTGCTTCTCCCTCTGCCTGTGTCTCTGCCCTACCCTTCTTTCTCTTTCTATGTCTATCATGAATAAATAAATAAAATCTTAAAAAAAAACTTAAAAAAAAAAAAAGGAACAAAGTTATGCCAACAGGTCACCATCTTGGTAGAGAGAAATGTCTGATTAACTTGTAGATGGTAGATCCCAAGGGCCAATACCAGCTGTTTTCTTTCAGTCTTTCCCAGCCTGGTTGGATCAGAAACATTCTCCAGGGTAAAATCAAGTAAAACTCAGTAACTGAAACCCAGGCTAAAAACCTAAAAAAAGGAGAAAAGCTGAGAGGGCAAAAGAGTAAAAGCAGAGGTAAAAGATGGAAAGTCTTATAGAGATAACTAAAGAGAAGCTTCACAGGGAGGTTCCCTGAGGCATCAGGAAGCGGGTGGCTGAAAAAGAGTCAAGTGTTACCCTTGAGGATCGCGGAGGATAGATAGAAGTACACAGAGGAACCCCACCTCACATGAATCCCTACCCAAGATGAATTCTGTAACAGGTGCCTTGAGCCTGCAGAAAAGAACTACTCTCTAGATCCTTCAACATACACTGGTATAACTGATCAGCTAACAGCAAGACTTCTTTTTTCTTTCAGTATTGCACTGTATTATCATGCTCTTCTGAAATTAAGGAGATTCTCATAAAACAAGTAATATTTGTAAAATTTCTATGTGCTGTACTATCAGACATAAACAGAAAGCAATTATACTGATTTTTGAAAAAAAATAAGATCTGGGGGCAGCCTGGGTGGCTCAGTGGTTTAGTGCCACCTTCAGCCTGGGGAGTGACCCTGGAGGCCCCGGGATGGAGTCCCGTATTAGGCTCCCTGGGTGGAGCCTGTTTCTCCCTCTGCCTGTGTCTCTGCCTCTGTCTCTCTCTGTGTCTCTCATGAATAAATAGATGGAATCTTAAAAAAAAAAAAAAAAAAAAAAAAGATCTGGGACAAAAACTGAATATTTCTAGATAGGTGAAATATGCAAAGTAATGTCTGTCTCCCAAAGGTGACCTGTTTTTTCATAGCCTGATAATGTTGTGTATTTTAGGATTGACTCATAGTATCTGAATATGTTGAGCACATTAGTTTCAACCCATATTCACTTATTTTAAGCTGTTTACTTCTCAAGCTAAAAGCTTTTTAGATAAAATGTATTTTGACCCTATTTAATAAAAAAAGAGCATTTAAATAGGAGGTTTAATCAGTACTATTGGGTATCTATCATCTTTTTACAAGAGTCCTATACTATATTAATAAGTGATCTTTAAATGGATTTATAAGGAGACAGAGATTCTGAATACTAAGAATGCACTAGTTTTTCTGTGTATTAAGGACTCTTGTGGACAAAATAGACCCTTCTCTGTCAATTCATACGAACAAGAGAACGGGTCAGAAATAGATATATCTACTTCATTTGGGATGTTGGAGAACAACTAGACCATGGTCACTAAATGCCTTAAGAAAGAAACAACCACCAGACTGTGACACAGTCTACACTATAATCCAGTAGGTCAATGAGCCAGTGGAACATGCAGGAAATTGTTCAAGTATGGAAATTTTCTGGCATTACTTCTCAGCAAAAAATGCCCGCAAAATGGGCTATATTACTAGGACATGGACAAGAATCAAAATGTCAAGTGGACCTCTAAAAAATAAGAGCTTCTGAAAACCCTGGGAAGACAATCCAAAAAGCAAAAGACCAGAGAGTCCTATTATGCTTCTTTTAAACCAATGCAGTTAGCAATTCTAGTACTGATGGTTGGATACTGTCTAGATACAATTAAGAAGTTCTGGGTAAATAAGATAAAGGTCAAATCACTATTTAGTTAAAAATGCCAAACAAAGACACTGATGGTAAAGTGTACTTGAAAAGGGAAGACAGAAAAATACCATGAACATCAAAAAAAGCTTTTCATGTTGAAATTCTGCTAGACTATAGAAAGAATACCTGAGATATGAGGTCAAACAGAGTCTTAGAGACTCCAAGTGATGTTGAGAATCGATAAGACTCTAATCTTTAAATGAGAGTAGATAATGAAGGGTTCTTAAAAGAGGCAAAGGCCATTGGTCTCTTTGCTAGAGAGGCAGACAAAAATAACAATATTTTGGGTGTCTGGGTGGCTCGGTCGGTTAGGCATCTAACTCTTGATTTCGGCTCAGGTCATGATATTAGGGTCCTGGGACCAAGCCCTGTGCTGGGCTCTGTGTTCAGCAAGCAGTGTGATTGTCCCACTGCCCCCCCCCCCCCCATCTCCATTCATGCTCACTCCCTCTCTCTCAAATAAATAAATAAATAAATAAATAAATAAATATAAGACTTTCTGCCCATGTGAATTAAACAAAAGCAAAAAAAAAATTATTTCTAATTTGACCAACTATATGAAGAAGGTAAAGCATGGCAGTCTGTTTCAAGAAGGTAAAAAAAAAAAAAAAAAACAGGACCACGTTATATAAAGTTTTAGCACGGTGAATGGCCCAGAAATACTCTCCAGAAAAGCTGACTAGTATCTTGTCCTCAAATCTTTGAGATTTAAAAAAATGAAGTCTGTGAAGGCACCTGGGTGGCTCAGTCAGTTAAGCATCTGACTCTTGATTATAGCTCAGGTCATGATCTCAGGGCTGTGGGATCAAGCTCCACACTGGGCTCTATACTCAGCAGAGTCTGCTTATCCCTCTCTTCTGCTCCTCTTCCACCACCCTCCCCTTTAAACAAACAAACAAATAAATAAAATCAATCTTTTAAAAAAAAGTGAAGCCTGAGAGTTTGTCAGCAAAAATTAGGTATTAATTAAAATTGGAATGGTGAAGGGATCCCTGGGTGGCTCAGCGGTTTAGCGCCTGCCTTCGGCCCAGGGCATGATCCTGGAGTCCTGGGATCAAGTCCCATGTCAGGCTTCCGGCATGGAGCCTGCTTCTCCCTCTGCCTGTGTCTCTGCCTCTCTCTCCCTCTCTCTCTCATGAATAAATAAATAAATCTTTAAAAAAACAAATAAATAAAATAGAATTGGAGAGGCAACTACTCTCCAAAACAAGGCCTCAATTCCTGCTAATTCCATGTGATAGACTTTGTTCTGTATTGTACAATCTAAATAACTTCTAAACTGGACAACTATTACTAATGATCGCAATGCAGTTATTTAAACAATTACGTTAGAAGATGGTTTCACAGGGGATCCCTGGGTGGCTCAGCAGTTTAGTGCCTGCCTTCGGCCCAGGGCGTGATCCTGGAGTCCCGGGATCAAGTCCCACGTCGGGCTCCCTGCATGGAGCCTGCTTCTCCCTCTGCCTGTGTCTCTGCCTCTTTCTCTCTCTCTCTCTCTCTCTCTCTCTCTTTCTCTGTGTCTCATGAATAAATAAATAAAATCTTTAAAAAAAAAAAAAAGAAGATGCTTGCTCAATCCAATTTCCAGGCAATGGGAAGCATTCAAATACTTTATATAGCTTTGCAAATAATCATTAAAATATAATACAGATCAAAATTACACGCTGCCTTTACTCAAAACTCTACCTGAAAAAACTATACCATAAAAATGATTTGGAACACTACCATTCATTCAACCCTTAAGATCATAATTTTTAAGATTTTACCCTATATTAAAACTGTGCGACTCCTGATTCTAATTATTTTTATCTTTTTTTCCTGATTCTAATTAAATAAATATCTATGAAAAAAATAAATAAATATCTATGACTGAATATTTTTTAGATATTTTGAGAATTTTATTTAATAAATTTTATGTTTATCAAATTCCATATTTTAAAGCAGTTGATACTAAGAATTTTAGTCCATGAGGTATATGCACACTAGAAATGTTTTGTTGTGCCAGATATACCAATGACTGTTCTCAGAAAATCTGCCTCCATGTACAGCTCCTGTTGAGTGGGCTATAAGTCATATGACTCACCAAGGCTACCTCTTTCCAGCACATATTAGATAAGACTTGGACAACTAGCCTAAGGTAGTACATACCTAAGATCTAGGACTATGCAGCCTTATTTCAAAATATGAGCAGGACCAGTTAGGTTATATCCCTCAAGAATTTTACCTAAAACATATAAGGGACATTTGCCAAGAACTGTTGATACTAGACTTGAACAATCATGGCAAAACTTTCTAAGATACCAAAGATCCAATGCAAAACAAAGCAACAAAGAAATTGGTAGAGAAAGAAGGAAGAACATTCAATTCATAGAGAGTAATAAAGAATAAGAGACATGAGTGCCTGGAGTTCCTGTGGCACCTGTCCTTCCTGAGGTCTACTTATTCATCTTCTCCTGGATTCCCTGTATATTTATAATAATCTCCCACTGTTCTTGAGCTATTATGTCTAGGTTTCTATTTCTTAAAATATCTTAACTCAAACAGAAGGAATTTCCAAATATATTATTAAAACTCAAGAGCAAAGCCATTTTTCAGACTACAGGATTTCACAGAAACATTCAGGTAAAGATGATAAAAATAAATTTGTCCATTAATTCTGCATTTCTATTTTCCTTCAACAGATACTCCTTGTATGTCTACAAGTTGACTATAATGTATATACAGTAGTCCACACAAGAGATATGGCTTCTCTTTTCAAAAATATATAATCTAGTGGGAGAAATAGGCCTTTGAAAAGTAATACACAGTAAAGAAATAAATAACCACTAACTACAGGGTGCTATTACAGAAGGCCAAAAGTTTAGACTACTTAAGAATTACTGATCAGGAAAAGCTTCTTAAAAGAAGTAACATTTAACCTTAGGCCTAAAGGAGTCAGCCAGGTAAAGAGTGAAGGGTACATTCTAGGCAGAAGGGAAAGAATATGCACACGTTTTTGACCTGGAAAGATCTTAAGTGTTCCAGAAACTAAAAGAGGCCAGTGTTGAAGTATAGTAAGAGAAAGACTGATCCAAGGTTACCACTGAAGAGGAAAGAAAGGTAAGATTATAGGCCAAGTGAAACAACAGGAGTTTTATTTATTGGGAAACACTCAACGATTTTCAGCAGAGGAATGACTTGACTTGATATGTGTTTTATGAGAATCTCTCTGGATGCTACGGAGAATAATGGAATAGAAGAGGGTCAAGTGGAAAGAACAGTGAGGAAGTAACTAAATAGTATGTGATACTGGTTTGGAAAAAGAAAACAACTTTCTAGGCCTATTTCAAGAAGTGTACTTCATAAGCCAGTAAGTATAATATTTTCCAAATATGTTCAGTTATAAATTACTCAGAGATACATACATATGCAGTAAAAAATACAGATGTGCAGGGCAATGATAAAACATTGAATTCTGTATAATGGTTCCTTTGAGGAAGGTAGGGAGGGAGGTATTTCTGGGGTGAGGGAAGTAATAGTATACAAACTAATCTCGTTCATATTTTTATTATTTTTTACCAGGGAGATAGATATAGAAGAGTTTATTGTACGTGTTAATGCTTTTAAAAATGTTTTAAATATTGAATCATAAAAATAACAATATATTTAGTTATTTAATTTAATCCACTATGAGCTTTCTGCAACAAAAAATACTATAAAGTAACTTTAGTTATTCCAATTCATGATAAATGGAAAGGTTTTTACTTGGAAAAAAAACCTGTTACCCTATAACTTTTAAGTCAGTGATATATGTTCTCATTATGGGAACTGTTTACACATAATTAGATGCTGTGAGTTATTAAATAGGTTTGAGATTTATGAAGTCATTGTGAGTCTTCAAAGTAATGTGGGTTTGATTCTGCTAAAACAAATACCATTCCTACTTTTAACAGTACACATGTACCTTTATTTTAAAAGATTAGGTTTGGGGATCCCTGGGTGGCACAGCGGTTTGGCGCCTGCCTTTGGCCCAGGGCATGATCCTGGAGACCCGGGATCGAATCCCACGTCAGGCTCCCGGTGCATGGAGCCTGCTTCTCCCTCTGCCTGTGTCTCTGCCTCTCTCTCTCTCTCTCTCTCTGTGTGTTACTATCATAAATAAATAAAAATTTAAAAAAATTAAAAAAAATAAATAAAAGATTAGGTTTGACATGCTTATTCTTCCACTGATCATTTTTCATAATTATGCCACCCTGTATATTTCTTAAAGATTGACCTTAAATGTTCTCAAAGGTACCAGAATCTGCTTCTAGAAAAACACTGTAGAGAAATTGTAATTCAAGCATTTCCAGAATAAAGCATGCAACAATAACATGCCCCAGTCACTCCTCAACATCAGTGGTCCCCAAGATGTTCCCTAAAGCAGAGAAGCTGCACAATCAGCCATCCTTCCCTCTCACCACTTATATAGTGAAACTATATAATCAATAAAACCCCCAGTGATCCATCAGCACATCCTGTCCTCTCTACTTTAAAAATCTGTCTAGAAATCAACCACTTCTTACCATGTCCACTATCATGAACTTGGTCCAAGCAACCCAGATTATTACAATATATAACAGAGTATGCCTCTCCTATACTTAAAACTGTCCAGCTGTTTCCCATCTCAGCCCAGTAAAACCTAAATTCTCTACAATGGTTAAAAGTCCCTACTAAGACCTGTTACATTTCTCTTTCTTCATCTTTTTCCATAGCACTTAACACCTCTGATAGGTTATATGCTCTATTTAATTATTTATTGTCTATATCTTCCACAAGGATAAAAATTTAATGAAGGTAAGAGTTTTGTCTGCTTTTCTTTACTGTTGTATTCCCAAACCTGAGTGGTTTAGGAGAAGTATTCAATAAATGGTTGTTGAATAAATGAATGAATGAGTGAAATATTCCTTTAAAGTCATAGTAAGCACAGACAATGGTTCTGCCATTTAAACTTGAGGTTTCTACTTCTTCCTGTAGTGTCAAAATTAATGCAAACACAAGAAAGGGCTGTAAGACAACTGACGTGAGAACCATAAAAACCCTGTAGGTGAGAAAGAAGTTAGAATCCAGAAAAAAGATTTTAGAGAGTTTTTTTTTTTTTCTAGTCCTGAAAATTTCTATTGACAAATTAAACTTTAAAATAAGGGATCCCTGGGTGGCGCAGTGGTTTAGCGCCTGCCTTTGGCCCAGGGCGCGATTCTGGAGACCCGGGATCGAATCCCATGTCGGGCTCCCTGCATGGAGCCTGCTTCTCCCTCTGCCTGTGTCTCTGCCTCTCTCTCTCTCTCTCTCTCTCTCTCTATGACTATCATGAATAAATAAGTAAAATCTTAAAAAAAAACACTTTAAAATAAACTTTACAGTATTTACTGGTTGGTCAAAGCCTTTCTTTTCCTAGTCTTGTAACCAATTGCTACTCAACATTTTTACAATATTTATGTTTATGTCACCTATGCTCATTCTAATTTATTCTACATTCAATAGATTACTTGATAAAGATGTTAGCTAATGCTTATATAGTAATCACATTGCAATATATAAATGTACTGAATCAACACACTGTATACCTCAAACTTATACAATGTTATGTCTCAATTAGATCTCTAAAAAATTTCAGGTATTACCATTTGAGGGAGAAAATGGGGGCAAAGAATAAGAATATTATATAATGAATCTACTCTTCAGATAACAGCCTCAGAAAACTGTTTTGAAAGAGGGCATATGCATGGTGATATTTAATTAGATAATGTAGTACTATACTGTCATCTTTTTCATCACCCTAAGAAGAAAGGAGACAGGAAATATACTCTAATTTGAAGGGTCAATGATTTCCTTACATTCCATAAAATACCAAGTTACTATATAAAGCTGAATATAATTTGATACTCTAAAAACGGAACTATCTGGGAAGAGCCAACTTCAAACATTATGTCAGTTATCTTGTCAAGAATAAAAGAAATACTGTTTTTCTTATGTCTTCTGAAAGAAAGTGGAAGAATAGAAATACTTTAGGAGGACTACTTGAATCACTAGTCAAAATGAAATCAATTAAACTTCCATTAAGGTCAATGGCTATACTGTTGGTTTTAGCAAAAAAGCATCTCAACTAGAGGGAAACAAAGGTGGTTAGAAAGGTAAGAAAGAACCAACAGCTAAGCTGACCTACTCTCTTAAGAATTTCTAGTGTCATCTAGTTAACTGAAGAAATTGAGAAGCAATGAAAGAGCTATATAGGTGGATAGAACAGAATGGAGGGTTACATTCTTAATTATATATTTACTATGTAGCAGGCACAGTGCTTGGCACTTCATATTCTCATTCAATCCTTAAAATAAATCTGGGACACTGGTTTTGTTAGCATCATTTTTCGGAGAAATAAACAGATATATACAGGTAAAGTAACATAATGTGATGCAGAAAGGGTTAAATAAAAAAAAATATCTTAACTCCAATGTTAAACCGTCTCTATGTTGCTTCTTCTATAACTGAATACACTGCTGGATTTTTCCTATCAGGTTAACTGTAGAAGTACAAGAGTGATTCAGCTCTTAGATCCAGCTCTTAATTCTCATCTGTATGCAACTGCAGAAATCAAGTGGACGAATTTTTAACCAGATAAATTTTATTTTGTTCCATATTCATCAACTCTAATCTGATCTAGGACCTGCCACCTGAAAAACAAAACAAAACAAAAACTCGCCTCTAATCACAAAGAAGACTTTCACTGAATGAAAATAACTCAAAAGATAATGCTCAAAATACTTTGAAAAGCTGTTTGGTGGCATCTGCTACACCCTAGTATATACATGCCCTAATCCAGCAATTCCACTCCCAGATGTGTACCCACAGAAGTACATTTGAATGCTTACCAAAAGGCAAGTTCAAGATGTTCATAGCAACATTATTTATAATAATTCTAATCTGGAAACAACCCAAATGCCCATCAACAGTACAATGGAAGAATGGATACATGGTAATATAATCCATACAATGGAACAAATGAACCATGTCTAGATGCAACTATTACATGGATGAGTCTCACAAACATAATGATAAATGAAAAACCTGGATGAAAAGAGTTCATATTGTATTACTCTTTAAATAAAGTTTGAAAGCAATAAAAACTAAGCTACAGTGCTAGAAGTCAGGACAGTGATTACTCCTCAGAGAGGTAGGGACCGCAGGGGCAGTGAAGGGGAGGAGGGCTTCTGAAATGCAGGCAGTGTTTTCCTTTTTTTTTTTTTTTTTAATCTGGCTGCTTGTTACATAAATTATGTTCACTTTATGAAAATTCATCAATGTTTTGCACTAATTTTTGCAAATTTTCTTTTAATCTGTTACACTTTAACAAAAAGTTCTTTTAAAAAGGCAATGTTCTATTCTTAGTGGGTTAAGAGCACAATATTTATAATTGTTAATACTTCTATCCTTTTTCTTATCTCTCCACATACAGACAGATAATAAAACACAGAAGAGGGATCCCTGGGTGGCGCAGCGGTTTAGCGCCTGCCTTTGGCCCAGGGTGAGATCCTGGAGACCCGGGATCGAATCCCACGTCAGGCTCCCGGTGCATGGAGCCTGCTTCTCCCTCTGCCTATCTCTCTGCCTCTCTCTCTCTCTCTCTCTCTCTCTCTCTGTGACTATCATAAATAAAAAAAAAAAATTAAAAAAAAAACAGAAGATTTTGGTTCTTTTATATAAATTTAATTTCAATTATTGGCTAGATGATCATTTTTCAAAAGTTCCATCTATCTCAGTATAATAAAATGTTTTTTTTTTTCCAAACTCTAGTTTAAAATCCTGTTGTTGGGGTGCCTGGGTGGCTCAGTTGGTTAAGTCTCTGACTCTTGATTTTGGCTCAGGTCATGATCTCAGGGTGATGAGACTGGACTCCACCTCAAGCTGCAGAGAGCCTGCTTAAGATTCTCTCTCTCTCTCTCTTCCTCTGCCCCTCTCCCACCATGCACTCAGATGCCACTTTCTCTCTCTTTCTATAAAAAGAATCCTATTGTCATTGTCCTCACTAAATAAGGGAATTAATCTGAGTTACCATATATTCAGGCTTATACAAACATTCTAAATAAAATTGTTAACCAGGAGTTTTTGATTCAGACTATATTGCCAAAGTGTACTGAAGTTCTTCCCAAATTTTCTGCTACTAAATTAACTTCAACATTTTTTACCTTAGAATGAATGAAAAAATCCTTAAAAGCATATAAGCTTAGAAAAGCATGAGAGGATGATATGCTTTCTACAAGTCTCCAGCTCAACGTCTTTCTCACTTTGCAATAGGACTGATCTCTGAGCAAAAGACTGATTTTTTTGTTGTTTAGTTTTTGGAGGTTTTTGGTCAAAATGATCAATTTTGAAAAATCAACTTTTCCATCTGAGAATTTCTTAGCATTCCATTTGTAACTAAATATTAATTCATAACCATGAATATTTGAATCATTTTCTAAAAAAAGAGAATATGACAAAAACAGATACCTATAGATGTTTCTATTTAAGACTATGTTATCATTTCTTCTTTTAGAATATTTTACCACATATGAAAGAAGAGCTTTGATATAAATATTTTATTAACTACAAGAAGGAAAGGGGCAAAGAAAGAACACAGACAGGCAGGAAATAAAAGTTTATCTAAAAATTTCCTTTGCAAAATAATCCTCTGACAAAGATGAGTTAGTGGAAAGAATGAATATCCTGATACTGTTCCCAATAAAGTTTATTTTTAACTGTTAAGGGATGTTATTATTTATTTCCCGGGTTACCATGATTTTGTGATTACAACTTACTCCATGTTTTGGGAAGCTATGCAACTACCTTAAACAGCTACAGAGTACAGATTTAAGGGAAGGGAAAGTAGTATCTATGATGCTCTTATTAATTTTAATAAACATTAAGATCTTTCGAACATTGTAATTATAAATCACAGCTGGTAAGCGATAACACTTATAAATTTTCTTTTCCCTACCATAAATGTTGCTAATTTTATTAGCATGTATTAGAAATTCAAGTATCTTTAAAATAAAATTTCCTGAAAAATTGTGAATCTGGGTTCCAGAAGACCCACTGACAATGCTCCAGTGTCAGGTATGGAATCATTCAGATAAAGATGATTTTAGAAAGTCATTACTCCAGTGAACTAGAGGATAGTGTTACTATTCTGCCAAAAGACACCGAGAAATTCAATTCAACTGGTGTAAGCATATTAATTTCATTCTCTTTTCTATAATAAACATTATAAAACTAATCTAGTATGAAAGAGGATAATCTCTTTCAGCAAAAAATATGAAGCAATGGTATTAACTTCTGCAAGCTCCTACTATATATAAAATTGTTAAAATGTCATACCCTTACTTTCCTATTTTTTAAATAAATACCATGAAATACCAAATTCAGTACAGTATTCAGTGAATAGGACCTATGAATATTTATTTATCAAAAAGAAATTTTAGTATTACTTTAAGATCACAGAAGTCAAAGATATAAATCTGGTTTTTACTTTCAGAGAGTACTGCACTAAATTTGAGGAGTCAGAACTGTTCATCATATCAGTTTGGATAACCAGGCAAAGTAGAATTTTTAGTACAAATGTCTAAATTTGTGTATAATGTGGTAAACTCCATTTTGAAATGAATAGTTTTAGCTCCTAAATCTGTATTCTTCATTTAGGTTAAATTTAGATATCCATTTTAGAAACTAATTTGTAAGTAAAACAAATAGGTGAATCACTGTGTTATCAATCAGGTTTGCCAGCTGTTCTATATTCAGAATTGGGAAACTCATTCTGTGACCCTCAGCAAATCGCTCAACTTTTCTTTATCAAAGTATGTCACAAATGAGGGCACATGGGTGGCTCATAGGTTAAGCTCCCAACTCTTGATTTTGACTCAGGTCATGATCTCAGGGTGGTGAGATCAAGCCCTGCCTCCGGCTCTCCCTCAGCAGGGAGTCTGCTTGAGATTTTTTTTTTTTACAAAATGATTCAGCTTTTATTAATTAGCATCTTAGAAGAAACAAAAGATAAGAGAGCCAGCAAAGCTCTGAACAAACACAATGAAACAGGTGCAGACAGGCCTCAAGAAGCCATTTGAACAGATGGAGGCAACACCCTCCTCTAGTGGGCCCTGACCCAGGGGTGCTCCATGATCTGGGCCAAGGGTAGCCTTTCCAAAGGCTGGTATCTGAGAAGCTTGGAGACTAAGTCCTGGGCCCCCAAAGGTAATGATGGGGGAAATCGTAGGTCTACCTTGAGGATGCGTCTGTAGGTCTCATTATGGGAAGGGCTCTCAAAGGGTGGATATCCTACCAACAGCTCATAGCAAAGTACTCCAATGCACCCTCTGGCCCTACCTCTACCCATACTCTCTCTCAAATAAAATAAATAAATCTTTTTAAAAAACATGTTACAAATGTTTTAAAATCTTACACCTTTACAAAATGCTCTGCAACTTTCAAGTACTGTGCAACTTCCAACTAGAACCTCTGAAGAACAAAATCCAACTATGGTTGCATATGAAATGGTTACTGCTGTGGTAGACTGAAAAATAACAGTTATGCTTTGTACAGCTTATGCATTTTATCTTTTAAAATCTTTTTTTATAAATATTTGATTAAATTTGATTAATATAATTGAAATGGTTAGACTTTTAATAAAGGAAACTTTGTATGAAAAGAAATGTAGCAATACAAAACTGTTTAGATTATATTAGGTTTATATTTTTTACTACTCCAGCTTTCTAATGTAAGACAGCTATAATTTACATACATTTATATTTCAAATAAAAAAATTCTCATCCAAAAACTTTCGTATCACTGCTAAGACTGTTGAACATTTTGATTGGCAGCATATAATATATGCATGCATAATGTGGCTTATTTCTTTAAAAGAGTAAAATGAATGAATGTAGCCATATAAGGAACTAAAAGTAATAAATGAAACAAATCAGATACCTAAGAAATTTGCAAACTAATTTTTGAAATATTCTATGGAAATATATGGTATAGAAGCTTTAGTGCATAACTTTACTATTATCTGGTAGGAGTCCCAAACATCATGTGCAATGGAAATATGAATTAAGGATTAAATTACTATATAATTAGAAAACAAACTTAGTGGTTACCAGAGGGGATGGGTGGAGAGATGGGTAAAATAGGGATAGGATTAAGGAGTGCACATGTTGTGAGAAGTGGTAGGTGATGTATGGAGTTACTGAATAACTATATTGCACACCTGAAACTAATATAACACTGTATGTTAACTAAACTGGAGTTTAAAATAAAATAAAATATAAATTACTATGCAATTTTCATTTCTATTCACTCTTGGGGTGTAATTGCATTACTATTAAAAACATCTGATTTTGAATTCATTTATATAACTTTAAAGGTCCTTTATCCTTTATATTAGTAATACATTATTACGCAGATAAAGGCTTATTATGAATTTTAATTACACAAATTTAACTACTACATCTTACTGTGTAGGAATTATATATGCTTTAACATTTTCATTTCTCACAAATAATAAAATTATAGTTAAAATAATCTTTACTAAAAATTCAAATAGAACTTTCTGGTCAGTATTTATGGCTGTTAAGTATAGGGAAAAATAAAATGAAGAAAGAAAATTATAACCACTTTAAATAGAAACTACTCTCTATTTTGGCTTAGGTATGAGAGATGCAGTCACTCTACCTCACAAAGCAGTAAGTCGATGATGTGGAAGACCATGCAGAGTGGGAATTTGGCTGTAAAAAGAGTGAGGAACCACTGGGAGGCATACATATGAACTTCCAGGTTCAGAACACAAAAATGGTGGTGCAGGTCCGGTAACTGCTCCTAAAAAGTTAAAGTGGAAAATTGGGAAACTTTATTTCCTCTTACAACTGCAACTTATGACAAGCTTTCTATGAGTACTCTTGATTTTTTGCACCATTCATTGAATTTTATGTAACTACACAGAAGTGGGGATAGGAGATGAGCATTGGGAGTAGGATAATCAAGGAAAATAAAGGCAGACTTGTTATAAACAAATAAAGATCATATTGCTCTTGCTCACTTGATTGTTCTTGTTTCTTGGGAAATGCTTACTCTGACAGAACACTCTGTAGTCTAATGAATGTCATCCCTCCAGAGTCAAATCTAGCACCTGATCTAATGGGTTACACCTTACTACCTAGGAAAGAAATATATCCTCTCTTTGGAGACCACTTAATACCAACACCATCTGGGATCTATGATATCACTTCAGTATATTTTGGAGGTATTGAGAAAAGCCCAAAATGTCACCAGACTTTAAAACAATCTATTTTTGACATTAAAAATGACAAACTATAGAAATCATGCAAGTATATAATGCAGGAAATTGGATGTCTCCTATTATGCTACCCTTATCCTTTGTTTCCCAATTTACACAGGTAAATGCTTTTCAAAAGCATGAAAGGTAAAGGGCAGGGTATTAGCAAAGCTATTCCTATAACTGAAAAGCAAAGACATCTAAAAGCCCACATTAGTTTTGTTTTCATAAACATCATAAAAACAAAAAGAAAAACCCTACTTCTTGTACAAAATGTTTTTGAAAAGCACCCAAAGTTACCCATCAGGTACTTTAAATGGGGTGTCCAAAGGTCATCCAGTCAAAGATTGCTAATAGAAGAATGTGTTTGGATTTTTTCATAATACCATGAACTTGCTATTCATTTATCAGGTACATTTATTTGACTCTCAAAGCTCTTAAGAATACTGACCTTCAAAAAAATGTAAACTTTTGTAAATAAAAGGTAAAAAAGTGAATAATCTCAAATATTTACTTAGACCTCTAAAAAAGAGCCCACTGCTTTCAATATCCATAGTTACCAGATTCTTCTACATAGTCTTTTTTCTCCTTGATGCCCATATGTCATTGGGTTTATAGTTCATTTAACATCTTTCCCCTATTTCTTCTTTTAGGTTTTCTACCCTCCAACATTCTGTTCTCCCAGTAGAGTTTAAACTCACTGCTAATCTGTCTTCTCTGTTCTAGTCTTTTAGTCTCCCATTGACTCCACTTCCTCTTCAGACACCTATAGAGCTCTGATAGATCAGGCCAACAAGCTCTTACCATTGTCTCTACTGTCATGACCCACTAACCTTCCTCCTTAACCACTTTACCTTTCCCCAATGTGGAATCTATCCACTCATGTATTTACTTCACACTTCTCTTGGGTTCTCAAAACTCCTACAGAGAAAGCCATATAAACATGTTATATAGACCCATTGTAAATTTAAGATTTCCAACTTCAGGTGGCATTTCAAAGCTACTCAGTAATTCCTTTTATCAGCACTAGTCAAAAATTTTGCCCTTGCTCACAAACTTTCTTATTATGTAATATTTGACATATATAAAATGATATGTTCCTCATACATATAAATTTACATATTATAAAACAATAACATTGTTTGAAATCAAGAAATTACATGAGAAAAAAATTTAAATATGTCCTCACATTAAAGTGTTTAAGTGTTATTCTTTTTCAATTCTTTTTCTATTTCTTTCAAGAGTTCTCTACATGTGGCCCTAATTTTGGCACTAGTGATAATTACGGAAGGGAAAGTTCTTAAGTATTTCAATTTTTATTCTGTAAATATCTTCATTTCTTTGCAAACAATACCCAGAAATCTCTTCATATACTTAATTCACTATATTCACACTTCAAAGTATATTAAAATTGAATATTTACAATGGAAGCTATTTTAAAAATGATCAAATGGTTAAATAAATATTAACACCAATGCAGGTACTGGTCAGAAACCAACTGTATTTACATTTTCTGTAGAATTCCATTAAACTTTCATGAATTATTATTGTTCATCAATTTTATTACTTTTTCTGTAATTCAATCCTTGAGTGGCAAAAGCCTAAATTTTATTTACCTGTATTAGTTTTTCCAACTGATAGAACTTGCAATGAAGATCTTCAAAGTTGTTTTTGTAGAGATCTCGTAAACCATAGTCATACATGATTTTCACCAAAACACAGAATGCTTGTTCCTCTGGCATCTACAGGAAAATAGATTTATATAAAACATGACTGAATGGCATTTGGCCAGAATGTCAGAAAAGTTCCTTCCTGTTATTAGTCCTCTGCATTAATAGCTAATTTCCTCAGAGCCAGCCCTCTGCAGCAATATTGGTAAAATTTGTGTTGAAACCTTCCAGCTTCCTTACTGGACATGAACTTCACCCTTTTGTGAATTTTGATCATCCTGTTAATTCATTCATTAAGCCATCTTTTTTTTTTTAAGATTTTCTTTATTTATTCATAGAGATGCAGAGAGAGAGAGAGAGGCAGAGACACAGGCAGAGGGAGAAGCAGGCTCCATGCAGAGTGCCTGACGTGGGACTTGATCCAGGGTCTCCAGGATCATGCCCTGGGCTGCAGGCGGCGCTAAACCGCTGCGCCACAGGGGCTGCCCTCATTAAGCCATCTTAAAAACAGGTAATACAGTCACATGATTTAAAAAATCAATACAATGCAAAAGTATGTAAAGGTAAAAGTCTTACCTCTGTATAATAATTCCCGAACCTGATCCCCACCTCTTTGGCATAATCCTGTAACTACGCTCAATAATTTCTCAGTATCCTGCTAGTGTGTTTTTATGCAAATAAAAGAATCACTTTCTTTTTATTTTTTCCCTTTCCCACATAATATTCTATATACATTATGATGCATCTTGCTTCCCCCGCCCTCAATAATATTACCCAAAGAGGGATTTCTGGGTCAAAGGATAAATGTATTTTTCATTTTGATAATAAGGTACTGTCTTCCCATGGTCTTCTTGATGTTGTTGTTTTCTTTCTACACAAAGGTTTTAGGAAAGAATTTTATGAACTTTTATCATTAAGAGTTAAACGGCAAAATCTTTTTTTTTTTATTTTTTATTTATTTTTTATTTTTTTAATTTTTTTTTTAATTTTTATTTATTTATGATAGTCACAGAGAGAGAGAGAGAGGCAGAGACACAGGCAGAGGAAGAAGCAGGCTCCATGCACTGGGAGCCCGATGTGGGATTCGATCCTGGGTCTCCAGGATCGCGCCCTGGGCCAAAGGCAGGCGCCAAACCGCTGCGCCACCCAGGGATCCCTAAACGGCAAAATCTAATATACCCCTCCCAGAGGCATTTTTATCTGAACAGAGAATGAAATCTAAAATCCAAGGAACAAATCTCTAAATTGTGGTATCAATAAACTGAAGGGATTTAGAAAGATACATATCCAATATTCTAGAAATTACATCAAGCAAATAGAAAAAGATTTTATCTTTAACTCAGTGTCCTAAGATGTAACTATTATGTAAACATTCACTTTTTTTAAATAAAGATTTTATTTATTTATTTATTTATTTATTTATTTATTTATTTATTTGAGATAGAGAGCAAGAGAGAGAATGAGCACAGGCAGCAGGGAGAAGCAGGCTCCCTCCCCGCTTAGCAGGGAGCCCGACTCAGGGCTTGATCCCAGGACCCTGGGATTAGGACCCTGAGATCAGGACCTCAAGACAGGACCTGAGCTGAAGGCAGATGCTTAACTGACTGCACCAACCAGGGACCCCAGTAAACATTTACTTTCAATATCACTTCTTTGAAAGTCTGACCTTGGATGATTATGGTATTAGACTCCTTTCTTAGACTAAATTCCCACCCAAATAATTGAATCAAGTAGAGTTCTATTTACTCACTTAGAAATGTAACTGTTTTTTAAATTTCCTACACAAATTGGCCACTTCTAATTCTTCTAATAAACCATGAAATACAGATTAATTAAATAAAACCTCCTAAAGTAAGTATACTTAGTTGTTTTTTTAAAAAAAGATTTTATTTATTCATGAGAGACATAGAGAGAGAGAGAGGCAGACACAGGCAGAGGGAGAAGCAGGCTCCATGCAGGAAGCCTGACGTGGGACTCCATCCTGGTTCTCCAGGATCAGGCCCTGGGCTGAAGGTGGTGTGCTAATCTGCTGAGCCACCAGGGCTGCCCAGTTGTCATTTTGATTCTCTAAACATTTGTTTATTTCTTTTTTACCTATGAGGTATTCGGGGCTTTGACCCCAGGTGTTCAATTCAACAAGTATTTTTCAGCTTATACTTAGAATACAAGTGCTCTGTATTCTTCCTCCCCCAACAGTTCTGTCATTGAAGCTTCAAGTGACACTAATTTGCATATGCATGGTATACTACTCTCACCACCATGATCTAAGCCTCTCCTACTTCCTCTCAGATCTCTATTAAAATGGTCATACAAAAGCGCTCTTGTAAAATAACCATAGCCAGGACTAGAGAACCAATTCGCTTATTTTTTTCTAAGTGAATGATGTTTAGTTGAATATTTTATCATTTGGTAACCTATAAAGGGGATAAACCTTTATTGCCTTGCATGGGTAAGACCATTAAAGCAAATAAAAGGTTTTAAATGCCTTTTAGTATTCATACATGAACATGAGAGATGCATGCACTGTGCTAGGCCCTGTGGATATAAAAGTAATGCTATCGCATCTTCCCAAAGGACTAGTAAATAGGCACCTCTCCTTGACTTTGACATTGACACAGAAATCCTGGGATATGAGAGGTAGGATGTGTAGATGAGGAGTTAGATATCACCACAGTTAGAGCACAAGTAGAAGAATGGCTGGATATGACCAGGGCAAATTAGTCAGGAAAATGATAAATGAACATAAATCTCTGCTTTGCTTTTGGGTATGGAGCTTAAATTCTCCCTCCCTCCATCTCTCTATCTCCATCTTTCTCTGCTCCCTTCTCCTCTCTCTCCATCGGTTTCTCTCTCACAAACAAAATATCTAATACATGTTCTCCAAAAACAAAAGCCTTTGTAAGTTTGAACTTGATCACCCCAAATAAAATGGACAATCCCAGTCTATAATCTTCATTTTTAAAAAATTTATAGTTAAGAGAGTTAGGAGTCTTAGAGCTATTATCCTTCATGTCTAGCTTTAGGCAATGTAATCTCAAAATGATGACCACAATAGATTAGTTAGCAGATCCATCACCTCACACAGTTACAATTTTTGTGTGTGTGTAGTAAACACTTTTTAGATCTCTCTTGGCAACTTTCAAATATACAATACAGTATTGTCAACTATAGTCACGAAACTGTTATATATCCAAAACTTACTGATTTTATATCTTAAAGTTTGAACTATTTCACCTCACTCACCCCCACTCACCCATTTCCCCCACCCCCTGTGGCAACTTACAGACTATTCTCTTTTATGACTTCAGTTTGTTTATATTCCACCTATAACTAATATACAGTAATTGTCTTTCTTTTATTTATTTTACCTAGCATAAGGCCTTTGAGGTCCAATCACGCTGTCATAAATGGCAAGATTTCCTTTTTTATGACTAAATAATATTCCATTATATGTATATACATTATATGTACCTATTCACTTGCTGATGGACACTTAGGTTGTTTCCATGTCTTGTCTACTGTAAATAATGCTGCTATGAACATGGGGGTGCTAATATCATTTTGAGATGGTAATTTCATTCTCTTTGGATATATACTCAGAAGTGGAACTGCTGGATCACATGGTAGTCTATTTTTAATTTTTCAAAGAACCTCCATACTGTTTTGCACAGTAACTGCACCAATTTACATTCCCACCACCAACAGTGCACAAAGGTTCCCTTTTCTCCACATCCTGCCAATACTTGTTACCTCTTATCTTTTTCATAATAGCTACTCTAACTGGTTTGAGGCAATATCTCATTGTGTTTTTGTTTTGCATGATGATTGGTGATTCTGAGCAACTTCTCATATGCCTGTTAGATTTTGAATATCTTCTTTGGAGAAATGTCTACTCAAGTCATCTGCACATCTTCTTACTGGGTAATTTGGGTTTTTTTCTTTTTCCTCTTGAGTTATAGGAGCTCTTCATATGTTTTGAATATTAGCCCTTCTCAGATATGTGGTTTGGAAATATTTTTTGCCATTGTGTAGACTGCCCTTTCATTTTGTTGATGTTTCTTCTGCTATGCAGAAGTTTTTCAGTTGATGTAGTCCCACTTGTTTATCTTTGCTTTTGATGTCATAATCAAAAAATCATTGCCAAGACCAATGTCAAAAAGTTTTTTTTTTTTTTAATCTATGTTTACTTCTAGGAGGTTTATGGTTTCAGGTCTTACGTTCAAATATTTAATCCATTCTAATTTTTATGAGAGATGTAAGATAGGGGTACACTTTTATTCTTTTGCATATGGCTGTTCAGTTTTCCTAACACCATTTATTAAACTATCTTTCTCTATTAAATACTATTAGCTTCCTTGTCAAATATTAGTTGAATATATATGCATAGATTTATTTCTAGGCTCTCAGTTCTGTTCCACTGGTCTGCATATCAATTTTTATGGCAGTAACATACTGTTTCAATTACTATAGTTTTGTAATAGAGTTTGAAATCAGAAAGTGTGATACCACCAGCTTTGCTCTTCTTTCTCAGGATTGTTTTGGCTATTCGGGGTCTTCTGTGATTCCATGCAAATTTTAGATTGTTTTTTCTAATTCTGAAAAACTGCCCTTGGGATTACACTGAATCTGTAGATAGACTTTGGTTAGTATAAACATTTTGACATTACCAATTCATCTGATCCATGAGCATGAGATAGCTTTCTATTTGAGTCGTCTTCAATTTCTTTCATCAGTGTTTTGTAGTTCTCAGTGTATAAATAATTCACCTCCTTAATTAAATTTATTGCTAAATATTTAATTCCTTAATACTATTGTAAATGGGATAGTTTTATTTCTTTTTCAGATAGTTCATTGTTAAGCATATAGAAACAGAAGTGAAGTTTGTGTGTTGATTCCATATCCTGCAATCTTACTAAATTTGTTTGTTAGTTCTAATAGTTTTTTGGTAGTCTTTAGGGTTTTCTATATATAAGATCACGTCATTTGCAAAAGAGACACTTTCATTTTTTTTCCTTTCTGATTTAGATATTTATGATTTCTTTATCTTGGCTGTCTGCTCTGGCTAGGATTTCTAGTACTATGTTGAATGGGAGTGGTGAGAGTAGGCAACCTTGTATTGTTCCTGGTTCTTCGAGAAAAAGCTTTCTCTTTCTTTTCTTTTCTTTTCTTTTCTTTTCTTTTCTTTTCTTTTCTTTTCTTTTCTTTCTTTTCTTTTCTTTCTTTCTATTTATTTATTTATTTATTTATTTATTTATTTATTTATTTATGATAGACATAGAGAGAGAGAGGCAGAGACACAGCAGGAGGGAGAAGCAGGCTCCATGCCGGGAGCCCGACATGGGACTTGATCCCAGGATTCCAGGATTGTGCCCTGGGCCAAAGGCAGGCACCAAACCGCTGAGCCACCCAGGGATCCCTCTTTTTCTTTTTCTTAGTGGAGATGTAATTGACACATAATATTATATTGGTTTCAGGTATACAACATAATAGTTCAATATTTGTATATAATGTGAAATAATCATAAGTCTAGTTAACATTTGTCACCATACACAGTTCATTTTTTTTGCAATGAGGAATTTTAAGATTTACTCTATTAACATCTTTCAAATACCAATATAGTATTTTTAACTATGCGGTACATTACATTCTTATAACTTATTTATTTAATAATTAGAAGTTTACACCTTTTAGCTCTCCCTTCACCCATTTCATGCACCCCTAAGCACTACCTCCATCTTTGGCAACTATCAATTTGTCTATGTCTATGAAATTTTTTTTTAAATTCCACATATAAGTGAGATCAATAGTATTTGTCTTTCTCTGTTTAACTTACTTAGGATAATGCCCTCAAGGTCCATTCATGTTGTTGCAAATGGCAAGATTTCATTCTTTCATATATGAGACACATTTTCTTTATCCATTCATCCATCAATGGCCAGTTAGGTTGTTTCCATATCTTGGCCATTGTCAATGATACTAAAATGACCACAGGGGTACATATATCTTTTTGCTTTAGTGTTTTTATTTCCTTTGGATAAATACCCAGAAGTTGAACTGTTCGACCATATGGTAGTTCTACTTTTAATTTTTTTAAGATCCTCCATACTGTCTTCCACAGTGGCTTCACCAATTTACACTCCCACTAATAGTGCACAAAACTTTCCTTTTCTCTACATCTTTGCCAACACTTGTTATTTCTTGTCTTTTTGATAATAGCACTGTAATATATGTAAGTTAATATTTGTGTTTTTGATTTGCATTTCCCTGATGATTAGTGATGTTATCCATCTTTCATGGATACCTCTTGGTCATTTGTATGGCTAGAGGGAAAACTTTTAACCTTTCACCATTGAGTATGATGTTAACAACTGGCTTGTCATATACTGCCTTAATTATGTTGAGGTACATTCTCTACCCAATCTATTGGGAATTCTTATCATGAACGAATGTTGAATTTTGTTAATGCTTTTTATGCATCTACTGAGATGATTTTTATCTTTTATTCTACTAATGTGATGTATCACATTTATGACTTTTGTATGAACCAACTTTGCATTCCATGGATGAATCCCACTTGCTTATGATGTATGATCCTTTTATTTATTTTATTTTATTTTATTTTATTTTATTTTATTTTATTTTATTTTTTTCTGTGTGTATGATCCTTTTAATGTGGTGTTCAATTCTGTTTGCTACTCTGTTCCAACCTTTACTATTTTCTTCCTTTTACTAACTTTGGGCTTAGTTTGTTCTTCTTATTCTACTTCCTTGAGATATAAAATTAGGTTATTTGATATATGATTATTTTCTTGATTCATGCATTTATCACAATAAACTTTCTTCTAGAACTGCTTTTGCTGCATTTGATAATAGTGTTTTTCCATTTTCACTTTTCTCAAGATATTTTTTAACTTCTCTTATGATTTCTTTTTTAAATCACTGTGTGTTCAAGGGTCTGTTGTTTAATTTCTGCATATTCATGAAATTTCAACCTTTTCTCCTTTTACTTTCAGTTTCATACTACTGTGCTTACAAAGGCTACTTCATATAATTTCTATATTAATGAATTTCTTGCAATGTTTCGGTGGTCTAACGTATGGTCTATTCTAGAAAATGTCCCATGTGCACTTGAGAAGAATGTGTATTCTGGTGTTGGATGGAATGTTTTGTATATGCCTGTTCATTACATTTGGTTTATAGGTGCTATTCAAATCTGCTGTTTCCTTGTTGGTTTTCTGCCTAGATGACCCACTGCTGACAGTGAGGTATCAAAGTCCCCAAATATTGTTGCTGTTCATTTCTCTTTTTAGTTCTATTTGTATTTGCTTTATATATTTAGGTGCTCCAATTTGAGCAAATACATATTTCTAATTGTTATATCTCCGATGACATTTTTATCATTGTATGATGATTTTGTCTCTTTTGACCTCTTTTAGCTTAAAGTCTATTTTGTCTAAGTATAGCCACCTCTATCCCCTTTGGGCTGCCATTTGCTTGAAATATCTTTTTTTATCCTTGCACTCTCAGTCTATGTGTGTCCTTAAGACTAAAGTGAGTCTCTTAATAGGCAACACATAGCTGGGTCTTGTTTGTTTCCCCCCCCCCCCCAATCAGCTGTTCTATATCTTTTGATTGGAGAATTTATCCATTTATGTATAAAGTAATTATTAATAGGTAACAATTCATTATTGACATTTTGCTGTGTTCTGACTTTTTTGTAGGTTGTTTCTTGCTTTCTCTCTTGCTGTCTTCCTTTGTGATTTAATGACTTTCTGTGTTGTTATGCTTTCTCTTCTCTTTATCTTTGGTGAATCTACTTCAGTTTTTGCTTTGTGGTTACCATGAAACTTACTTAAAATATCTTATTTTAGGTTTATGAAAACTTAACTTTGGTAGTATACAGAAACTACTAAGTAAAGGTATTAACTTTCACTTCTCCCCTACTTCACACTTTATAGGTTACTGATGTTATAGTATACATCTTTTTTATATTGTGTAGAAAAATTATTATAGTTATGGTTATTCTTAATATTTTATAACTTTACACAAGAGTTGTAAGTGAATTATGTACCACCATTATATATTACAAAATCCGAGTCTGACTACATAATTACCATTACCAGTGAATTTTATACATTCATATGTTTTTACAATGTTAATGAGCATCCACTTATTCCAGCTTGATGAACGAACACCCTTTAGCATTTATTGTAAGGAGATCTAGTGATGATTAACTCCCTCAGCTTTTGTTTGTTTAGGAAAGTCTTTCTTTTTCCTTCATTTTTGAAGGGTAGCTTTACTAGGTATCATATTCTTTTTCTTTCAATATATTCTTTGAATATATCATCCTACTCTTTCCTGGTCTATAATGTTTCTGTTAAGAAACTGAATAGTCATATGGGGAATTCCCTTGTATGTAATGAGTAGCTTTCTTCTTGTTGCTCTCAAAATTCCCTTTGATTTTTGAACCCTGTTCAGATTCTAACCATCTGGAGTCTTCTGGGCCTCATAAATCTGGAATTCCTTTGGTATTCCCAAGTTTGAGAGGCTTATAGTCATTATTGCTTTTAAAAGACTTTTTGTCCCTTTTTCATTTCCTTCTGGGATTCTCATAATGTATATACTGTTTCATGTGATTGTGTCCCATAAGTACTGTAGGCTTTCTTTCTTTCTTCCTTTTTCTTTTTCTTTCTTTCTTTCTTTCTTTCTTTCTTTCTTTCTTTCTTTCTTTCTTTCTTTCTTTTTTACTGTAGGCTTTCTTCACTTTTTCATTCTTTTTCTTTTCTTTCCTTTTAAAGATTTTTAAAAATTTATTTATTAGAGGGAGAGAGAGACTGAGTCAGAGCATGACTGGGGGAGGGGGTAGAAGGAGAAGCAGACTCCCGAGCAGGGAGCCCAATGTGGGACTCAATCCCAGGATCCTGAGATCATGACCTGGGGCAAAAGCAAACTCTTAACCAAATGAGGCACCCAGGCACCCTTTCATTCTTTTTCTTTTTGCTCCCCTGACTTAATAGTTTCAAATGACCTATCTTCTAGTTCACTGATTTCTTTTTATATTTGGTTAAGTGTGTTGTAGCTTTCTATTAAAGCCTTCAGTTCAGTCATTGTATTCTTCAGCTTTAGAATCTTTTTGATGGTTTCTATTTCTTTGTCAACTTCATTTTGTTTTCCTAATTTTATTTAGTGATCCCTGTGTTCTTACACTTCACTGAACTTCTTTAAAAGGATTATTCTCAATTCTGAATTCTTTGTCACACAGTTCATATTTCTGTTTCTTTAGAGTTAGTTGAGCTTTATTAGTTTCCTTTGGTGGTGTCATGTTTACCTGATTGTTCATGATTCTTGATTCCTTGGATTGTTATTTGCATACTTGAGTAAGTAGTCTCCTCTTCCAAACATTACAAGTTTGGTTTGGCATGAAAAGATCTTCACCAGTTAGCTCAGCTTAGGGTACTGGATGGGCCAATTAATAGTATTCACTGGCAAGCAGGGCTTGCTATCAGAGTCTAGTTGAATGAGGCCACTGCTTATGCTCTAAGGTCAGGGGAGATGGTATTAGCTGGGCTACACAGTTGGGCGAGGCTGCTGGCTGTGCTCAATAATCAAGCAGGGCCAGTGGGTGGACTCTCTGATTAGATAGGGCCCATGTTCCACTGTCAGGTGGGGCCACTCTCTGGGTTCTGCAATCACTTTCAGGTGAACAAAGTTAGGGGCTACATTCCCCAGGGAGGGTAGTTGTACTAGTTCGACTCCACAATCAGGGAGGATTATGGGTTGGGCTCTGAAATAGCTCTTGGAGGAGAAAGAGAGTCTTAAGCAGGCTCCATGCTCAGCATGGAGCCTGATGAGGGGCTCAACCTCACAACCCTGAGATCATGACCTGAGCTGAAATCAAGAGTTGGAGACACTTAACTGACTGAGCCACCCAGGTGCCCCCTAAGAGAGTATTTCTTAAAGGTAAAATGTCTTGACTGTATTTACTCACAGGGGGATGTTGAGAAATGGCTCAAAAGCACTGATGCAAGAATTAACTTAGAACAGGAAAATTTCTTGCAGTCTTAAGGAAAAAGTGATTTGGTAGTATAGGAGGACTTCTTTAAAATACACTAAAAGTCCTGTAGTAAAGGTATCACTATTAGATAATGTAACATATATCTATCTAGCATCCTATTTTCTTCTCACCTGGAATCAAAAACCCTTTCCCTGTAGGGAGAAGTTCATCTAGTTAACTATCAGCGACAAGATGGACTCAAGACCTGGGCCTGGCCAATCAGAATATCATAGCATCCTGGCCTCAGTAATTGATTCAGAGATAGCAGCAGGTTCCGAAGATGGGCCAATCAGAGTCCTCCGGGGATTTTTTTTTTTTTTTTCACGCAGTAGTTAGAGCAAAAGATGGTCCCTTTTAAATGAAGTTGTAAAGTTAAAGACATATGGAAGATAGGTCAGCCATATTGCCTATTTTGTGACCTGCCCATATAAATTAAAAAAAAATTTAAGCAGAACAGAGATAGAGAGACATAGATTCCTGATGACAAAATATGAACTCTTGAATCCAATCATGTCAAAATCATCTCTGCCCTGGACTTCCTCATTATATGAACCTATAAATTTCCTTTTTAATTTCAGATACTTGGAGTTAAGGTTATGTCACATGTAGCAGAATCCTGAATAATATGATTGCACAAATACTTTTTCTTACATAAACATATAAAGACACCAGGAAGTCAGTATCTTATACCCTGGATTCTGTGGAATTCCTTTATGAAAACTAAGAAGTAGCTCTGCCTCTCCTTTCTTAACTCCATTGGTGAAATCTTACCCTAAACCTATTTTTTTGAGGCGATTGCAGTAAAGGATTTACAATTTTTAAACTTTATTTCATTTAAAATACAACCCACAAAAAGTGCATAAAAGTTAAATGCACACTTTAATAAATCACTTGATCATAAAATAAACCCAAAAAATTATAGACAAGTGGAACCACCACCCAAGTTAAGAAACAGAGTACTCTCAATACTCTTGAAGATCCCTTTATGTCCGATCCCAATCATGACTCCCAATTTGTCAAGAAATTACTATTCTGACTTTATCAGTAATCACTTCATTGGTGTTATTTGTATTTTCTATCTAGGTAACATCCTAAAAATAGAATTTAGTTTTGTCTGCTATTGAACTTTATGCTAAATGTAATCATACCAAATGATGCCAAGTTATTCTTTGCTTTCTTACTAAACCTTATATTTGTATGGTTCATTCACATTAACTTATATAGTGTAAAACATTCATTTCATTGTTATAGTTTTCCACTATTAAATATAACACAATTTTTCCATTTTAATGTCTAATTACAATTCTGGTATTAGGCATTCTAAAGTGGACATTTGAGTTGTTTGTTATAAACACTGATCCTGGGGAAATTCTAATACATGACTCTGGTATACGTATGTGTAAATTTGACTAAGATTCATACCTAGGAGTGGAATTGATGGGTATGCATATCTTTGTCAGATAAAGTCTTTGGTTTCCAAAGGAATTGTGACTAGTCATAGTGGGTTTTGTTTTTAATATTTTATTTAAGTTCAATTTGCCAAGTCATAGTGTTTTTAAAAAATTCAATAATTTTAAACATTCTGGACTATCCAAAAATAATCCTTTCTGGAGTAGGAAAGTTTCCATACATGCCAATAGTAATATACATACAGTAATTTAACCTTAAAAAGGAACATGATTTTCCAAAGAAAAAATTTTAAAATACTTGCAGCAAATATGCTAGAAAAATATATCAGGTTAAAAATTATTTAAAATATTTTATATGATTTTTAGAATAAATGAAATATATAAAAGGAAATATCATTATATCCTCCTATATGTATATTTATAAATATATTTCCAAATAAGCAATGATTAATACTATAATGATCATATTACTTATCTGTGCTATGGCTTTCTTGATCAACTGTAAAGGATAAATTTCTTGCAATTCTATCAATAGATATAATAGCATCTACTGTGATAAACAATTCTTGTACTGCTTAAAATACTACAAATTGCAAAGCTATTATCAAAGCACTGGGAAATTTCCAAGCACAAAGAGAACCTAATTATTACTTAAAACTACTTACACAATGGAAAACCTTAAAAATTCTAAACTTTAGTTTTTGAACATACTTTCATTTTTGATCTTCCCTTCTTCTGAGGCAGTGAATGTGAAATATAAATGGCCATGGTGAAGGAAAAGACAGCATCCCCAAAAGAATCAGGTTCTGACAATGATTAATATGGAGCTGCCAAAGAATGTCTGGCAGCAGAAAGAAGCAATTGCTTATGTAACTGATAAAAAAAATTAGTCAGTAACACCCTAATAACGTATCTCCCTAGAACCTGAGATAATATATATGATGAATTGTTTAGACTGTATTCTTCTACCTACAGAGGCAAAAGTATGAAAAAGAAAAAGAATTTACAGTTATTTTCTCTTATTCAAATTAGTTAATGGATGGGTTGGTCAGTTATTGGAATATGCTAATTAAAAGAATTATTGCATATACTTTCAATTAAACATTACAATAATATGTTTCTCATTAACACTATGCAAAATATTAGTGAAACTTTCCTCAAGGATTCTGAATCTATTTATATATTTCTAGTTATTTTTATAAGCCACGGCAACAACTGCATAATTCTATTATTGTAGAAAGTTTGAGAAAACTGGACTGAATTTCTTTCTGTCCATCTTGTGACGTAGTTTGAAAACAAAGTTTAGAATGCTGACTTGCCATGTGACCCTTATAAGAGGAGATAATGTACAAAAAAAATTCTAGGTACTTGAGTTTTCTAGTTATTTGGATCACTGGCTTTTTTTTGTTGTTGTGGGAAGGTATTTCCAAATAAATATGAACTCATATTTAACCCTCTGTGAAATCTAAAAACAGATTTCTGAGACAGATGTTCTTCTCACTGAAGTTTAATCAATATATTGTAATGTGTTTATTAGGAGGGCTACAGGTCTAAAGTGGTAAACTGATATATGCAAAGATTACTTTGTGGAAGATGAAATTTCACCACCCATGGCTTCAACTTCGGCTTCTCATCAGAATCATTATAAAGGCTCTTTGGAGAAGAAAGATGATTCTGAATCTCGGTTAACATGTTACCCATGTCCCTGCGTGCTGTCTCCACCCCCCTTTGTCAGAGAGCTGACTGTGTGAGACAGTAGGCGGGTTCAGTAGCAGAACAAGAGCTCTGGGAATTTGTGGCCAGTGGCTTGATAATCTAGGGAATACCAAGACGATGGGCCATGGAGATATCAAAGAAAGAAGGATAACAAGGAAAAGATCAAGAAGACCATAAACAGAGGATAATGGAGGGGATCCCTGGGTGGCTCAGCAGTTTAGTGCCACCGTCAGCCCAGGGCATGATCCTGGAGACCCGGGATCGAGTCCCATGTCAGGCTCCCTGCACGGAGCCTGCTTCTTCCTCTGCCTCTCTCTCTCCCTGTGTCTCTCAAGAATGAATAAATAAAATATTTAATAATAATAATAAAGAGGATAATGCAACAGAGGAAGAAATCAAAGTTAAATAAAGTGATTTATCACAGCAAAACCACTATATATCATTATTATCATTGGAATCAAATTATCAGAATTAGGACCATAAATCTACTATAATCATTCTTCATTTCCAGAATACAAACCTAAAAGAAATGCTTTAAAGTCTCTAGACCTCTTTGCTGCATTTGACAGCATTCACTGCTTCCTTCCTACTGAAAATCAGAAACTCGTTAGGAATTCCTGTTCCTCATAAGCTCTTTAAATATCTGGAACTCCTGGGCTCTGGAATTCTATTCATTTTTCTTAGATGATCTAATCCACTCTCATGATTTCAGCTGTGATTTCTCCCTCAGCATCAGCTTCACTCAGATGTCCCCAAAATATCCCAAACTCAAAGAATTCAAAACAAAATTCATCATCAACTCCTAATCATTTTTCTCCATTCAATCTCAATGGATATATTTTCTATCTCAGCTAAAAATACCACAAGTCAAAGAAAAAAAATACCACAAGTTATCCAGTCACCAAAGCTAGAAAATTAGACGTTACTTTTGACTCTTCTTTTGTCAACCCTTCCATAAAACTTGCCAATTTTGCCTCCTGTGTGTTTCTTAATTCAGCTTCTTTTTCTCTCAGTCTCAACATCTCTCATTTAGATTGATAGTGCCTAACTGGTCTCCCTGCTGCTGCCTATCCCCTTTAATTTCACCCTCTACAAGGGTATAAGAATAATTTCCCTGAAATGAACATCTAACTGTCCTTCCCTTTCTCCAAACTAATCAATGGCTCCTCATTAACTCAATAATAATGACCACCTTTCTTGACATGAGTCAAGAGTCTTTATGATTTGGTCCCTGCCCATCTGACCAGTTTTATTTCATATCTGTCTTTACATACATTTCCTACAGAAATTGTAATTTCATATTGTCCCCTTTATATGCTGTGACCTTCTGTATTTTCATACATTTGCTCATGTTGTTCCTCTTCTTCAGCTATCTCTACTGCCACCTTTCCCCAATCTCAATTATTTCTGTCAAGGCAAGGCTACCATCCCCTCCAGAAAGTCTTTCCTGAAAGTTCTGACAGAGCTGGGCTGGGTAATTCTCCTTTTTGTACTCTTACTCTGTGTATTGCTTTTACTTAGCACACTGTCAGTTCTTCTTTAGTGAACATCAGAAAAATCAATAAAGACACATAAAAAGAATAAAAATAATCAGTGTGTGCCTACAGTTCTTGTGCCCTATCCTAAACCACGAGGCCTTTGAGAACACACATGATAAATTATTCATATTTGTAATCCCACTTCCTAACCTAGCACTGACAGACTGATGATCAATAAATGTCCCATTAAATGAAGGTGACTGAGAGTAAAAAGAGTATACAAAAATAAATTGTAGAAAAGGTAAGACTTCCTTGCCATAGTCCTTCATAATGGTTCTACTCCTGCTCCTATCTGAGCAGTTACATCGACTTAATTCTAGAGGATTCTCATTAAAAAAACTCCAAATAAGCAATTTATTCCCCATCAGGAATATTAATTCAATTGAGAAACTGTCCTGTACTTGACATCAGACCTCTTACTTTATCACCAAAGGTACACTTTAAAAAAGATGTGCCATGTATAATCTCCATCAGATAAATGGAAAATAGGAAAGAAGAACAAAACCAAGTAGAAAATAAAATAAACTTGGCAGCACTGTGCCATTTATCACATGGAAAATTACTCACATGCAGCAGCAATACAGCAGCAAGAAAGGACTGTCCTTGACAGTACCCAATGTCTTCGTCGTAGACGGAGTAGGCCTAGAGAAAAGGTGAAGAGACAAAAATACTATAAACAGTCACAGATTTTAGCATAAGTAAACATCAGGCTGCTGCTTGATCTTGACCCTGGGCTGTCTACCACAATTTCACTGATATTTCAAAGTAAATATGTGAGTCGTAGCACAGTGAGATCCCCCAAAGATGCTGTACAATTCCTAAAGTAATTGTATACATGTCCCATTATCCTCAGGTTCATCTTTAGAATCTGGAATAAAGAAATGCTCAGAGCATATAATTTTAAAAGCTCCATTATGGTTTGTAGTCAGGCAAATGGGATCATGTGAGGATGAAACAAAGGGTAGAAGAGGGTGAGAAGGTTCTAGAGTTGATATGGGAGTTAGTGCAAAGACAAACAATCGTGCAGTTTGAATCCTGGACATGTATTCCATCCCACGTATCCCATCCCTGTGTTTTGCTTCATTTCAGTGAGGGGCTTTCCATTTTTAAAAAAGATTTATTTATTCATGAGAGACACACACAGAGAGAGAAGCAAAAACATAGGTAGAGGAGTAGCAGGCTCCCTGCAGGGAGCCCGATGCGGGACCCGATCCCAGGACCCCAGGATCATACCCTGACCTGAAGACAGATGCTCAACCACTGAGCCACTCAGGCGTCCCAAGGGCTTTCCATTTAGTGTGCTTAATAAAAATGTACTGTGATTATAAAAATTGTCTCTGTCCAGGGCAGTGGTTATCAAAGAAGACTAGGAAGAGTTACCAAAGAGAGGAGCGTTAAGTGTGGTAGCTCCCATATGCCAAGGTAGTCACAGTATGGGTCTGGAACTATTTTTTTACTTAAAAACAAACAATCAACTTTCTTGAAATAGTTTTGGATTCAGTGAAATGCATATATTAATCCTTGAGCTGAGATTTATAATTACATTTATGTAACCCCATCATTACTGAATATTTCCATCATTCCACAACATCCCTATGCCTCTTTGCAGTCAAAACCATCTCTACTCCAGGCAGCCTGTGGTCTGATTTTTATCAAAATATATTATTAACTTTGCATTTTTAAATGAATTTTACATTTTTAAATGAATTTTATACAAATACAAACATATAATATAAACACTTTTGTGCCTGGCTACTACTTTTGCACAGTATGTTTTGGAGATTCCTCCACGTTGCTACATGCATCAGTAGGTCATTCCTTTTCAGTGATGAATAGTATTCCACTGTGTAAACATACCACAATTTGTTTATCCTTTCTCATGTTGAACATTTGGGTTTTTCATGTTTAGTTAGTATAAATAAAGCTGCTATGTATGCACAAGGGATTTTTATGAATATAGATTTTCATTCTCTTTAAGTATATACCTAGGAGTGGAAGTTCAAGGTTTAAATGAAAGTGCATGGTTAGCTTTATAACAAATTGCCAAAATGTCTTCCAAAGTGGTTGTAACACAAATATTACATGCACACCAGCAAACTAGGAGTATTCACTGCTTCACATCCTTGTCAACACCTGATACTGCCAGTCTTTTTCCTTTTATTAATTCCTGTAGTTTTGGGATCCCTGGGTGGCTCAGTGGTTTAGCGCCTACCTTCAGCCCAGGGTGTGATCTTGGAGTCCCGGGATCGAGTCCCACATCAGGCTTCCTGCATGGAGCCTGCTTCTCCCTCTGTCTGGGTCTCTGCTTCTCTCTCTCTCTCTCTCTCTCTCTCTCTCTCTCTATATATATATATATATATATATATATATATATATATATATATCTCATGAACAAATAAATAAAATCTTTAAAAAAATGCCTGTAGTTTTGATTTGCATTTCCATGAATGCTAACAATGTAGAGCGTATTATCATGTGCTTTTAGGCAATTGATACACTCTTCTGTGACTGTCTCTTCAAGCTCTTGCCCATTTGTTTAATTAGGGGGTTTGTCTTATTAGTGTTGGTTCTTGGGAGTTCTTGATACATTCTGTTTACAAGTTCACTGTCAGACCTATGTGTTGTCAATAGTTTCTCCCTGTCTATGCCCTGCCCTTCTTAATGGTGTCTTTTGAAGTATTATTGTTCTCTTTTAACCTTCTTCTGCTAATGATGAAATTATCACACTCTCTCCTAATGAGAGAAAAATTTGATCATGGAAAAATTATCTAATGAATCTGAGAGGAGCTTTTTCTTCATTATCACCAATTTCCAGAGCTCTGCCTAATTTTAAAAATTGAAAGATGCATTAGCATCCTTTTACTTATTTAATTTTCTTAGATTTATACAGTTTATAGTTCTGATTGCTTAATTTGTACTTTTACCCAGACCTCACCATGAGTGTGTGTATTAGGGGTTAGAAGAAGGGTTATAGACAGAGAGAATAGAAGAGGAATAAAAAAGGAAGAAAGAGGCAAAAGGTTCTAATACTATCCCAATTTAAAGCATTCCCAATAGTGCTCTGTCATTTCCCTTTTCAAGAACAAGGAACTTGTTCTTGGGATTTGTTGATGAGAGAGCATGTTACATGAATGATGAATATATTTTCAAGACTTCCTCTTCCCCATAAAAGATATCAGTTAAGGAGTCTTTAAAATTGTGTATCTCTAAAAGTCGTCATGCTTCATTAACCCTGACATCATTTTAACAAATGTTTGATCTATTTACAGAAGCATGTTTAACATTTATTGAGAAGTATGCTGTTTATATGATCATATGTGTTACAAGAGAAGTCCAACAGAAAATTAAAGTCCATGATCTATCATAGAGAAGGTAGGAATTCAGTGACTCCAGAGACTATTCTCTAATTAGAGAGCTACGGATAAAAGGGAAAATCCATAATGCAATGATCTTACTTTCTTTTGTTGTATGGTTTTGAGTTAGGTTAGAAGCAAAAATGACTTTTCAGAGGCCACCTCCTAAATTGCTTTTATAATTCACAATTTAAAAAACAATGTTCTAGGGGTACCTGGGGGGCTCAATTTGGTCATGATCTCGGGATCCTAGGATCGAGCCTCACATTGGGCTCCTGGCTGAGTGGGGTATCTGCTTCTCCCTCTCCCTTTCCCTCTGCCCTCCCCTCACTTGTGCTTGCTCTAATAAAATCTTTAATTAAAAATAAAATTAAAAAATCAAAAACAGTGTTCTAGCAAGTTCTTTCTCTTGGAGTTCTCCCAAGCACTGTTTAGCATTAGTCTAACTAAGCCTTCCCTAACTGAGGTGAACTGAATCCTGTCTCTCTATTCAAAACTTGCCCCTCTTTGCACTCAACTTCTCCCCATTCCTTGCTTTAATTGCATCTCTGGCCAGATGCCTGCTCAGTATGACTTTTAAAAACCATCTGGGTACCACTTCTATAATGGAGGAGTGGCTCCTACTGGACCAACCTTCTCTCTGTCAACAAATTTAAACTGTATCTGGGCAAATACATAAAAGAGACAAAGATGAGCTAAACAAAAGCAGTCAGAAACTGGAGGGGAGAATGACACAGATTGGGTAACAGAAAGTGAAAGTGGAAATTCTGGGAAAAAGAGACTAACGAGAGAAGCCTTTACTATACTACACTTACTGTAAAATTACAATATTCAAGATAGGATAAAACTGATACAAGGACAAATGATCAGTAAACAATAAAAAGTCTAGAAGTATAAGCACATTTATAAAGTCATTTGATTTCAACAAAGTTACCAAGATAATACAATGAGGAAAATAGTTTATATATGTAAACATGTAAGTATATGAAAATAGTTTCAATGAATTGCTCAAAAAGTTAGAAATCCATATGGGGAAAATAAATGAACCTTGATCCCTACCTCACTTCAAACACAGAAATTAATTTCAGGCCTATTTCAATTCTAAACATAAAACTAAAACTATAAGGCTACTCAATGAAAACAGTATCTTTGTAACTTGGTGAAGGCAAAGGTTTCTTAGCTAGGACACAGAAGCACTAACTATAAAAAATAAACTGATACAGTATACATTATCAAATTTAAAAAGCCTTCAATGATGAATGATATATAAATAAATAAATAGGAAATAATAGATAAAGAAGGAAATAAATAGATAAACCACAGACTGGGAAAATATTTGCAAACATATCTGGAAAAAGTTCTGCATCATATACATAAAGGACCCCTACAATTCAATGTCAAACAACTCAATTTTAAAAACAAAAGATTTGAAGAGACAATTCACAAAGGGTTATCTATGAATGGTCTATAAGAACATGGCCAAGTGTTCAACATCATTAGTCAACAAGTTAAAATGAAATTAGAGCCACAGTGAGATATTACTACATAGCCACCAGAAACTAAAATGAAAGACTGATATACCAAATGCTAGTATCCCTGGATTCTCAAACATTGTTAGTAGGAGTGTAAAACAGTAAAACTACTTTGTTTTACAAAGAATTTGACAGTTTTCTAGAAAACTAAACATACACTTACCCTATAACTCAGCAATTCCATATCTGTATATTCACCCAAGAGAAATGAATGCAAATGTATACAAGAAAGATTGATATAGGGCTAAGACATTTCTAGCAGCTTTATTTATAATAGCCCCAAACTGTAAGCAGCCTCAGATATCCCTTATCAGGAAAGTGTAACTTTCCTGATAAAAAACTGTGCTCTATTCATACAATGAAGCACTCCTCAGCAACAAAAAGTAATGAGTTATGAACACGTGTAACATGGAAGAATCTGAGAACTATTATGCTGTGTGAACTACATCTTACAGAAAAATAATTTTCCTCCACAGGTCAGCAAACATAAAGCTCTACAAGTCCAAGCAATATAGGGCTAAAAAAAAATCAAAGATTGCTTCAAGGGGAAGGGTCAGGGATTAACCGTGAAGACATGTGGGAAATTCTATGTCTTGGATTGCACAAGTGTATGCATTTATCAAAATTAATGAAATGGCACTCCTGATATTTGTGCACTTCACTGAAAGTAAATTGTAACTACAAAAGAAAACTGTTAGCAAATACTGAGCTCTAGCTAATAATATGCATGTTGCACTATTAGGCATAAGGTATAAAGACACACAAAGGCAATTTACTTTGATGTGCCTTAAAATATTAAAATGGATTAATTGAATAGAAGGTAGATGGATTAATATGTAAGTGACAAAGAAAATGTAACAAAATTTTAATTGTAAAACCTAGGTGATAGGTTGATGGATGTTTCCTATATAGTTCTTTGTACTTTTCTATATATTTGAAATTTTTCATAACAGTTTGGGGAAAAAATCTGAGGTTGCACTCTGTCTTTTCTTCTGCTCTGAACTATAGGCTACTTTTCTGGTTGGGTTCCCAAGAGTACTCCATATTTTCATTCAGCAAGTCAGTATTTACTGAGCATCTATTATATAATCAAACACTGTGCTTAGTGAGTTGGATGTGGTGACGAAAAGACATGGTCCGTGCACCTCAGCTCAGTCTTGTAGAAGAATTCGGCATGTGCAGTGAAAAAGGGCACCTTAAGAGGAGTGCTGATAGACAGATGAAAGCTCAGAGGGAAAGGGTGAGTAAGTGTAAGTGTCATAGTGTCAGAGGTAGAGTTAAAGGCAAGGAAGACATCACAGACAAGGTGATGTCTTAATCTTAAAAAAAAAGAAAAGAAAAAAGAGAAAAAAAAGGCAGGACCAAAATTGCTACAAACCTGGCCTCATATTCTTGAAGGAAGAATATGGAGATTCTTGAGGCATGCTGCAGGGGAAAGGCATGTACAAAGGCATAAGAGAGCTGGACCTCTTTATTATGTGAGGGACACTGTACTAAAAGCTTTTGTATGTTCTCAATCCTCACAAAGCTTATGAGATGAGAAAAGTGAGGTTTAGAGAAGATAATTAACTTGGACAAGACAAAAGCTAGAGCCAGGATTTGAACCAAATCTGTTGAAATGCAGACATAACCCTTAAATATAGATGTACCCTTAATATCTGTATTATATCACTGCTATAGACTGTGTTCTTCCCAAAATCTTTATGCTGAAACCCAACCTAAAATGTGATGGTATTGGGACATGGGGCCATTAGGAGGTGATTAGGTCAGGAGGATAGAGCTCTCATGAATGGAATTAGTGTCCTTATGAAAGAGATTCCAGATGAAAGACCTTAATGTGAAACAGGAAACCATCATGATCCTAAAGAACACAGGCAGAAACCTCTTTGGCGGGATGCCTGGATGGCTCAGCGGTTTGGCGCCTGCCTTTGGCCCACGGCATGATCCTGGAGACCCGGGATCGAGTCCCATGTCAGGCTCCCTGCATGGAGCCTGCTTCTCTCTCTCTGTCTCTTTCTCTGCCTGTGTCTCTGCCTCTCTCTATCTCTCATTAATAAATAAATAAAATCTTAAAAAAAAAAAAGAAAGAAAGAAACCTCTTTGGCCTTGGCCACAGCAAGTTCTTACTAGACACATAAATAACCACAGGCAAGGGAAACAAAAGCATTCATCTGCTACAGAATGGAAGCAGATATTTGCAAATGACATGTCTGATAAAGGGTTAGTATCCAAATTCTACATTCTACAAAAACTTATCAAACTCAACACCCCAAAACACAAATAACTCAGTTAAGAAATGGGCAGAAGACATGATAGACACTTTTTAAAAGAAGACATCCAGATGGCTAACAGACACATGAAAGATGCTCAGCATCACAAATCATCAGGGAAATACAAATCAAAACCATGATGAGATACCACCCTACATCTGTCAGAATGGCTAAAATCAACAACATAAGAAACCATGGATATTGACCAGGATGCAGTATTTCTTGCACTGTTGGTGGGAATGCAAATCAGTGCAGCCAATCTGGAGAACAGTATGGAGGTTCCTCAAAAAGCTAAAAATGGAACTACCCTATAATCCAGCAATTGCACTACTACATATTTACTCAAAGGATACAAAAGTACAGATTTAAAAGGATACATGCACCCCAATTTTTATAGCAGCATTATCAACAATAGCCAAACTACAGAGAAAAAGCCCAAATGTCCATGTCCATTGATTGATGAATGGCTAAAGATGTGGTATATATATATATATATATGGTGTATATATATATATATACACACACACACACACACAATGGAATATTAGTCATCAAAAAATGAAATTTTGTTATTTGCAATGACATGGATAGACCTAGAGTGTATTACGCTAAGCAAAATAAATCAGTCAGAGAAAAACAAATACCATAAGATTTCATTCATATATGGAATTTATGTAAGAAAACAGATAAACATATGGGAAGGAGGAAAGAAAAAAAGGGAGCAAGAGAAACAAGCCATAAAAGACTCTTAATGATAGGGAACAAATTGAAGGTTGATGGAGGGAGGGAGTGGTAGATGGGCCAGGTGGGTGATGTGTAGTAAGGAGGGCACTTGTTATGATGGGCACTGGGTGTTGTTATGCAAGTGGTAATCACCGAATTCTACTCCAGAAACCAATATTGCCTGTAGGTTAACTACATAAAACTTAAATTAAACCAAAGAGAGAGATCCCAGAGTGTTCCTTGCCTCTTCTGCCATATGAGGACACAGTGAGAAGATGGCCTTCTATCAACCAGGAAGCAAGCCCACAACACACTGAATCTGCCAGCACCCTGACCTTGAACTTCTCAGCCTCAAGAACTATGAGAAACAAATTGTTTAAGCTACCCAGTGAATGCTATTTTTTGTTATAGCAGCCTGACGAGACTAAGAAAATCACTTAGACTCACTCTGGGCAGAATTAGAATTATTCTTTTTAGACATTTATGTATTTGGGTCCACAAAGGATAGGAGGGCCTATCTCCTGATTTGCCATGGGGCTCAATAGAGATGGGGGTAAGACTCCATAGTCTCAAGAGAAATGACAATTCTTAATGACAATGCGTAATCTTTTTCAATCCATGATTTCTGGGATTAGGGAAGAACTTTTCATTTCTTTATGTGATATATTTATTAACATGCTAACTATAGGCTAAAACTTAGATATTAAAAAATACATTTGTAAGGCTTAATCTAGTTGGTGGTAACATTTACCTATAAATATAAGTTCTTCTTTATCACATAAATATGGAAAACACGTGATTTTCTTTAAGCAAGTTACTGTTATCCATTGATATGGACGCTAACTTTGAAAATAATTTTCCACAGGGTAGTAAGACTTTCTTTACCAACCCAAAACAGACAGTAACCACTACTGCTCTTGAATTACCTTAAAATCATTAGGGAAAATTTTTAGTCTTACAGCTAAATTATATCTAACAACTGATCTACAATTCTCTTTCTCCCCAAACACACAAACCTTTACTAGGTTGATGCAGAAAACACGGAATATTTCTCTTTTGTCTCAGGAATAGGCAACATATACTACTATTTCATCAGACAAGCACACTTACAGATAAAGAAGAAGGAAGCTCAGATTTACAGGAAAAATGAAAAGAAAAACAGAAGATGTTCTCTAAGAAGACAGAGAATTTGCTCCGTGGGCATACAAGAAAGGATCAAACATCTAAAACAGATCCCTATTTAGCTCTTGGCACTGCTAAAGCAACTGATACATTTGCTGAATTATTGGCTACTGATAGACAAGCTGTTTCATCTATTACCTATAATGAACTTCTGCCAACATGAGATCAAAACAAACAAACGAATCAGCTCTTAGATTGTTCTTGGTACCAGCTCTTAAATAAGTATGTCAGGGAAACAACCAAGTATAAAATATGTGGAAATAAATTTATTTACCAACTAAAAAGAGATCTGTTCTCACACAATCTAAGAGACAAAAAGAGACATCAAGGAAAGACTATTTTTAAGTAATGTCACAGTAAGCTAAATAAAAAGAGATCACAGAGTGACGAGAATCATAAGATACCTGACTATCTAAAAGAAATTAGGGTAACATTTAAAGCAAAGATTATTTAATATAATACTTAAGAATGCAAGTAGTTTTTCAAAGAATCATTTAGCATTAATTTCTCTGTTAAACAGCTACTAACATTTATTTGTTAATATTTGTTACCCATTGTTCTAGGTATTTATATGTATGAATTTATTTAATCTTTACAACAACTTTGAGTTAAGTACCATTAATATACCCATTTGATAGGGACACCTGGGTGGCTCAGTGGTTGAGCATCTGCCTTTGGCTCAGGTTGTGATCCTGGGGTCATGGGATTGAGTCCTGCATCAGGTTCCCCCCCAGGGAGCCTGCTTTTCCCTCTGCATATGTTTCTGCCTCTCTCTGTGTCCCTCATGAATAAGGAAATAAGAACTTTAAAAAAACACCCATTTTATACAAGAAGAAACTGAGGCACAAAGAAGCTAAATAATAAGGTTCAAGGTCACCTAGTTAGCAAGGACCAGGCCAGAATTCAAACTCAGGCAGCCCAGCTCCAGAGCTCAAGGTCTTGGCTACTATTACTATATAGACTCAAGATATTAATGATTGTTGACATATGTGGCAGAGTTCAGGTGAGCAACCACAAAAACTTAATGATAAAACATAAATTCTTCTTTTTGTGATGTATTAAATACATAATCATAAACTAATCATAGAGATGGCTTTACTGAAAGAATGTAGAGAAACATTAATCATAAAGTTTTGGAGAGTCCCTGACTCTAGTGGAGGCAGACTGAATTTGAGAAGAGCACCTTGAATTTTTCAAAGATACCAGTAGTAGTGTATTTCCTAAGTTGTTGATGCAAGGATATTACTTTTGTTATTTTAAAAAATCATAAATTATGTTTTCTCATTTGAATGAATATTTCATAATCTAAAAAATTCTAAATTAAAAAAATTGCTACTAATTTCCCATTCAATGATTAGTGATAAGATTTCAATTTAGGTGACATTTCTAGAATATGAATATGAAAGACACAGATCAAGGCTTCACTGAAATTTAGCATAGGTAATTAAAATAGTGAAGTAGATAACCAATGAAAACTACTGTTCTTGGAGATAATTCTACATAAGTACAGTAAATTCTCATTCCTTACAGGAGTTATGCTCTATAAGATTATTATCATTGCTGAATTCAAGCAAATACTGAATTGCTGCTACTAGGTGATAGAGAGGGTTAGGCTTCTGGGAGTCCCTGGTCACAATGTTTTGGGCAATTGATCAATGATAACTTTGTTTTATATGTGTTTCTATTAAAGGCACCTTATTTAATATTTATTGTTCATTACTTAATATTGGAATCAGGAACATCACTATAACAAAACAAAGCTTATCTAACACACATTTTTTTCTGTGAGGCACATTATGTAAAGTATGTAGCACAGCCATCTTATGCTTAACAATACTAGACAGTGTTCAGCATTATGCTTGATGGCCATTTTAAACAGCAAAATCACCAACATGAAAATCACAAAAAAACACAAAAATGTAGCACTAAATAACGGCAAAAAAGAACACTTGTTTATAGAATGAGAGTTGCAACAAGAAGGCAGAGCATTACCTGGTTTCACCTGAACTTGGAATGTATATATCAAATGACTCAAGTTTTTCCATATAGTGGACAGGCACATCAGCCAATGTTTTTGTGATCAAAAAAAAGAGTAATGATGTGGAGGTTATGAATAAATCTTAGTGAGTAGGCAAATTTGCAAATATGGAATCTATGAATAATGGAGATCTACTCTGTGTACATGTATCCTCTTGGATAAACATCTATATCTAACTATATCCATCTTCTTTTTTTATTATTTTCTAGAGAGAGGTGGGGGTTGGGGCAAAGGGAGAAGGAAAGAATCTCAAGCAGACTCCTCACTGAGTACAGAGCCCAACACACGGTGAAATCTCACAACCCTGAGATCATGACTATACTGAAATCAAGATGCAGACACTTAACAGACTGAGCCACCCAGGCACCCCTATCTAAATATCTTCTTAGGAATATATAAATATATCTTTGGAAACACACATATACCCATATCCAGAATTAAGCTGAAATCATTTATACTTCTGAATTAGCCTACAAAAGCAAATCAATACAAAGCATTTTTAATTAATAAAATCAAAATTGTTACTGATTAATAATAAATTATTAGGGCTTTAAAATTTTTTTAAAATTTATTCATAAGAGACACACAGAGAGGGGATCCCTGGGTGGCTCAGTGGTTTAGCGCCTGCCTTTGGCCCGGGGCGTGATCCTGGAGTCCCGGGATCGAGTCCCACATCAGGCTCCTGGCATGAAGCCTGCTTCTCCCTCCTCCTGTGTCTCTGCCTCTCTCTCATAAATAAATAAATAAATAAATAAATAAATAAATAAATAAATCTTTAAAAAAAGAGAGAGACACACACACAGAGAGAAAGGCAGAGACACTGGCAGAGGAAGAAGCAGTCTCCTTGCAGGGAACCTGATGTGAGACTTGATCCCAGGACCCCAGGATCATGACCTGAGCCAAAGGCAGATGCTCAACCACTGAGCCACCCAAGTGTCTCAGTTCTGTTTTGTTTAGTTTTGTTTTTTAAATCAAGAGAACATAAGCAAAGAGAGAAGCAGAGAGACAAGCAGAGGGAGAGGGAGAAGCAGACCCCCTGCTGAGCAGGAGCCTGATGCAGGGCTTAATCCTGGGACCTCAAGATCATGACCTGAGTTGAACATAGACGCTTACTGACTGAGCCACCCAGGTGCCCAAATTATTAGTTTTAAGGAAGGCCATAAACATTAGAAATATAAAGTAAATGAAAAAGTAATGTAGATTTAGTCCCATACTATGATTTAAAGTTTTAAGCCCCCCTCCCCCCAAATAAGTTTTAAGATTTGGTAATAAATCAATAGTTTTCTAAAAAAAAATTAGCACCAAATATTCCTCTTCCTCCAAGCCTTTAGAATCATTATGAATGACATATATTCCTATTCTTTTAGAATTCAGCACAGATAGTCCACAGTGATCAACAGTTCATTTACCAGTATTTTCTTTGAAACTGGGCATGTGTTTTTCTCATAAAAACAATATGGTTAGGATAGCCTGTACTGGGCATATCACCTTGTTTGGGAAGACATTCCCTGGTTCCAGGCTTCACATGTACTTCTTCGTAGGTATATGTGTCATATGGCACCTGGTCAACCCCACCGTTACTCATATTCTTTGTAGGAGAGAACAGGGGTCCTTGGTCCTTCTTTTACAGTATGAGAGAGGTGCATGCAGACCATCTCCCTATGATAGTCATCTTGTGGGACTGACACTCACTACTGAAGTTGACCTTGCTCTGTCTTTTTTCCTATGAGAGTAAAGCATTGTTCCAACCAGTGCCTATATGAGTTGTGTCTCTCTTAGGAATCCCAACACTTGCAAACTATGCATTGGGTTGACATCCCAGGACCACTGTTCTTAGCGGTAGCTAACACTTTTTAAACTTGTAGTCTGGGATGCCTGTGTGGCTCAGGGGTTTAGTGCCTGTTTTCGGCCCAGGGTATGATCCTGGAGTTCTGGGATCGAGTCCTGAATCAGGCTCCTTGCATGGGACCTCCTTCTCCCTCTGCCTGTGCCTCTCTCTCTCTCTCGTGTGTCTCTCATGAATGAATAAATAAAACCTTTCAAAATAAATAAACTTGTAGTGTAAGAGAAAGAAGAGAGTCAAAAATGGTTCCAGCTATCTAGCCTGAGCAATAGGAAGAATGGAGTTACTATTAAATAAGATGATAGAGTATTTAATGATTTGGAATATGTTTGTTTTCTGATAAGATCATTTACAACATAGTAATGCAAATGAAATCTTGACTGAAATGAGTTTAGGAAATGGAGGAGAGGAACTGGTTACAGCAAGTATAGACAAATGTTTTGCGGACCTCTATGATAAAGAAGAACAGATTATCTTCATCTATAACACAATATGCATCCTCTATAACAGCAGGAAAAATAGCAAAAAAATTATTACAATCAGCTTTTCCAGTGTTCTGGAAACTGGCCTAAGGTTTGCAGCAGTCCGAGGAACATTTATTACAGAAAAACAACTGAATCTCTGTAAGAATTGGGAATTTTGTGGCATTTTTAACTTCTCATAGTTTTTTTTTTTTTTAACTTCTCATAGTTCTATACATTTCTCTACATCTCCATGATAACCTTGAAAACTAACACTTTGCATTTGCAGTGAAAACAAGCAGCCTGGGCAACTATCAGGAGGAGCAAAATAGGCTAGAGCTCCAGCAAAACATCACTTGCAGAGAATTACCATTATATATGATGGATGCCCAGACCACCTGCAAGCTAACTCAGTGTGAAAAGCCTTTTCCCCAGGGCATTTGTCAAAAACAATTACAAGCGATTGTTCAATTTTATGACTGCTTTGCGATGGTAGATAAAAGTTGGAGCAGACAATAGACCTACCAAAATGCTTAAAAAGAAAAGCTAAAGAATGAGATATCCATAAGGGCTCTGAAAAACTCAGACATATTTCTGAGAATCTAGAGGTCCATGCCCATGTGCAAGGCTGTACAGATGCCCAAAGCTTTAGGTAAGCTCAGAAAAGGGATGAGAAGGTCTAAACTCTCATTTCTGGCTGACATTGAGGCTCTGCATAAGCAGGAAATGAAGGTAAGATAGAGTTGTCACCTGGTTAGCTGAGTAATGAAAGTATGCCCAAACACATACACAGAGCCCCTTGGTAAACAGTGGGAAAGTTGGGAATCCCTGGGTGGCTCAGCGGTTTAGCGCTGCCTTTGGCCCAGGGCGTGATCCTGGAGACCTGGGATCGAGTCCCACATTGGGCTCCCTGCATGGAGCCTGCTTCTCCCTCTGCCTGTGTCTCTGCCTCTCTGTGTCTTTCATGAATTAATAAATAAAATCTTAAAACAAAACAAAACAAAAAAACAGTGGGAAAGTTACTGGTTCTAAGAAATTTAAGCAAATCTCTGACCAATCATTAGCTAACCACCAAGCAGACACTTTAGTGGCCACATATGACAAAGAATACAAACTTTATATAATTAGTTCACAAAAGACCAACCAAACTACTACAATAAAAACAGTAACAAAACCTGGTAAATCCACAGAAACAAAAAGTGGATTAATGATCGCTAAAGGCTGAGAATTGGGATGCTGGAGAGTGACTTCTAATGGATACAAGGTTTCTTTCTAAGAATGGTCGAATGTTCTAGAATTAAACAGTGATGATGGTTGCATAACTTCATGAATATACTAAAACCACTAAAATGTACACTTATTCAAAAGGATGGATTTTATGGTATATGAATTATATATCTCATTAAAAAATACAGAAGGGATGCCTGGGTTGTTCAGTCTGTTAAGCGTCCCACTTTTGATTTTAGCTCAGGTCCTGATTTCAGGGTTGTTAGATCAAAACCTACCTTGGGCTCTGTGGGGAGTCTGCTGAAGATTCTTTCTCCTTCCACCCCTCTCCCCACTCACCTGCTCTCTCTCTAAAATAAATAAATAAATCTTTAAAAAAATTTAAAAATACAGAAGAAAATTTATGTTTGTATGAATATATGCACATATATATAAGGAATATATATATAAGGAATATATATATATATAAGTTTATATATATATAAGCTCTGTCTATTGAGATGACTTGGAGTAATGACATCCTAATAGCAATGAATACATCTAGCATACAGATTTTGCGATTTTTACCATTTTTAACTAAGGAAAGCAGGGTTCTTTAGTGAAATAGCTAATTCTAGTTCTGGGGCAAAGAAGTAAGTCTGGAATATCTTTTGAGACAGAAAGAAAGGCAGTGCTCAGAAAATGACAGAGTATGCTCAAACGTCAGCTTGAAGATCTCCCACTGTCCAATTGGGAACAATGGGAGCACCAAAACAATTATAAGAGAGTAAATACAATGAATAAAATGAGAATTCATGAGTTCATCTGAATATGATAATACATATATATACATAAATGCATACATAAATGGAAAGTCTGATAAAGAAGGTATGTTTTTTAAAGATTTATTTATTTATTAAAGAGAGAAAGCATGAGGGGGAAGGGGCAGAGAAAGAGGGAGAAGCAGACTCCCCACTGAGCAGGTAGCCTTGCCTGGGGCCCTAGATCATGACCTGAAGCCCAAGGCAGGCACTTAACCAACTGAGCCACCCAGGTGCCCCCAAAAAGATATATTTTTTATTTATTTTTATTTTTTTAAAAGATTTTATTTATTTATTCATGAGAGACACAGAGACAGAGAGAGGCAGAGACACAGGCAGAGGAAGAAGCAGGCTCCATGCAGGGTGCCCGACGTGGGACTCGATCCCAGGTCTCCAGGATCACGCCCTGGGCTGAAGGTGGCGCTAAACTGCTGAGCCACCCAGGCTGCCCCAAGATATATTTTTTTAGTTATAAATTATCTCACACAAAAATACTTCTTAATTACAAAGAAGAAAAGAAATTTCACGGTGGAAAAGTCGGTAAATAATATTTATGTGATCAAAGTGATCATCAATAATGGAAAAAATTGCAGCTGTGTGCTACTTGAGAGGAAGAGATAAGAAGAGATCATTCCTTTTGTAATACTCCTGCCAAAAATGTATAACCTAAATCCAACCATGAGGAAACATCAGACAAACTCAAATTGAGGGACATTCCAAAAACTGATTGGGCTATTACCTTCAAAAGTACCAAGGTCAAGAAAGTGAAGCAACGAGCAAGAAACTACTCCAGATAAAAGGAAATTAGGGAGGCATGTCAACTAAATGAAATGTGTGATTTTGTGCTAGGTCCTTTTTCTATAAAGGACATTATGTGGACAACTAGTAAAACCTGAATGAAGTCTAAGGCTTGGGTAGTAGCAATATATCAATGTTACTTTTTGATTTGGATGTTTTATTGATTACACAAGGGAATATTCTTGCTTATTAGAAAACATGCTAAAGTATTTGGGGGTGATACAGCATCATGTTGGCAAATCACTCTCAAATGATGTAGGAAAACAAAATTATGTACTTGCAGCTTCCCTGTAAGTTTGACATTCTTTAAAAAATATATGGAAATATACATACATATATAAATGAACTTGATAGAATACTTTTGTCTAATAATAATAAATTGGGACTTAAAAAAGGTTATTAAGTTTGTCCTATATGCTGGCAAAAAAAAAGTATTAACATAAGCTCTAAAAATAGATTCTCTGATATGAAATAATCTATACTCTGGCGACTATAACGTAGAAAGCTAGATGTACTCACAAATATTCACTCACAAAGCAATTTTCTTATCTAACATAGCTGGCAAAATTCCTAGATGTAAGTTTCCTTTTATATAACAACAAAAAAAAAGGCCCTTGGCAACAATTTAAAAGTGAACTGATACACTCGTTTTTAAAAAAAGGAAATGTAAAATAACTAGACTATCATATCCTTAAAAAAAATTTAACGTCCCTAATATAAGTAAACTACTGTTTGATTATGGGAAATTATCTGGAGTGTTCAGTTTACATCTTTGGACTTTTTATTTATTTTTTAAATGGTAACATAAAGGACTTCAAGAAGGAACTCTACAAAATAAAGAAAAACAACATCCCTGCTCTTTAAAGAGCTTAAGTTGAATAATTTTTATAAATAAAATTATTTTCTAGAAGAAAAATTTATAGAAATAGAGAGTTCCTTTAGAGTTTATATACCACATGTTTTCATCTAAACTATCAGTATGGTGACCATGAAAATGCACCTCTCAGATCTCCAACAGCAGAAAACATAATTGACCAAAGGTTCCAACTATTATACTCTAAAATCCATCTCTATGTTTGCACCAAGGTCACACTTCCCAGAGGCCAATGAATGAGCACAACAAAATATTAAAATAGGCCAGCTGCTGGGAGAAGTGGGACCTCAACATATAACTTGAGCCAACGACTCCCATTAGTCATGCCAAGCTTTCCTTAGAAGTTCACTATAGCCTATGACACTTCTACCTAATCTTCCTTCCTCTCTTCTTCTGTTGGTGTCAGATTAACATTGTAGTCTAATGGTTTTCCCAGCTTCTCCATTTTCTCTTATAGGCATCTCTTCTAATACACTGCCTACACATTTAATCCTGTCTTGATAACAGGCTTCTTAGAAGACCTGGAATAACACAGTTTCATCAAGTCAAGACCACAGAGTTAATTATATTGCATCACGTAGCCAGTACTGCACTCTACTTTCTAAAACAAAGAAAAAGAAAATGTCAGAGTTCCTCTTCTCTCAAAGACTGAACTGAAGAAAAGACAAGTGAAATTAATCAGATACTGTTCAAACATAATCCGTATCATCTAAACTTTATAGAGTATTTTTAATCTATAAATCACTGTGGGTAGAAGTGGGCAGAACAAGCTTCACAAGGGAAGTGGGCTAGTAAGATTTGGACAGATGGGAAGGAGGAGGAAAGCAATTCAGCTTCACACCCTTCCTTGGTCTTTAAAAGATGCAGGAAAAGGTCTGGTTAAGGAGGAGGCTTCAAAGTTGTAAAAATATTGCCAACTGGATAACAATTAGTAAACAGGAAATAAGTCCTCATAATCCTATAACTAATTCAGTCAGGAATAACTGTGAGTCTATTGTTTGGAATATTTAAGGCACTCGAATCGACTACAGAAATAGATCTCTATTTTGAGAAAAATCATAAATTCAGGACACCAGGAGTAGAATTTTATTTGAAGGCTCCCTGTGTTATGTTTTTGGTTAGTTTTGTTTTTCCTTTTCCTTTTCTATTTTATTTTTTTCCTTTTCTATTTTAAAAAGTAATCTTACTTATCTTTTTTTCCTCAAAGAGTAATGTTTTTTTTGAAAAAGAGTGGCTATAATCAAACCTTTAGAATATACACCTATTCCATTTTTATCATCTTCATAATCCCACCCTTTCTCTTCTTTATTCTAGTAATGGTGTGATGGCTTCAATTAGCCTTTCAGTTAAAAGACTACCAGTTCCACAGAAACTACAAAGCTATTTCAGAAAAGCTCTTATGGGACCAGGCACATAAAGAAATTTTAAAAATTTCTTCAGATACTTTCAAGAGCATTACAAATCACCCGTTCTCTTTCACAAATCCAACCTTTTCATTATTATAGTTTCAGAAGAAAAATTCGTATTTAAAATAACATATCTTCTCAGTTGAGCTCTGACTCCTAGAAAGTCTATCTTTTAACATGTATATTAAAAAGAACCAAAAAATTAAAAATAAACTTCAAATAGTCCTTCATGTATGATTGATACTAACAAATAAAAAATGAAATATTATAAGGAATGCCAAGTATGAAGTTAACCTTTGAATACACACACAGTGAAGCTTTTCAACTTTAAGTTGCTAAGACTTCTTTTATATGTCTATGTATATGTATGAGAATGCACTTGCTGTTCTGAATGACTATAAACATAACTGTCCTTCGCAATGAAGCAAAATTAGATAATTTGCCTAAAATAAAAAAAGGAAAATGAATGATTTAAGGGCAGGGATATTAAATGAAACTCATTCTGAGATATTAAGATTTATCAGTGTGCTAATCTAATACTCTCTTTATCCCACAAAAAAACAAGAGGATCAGGGAAAATTTCCCCTCTCCCCCAGAAAATCTGAATCTATTAACCAACAACTTATCTAACAAAAAGTTTGGGGGGAACACTGTGAAAATTTCATCTCCTATATTTGCTCACAAGGGCAAAATAGTATTTCATTGAAGGTAAAATTTTAGAAACAGTGGTCTGCAAGAATATTAAAAACAACTAAGCAGAGATTTTAGTGGTATACAGAAAGTAAGGTATAGGGCCTACCAAAGAAGAAGACCTCATGACATTTAAAGAAATCATAAGATTGACAGCCATCTTTCAACATAAATGATGAGAGCACAAAGACAATAGAATAACATCTTTAAAATGCTAGCAAAACCCCTGCCAACCTAGAACTCCATAACAAATGAAAATCATTCCAAAATAAAGACAAAATAGTAAGACTCTCAGACAAATAAAAAAATGAGATGATTTTCACTAGCAGACTTTTACTCAAGAAATATCAAAGATTTCTTTAAGAAGAAGGAAAACAATCCCAGATGGAAGCAGACAATGCAGGAAGAAACAGGTAAATCTAAATGAATATGGATGGTTAAAAACACCAAAAATAATACCCTGTGTGTGGGGGGTGGTATTGATATATGTACAGAATTAATACATGACAATAGGACAATGAACAAAAAATATACGGAGTTAAAGAGATATAGGTTCTTGAATTACATAGAAGTGATCAAAGTACTCACCTAAAGTGGATTATAAGAAGCAGAGAATACGTGTTGTGATCCCTATGGTAATCACTAAAAGTATACAAACTATACAGTAGCTATGGAGTATAAAGTGGAAAATTAGGGAAAAAACACAGATTAGACATATAGAAAACAAATAGGGAGATATTAAGTTTAAAATTAAATATGTCAGGACACCTGGGTGGCTCCGCAGTTGAGTGTCTGCCTTTGGCTCAGGGTGTGATCCCAGGGTCCCCATTGAGGCCCAAATGGGGCTCTCTGCAATGGAGCCTATTTCTTCTTCTGCCTATGTCTCTGCCTCTCTCTCTGTGTGTCTCTCATGAATAAATAAAAATCTTTAAAAAAATTAAGTATGTCAGTAAGTACATTAAAAATATCCCCAACAACCCAATTAAAAAAATATAGAGCTGCTTAAAATAACAAAGTTCAATTACAAGATGCTTAAAGGAGAGACTCCTTAAATATAAGAACTTAATTGAAAGTAAAAGGATATTAGAAGTTATATAATGCAAAATAAAGCTAAAAATGTATACATCAAGGTACATATTAGCAATAAGAAAGACATTTTATAATGATAATAAGGTTATCCAATATGAAGACATAATAACACTAAATTTGTAAGCATTTAATAACATAGCCCCAAAATACATAAAGCAAAACTTGACAGCACTAAAGGAATAACAGACAAGTCCAAATTCAGTTAGGAATGTTAACATAATTTCATCAGTAATTGACAGAGAGAGAGAAAAAAGCTATAAAAATTATTAGAAAAGTATGATTAAAGAGTTTATCTAATGATACCAAAATAAAACATATTTAGATCAAAAGGCAAGTCTCAGAAAATTTTAGAAAATTTGAAATTATACAGAACATGTTCTTTGACCAAAGTAAACGTAAGATAGAAATCATTACCAAAAAATTACTAAAAATCGTCAAATGTAAAAGGGTCAAAGATACAATCATAGATATTGAAAAATATTTACAACTAAGTAGTAATAAAATATGGCATCAAAATTGGTGAGATTACAATGGAATAGTACCCAGAAATACAAAAGAATGTACTATCAAAACACTCAACCAAAAAAAAAAAAAAACACTCAACCATATGGATGTATCTCAGAAGCATTATACTGCGTAAGAGAGACCAGAAGTATACAATGTATGTTCTATTTATATTAAATTACAGAAAAATGGAAACTGTAATGGCAGAAAGAAGATAAATGGTTGCCTGAGATCAGGCTTAGATGGGATTTACTGTGAAGGGGCATTAAGGAACTTTTTGGGATGATATGAATGTTTGATATCCTTTTTTAACATTTAGAACTTAACAGGAAAGAAAATCTATTTGATTTATGAAATGATAAAACAATAAAGAATACCAGGTTCCTTTGGTTCTTTTGTACTCAAAGTACATGAAAAGCATTTTCTGATCTTTTTTACCTGTCAATATTTCCCCTTTAGAACAACTGTCATTTCTTTTTTTGGAAGTGGAACTATTTTCTTTGATTAATTTTATTGAAGTATAATTGATATATAACATATTACTATAGGGTATACAATTTAATGATTTGGTATTTGTATACATTACAAAGTTGCACCACAATAAGCCTAGTTTACATCTGTCACTATATAGCAACAATTTTTTTTCTTGTGAGGAGAGTTTCTTTCTTAACAACTTTCAAATATGCAATCAGTATTAACTACAGTCACTATACTGTATACTATATCCCCATGATTTATTTATAACTGAAAGTTTGTACTTTTTTACATCTTTCACACACTTTGCCCACCTCCGACCTCTGACAATCATCAATCTGTTCTCTATTAGCTTGTTCCATCTTTATTTACCTATTTTTAGATTCCACATATAAGTGAGATTATATGGTATTTGTCTTTCTCTAATTTATTTCACATAGCATGATGCTCTCAAGGTCCACATTGTTGCAAGTGGCAAGATTTCATTCTTACAGGTGCCTTTTTTTTCCCTGCAAAAACTGACAAGCTGATTCTAACAAATGGAACTATAAAAGGCCAACAGAGTAAAAATAATTTTGAAGTAGTGCGAAGTTGCAGGACAAACACTACCGGATAGTTAAGACCTGTGTCAATCACCTCACACCTGTCACAATGGCTAAAATTAACAACACACAAAACAACAGATGCTGGCAAGGATGCAAAGAAAGGAGAATCTTTTATACTCTTAGTGGGAATACAAACTGGTGCAGTTACTCTGGAAAACAGTATGGAGGTTCCCCAAAAGTTAAAAATAGAACTATCCTATGATCCAGCAATTGCCCTACTAAGTATTTATCCAAAGGATACAAAAATACAGAATCAAAGGGCACATGACCCTGATGTTTACAGCATTATCAACAATAGCCAAATTATGAAAAGAGCCCAAATGGACATCAACTGATGAATGGCTAAAGAAGATGTGGTATATATATATGCACTGGATTATTACTCAACCATAAAGAGAATGAAACCTTGCCATTTGCAATAATGTGGATAGAGCTAGAGAGTATTATGCTAAGCAAAATAAGTCAGAGAGAGATAAATATCATAAGATTTCACTCATATGTGTTTAAGAAACAAAACAGATGAACATGGGGGAAAAAAAGAGAAAGAGGCAAACCATAAAAAAGACTTACCTATAGAGAACAAACTGATGGTTGCCAGAAGGGAGGTGGGTGAGGAGGTGCATTAAATAGGTGATAGGGTTTGAGGAGGGTACTTGTTGTGATTAGCATTTGGCATGGTTATAAGTGATGAAACACTGAATTCTATACCTGAAACTAATATTACACTGAATGTGAACCAACTGGAATTGCTTGAAACTACAAAAAAAAAAAAAAAAAGAAAGAAAGAAAGAAAGAAAGAAAGAAAGAAAGAAAGAAAGAAAGAAAGAAAGAAAGAGAAAACTCTAGATTTGAACTTTATCTAAATCCAGATAAGTAGCCATGGACATAATTTTTCCTTATCTTTAAGATGATAACAGTAGCCCCCATCATGCTGCCTTATAAGTTTCTTTTAGAAGCAAAGTAGAGGTTCTTTATAAAAAGCCTTCAAACAGAATAACATGCTAATATTTTTAAAAAGACCTATTGTTAAGCTCCTGTAATTATAATAGTGTGATACTGGTACACAGATAGATAAGCAGATCAATGGAATGGAATGGTCCAGTAACAAAAATAGGATTTCAAAGAGATATAGGCACACTAATGTTTATTGCAGCATTATTCACAAAAGCTGAGATATGGAAGGAACCTAAATACCCATCAACAGATGAATGGAAAATGTGGTATATATACAATGGGATATTATTCAGCCATCAGAAAGAGGGCTATCCTGTCATTTATGACAACATGGATGGCATTATGCTAAGTGAGTTAAGTCAACCAGAGAAAGACAAGTACTGTATGATAACACTTATCTGTGTAACCTAAAAAAGTCAAACTTGTAAAAAAAAAAACCAGAGTAAAATGGTAATTACCAGGGGGAGGGGCAGGGTTAGATAAGACTGATATTCTTTAAGGGTACAGACTTACAAGTAGTAAATAAGAGACTGAATGCACAGTATAATAGATATAGTCAATAATACTGTACTGTAATAATCAAACTTGCTCAGAAACTAAAACTTAATTATTCCAACCACTAAAAGGATAGGATAATTATGTAATATGACAGAAGTTCTAAATATCACTACAGCAGCAATCACATTACGACATATAAATTATCAAATTAATACACTATACACTTTAAATTTACACAATGTTACATATCAAATATATCCAAAAAAAAGAAATTATAAAAGCAAGAATTTAAAAAATGGTCCTGATACCACCCACATATACATGGATCAGATTTATGACAAAGATGCCTGTTCAGCAATACAGTGGGGAAAGAATGGTTCTTTAAAAATAATGCTGGATCAATTAGTCATACATATGAAAGGAAAATGAACCTTGACTTCCACCTCATACAAAAATCAATTAGAGACAGATATATAATCCCTAGTGTAAAAAGCAAAAGAATAAGATTTCTTGATTACATCACAAGATGTTTTCGTGACTTTGGTTAGGCAAAGATTTCTTAAACAAGACACAAATATACTAACCACAAAAGAAAAAATTGGGGCACCTGGGTGGCTCAGTGAGTTAAGCATCTGCCTTCAGCTCAGGTCATGATCCTGGGTCCTGGGATCAAGCCCCATATCAGGCTTTGTGCTCATCAAGGAGTCTGCTTCTCCCTTCCCCCACCCCCTACTCATGCTTTCTCTCTCTCTCTCTCTCTCTCTGAAATAATGAAATATGTTTTAAAAAAGAAAAAATTAATAAGCTGGACCTTATACAAATTAATAGTATCTTTCCATCAAGAGATACTACTAATAGAGTAATAAAACCATAGAGGAAATATTAACAATACATATATCTAAAAAAAGGACTTCATACTCATGATGATACCTCCTACAAAGCAAGAATAAGAGAAAACCCAATTGTAAGAACAAGTAAAAGACAAACAAATTTGTCATGGTAGAGTCTATCCTAATGGATATAGACTGTGAAAAGTGCTCATCTTCTGAAGTCATAAGGGAAATGTCTATGAAACCACAACAGTAGTATATCAGCCTCTATGCTCAGCTAGGAGTCTGCTTGATTGAGATTCTTTCCCTCTGTCTCTCTCTCTCCCATTCTTTCTCTAAAATAAACAAATACACTTAAAAAAAAAAAGTCCCTGAGGTCTTTTTCTTTTTTTTAAATTTACTTAATCATTTGAGAGAGAGAGAGCTCGTGCACGCAAGCGTGGGCAGGAGGAGGAGCAGAGAGAGACAGAATCCTGAAGCCGATTCCCCACTGAATACAGAGCCTGATGCAGGGCTCAATCCCACGACCCTGACATCATGACCCTGAGACCATGACTGGGGCTGAAACCGAGTCAGGCACTCAACTGACTGAGCCACCCAGGCACCCCCAAGAAGTCCTGAGTCTTATTTAAATCATTAAAAGCCCTAATCACTAAAGGTCCTCATTCTCCATATGTACTTCAAATAATCTTTCATAAAAAGGAATAAAAATTTATATGCATGCTAAAATTAACATAACTTCTTTCTAGAATTTAAGATTATAAAATTCTAGATGTAATCATTAAAGATGAACTCATTTTTCTTTTATGGTACCCCAAAGAATGTCCTTGGTCTGTCTTCTAAGCACTCTTGCACTGGCTATCCTAACAAAAACATAATTGAAACACATAAAAAAGAATGAAATCTTCCACTTGCAACAAGATGGATGGATTTCGAGGATATAATATGTGATTTTAAGAAACAAAACAAATGAACAACAAAAAAAGAGACAAACAAACAAAAAGACTCCTAAATATAGAGAACTGCTGGTTATCATCATGATGAGCACTGAGTAATGTACAGAATTGCTGAATCACTAAACTGTACACCTGAAACTAACACCGTATGTTAATTATGCTGGAATTAAAAATATATAAAAATTTTTAAAAATTAATTAGAACATTTACCTGGACTAAGAGTTTGAGTGACTCTAAGTACATTGGTGAAGTCCCCACTAGTGCTCCGATCTTCTCTTTATTATTATTATTTATTTATTTTTAAAAGATTATTTATTTATTTATTCATGAGAGACGGGGTGGGGGGAGAGGAGGGGCAGAGGGAGAAGCAGGCCCCATGCAGGGAGCCAGATGTGGGACTCAATCCCAGGTCTCCAGGATCACGCCCTGGGCTGAAGGCAGCACTAAACCACTGAGCCACCGGGACTGCCCTATTATTATTTTTAATAAGACACTTATAGTATATGCATATAAAGTTATTTTTTCTTTGCATTTAAGTTTTTAGCTTAAGAGAAAAATATGTTCTTGTTTTCTGGATTTAACTTACAATAATGATGCTAAGATCATTTGCTATTTAAAAACTGTCCCTCTAAAATGAAGAAAAGCCACCATAGTACAAAGAATCTGGACTCTGCCACAGGACAGACCTACCTAGGAAGCATACTAGTTTCATAATTTCTTATTCTGTGTGATATGAATAAATGCTTAGTCTTCCTGAGACTCTGTTAGCCTAATTATAAGAATACAGATATAGTTTTTATTTCCAGGATAACTGTCAAAACTATGTAACATGATACATATTAAAATATCTAGCACTGGGACGGCTGGGTGGCTCAGCGGTAGAGCATCTGCCTTCCACTCAGGGCGTGATCCCAGGAGCTAGAATCGAGTCCCGCATTGGGCTCCGTGCAGGGAGCCTGCTTCTCCCTCTGCCTATGTCTCTGCCTCTCTCTCTCTCTGTGTCTCTCATGAATGAATAAATAAATCTTTAAAAAAAAAAAAAACCCATCTAGCACTGTTTCTGGTACACAGAAGGTATTTAATAATCCTAATTTTTCTTCTTCATTACAAATGCGCAATCATAATAGTTCATTTAAATACCACAGATTTTTAAGCTAACAGACCTGGATTCAAGTTAGTGTCTTCCATTTAGTGGCTATATAATTTTAAGCCAATAATTTAATTTCTCTGGACTTCATCTATAAAACAAGAAATTCCATCTGCCCAATGGGAGTACATATGGAGATCATATAACAGGTAGAGAAGTGCTTTCTATACCAGAGTGCTTCACAAGTTTCCACTATCATTGCTGTGCTTATGTTGATTATCATCTAAATTTTAGGAAGGTTCTCTGAGCCTTTTATGACCTAAAAGAATTAATTTTTCCTTAAGGAAACTAATTTGTATGAGAATACTCTTCCAACCTCAAGGTATTCAGAAACCACTTAATTCACTGTTCATTATGATGTGCTGGCAAAGCACAGTGACCCTAGGGATTTGAAGGGTTCCTTAGCAGCACCCCATTTGGATCTACCTTAGAATGTTGCTATGATTGAAAGAAGATGCCAGAAACTCGAGAGAGGAGATACACAGAGAATAGAAAAGGACTGCTTGATTCTCCATGGGCTGCTGGATTCCCCAAGGTACAGCCCTACAGGAAATCCTTTTTGATCCTGGAATACCTAGCATTCCACACCAATGAGACCTTATTCTGGGGCTAATCAGATTCCAAGGATGTGAGCAGAAGGAGTCTCACAGCTTGCTCATGCTCTTGGGCTTTGTAAAGAAAAGTGGCATATAATGTGCTCAGTAAATGCTGCCATTCAAACAAAAAACCATTCAGGCATCCCAAAGAAGAGAGTTGAATTACGGGTATTCAAATAGAAATTTATATTGAAAATACAATCGACTCAGTGAAAAATAATTCATCCCTATAACCACTAATACCCTGTGATTCTAGAAAACAATATAAAAAATGTATAATTATATCTAACTTTACAGTGCTCGCTTCGGCAGCACATATACTAAAATATATCTAACTTTACAAAAGTCAGCGACCATTTGCACTCTTCAAAATCATGCAGCAGGTCACTCATTATTGGTATCAAAATAATACCTGAAATGTTTTAATTCTTATACTATTCAATCTTGTTTTGAGAACAATATTTGAAAACAACAAAGGTTAAGTTTATTTTTATCCTTCCACAAACCATTATATGATCAAATTATTAACCCAGATGAACAAAGGTATTGATCTCTTTGTAATATATTTGATCCCTCCCTTTCCATTCACAACAGTAGCCTCTTTTTTAGAAAACTGTTACTTTAATCAGAAAATTAGAAAAGGCAATATGCCTTAAATTAAATTGCACACCAAGAGTTTCTTCAATCTATACCGTTGTGAACAATATTTTAGCTGATTACTGTGACTGGTCTTAGGTCTTTAAACAGATGTGTGTTTCAAAGTAAACCACTAAATGTATTCCATTTCATGTGTGCATGAAACACACACCCAAACACAATAATAGAAAGTCAGGTGAAGTCTTAAATGTTAAATTACACTTACTTATAGCTGTGGTATTGAGCAACAGAGCTATATTTTATTACAAGTATATATATTATTCTTGACTTAGGAATTATTAAAATCTGCACTTATCTGTTATATTTTAAGAAAAAAAATTAAAACTCTTAGAATCACTGCAAATTGGAATTGGAAATCAGAATAATCGTATCAGACCCCATAGCCTTAATGAGGAGGAAATCCAAAGAGTGATTTCCCCAGAGTTTAAGGTCTGCTTACAGAAAGGATCAAGAACCAGATTTCCTTTAAACTGTGCCAACCTGTCTCCCAACTCAAAACAGATTTTTATCATATTTAAACTAGAAAAATGCTAAAGATACTTGGGGCACTAGTATTTTTTTATTTTTTTATTTTTTTTTCCTCCTTTCAAGGACACTATTTTAAAATGTTATTAACTTGACTAATAGGAGAGACAGGAAGGGAGGAAGGAGGAAGGGGGTATTGAAGGAGGTTAGAAAATTCTAAACTTTTCATTTTCAGAATCTATGAATTCTATTATACCTTCAGTTTAACTTCCACATATAAATTTATGACAACATAAGAATCTTTGAACCATTTCAATTTCCTCCTACTCTGAAAAAGATATTAAGGGGAAAAAACTGAAATTGACAGGGCCATTAAAACATGACAGAAAGTTTTTAACAGTCTTCCCTCTAACCTGACAGTTCAGATCATTTCTCATTTCACCAGAGCCACAGAAAACTTTTCAACTACAAAGTCAGATTTCTGTATCCTTGAAACCAGAACTGATTTCCACACTTTTTGTAACTGAAATTGTCTTAATAATTTCTGTCTCAATTTAAGAGCAGAACATGTTCTATTTCTAGTAGGGGCTCCATTGATAAGAAGTTGTCGAAATAAATGAGGTAATATATGTAAAAGTACTTTGTACGTTTGAAATTATTATAACACATGGACGGCACTGTATTTAAAAAAGCTCTATTAAGTGTGTTGCTGATGTGAATAAGATATACCATTTTAGTAGTAAATCATTAGATGCATTTCTTTTATGATCAGAAGCAAGACAAGGATGTCCACTATGATTGCTTCATTTTAACACTTATAATGGAGGTTCTGGCCAGTGCATCAAGACAAGAAAAAGTTTAAGGGAAAAAAAAGGAACTGATAAAGAAGCAGCCTTTTTAAATCAAGGTATTATTTCAGGCCTGTGCAAGATATCCAAGATGGAAACTCAAAGGTCTGTTGCTGAGAATGTGAGGTATGATGTTGGATATGATTCTAGGGATAAAAAGGATAGAATAGGTAGACCACATTCAGTGGCCTTTTTACATATAGCAATTTTGGGGGATACGGGAAGAAGAGTCCTAAAATGAAAGACTATGGCTCAAATTGGAAAGGAAAGTGTATGCATAAACTTGAAAAGAACATTCAATTTTAAAGTACTTATAAGTATGCTTTCCTATTTGTGAGTTATCACCACCACCTGAGATTGCCCTGCATGAGCATTAAGCTGTTAAATAAGAGATCAAGAAGAAAAGGAACTGTGTCATTTAGGAACCCAGCAAACTTTAGTTTTTATAACATATTCATCAGAATATATATATAAATATATATATATATATTCATTTCTGCTCTCCCCCACTAACAAAGGGTGCTGCAAAATCACGTTTAGGTAATATATATTTTAGTACAACATTACAAGCCTTAGCAACTTTCATTTAGTATCTTGAATTTTTAAATGCTTTTAGTATAATTCTTTTCTTTTCCATATTTTTACAAAATGTAGTGTAATTTAAAATATTGTGCAGTACAAGGTATTTTAAAGCTCCATTGTTGTAATATTCTTTACACAGAAAAAGCTTTAAAACGGTCTCATCATGTTGCAGATATACACTGATAATCTAACATAGCCTCATGAGCTGTGTGAATGTATTAATCAATACTCTAATGAATTCAAGGTTGGATTATTATCTAAAATATCAAAGCAAAGGATATCAACTTCTAAATACACCAACTATTTAACTTTTATCTTTACGTTTGGTAATGGTTCAAATATTTCTTCTGTAAATATTACACAATGAGAGCAATACTGTTTTTACTACAATGGAGCAAAATTGTAAGTCAGGAGGCTGCAAGCACATAAAACCATCTGCTTTAGTTATGTGAAAAAACTATCTAGTATCAACCAGAGAAAAATTGAAGGAAAAGTTACTGATTGGCTAAAAATACGCTGAATGCTAGGGGAAAAATGTTCTCCCATATATCATAAGTCAGACCCTTCTACATGAATTTAGAAACTACACAAATTTTGATGCTTTCCTTATATAAGCCAGAGCTAATTAGCTTACAAAGTTTCAAAACTGGCAGAAAAATTTTTAATAATTACTTTTGCCTTTTACACTTATATAGTGAATATGTTATACATTTGTAATAGTGTTCAATGGTTTGTGGCAGTTTTTAAAACTAGATGATATATTACTTTCCAGAAGTCAGTACACTCTCAGATTTTAAGTTACTTATGCATTTCTAGCTCTAAATGATACATTCATAGAAAAAGAGATTTCTGATCAGTGTTTATAATCCTCCAAATGGCTACAGCAAGAGAGAAGGGAAAAAAGACAAGACAAGATTGGGCAGAGGGCTAAACCACAAACATGCAAGAAGGATTTTAATGAAAGTTATGCCACCTGCAGAATGAAGCATCAATCCTACTTGATTAGCATAAGCAGGCAAGTGCTTTTGTAAGTAATAATAAAAAAATCAGTAAATATAAAATGACACTGATATGTATTTCTGAATACCTACTGGCCAAATTTTATTAATCAAGAAAAAGATAAATTTGATTATTCAGGAACTGATTACCTAACTTATAAATTAGCCAGGGTATTTGCCTTTTCTCCATATTATTACAAGATTTTTGTGTAGTTCACTTTTCAGTAATAATCTCTACTGGAATGGTAGGTGAGGACAATGTTGAGTTTACCTACCACATTTTGTCAGGCAACTTAAATTTGAGGATAAAAGTCAAAACTTTGTTTAATAGACTTTGTAATTTTTAGCTTTCAGCCTTAATTAGCATTGACAAACACAAGTTAACTACAGGTAATGATTTAAAAAGTCATTTTGCATTTCTGATATAACCTTGAAAAATTAATAATCTGAGGACTACTGTACACTAACAAATAGAGAATCTTTTATATCCAAGTAGAGGATATTTACCAAAAATCAGAAAAAAGTTCTCTTCCAGGCTCACTAATAATGGGGGGAAAGATTTTAAAATGAGACTTAAAAACTTCATGAAGATGTATAATGTGACAAAAGTTAGAGTATACCAATAATATCAGAGAACTTGCTAGTATTTAAAAACCACATTGTTTCTTACCCTTATGTGTTGTCCGAAATTTAAGACAATTGCCACATAATCTTGTCAAAAGGGCAGTTATCAGCACTCCTCTGAGTCTTTACTATAGTAGCCTAAGAAGACATTTTGTTCCTTTTCTTTTAGCAGCAGAGCCAAAGTGAGGCCATACTGTGTCCTCTCCCTGATGAGGATGCTTGGAACATACAGCCAAAGAGTTACCTTTAGGAGTCAGTACTGAGCAAAGACACTGAGGCAGGAGGGAACAGAGACTCAGGAGACAAAGTGACCTAAGTATAGTTATTTTGGTTTTAGGCTGACCCTTAACCTAGCAGCCAGCCACTCATAAAAAGAGAAAATCTGACTCCTAGAAAACCACAAAACCTCACTTCCTCCAGCAGTGAAAGTTTGACATTTATCAAATTGCTCCCTGTGTATAATTTTGCAACCCTAAAACAATGTAAAAACTAATCACCCAATGTAAATGATAACCCAAAATTTAACAGTAAGCCCCCTCCCCCATACCATTAACTAATTTTAAAAACTTAAAATCCTTCATTAGAGACAAAGAGGGTCCTCTTCTTCATCTGGGACGAGAGACTGCTACTTTATGAAGTGGCTCCTTTCTTACTTCTAGACTTAATAAATCTTTGTCCCTTTCTCCAAGCACCCTGCTTGCTCTTGAATTCTTTCTCATGCAAAGCCAAGAACTCTGGTGAGGGACTTTGGCCATCTAGCATCAATAGGGCACAGTGCAAATAAGAAATGAAGACAGAAAAAAAATCTAAAAGTCTTTAAGATGGGTTCCTAAAATATAGCCCTATAAAATAAGTTAGAAAAAATGAGGTGGAGAGCCCTACCTTGCAGATCTTGTAGAGTGATTCCTGGCCATCTCCTCCAGTATCTTTAAAGTAATCATGTGCAGGAAATGTACGATGAATATCTCGAGTGATGACACTCTCCTGGGCTGAGTCCTAAAAAAAAAAAAAGAAAAGAAAAAGATAGACCCAGTCATTAATTTAAAATGTCTTAATTGAAAAATAATATGTACATATGCTAAAAAAATACTCAAAGAGCACATAAAAGTATGCTTCCCCCCCCCACCAAAAATATCTGCCTTCCATCCAGACCCATAGTCCCATTCACAGCTATAAAGGCTACCAACAGTTTCTTTTGAATCTTTTCATCTACCTATCTATAGATGTGTGAATATATGCTTATGGAAGGGGGAGGTGAGGAAGAGAAGTTGTATAAACATATCTCTATTCTTTGCTTTTTGAAGCACAAATAGAAGAAAACTATTGGCTCCTTTCATGTAATAGGATAACTTACAGAATATTCCTAATCAATATATGCAAGTGTATATCATTCTCTGTAAGAACAGCTATTAAAAAGAATGAGGTATCTGGATATGAATATATCACAATTTATTTAATACTCTCCTGTTAATGATGTTTTTGCATTTTTCTATTTACATTACAGATAATATCACTAGGAACATTTTTATACATACGTTTTCAAGACAGGTTCCTAGAGGTGGAACTGCTAGGTCAAAAAGTATATACATTTCATTTCTGACAAAGTGCTTTCCCTCCAGAGGTGGAGTAACAATACATACCCCAAACACTGGTGGGGTACATGTTTTTTTGATATCTGCCCAACACCACATACTATCTTACTTTTCAAATTTTTGACAATCTGGTAAGTGAAAACTCAGGCTGCAATGATTTAAGAAGTAAATATATCAATCATTTCCCCCAATAGGTTAATTACTTAACTCATTCACTCCAGAAAATAAAAAGCCCCAAAACTACTATATAAGATGACATATGCTTTAAAGAGAAATCTGGAGGTTCCTTTTAGACAAATTCAGGATCCCAAAGCCCAAAATTGAGTAAAATTCTAAGCTTTATAAAAGGTGATTAGTCATTCATTTGATTCCCATAAATGTGGTTTACTTGTTTAAATGTCAAGTAAATAGGATGGGACTCCTTCTAGCAACACTGATGATGAAAATATTTTGCACAATTTAAGGAAGTATCAGTGACTTCCAGTGCAAATTAAAAGTGTTGTTTAATGTCTTGCTTCCATAAAGATTTGAACAAATTCCCTATTTCAGTTAAAATCAAGAAAGGAAAAAAATGTTTAATACATGAGTTACTTTAATGAGTGCTAGCTCCCTTTTCTCTGCAGCTGAGAAGTATGTAAGAAGAAAGTCCTTGATTAGCTCTAAGTTAAGCCAGTGCCTTCTCTTGCTGCCTTTTTCATTTCAGCTGCTTTTTCATGCTGAGTGGTAATTAGATCTTGTACCATGTGGAGAAAGGACACAAACTGAAATGTTCCAAATTTGCTAGCAAACACCAAATACACTGCAAATCAATCCAGAAGAAATTCTGATGGCTTAGAGGTATGTAATGCTACAGCTGAATAAAAATGAAACTTAAAAAAAAAAAAAGTATCATACTTTAAGTAAGAGAATACATAGAAAGTTTATATTTAGCAAGACAAATGCAGGTTCTAAGAATAAAGAAAATTTTGAGGGGAGGTGGGGAGCTGGTACCAGGTAGAAGTTAGTTTTCACTGTCTAGGTTTTCCCCAATAGAAAGGTTCTCTTTCCATGCAGTAATAGCTCCCACTCACAAGCCATTTGAAAAGATGACCAATGAAAATGTTACTACTGCCATTGCTGAACTATTTCAGGGGCAAACATGTGCTGAGTGGTTCACAGGATAACTCTTTTTACACTTTTCAAGATGTTAAGGGAGAGAAATCATTGGACTATATTCCCTAGAAACTGCCTACTCATTTGGCATCACACTGTGTTTAAATGGTACCAACAGTCTGATTCACAGAAAGGGAAATTGATCAAAAATTTCTAGAAAGTAACTTTGCATAATACTCAGTAATTTTTTCTATGCATACTTGAATCTTCCTTGTTTCTAAAAATAAATGGGCAAAAATCAAATGAAAATAAAAATCAACTTTTCCTTAATGAAACTTCTCTTCCTAGGATTTCTTTTAAATGCTTTCTGGAGTTTTCTTCCAACATATTGCTATATTGCTCTCAGTTGAATAAGGGAACAATTTCTCGAACTTTATAAACTAAATAAAATATTTTGCTATACTGTTCACTGATCCCTTTCATATAACTGAAGGTCAGGAGGTACACTAGAGTCTTACAAATAGACTAATATGAACAAAATTGTGTATTAGACTAGAAAAAATAATTATGTTTTCAAAGCTAAAGCTAATCATCTCCCAACTACCCATATCGTTGAGAGTAAGAACAGTATAAATTTCAGGAATCCACACTTGAGATTTGAGAGCAGTCCCAAATTCACTCACTCTTTTAACAAATATTTGAAACAAAGCTAACACTCTGTAAAAGAATGATAAAATCATTTTTCTCTTCAATATTAATTTTCTGTTTAGACTTATTCCAATTATAGTTGTCAATTTTTTTTAAAGATTTTATTTATTTATTCATAGAGACACAGAGAGAGGGGTAGTGGAACAGGCAGAGGGAGAAGCAGGCTCCATGCAGGGAGCCTGATGTGGAACTCGATCCAGGGTCCCCAGGATCACACCCCAGGCCGCAGGCGGCGCTAAACCGCTGCGCTACCAGGGCTGCCCAGTTGTCAATTTTTATAAGAAATAAAATGAACAAAGAAAAACAAAAAAGAGGCCAAATATTTCACCATCTAAATATTTGGAGTTAAAAAGTTTCATGAGCAAATCCTTTTTCTTTTTTTACTATATATGACTAAAAACATTTTATAGCACAACCAACACTGATATGAGGTCATTTTCTTGGAAGGTTCCCATGAGCAGAGTCTCCTTAAATCCTGACAGTTATCATCAGAATGGGGAGAAGAAAGAAGCCATTCCTTCATGGGCAGTACTTCACCAATATCCAGAGGTTCACAAATTGACCTGCAATTTACTTCCCCATTAATTGCATCTCTCATTCTGATCTTCAGTCCAATATGGGAGATGAGTGGCTTTGGAGCCAGATAGACTCATTGGTTCTGTTTCTGGCTACTCCACTTAATATGTATAGTATCCCAAACATGTTATTTAATGTCACTAAACTTTAGTTTTCTCATCCGCAAAATGGGATGGTAATATAAAATTTGTGTCATTTAGAATAAAATAATGCATGCAAAGTGCTTACATGGCACACTGCCTAGTATAAACTGAGTATTCATTAAAGAAACAAATAAAAATAGTAATTGTCAATTATTATTACCCCTTTTTTTAAGATTCACATTTTTAAAAGATTTTATTTATTTATTCATGAGAGACACAGAGACACACACACACACACACACACACACACACAGAGAGATAGAGAGAGAGAGAGGCAGAGACACAGGCAGAGGGAGAAGCAGGCTCCATGCAGAGAGCCCAATGTGGGACTCGATCCTGGGACTCCAGGATCACGCCCTGAGTCAAAGGCAGACACTTAACCGCTGAGCCACCCAAGCATCCCTTAAGATTCACACTTAACTGTTTAAATGTTTTGGTAAAAATGCATTTTAGACATCTTTCTGTATGTGTACACTTTAAATAATGAAACAAACCACTGTTTTTCTTTGGATATCATTAACATTCTGAATAGAGCTTTCAGCATGATGACATTTTTAATAAATACATATCCCATTCTGAATTTCCCATCATGTATCTTAGGTGTCCTAAATCATCCTTATTTCTATTAATCCATGAATAGAGGCAAAAACGAATAATCATTTGTAAACTAGTATTTTTATCAACTGATACACATTCTGGCTCCAGCTTTGCATGTATCCATGAAATAAAGATATACACAGCCCAGAAGGAGGACGGAAAGGACAGGGTATGGCAGAAACTACATTTGCCAAAGTAGCTACTATGTCCATCACTATTTCAGAATTTAGATTCTGAGAATCAGAGAAGGGTTGAAGTCACGGTTATGGAGAAGACAAATGCCATGGTCTCTTTTGCATGCCTTCCTTCTGGACCATCAACACCAAGGATGCAATTGGTAGGCAAAGTCCTTGAGATCATCTATCCTGTCTAAGGAGGAGTCAGGCTGGGCCACACACAAAAGCTGATTCTAATCAGTAAAGAGTAGAGTGAGCGGTCTGGAAGAAAGTGAGAGGTCTGGAAGAAAGTCTCAGAAGTTTAGTTTTAACTGTCTCCTTCCCACCCCACACCCCTGACACCACCACCACATTGAAACTAAATTTCAATATTGTTTACCTTTGAAGAATTTTCTTTAAATCCCAAACTGCTAAGTCACAAGACTAAATTATCTTTTAATTTTCAAAAAACATCATCCTAGTGTGATAAAATCCATCCTCTGTTTCCAACAGAGGATATAATTTGGCTTGTTGAAAGTCAATTTAAAACCAACTCTAAGAGATATGAGAAGTAGTTCAATTAACTTTTGATCATTTTATGTGGATTCAACTTACAGCCTGCTATCAAGAGTATTATGTGACTTGTTCTTCTAGTATTATACACACACACACACACACACACACACACACACCCTGCAATCCTCTTAATTCCTATTGCAAGAGAATCATTGCTTACTTGTTTGTTGTGAGAAAAAAAAAATGAATACAGCATTCAAGTGTCAACAAGTATTAGGAAGGCAGGTTTGGATGATCATAGCCTATTTTTTTATAAAACGATTTCTGGGCTGTCAACAACTGGAAAGGCATTCTACTACAGATGATTGTTTTCACATGTGACCTTAGCACCAGATGAAGTGTAAAAGTGATGTCTGATAAATGAACACGTTGACTACACCTTAATTTGCTACATTTTTACAACTATGACAGTATCTTTCTTATTAATCCCTACTGTCAAATCCAAAGTATAACTGCATTTTCACTTTTCATATACCACAAAATTATTTCATTTATAAATACCATGCTGATTTGTTAGTGTTATTAAAAATGCCAATGTAGACCAAGCCTACACACAGTCAGCAGATAAATGATTCAGAGCTTAAAAAATACTTGACCTTAGAACGTGCCTTCTATTCTTACTTCACAGGGATCCTCCTTTAGTTCTATGTTGGAGCTAGATCTATGGTAAAACATCACAAACTGATCGGCTTACATGTCCCTGAAAACAGATGGGTTTGCAGTGGTGGGTCTGATTTATTTGCCTTGATGTTTGCCAAAAATTATAAGAGGCAGAGATAAAAGGAGAAAATATGAAAGTGAATTCTAGTTTCAAACATGCTATTGAAATCGTGAGCTAGAAACAGTAACACAAAAAGAATGGATCATTGCCAGTCTTCATTCCTTGAATATACAGGGGAGGGGGGCAAGTCTTAGTATAAGTGGGCTAATATGGAAGCAAAGAAATACACGTTAACTAAATCATATTGTAAGTAACCTGTTTTACAGGCACTGAACACACATGTTGCCAAATGTCTCAGAATCAAAGCCTGACACAAAGGTCAAGGCATAAGTCACATTCTAGCTTCAACTAGAAAGAAATCTCTTCAGGGAGAGAAGCAACAGTGAGAACTAAAAGAAGGCGAAGGAAGGGGGCAGAAAAATGTGCTATTTCTAAGACCAGATACCTTGATCCTGAAGGAAGTGCAAGGACTGGAGTGAGAAATATTTAAATAGACTAAAGCATTTTTTTGGGACTGGAAGATTAAGAAGCATTGCAGCCTATGGGCACAGCCTGGATTTCCCAGGGATCCTATGAAATTTAGGTCAGAGAAGAGATGATTCTCTATGACAAATACCTGGGGTTACTTTTAGACTCCAAATACATCCACCAAATGCATCTATGGCCATATATGGATATGTCCCCATTCCAGGGTTGCTAACCACTCATTGTCCCAAAATAAAGGTTCAACTGAGGCACTTGACAGTCTTGGAAGCTTGTTCAATGAACAATGATAAGCTCTGCAACTTCTGTTGGAATGAAGCACAATAACTGAAATCCATGATGTTATTTTCCAAAATGAGATGCATTTCTAACTTTGTATTATTTTTTTAAATTATGATTTTCATCAAAATAGCCCCGTAAAAACTTTGAAATAAATAAAAATTTTAAGAGCTCCATACTTACTCTAATTGTATAAAAATAACACCTTTTTATTTTTCCACAAAACTAAAGGATACCTCTAATAACTAGCATTTGCTAAAAATGCCTATTTTCACCTAATCTTTACATTTTATAATTTTATTAATTTGATTATGTATATACCTAGTTATTTTTTTACAGACTGAATAACTTTTAGTAATTTTAGAAAACATTCTACCACTCCTTCAATTACTTTAAATGTTTCTCTTTGAAACAGTTTGAGCAAACTCAATTACATCTTCTTAAATCAAGTGATATAAAAGTTGAATGGACATTAAAAAATTAAGCTTTCTAACTTGTTGCATAGTACAAATTTGTTTATGTATCCAACAAATACTTAGTTCTGAGTACCTACTAAGAATCAGGCACTATTTTAAGTACAGAAGATACAATGGTTAGCAAGGTAGTGTCCTTCCCTTTGGGTCTTACATTCTAGTAGCAGGGAAAAGAAACAGAAAACAAGTATATCATATTGGTTAGAGAAAAGTACTATGAAAAAAAATAAAACAAGGTAAATAGGTAGTGAGTGAAGAGAAAGCTGGTATTTTAGGCAGGGTGGTTTTGCCTTTCTGAGTGTTCAACTATTTAGAGAAAAGAGCATTATAGGCAAAAGAGAAAGCATGTGCATAAGCTCTGAGGTGGAAGCAGAATGGCAATAATTCTCTAGACATTTTCCAGCATTATGCTGACATTTGTGTGCAGATCACTTCAATGAATTGCCAAAAATTACTCCAATATTTTTCTGGATTAACATGGCTATCTCAGAAATTTATAAGTATAATTTAGATTTATACATTTTTAAAATATTTTATTTATTTATTTATTTGAGAGAGAGCATGAATGGGAGGAAGAAGGAGTCCCTGCTTAGCAGGGAGTCTGACATGAGGCTCAATCTCAGGACCCCAAGATCATGACCTGAGCTAAAGGCAGATGCTTAACTGACTGAGCCACCCAGATGCCCTTATATTTTATATTTATAAATGTACAATTTATAAGTATAATTTAGATCATTTTTACAAAATGTTTTACTTCATATACTTGAATATTATGTTTCTGGTTGCACATGTCCATATAAACATTCCAACATCTATCTAACACTTGTCATGTGCAAGACATTGTACTAGGATTTAGGGGATCAAAAAAATAGGATATAGTCTATAGTATCCCTAAATTGCATGAGGTTAAGATCTTGTAAAGACAAGATATAGGTGCAAATATCACTGGAAGGAAACATATGCTAACAGCCAACTAAATGATGCAGGCAAAGTTAGCTACAGAAATTGGGCAAAGAAAGTGTTCACTGGTAAAAAAAAGGACTTTCCCAGAAGATGAGGACTGGGCTGGACACTAGAGACAGGATGGGTTCAACAAAATTGAAAGATCTCAAGAGAATATAGTTGACCCTTAAACATTCTCGGGATTAAGGGTGCAAACTCCCCACACAAAAATGACTTTTGACCCCCTCAAACTTAACTAGTAATGGTCTACTATTGACTGGAAGCCTTACCAAAACATAAACAGTTAACCAACACATATCTTGTGTTATACGTATTATATACCACATTCTTTTATTTTTTTTTAAGGTTTTATTTATTCACGAGACACACACACACACACACACACACACACACACACACACAGAGGCAGAGACACAGGCAGAGGGAGAAGCAGGCTCTATGCAGGGAGCCTGATATGGAACTCTATCCTGGGTCTCCAGGATCAGGCTCTGGGCTGAAGGCTGCACTAAACCACTGAGCCACCAGGGCTGCCCATATATACCACATTCTTACAGTAAAGCAAGCTAGAGGACAGAAAATATTAAGAAAATCATAAGGACGAAAAAATATACTTACAGTACTATGCTGTATTTATCAGATAAAATTGGTGTATAAATGGACCCACACAGTTCAAACTCATTTTGTTCAAGAGTCAACTATACAGTACAAGGTGGCATGAGCAGGGGTTCCAAGGCATGCCCAGGAGATATGACTCTAATTTTCTATAGAAAAGAATTCATAGAGTACAAGTTGAGTGGGATCTAGAATATGGAAAGGTAATGTTGAATGAAGACATTTTAACCTACTCCTGTGGACCACAGGGAACCATTTTATCTGGCCATTTCATTTCATGGTCTTTGTAGTCAGTTTTGTGAACTCTTGTTTCAGTTTATTTCATCTAATGTTACTATCTGAAAGAATTAGTGTGTACTGATGAATTAACCTTACACAAAAAGAGTGCTGGCCCTTATCATTAATTACTAGAAAGTAATCTCTAGGCCTTGGAATGTCATGTCTGATAGGAGGTCTTTGTTAGCGTGTGAGCTTTGGTCACCCAACAAACATGATTTATCATGGGGCTTTGGGTCATACAGCATTAGTTCTACCTATTAAGAGACTGAAAAATAAAGGTCAGTCATGTGGGCAGTACGTGAATAGTCCTATAAAAACTGCACCGCAAGACTCAGTAAGCTTCCCCTAAATGAAGTTGGCAATACTCCTTGTATATTGTTACATACTGGTGCCAGGAAAGTTCGTTGTTGATAACTTCATGGGGGAATAGACCAAAACAAGTTCCATGTTTGACATTTCTCCTGGACTCTGCCCCATGCACTTCTTCCTTTGGCTGGCTTTAATCTCTATCCTTTAGCGATAATACAGGTACCATGTATTTAACAGCTTTCATGAAGTTCCTTGAATGTTTCTAGTGAATTACTGAACCTCAAGGTGGTTCTGGTAACACCATAAATTGACAACCAATGTCAGAAGTGATAGTAGTCTTCTGTGGACTATGCTCCTTTTTTAACTTCTTAACTGGTTATATTATAACAAGTTGACCATTCATAATTTGAAGAACTCACTGTAGTATTCTCACCAGTAAATTTTTTTTTATTAAAAGATTAACTGCCTACCTTTTCCTCTCTGACAAAATATTATTCACAATAAAACAGTCCTCTAATACTGTGTTAATTCAGATGACTTTAAAAAAAAATCATCTTTAATGTAGGAGTACCTGGGTGGGTGGCTCAGTTAGTTAAGCATCCAACTCTTGATTTTGGCTTACATTGTGATCTCAGGGTTGTGAGATTGTGCCCTGAGTCAGGACCTGCACTGAGCGTGAAGCCTGCTTGAGATTCTCTGTCTCCTTCTCCCTCTGATCTTCCCCCCACCCATATGCACACACTCTCCCTCAGAATAAATAAATAAATAAATAAATAAATAAATAAATAAATAAATAAATAAGTAAGTAAATAAAATAATGAAAAAACTCACCTTTAATGTAGAATCCTACAGGTTAAAAATATAGGATCACTTATTGGCCATTTGACCACTTGTTCACTGAGCACCCCCAAAATCTATATGTGATTAGTGAAGTGAAGACCACTAAATTAAAAGGAGAACAGACAACTACTGAAGTGATCCTATAATTCACTTACATAAAGGGTCACCTGAAACCTAAGAGGAGAGTGAGTGTAAGGGAATGATAACTACATCTCCAAGTAAATGTCGATAATGTATATATTTTAAAAATCCTTTAAGATCAATAAGGTTCCTCATGCTGGAATATGAATTTTGAAAAAGGCAATTAATTTTTATATCAAGTCAAGTTATAGAGTTACCATTTTGTTCCTTTTCATAACAGCATATTTCCATTAACACAAGTTTTTACTCAGCTAGGAGCAGAAACTGCACCAATTACAACAATAACAAAAGAAACAGGAAGGGCTGAGAACAGAAACATTTGTTCCTGAGAGAATAATAGTTCTAGTTCTCAATTATAAAGGTTATTTCAATGAATTAAATATTCTAATTCCATCTAGTAAGTGTATATAATAAGGCATTTTTTGTTTTATGAATTCTGATTAATATTCTAACTTCCTTTTCTGATAATCTACTTTATTCAAGTTTCCCTATACAAGAGGATCAATTTCTGTTTCTTCAACAGATTGTTCTAGAAGTAGAAAAAAGCATTTTTTGCAATAAAGCACATTTGAAGCTAGATTAATCCTTTTTGGAATAAATCTAAGTAGAAACCTAGAGATTTTTATTCTATACTTTTTTTTCTCTGTATTGATTAAGAAATGAGCATTACTATTCTAAGACTTACGGGATCTAGGTAAATATATATTCCAACTCCTCAACACAGTATATTCCTTTTTAGTTTCTTTTCTGATTCCTCGTCTGTGTACTCCTTAGCTGATGGTGTTACATCCTTGGCCTTGTTCTCTGCTTACCCTCCATGTTCTTCCTAGGAAATCATATCCATTCTTGCAACTTCAACTACCATCTGTCTTCTCTCTCCTTGCTCTTGACTAAAGTAGATGCCAAATCTTACCGATTATCAGAACCATCTGAGAAGCTATTTTGGAACCCATATTTCCAGATCTCACCTAGATTTAAGTTACTAAAATCTCTATAGTATTTCCAGGCAAGCTATATTTTTAACAAATCCTTGCACAGCCATAAGCAAAAGTCTACAAATTATTATTTAGGAACTACTGGTCTAACAGATCTATCATTTTACACCTAAAACTTAACAAGTCAAAATCTCAAGTCAGAATATCCCAAAAATCAGATGTCCTTTTATATTCTCAATCTCTATTTACATGGAGTAAATTCTATGTCTGAGCTGACATCCAAAGAATTATTCTGAAAGTTGTCTTTTCCCTTTTCCTCCCTTAATCAATTGGTCCTTTGGTCTTCTACTCAGCTGTATTAATTAACTAGTACCCATGTCTGAATATCCCCACTTGACTATCACCTCTAGGTAGACCATGATCAGTTAGTTGTTATTTATCTCTGTTTCCCTGGTAATGGAGACTCTAGTAGGTGCTTAGTAAATGGATGCTAAATAGTTCAGAATAAGGGAAGCAGGCATGGTAAGTGTATACTCTCCATGATGGAGAGACTTGAATTTTATAATTTTTGCTTTGATTTCTAAATTCTCTTGTAACCTCATTTAGTCAGATGCAGTAGCAAAAGGAAATAATTTGCCCCAAATCAAAGATGATAAAAAGTATTCATAGATTTACAAGCCAAAATTTCACAGCAGAATGTATACCAAAATGTCCTTACTCCCAATGCCAAAGATGATACATGGAAATAACTACAGATATTACTACAGAAAAAAAAAACCCACTAATGGATCTCTATCTTAAAAAAGAAATTAGAAATCCTACCACTACTGGAGTTGCAAAAATCATCATAACAAAAAGGTGTTTGGGGTTTTCCCACTGCGTTTTGCCTCATTTTATATGAAAATCAATAAAAGATAAAGATACATTCAAATGCTACATTATTTCAAAATCAGTCTTTTTACTTCAAAAATGACAAGAGATGAATCACATAATGTGTTCAAAACCCAACCAGAGGCAAAGTACATTAAATATGGTGTTTTACGCCAGGACACCTGCACCCTGATGTTTCTAGCAGCAATGTCCACAATAGCCAAACTGTGGAAGGAGTTTGGCTATGTGGAAGGGATAGTTATGGCTATTCTATCCATCGAAAGATGAATGGATAAAGAAGATGTGGTTTATGTATACAATGGAATATTACTCAGCCTTTAGAAATGACAAATACCCACCATTTGCTTCGACGTGGATGGAACTGGAGGGTATTATGCTGAGTGAAGTAAGTCAATCGGAGAAGGACAAACATTATATGTTCTCATTCATTTGGGGAATATAAATAATAGTGAAAGGGAATAGAAGGGAAGGGAGAAGAAATGTGTGGGAAATATCAGAAAGGGAGACAGAACATAAAGACTCCTAACTCTGGGAAACGAGCTAGGGGTGGTGGAACTAGGGGAGGAGGGCGGGGGGTGGAGGTGAATGGGTGACGGGCACTGAGGGGGGCACTTGACGGGATGAGCACTGGGTGTTATTCTGTATGTTGGTAAATTGAACACCAATAAAAAATAAATTTATTAAAAAAATATGGTGTTTTAGAAATCTACAGTAACCATCAGAGTTTACATGTTAACTCTTTCTCAGTAAAATAGCTTGAAATGATAGACTGAGATCACAGGCAAGAATCAGGAAATTCTTTCCTATTCATTGCACCTCAGGATTATAGTGTTTAATAGACTCAAGTTCTTTACTAGGTTCTTAATACCATATTAAATCAGAGGAAGATACAGATACTCCTCTTTTATCTTAGGGCCTTTTAGAAGTTATAAATTAAGAGAGTAAAATCTTCTACTTCGTAAGATTATAAGATACACATGAAATGGAAGATTTTTTTTCTATCTTCTAGGCTGCTAGCTATTTAGGCTCTGTAACACTGACATGAGAAAAATACAGATACATAAACGGTTTATGGTTGTGGTCTTTCTCACTTTGGAAGCATTACTTCCCCCCCTTTAATCAATATACATATTTGCTTCTTGATTTAAATGCTACAAGGGCCATGGGTTTTTATGTAATTTTCTTGCTAATAGACCCAAGTCACTAAGAAGATTTTTAAAGTCTAAATTTCTAAAAAAGAAAAAGAAAATATAACTGGTTAAACATTAAGAAATTGCAAAACAAAAACAAAAACAAAAACCCAACCCACTTATTTCTCATTTATTAAGTTGCCATTTGTGTACTGAGCTTTGACTTGATTCACTAGCTATGGGGACTGAAAGGAGGATTCTTCCCAGGTGTTTTCCTGGCACTTCTTTATTTAGACCTGGTTCTACAAAGAAAAGCTCTCTCATTTTTCCTAAGCTCTAAGTGGTTGATACCAAGTTACATACACATAACAGTTCCTAGTTGCAAAGTAATTAGGTATAATCCACAACTATTCACAATATGAAAATAACTAATATTATTTTTTAGGCAAACCAAACATTGTTAAGGTCAGTTAGGACATGTGTCCTTTTCTGGCACCACCATCAAATTTCCGAATATTATCACTTTATTTCAAAGGCTTCTAAATCATCACAGAGAAGATTTCTTTTACTTCATCCTGTACAATACTTTTAGGTTAACCTACATAAAGCACTGATTTGCTCCTGTGTAGCAATCAAATCTATCTAGTGTGGTCCTACCCACTATCCTCAAAACACCACCTCCCCACCCCCCCAAAAAACCGCTTATTCCATTCCATCTGATTCACATCCCATTCCATAAAATTGCACTGTTCTTTCAAGCTTCAATGCTTTTGTGCAATTTCCTCTGCTTTGGACGGCCCTATTTCCCACATTTTCTCCTGTTGAAATCCTGTCCATTTATAAGGGCTCATATAGCCTTCTTCCATGGTGCTTTCTTGATGATCCCAAGTAAAAACAATGCCCTCTTTCCTTATGGTATAATAACACCAAGTTGTATAAACTTATATAAAACCTGTTACATGTTGCCTGGGGAGTAAGGTATATATTTACCTCCTCTGAGATCTGGGCCACTAGACACAGTATAGTCTAGTAACACATTTATAGTATAGTCTATAGTAACATAGTACAGTATATATAGTATAGTCCATAGTATAGTTATAGCAACACATTTACTAAATGTAGAGGCTGAACAGATAATTGTTGAATAAATGATTTTATGAAAGGAAAACATGGTAAGCCAAGACAGAGAGACAAGAGAATAAAGAATGAACTCATGTTGCTAATTAAGAAGAACATGGGTCAAGTCCAACGCTGAGCCACAAATGGAAACTAGGTTGGGGCAAATTTTCCTTCCTTGGGCACTCACATCTGCCTATGAAATGCTCTGTTATCTGACAGGGATACTACCACAGCCACTGCCACAGTTAACATTTTTACCCACAAAAAACAGATGATCTCACTGTTCTGCTCTTCCAAGGGTTAAAGGAACTAGAGCATGTTAGCACATTTTGTTCATAATACTAACTTCCTAGCTTATTTATTTATTTATTTATTTATTTATTTATTTATTTGACTTTATTATGTATTTATTTATTAGAGAGAGAGAGAGGGCCCATGTGAGTAGGGGGAGGGGCATATGGAGAAGGAGAGGCAGAGAATCTCAAGCATTCTCTATCTATGCCAAGCAGGGAACCTGACATAGGCCTTGATCCCAGGATCCTGAGATTATGATCTGAGCCAAAACAGAGTCGGACATTTAACCAACTGAGCCATCCAGGTGCCCCTAACTTCCCAATTTACAGGAAAGAAAAATCAAAGAAGCCTCCACACAGGCTTATTATGATCAACAGAAAGTACACATTTCACTTAAATGTACCCTCCATCTGGCAAAGGCTAAAATGCTTTATGAAGGGCAGTGCTGATCTAAATAGCCATTGAAAACAGCACTCCTCCAAGTTAGTATTTCTTGCTGATCATGGCTGTAGTATGTTCAAGAGCAGAGTAGTAAAATATAGAGTCCTGAAACACGAAGAGGATAGTGTGAACCAGAGAACCCTTCACAAATGTGAGAGCCACAAGGAGAGGAAGGCAGTAGTGGCTGATTTTGACTCTTTAAACAACAAAGATGCAGCATTCTGAGCCTGAATATCAGCCAAGAGGACAACTCTGCCCTTGCCACTAAAGGAATATCTCCAACTCCTGCAAGTCAGGGAGAAATGGAGATGGGATGGGGTAAGTGAGGCAAAGCAAGTGGTCCGGCTCTAACCCTAAGAGTAGGTATTGCAACATCCCTGCACCACTGCCATTTGGGGAGAATCAAGGAAATATCAGCAAAGTGAGAAAGTTAAGAAGAAGGGGAAGGGGACCTCAACAATATTTCATGAGTAAAAGAATTCTTAACTTTTAGGGCAGGGCAGGTACTTACAAGAATCAGTGCCCTATAAAGAAAATGCACTCAATTCAATGTGCTCAGCTATAATGTGAGCTTTAGTTATCTTACAATTTTATAATTCCAAGAGTTTAAAGCTACTGTGTTTGCTGTGTTTATTAGGATTCCCAGATAAAATGTAGAATGCCTAGCTAAACTGCATGGGATTTAATATTGCATGAAACACACTTATTTATATTAAAAAAAAAGTTTTTGTTTTTCTGAAATTCAAATTTACGTGAGTATCCTGTATTATTGTGTGCTAAATCTGGTAGCCTTACCCAGTTTACTAATATCAAGGAACTGGGAAAATCAATTCCTGAGTACATTTTATATACCACTTCTTTCTTATTTAAGTTGCTTTTAAATACTTGGTCTGAAAGATACCATATTTGATATAAACTAGTTACATCTGACTTCTCAAGCAAGCTGTGTTAAATTTACTTTATAAAAATAAACAAATATTAGTTAAATGCCACAAATACTGCTATGAATAGTTTCAGAAAGATCTATTCTAAACTATAAAAGACTGAGAGGAAAATGAGGACATCTAGATAACAATGGACAGACACCATTGTTAGTGAGACTACCAAGCCTGTGAGGCTCAGAAAAATTGAATTGATGACCTGGAAAATAAGATCAAATTAAGATACAGAAGACTGGTCTGAAGTCCCTGAAGACATGAAGGCAGGAAACAGATAAAGATTCCTCCCAGTGAACACAGAATATTTACTTAGTCAACAACTCTCCTCTGCTCAAATGCCAAATAAAGATCAATCAATGGACATCCGAAAAACTTCTCTGGTCAAAGAAAAAAATGGGTTTCAAAATTAGTATAATGGCATATACCTACACCTGAGATTTTGGTGCTCTGCTAAGCTTTATCAAAGAAGGATTTATTGTTCTAGTATTTACAATGCAAATATTTATAGGAAACAGCATCTGGACACAACTTGAAAGACTTGGCTGTGGTGGTCTGGGGACAAGCAACCCTCATAAAACACAAATTCAGGAATAACAAAAATTTAATGGGTTGTGTATTTTAAACAACTCCTTTTAATATTTTAAGTAAATAAACATTAGCATCTATTTAAATATTCTTACTGTTCTGACTAGTTTTAAAATTTTTATTGAAATTTTATAAACTAGCAGACACTACAGTATCTGATTAAATGGTACACTTTTGAACAAACTGTTAGTCTTTCTTTGAATGCATTGTAAATTAATTGAAAAATGTGTTTTTCTTCTTTTCATATTATCTTCTTTAAAATAGAGAATTTTTAATTGAAAACTACTTGAATAGAAAAAAATTTTTTAAACAGACTTCACTACAGAAACACACAAATGCACATGATAGTTCACTTCCTTCGAAATAATTTTCATCAGTTATTTTGGTCTTTTTGGCTGCAACCAACCAACTGCAGCAGGACCTTAGCTCCCATGGCTCAGGAATTGACAATCTACCATCCCACTCCATATGGCTGCACTCATAAGGTTTTGGTGACCTCTAAGAGTAAACCAAACAGACTGACTAGGCGAAATGAACACGTAAAATTAAGGAGCACATTATCTTGGAAGAATTTGATATTCCAATCAAAAACAAAATCACTTTGGCTCAGGTCATTATCTCAGGGTCCTTAGATGGAGCCCCATGTCGGGCTCTGCACTGAGTGTGAAACCTGCTTGGGATTCTCTCTCTTTCTCTCTCTCACCTCCTCCCTCTATTCACATCCACTCTCTCTCTCAAACAAAACAAAACAAAACAAAACAAAACAAAACAAAACAAAAAATCACTGAGGCAGTCAAAATGGGAAATATCTGAACTTTGCTGTACTTCCTTAAATTCACTTCACAGAACGTTGACAACAAATCCACTTTCTATGTGCTTGGTGTTCCTATCCCATCAAACAAGACTATCTGTCCTCATCTCCAAATGGACAAACTTGATTTTCTTTTATGGGCCTCACCTGTCCAGTAAATCACCAAATACTCCTTCAACCAAGGTATAGGGAGAAAGGATCAGAAGAAAAGACTGAGCAAAATTTAGCTTTCCTCAAATGAGAGGGGGAGGGGTGGTGTCCTGAAGTTAGTTAATGAGCCATATTTCAAAGCTAGGTTGAGCCAGGTGGCTGGAGCACTGGTCTAGAATCGCTTTCCAAAAGAAATATAATGTAAGCCACATAATGTAATTTAAAATTTTCATGTAGCCACATTAAGTCAAAAAAGGTGAAAATTTTAATAACATCTTATTAAAATCAATGAACCTGAAATATTATCTCAACATGTAATCAGTGTTAAAAATTAACAACGAAATTCCATACTTTAAGTCTTTAAAATCTGATATGAAATTTTTCAATTCTGATTTGCCACATTTCAGGTGTTTGACAGCACTGTTGCTAGTATCTACCATACTAGACAATGCAAGTCTAGATTTTAACTCAGAAACCAAACTCCACACTTTCAATCCCTTTGCCACAAACTTTTCTCCTGTAGGGGTATAGGAAAAATGTGTCTTGGGTGGGGGAGTAAAAACAGAGAAGGGAGAAGGATGGAATGAAGTTCTCAAAACTTGTTTCCAAGTATATAAGATGCTAGCCACATGACTAATCATTACAGAGAAGAACCGCTTATGCTTTTGCTACTTTCATCAGTCCTCTGGGATGCCAAGATTTCTTATGAAGCTGCTAAGCCCATTACCAATAATGATATTTGTTAGCCATGCTTCCATATGGGATACAACTATTAAGAACTTATCTTACTACTGTAGGCAAATAGAGAAACACCAGTAAAAACCAGAAACAGGAGAGTGGTCTTAAACATTTTCCATAAACTTTGGCTTCAAAGAACTCAGCAGACTGTGCACATCACAGAGATAACTTTTGCTGCTGGGATTGCCAAAAATTAATTCATCCCGTATCGAGAGAGCACTGACCTGACAATGTTGACAGCAAGAATGCTTACAGGCTAGATTATCAAAGTCCAATTTAGGGCTTTAGTTTTTTCCAGGTCTCAATTTTCCTTAGGCACAATAAAGAGGAGCATTAAAGAAGACCCTTCACAATGGAATGTCATTTACAGAAAGTGTATGGTAGTGAAAAAATTTGAGCTATAAAGCCACCTACAAACTATATAATCTTAGACAAATTACTTAATGTCTCTAAGCTTTGTGTGCCTTGTGCTCTCTCCACTCTGCCACCAAAATAGTGATGGTGGTCCTAATTTTCAAACTTGTTTTAAGATTAGATATTATGTATATCAATCATACTGCCTGACAGATAGTAAGCATTCAATTCATGGTGGATATTATTAAACCTGGGATTGTTTTGCTTTTTCTCTACAGCATGAGGGCAATAATTCCGCCACCTAGAAATAGGGCAAATCCTACAGCCTTCTGATGTTATCAAGCAGCTAGATCATAGATAACACTTATAAGACAAAGTCATGGTGAACAGATCTGGGGCTTAGAAAATCTATAGCCAGCCTTAGAGCTTCTCCACAAGCCATGGAAACTATTTTTTTTTATATTTATTTATTTATTTATTTATTTATTTATTTATTTATTTATTTATTTATTTATGATAGTCACAGAGAGAGAGAGAGAGAGGCACAGAGACACAGGCAGAGGGAGAAGCAGGCTCCATGCACCGGGAGCCCGACGTGGGATTCGATCCCGGGTCTACCAGGATCGCGCCCTGGGCCAAAGGCAGGTGCCAAACCGCTGCGCCACCCAGGGATCCCAAGCCATGGAAACTTTAAGTCTCTATTACTGAATCATGATTATGATCTAATACTCAGTGTAGTGAGTCATAATCAGAATTAAAAGGAAAAAAAGGAATGGTAAATACTATAGTGCATCTCACTGAATCATTTCTGAAAATTCCTGCTTCTGACACACAAACATACATGTATGTAGGGGGAGGATCAAAAAAGTTTGAACACCACTACATTAGAACACACTAGAATTTTAAGAAACTTTAAAACTTCTCACTTCCTAGGAGATGCAGATGAGCAGGAAAGAAGAGAGCATCTGACTCGTTTGGAAAGGAATATTTAGGGCCACAGTGAGATAGAGTTGTCAAAGATAGGCTCTAAAATATGTACATGGGATGAAGATATAATGATCCTAATTTTGATCAATATGGCTGTGTGAAACCCAATTACCCTCAAATGACTATAGAAAAAAGTATAATGGACTCACTAGATGATATGAAATCTTCATACAGTAAGTTGCAGGCATTTTTTTTTTTAATGATTCTTTCTTTTTAAAAGCACTTGAAAAATATAAGAATTAAGGCTCTGGTGAAAGGAATTTTCCTGACTTTATAAATAGAATCTGATAAAAATCCTTTTTATGTGTAGAATTAGAGATTTACATAATTTGAATCCTAATGTGTATAAAACAGATGCTATAGTTTGCATTGCTATTTTTGGTCATGAAAAGAAAAACCAGGAGGAGGTCCAAGATGGCGGTGTAGGAAGATCCTGAACTCACCTCCTCCCACGGACACACCAAATCCATAGCTACATATGGATCATTTCCCTCTGAAAAGAATCTAAAAACTAGATGAACTGATCTCCACAACAAAGGATAAAAGGACCACACTAAGATGGGTAGGAGACGCAGAGACAGATTCTCACAAAATGTCCCACACTCCTGGTATGGTAACCCACAAGAGAGATTGAGATCTCACTGCACAGGCACTTCTCCCAGAGGAGTGAGGGGTTGATGTCCTACATCAGCACTCCTGACCCTGAGATCTGCACTAGAGATGAGCTTCCAGAATGTCTGACTTGCAAAGCCAACAGAGCTGATGTCTTAAGGAGAAGGGGGTTCCAAAATGCTATAAAAGAAAAAAAAGGGATCCCTGGGTGGCGCAGCGGTTTGGCGCCTGCCTTTGGCCCAAGGCGCGATCCTGGAGACCCGGGATCGAATCCGACATCGGGCTCCCGGTGCATGGAGCCTGCTTCTCCCTCTGCCTGTGTCTCTGTGCCTCTCTCTCTCTCTGTGACTATCATAAATAAAAAAAAACAAAAAGAAAAAAAAAAACAAAAACTGAGATTCCTCTCTTGAAGGGCTGGCTCATGGTCTTACTTACCCCAAGACCCAAAAATAACAACAAAAAAGAAGTTTGAAAATGCCTAGACTATATGTGAGGGAGACTCATTTCCTGATCTGAGGGCACTGAAAGGAGGGGTGGGGGACAGGTGAGATGCTTCCCAACGACAGAGATGCTGGTAGCTACCATTATTGCATTCTACACACAGTCTTCTGGCATCGGTGGGCGAGCTTGGACACAATATCCCACCTCCCACAAAGGCTGAAGTACATGGTCTCCACACTTCCTGAAGCCAGAGAACATGGGCAGTTGCAGCACCCCCCTGCTCCCTGGCTGGAGTAGGAAAGTGTGATCAATCTGACTTCTCTCCCCTCTCAAGCTAACGTCCACTAAAATGGGCAGTTCTGCAGTCCCCCAACCCAGGCTAGGGCGGACCAGTGCAAGTGATCATGGCATTCTCCCAGCCAAAAGCCAGCAGATGCAGACAGATAAGGCACTCTCACTGCACTGCTTAGTCTGTAGGTATGAGCAGTCAAGACATTTTCCTGCTCTCTTTCTGAGGCAGGCCATGGCATGCCCTGCCCTCTACCTTACCTTGCTGCCTTCTAAAGCTAGCAGGTACACTAGAACACCCCTTGATCACCAGGCCCTGGTGGTCAAGAGGACTGGCATTCCAGAGCTCACTAGGACTGTAACAATCAGAAAGACAATTATTGGTAGGCCACCACCCCCAGGACACTACACAAATAACAGAAAGAAACATGACTCCAGGCTTCCTAAAAAAAAAAAAAAAAAAAAAAAAAAAGGCCTACTTACTTAGCCTGGAGCTGAAGCCTGAGGGACAGGCTTCAGGTTTCCCACACATCTAGAAAAGAGATGCCACCACGAAACATAAGCAATGAGACACCATCCTTGTGTACCCCCTGATCTCATTACAGCTTGATGAGTCTTCTCAAAAATAGGCCTCTGTAATCACACAGAGCTCCTATTTTTGCAACTGTTGCCCAGGGGACACCTCCAGATCTCTTGGTCTGGAGTTCAACAGAATTACGATTGTGACCCAACAGGACTGAATATACTTGCATTTTTAAAAAAGATTTTATTATTTTTTAAAATTTTTGTACTTAATTTAATCTTTTGTAAGATTTTATTTATTTATCCATGAGACACACACACACACACACACAGAGGCAGAGACACAGGCAGAGGGAGAAGCAGGCTCCACGCAGGGAACCTGACGTGGGACTCGATCCCGGGTCCCCAGGATCACGCCCTGGGCCAAAGGCAGGCGCCAAACTGCTGAGCCACCCAGGGATCCCCAAAGGATTTTATTTTTAAGTAATCTCTACACCCAGCATGGAGCTCAAATTTATAACCCAGAGCTTAAGAAGGTTCTTCACCAATGGAAGAAGCCAGGCATGCCCATACGTGCATATTTTAAAAGCTGTAGCCTGAGTGACTGGCCTGAAACCATGTGCTAAATGAGATGCCCCCACCTTGGATCACTGACAGGTCTTGGCACACCCTAAACAATGGGTGCACATCAAGAGTAAACCAGGTGGTTTAGAAAATCACAAAAATTCAAGGCACAGATAAAAGTAGGGCATGGCAAAATGAAGGCCTACAAAAGGCCTACCCAAGGCCACTCCTTCAAGACTGAGAGAGGTTCCTGTTTTGCCTAATACATAGAAACCACAGAAATGCAAGCAAAATGAGGAAACAGAAATATGTTTCATATGGAAGACCAAGACAAAACCACAGAAAAAGATAAATCTACTTGATAAAGAATTCAAATTAATAGTCATAAAGATGAATATTGGAATAGTCCAAACTCAGGAGGAGAATAGATGAATTCAGTGAGAATTCAAGAAAGAGAAAACATTAAGAAAGTACCAAACAACAGTCACAGAGCTGAAAAATACAGTAACTGTACTGAAAAATATACTCTAGGGGTTCAATAGGAGACTTGATGAAGCATAAGAAAAAATCTGCAAGCTGAAGGAGAAAGCACTGGAACTCACCCAGATAAAGCAGTAAATACAAAAAGAATTTTAAAGAGTAAAGATAGCTTAAGAGACCACTGGGGCAACATCAAATAACATTTGCATTAAAGGGGTTGCATAAAAAGGAGAGAGAGAAAGAGACAGAACACTTATTTGAGAAAATAATAGCTGAAAATTCCCTAACCTAGGGAAGGAAACAGACATCCAAGCCTAGGAAGCCCAGAGGGTTCCAGTAAGATGAACCTAAGAAGACCCACACCAAGACACAGTATAATTAAAATGCCAAAATTTAAAGATAAAGAGAGAAATCATAAAAGCAGCAACAGAAAAACAAATTGTTACATACAAGGGAACCCCCATAAGGCTCTCAGCAGATTTCTCAGCAGAAACTTTCTAGGTCAGAAGAGAGTAGCACTGACATATTCAAAGTACTAAAAGAAATAAACTTCCAACTAAGAACACTCTACCCAGAAAGATTATCATTCAGATACAAAGGACAGATAAAGAGTATTCCAGACAAGCAAACGCAAAAGGAGTTAGTCACTACTAAGACAGCCTTACAAGAAATATTAGTGAAACTTCTTTAAGCTGAAAACTAATTATACTAGTTAATAGCAAGAAAACATATGGAAGTAGAAAATCTTACCAAAAAAGGTCATTAATCACTTATAAAGCTACTTAGGAGGTGAAAAAACAAAAGTAGTAAAATTAACGAAAACTACAACAATTAGTTAAGGGATACATAAAAGATGCAAAGTGACATCAAAAATATTGAATGTGGAGGCGGAGTAAAAGTGTAGTTTTAGAATGTGTTCAAATTTAAGTTGCCATCAACTTAAAATAGGCTGTTACATACAAAGGATGATATATGTAAACCTCAAAGTAACCACAAAGTAGAAACTTTGGGCAAAAACAAAAAAATGAGAAAGGAATCTAAACATAACGCTAAAGAAAGTCATCAAACCATGGGGAAGAGAGCAAGAGAAGAAAAGAACAGAGGGGAACTATAGAAACAGTCAGAAAACCATTTAGAAGATGGCAGTAAGTACATATCTAACAATAATTACTTTAAACCAAAATGGACTAAGTTCTCCAATCAAAAGACACTAAATGGATAAGAAACAGGATACATCTATATGTTGCCTATAAGAGGCTCACTTCAGAAGTAAGGAGAGACAAAGATTGACAGTCAAAGGATATAAAAAGATATTTCATGAAAATGGAAGTGAAAAGAAACCTGGGGTAGTGATACTTATATTGGAGAAAAGAGATTTCAAAACAAAGAATGTAATTAAAGACAAAGATGTACATTACATAATGATAAAGGAGTTAATCCAGCAAAAGATATAACATTTATAAGTACATATGTACCAACACAGAAGCACCAAAATATATAAAGCAAGTACTAAGAGACCTAAGTGGAGAAACTGGCAGTAAGACAATAATAGGAGATTTTAATGCCCTACCTATATCAATGGATAGATCATTCAGACAGAAATCAATAAGGAAACACTGGCCTAAAACACCACACTGCACGAGATAGACTTCATAGCTATATACACAATATTCCATCTAAAAGTAGAAGAATACACATTCTTCTCAAGTGCATATGAAATATCTCCAGAATAGATCACACATTAGAACAAAGAAACAAGTCTCAAGAAATTCCAGATTTTGAAATCATATCAAACATCTTTTCTATCCACAAGAGTATGAAATTAGAAATCAATTACAAGAGGAAAATAAAATAAGTCAAAGGAGAAATGAAAAAAATACATACAAATATAAACAGAAAAACAACATACCAAAATTTGTGAGATGTAGCAAAAGTGGTTCTAGGAGACAAGTTTGTACCAACTCAACTCTTGTGGGCCTACCACAAGAGAGAATAGGAACCTCAAACAATTCAACTTTTCACCTAAAGGAACTAGAAAAAGAACAAAAGCAGCTCAAAGTTAGTAGAATGAAATGAATAATAAAGATTAGAGTGGAAATAAATGAAATAGAGGCTAAAAAGATAATAGAAAAAAAATCATTGAAACTAAGAGCTGGTTCCCTTTCTTTTTTTTTTTTTTTTTTTTAAGATGGATTGGTTTATTTTAGAGAGAGACATGCAAGTGCAGGGAGGGGTAGAGGGGGAGGAAGAGGGAGGAGAAACTCAAGCAGACTCCCTGTGAGTGCCAAGCCCAATACAGGGCTGTCTCATGACCCAGAGACCATGACCTGAGCTGAAATCAAGAATCAGATGTTTAATCAACTAAACCACCCAGGTGCTCCTAAGAGCTGGTTCTTTGAAAAGGTAAACAAAATTGACAAGCCTTTAGCTAGATTCACCAAGAAAAACAAAAGAGGGCTCAAATAAAGTTGGAAATAAAGGTTACAACTGATACCACAGAAATACAAAAAATCAAAGAGACCACTATGAATAATTATATACCAAAAAATTGCACAACCTAGAAGAAATGGATAAAATCCTAGAAACTTATAATCCTCCAAGACTGAATCATAGAGATACAGAAAATCTGAATAGACCAATAACTAATAAGGAGATTAAGTCAGTAATCAAAATCATCCTAACAAAGTCCAGGCCAAGATGGAAACTAAGAGTTTCTTAGTTCCTCTTATGGAAATTTCTTAGACTTCATATGGAAGGCATAAGAACAAAGAAATATATTAGTAGGACATCAAGAAGGCCTTGTTTTTTCTTAAAAATCTGTAATTTCCTATATTTATAGTCTTATGCTGAGTCAAAATTCCTAATGAAATGAAAATGAAAAATGTTATAAAATGCAGGTATTGGCATTTTTAATAAGGAAACATAAGAAACAAATTGACAGACTGATATTAAATTTCACTGAGTTTCCTATTTACATATATCTTTTCTTTTTGCTTGAAAGGTGTTTTTGATTGAGTGAATGAATTAAATACATAATGTGTGATGACTTTCAGAGGTTCATCACTTGGGGTATGAGAATATGTATTAATTAGGGAAAGGTACAGAAAAATGAAGTGTTGGTAATTACATGCAAAGTCCAACTCTTCATCAAGGTTCAGAAAAAATTATAAAGAGACTTTATAAATAAAATGCAAATTATTTCAGAAACTTCTTATTATTAAAGCACTCCGACAATAAGTATAATAAACTCATTGCTTATTCACTGCAAAAAAGAAAATTAACTTCTTTACACAAATTGCCTCAATTTTTGACCTTCTGTGTAGAAAAAATAAAGTAGTACTTCAACAGTCATAACTGCAAGTAATGATATAGAGATGAAAATCCTAGGTTTCTTATACTTCTTTATGATTTTTTAATCCTAGATTTACAGTGCAATTTTTAAAAGTACAATGCACAAAAGAAAATATTCAAAAAGGCAAGTTTAAGCTGTTTTTATATTTTATTTTCCATTTTACAATTATATTTATTTCAACATATAAAAGAATAGTGTTCCCATTATTTAAGTTGTTTCCAACTAGATAATGTTTTCTTCAACATTTAACCAAGTATTGAGAATTGAAAGAAGGGAAGCTCAATGTGATTGGTTAATTAAGATTTCAAAGAACCTGCTTCTCCCTAGAGGCTAGGCTAATTTCTCATTTATAAGCCCATTTATAACTGCAGCTCTGAGAAATGGTCCTAATAAAATTCACAGTTAAGTAGGCCTTCAAATACATACCAGCCATTAACATTTGGGCTGCCTGCTGCTAGCAAAATATTAATATTTGATGCTACAGCATTTTCATTTTATAAGACTATTTAGCATAAATCTGTTTCAGGGTCTTATGAAACAGCTTTCTTTATGTGTTAAACAGATTAAACTCAGGTTGTAATGGTTGGTTTTAGAATGACTTCAAAATACTTCAGTTTATAGCCACTAGGAAACTATGTATTTTCTGATTAGATTATTGGCTATATTCCCTCCAGTAACTGCAGGAGGACATACTATTTTTAGGACAAAAACAACTTTTCCAGGGTCCTCTGGAAAGAAAAGAGAATAGGAAAAAGAGCCAAGAAGAGAGCTAGGACGAAGGGAGCAAACTTCACCTTGTTCAGAATTTTCCAGTTTTATCTAGTACTTGCTATATATTACTACTTCATCTAATGCTCACAGCAATCTGATGAGCTACACAGATAATTACTATACCACATTAAAGATGAGGAAACAAAAACTCCAGAAGAGTTAAATTATAACTTGACCACATGGTAAGAAAATGGGAAAACAAGATTAGAATCCCAGGCCGTGTGATAAAAGGAAGAATTTGTGCATTAATTCATCCAATATCTGAGCTATGTCTTAAATCTTCAAGACCTTAAGGTATAAAGGGCACGTGTGTGTGTGTGTGTGTGTGTGTGTGTGTGAGGAGGGGGGAAGAGATAGTCTAGATAGAAGGAATTACATGAATAAAGTCATAAAAGCATGAAGACTGTTCATTGGACTATTTCCTTCCTTAGACTGGAATCTCTTTGAGGGCAGGTAACGTGTCTGTGTTTACCACTTAAATCCCTGAAACCTAGCAAAGAGCATCATAAATACTGGCTACACAAATGACTGAGAGGAAGAAAACAGAAACTAAAAGAGAATGATGATAGGACATCAAAGGAGGAGAAAGTGTCAAGAAAGTGTACCTAATATCAAATGTCACACATATCTAAATGAGAACCAAAATACCTCCCTTGGATAAAACGAGATTGATGCTGATTCTGAAGGGTTGGGGTGGGTGGGAAATTTCTACTGGAATGATGGAGGGAAGACAATCAATGCTCTCCAATTTAACTCTTTGTCTCTTCTCTAGTGTGTTAATGAGAGATGGTTAAATACTTGGAAATTATTTTCTGGACACAACAAGGATCAAAGTGGTATTTCTTCCAAGTTCTAGAGAAGCACAGGGAGTGAAGAAAAAAAATAAGCCAAGGGCCAAATATTATATCCAGGCAAAGAGTTATCTCATCTAGATAAAAACTCTAAAAAAAAAAAAAAGAAAGAAAACAAAATGAACTATTGGGACTTCATCAAGATAAGAAGCTTTTGCACAGCAAAGGATACAGTCAACAAAACTAAAAGACAACCTACAGAATGGGAGAAGATATTTGCAAACGACGTATCAGATAAAGGGCTAGTTTCCAAGATCTATAAAGAACTTATTAAACTCAACACCAAAGAAACAAACAATCCAATCATGAAATGGGCAAAAGACATGAACAGAAATCTCACAGAGGAAGACATAGACATGGCCAACATGCACATGAGAAAATGCTCTGCATCACTTGCCATCAGGGAAATACAAATCAAAACCACAATGAGATACCACCTCACACCAGTGAGAATGGGGAAAATTAACAAGGCAGGAAACCACAAATGTCGGAGAGGATGCAGAGAAAAGGGAACCCTCTTACACTGTTGGTGGGAATGTGAACTGGTGCAGCCACTCTGGAAAACTGTGTGGAGGTTCCTCAAAGAGTTAAAAATAGACCTGCCCTACGACCCAGCAATTGCACTGTTGGGGATTTACCCCAAAGATACAGATGCAATGAAACGCCGGGACACCTGCACCCCAATGTTCCTAGCAGCAATGTCCACAATAGCCAAACTGTGGAAGGAGCCTCGGTGTCCATCGAAAGATGAATGGATAAAGAAGATGTGGTTTATGTATACAATGGAATATTACTCAGCCATTAGAAACGACAAATACCCACCATTTGCTTCAACGTGGATGGAACTGGAGGGTATTATGCTGAGCGAAGTAAGTCAATCGGAGAAGGACAAACATTATATGTTCTCATTCATTTGGGGAATATAAATAATAGTGAAAGGGAATAGAAGGGAAGGGAGAAGAAATGTGTGGGAAATATCAGAAAGGGAGACAGAACATAAAGACTCCTAACTCTGGGAAACGAACTAGGGGTGGTGGAAGGGGAGGAGGGCGGCGGGTGGGGGTGAATGGGTGACGAGCACTGAGGGGGGCACTTGACGGGATGAGCACTGGGTGTTATTCTGTATGTTGGTAAATTGAACACCAACAAAAATAAATTTATTATACAAAAAAAAAAAAAAAAGAAAAGAAAAAGAAAGAGGTAGAAAAAACATAAGAGAGAATTCATCCCACCCTTCCTTCCACCTAATGGAAAAAGTTTAGTTTCTTATGTATAAACAGTGAAGTCTGGAACTTAGGCTATTTTCATTTCTCTTTGTGCTATTTTAATACTAGCTACTACTACGACCAAAATTAAACAGCACAACAACCGATCAGATGTTCGGTAATGATCCCCAAGAAGAGTATTCCAATAGCTAACAAAAGATGCCACATCAGTATCTATAATAATGTTAACTACATAATATCTTCTTAGTAAGAGAAATAAAATACTATTTTAATAAGTGATTATTCTACATGTAGAAAAGCAACACTGACACAATTTAAAGAGGTGCTATATTTTTTGAAAAATGAAACTGTTCATATCTCCTGTTTAAGGGTTCAATCTTCACATCAACAGGGAAAACAAATTTCTTTATTCTTTGCTTCACCAAAGAATAAAAAGATTAGTCCTGAGATTCAAGAAGGTTGTTACTTCCATTAAGTTAAGCATAAGATCAATATGAACCTTCAGACATGGATCAATAAGTAAAAATGGAAAAGAGATTTTAAACTTTATTGTCAAAACAGTAACGCAGAAAAAGAGAGAATGATGTTTTCTAACAAACTGAGTCACTGTCTTTATTTTTTACACATCAGTATCTATTTTGTACTACATGTCAGGGAACATATAGTTGTTTGTTTACAGTCAGTTAATCAGGGCAATGCCATGAGAAAATGATTTAAATTTATGCAATTCTTAATTGCAGAATAATTATAAAGAAAGCAAATTTATTACTTTCAAGTTCCACCAAGTAACAAAAAGGTCTTGGGGGACCAGCTGTAATGACTAGATAAGGCTGTCTGCAATTAGCATGCCCCTTATATTTATATTTATTTAGGTATTCCAGCCACTGAAGATATTTTGTTCTTTTAACCATTTAAAGCATTCCCTTTCTAACCTTGCTCACATTATTAGTTTGCATAAGCAATGAAAAAAGAATTCCGGTAGCAAAAGTAAATTTCATTTCAGGCCTTTTTCACAATCCTTATAGGAGTTTAAATTAATGAGGTCTTTACTAAGTTTGGTTTTACCTTTTTCTAAACTCTCAGCTTTTAATTTATTTATTTCTTGCATTCAATAGCTTATTATGGTAAAATAAGATAGGACAAGTTTGAGACCAATAGTGGCCATGTCTTATAATTTCTAACTATATTTCATAAGCAGGAAAAGGAAATCATTGTGAGGCCAAAAGTGTACCATAACATAGTGGGCTAATATACCTAATCTCTAAAGGATATGTTTTCTAAAAGAAAAAAAATCCCAGGGCCTTAAAAAGTTCTTAGCATAAACACTGGTATGCACTAATTATTATTTTTTCAATGTTAAGAGTAAGGACCTCCTCTTATATAATCACATTACAATGATCAAAAACAAAAAGCTAGTAATATCTTTTAATAGTGACATCTTTTGAAGTCAGATTTAATTTCAAATGGCCCTTGACACTGGAAAATGACTTTAAAAGTTTTGCAAATACTAAAATCACATTTTTTTTTTTTTTTAAATAATGGCAAAATGAAATGGACGCTGGCTTGGGAGTCAAGAGGTTCTGCTTTTTTTTTTTTTTTTTGGGGTCACTGCTTGTTATGGGGCTTTAAGAGTCACTTAATTTCTGGATCTCAATTCACTTAACCACAAAATGAAGGAATTGGCTTTAACTAACCACCAAAATCTCTCCTAGTTCCAACCTGCTTTCATTCTATATAAAGATTACTGAAGGTGGGATCCCTGGGTGGCGCAGCGGTTTGGCGCCTGCCTTTGGCCCAGGGCGTGATCCTGGAGACCTGGGATCGAATCCCACATCGGGCTCCCGGTGCATGGAGCCTGCTTCTCCTGCCTCTCTCTCTCTCTCTCTCTATCATAAATAAATAAAAATTAAAAAAAAAAAGATTACTGAAGGTAAAAAACGACTGTTTTTCAACTCAAAGTATGAAATCTTCAGCTTCATTTTCTGCCTTAAACTTCACTGCCAAAGTGGTGTAGCAAGTTTCAACCAAGTACGTCCACTCTCGTGAGTCTCTAATGTTGGTTGAGAAATAAGGCCTTTTAAAACTTTTGGCTTTGATGCATTTAAAATATAGTAGAAGCTTTACAGAAAAAAATTTAAGATGTTACATAAAAACAGACCAAGTGTAATAATATCTAACATTTGTACAGTTCCTTAAGATTTATAAGGAACTTTCATATGTTATCTCATCTAATCTCAACAAGATGTAGAGCTGTTACGTTCTATTTTTGCAAAAGTCAAGTTCCAACATGGCATTAGAATTGGGAGATTTCTTACTCTATAGTCTATGTTCTGTCCATTATACCACAGTACCTTAAATGTGCATATAAATACCCTAAATCTCACTTGAGTTAGCAGAAATGTTTCTTAAAGTTCTTAATTATAAGTTGTCACACAGTCCCATTAGATAGGAAAGCAGAGCTAAAACCTTGCCCACAGTAAGTAAAAAATTCCTAATTTTTATTTAAGCTGTTCAAATAACTTTAAAATATTAAATAATTAAGATTAATCATGAAATGAAGGCAAATATTTTTTGTTTGCAGCTACAATGGAGCTATGTTGAAGCAATGTAAATACAATTTATAATTCATTGTTCCTAATACTGAAATTATATAATTATTAATTGTGATATTTCACATCTTTTCAGAATGTTAATGTCCTTTTGAGACTCTGCACAATTCAATTTAGACTGTATAAGGAGCTCTTGTGTGAAGAGCTCTGGTATAGAATATGACTTAGAAAGATGATATGATCTTGAGATCCTCTAGGAGCCAGCATCATATTGCCACTGATTATTAAATACAACATCTTTATCCACTACTTGCTGAGATACAGATCATTCCATCTTTTCAGAATGCAGGAAAAATAAAACCCAGCTTACTTGAAAGCCAGCCCAAACCTATTCAATCTTCATCACTACGATGTCTCTATAAGTAATGATGATGACTGAATTGTTTGCTGCAGAAAGTATTTCAGGTTGAGGATTTCTATGAACATATAGCCTTGTCAACCTCTTATAAATTCTAGCCAATGCTTCAGGCTGTCAGCAACTGATCAACTGACATAATTCCAACACCTTTTAGATAGTGCTCAAAACAAAAACCACAGAATTACAATTCTGCAGCATCTAAGAGCACATTTACCTTTTATCAAAGGTTTTCTAGAATTTGCTTTTTTCTTAGTAACAGCTATAGGTCCTTAGCTTAAAGATAGGTGTCATTTTCCCAAAAGCCATTAATTAATCACTGCTCTTGATAACTAAAACAAACAAACCACTCCTCAACTTCTTTCCTTTTGTGGCAGGATGACTTTCTCAGGATTAGGAACATTTATGCAAAAGAAAAAGAAATACAAGAAATTGTGTCTAGGTGGAGGTAAAAAGAAGCAAAGCTTTCAAGTTTCTCTCTACTTGGCTGAGAGAAAACACCACTGGATTCTTGAAGCCATTTCTGGACACATGCCTAACCTCGATAAATTTGGCTTTCTGAGCTATAACACCACAGTTCATTTTTAACAGTTCCTTACAAAAACCAGCAAACATCTGAGGGCTGCCAAGGGAGAGTACAGTGAGGCAGCTCCACAGTGGTTACAATAGGCTCTAGAGCCAGAGTGCCCGGATCCAAATCCCAGTGAAAATAACAGGAAACCCCAGAGCGAAATTTATTTTTCTCTCTTAGGTAAATGTCCATAGGCTGGCAGTGCCGGGCTGGTGTACAGGCTCTGCTACCCGGTTCCTTCCAGCTTTCTGCTCCATTCTTCCTAGACTGCAGCCCTGCTGTCATGGTCTAAAATGAGCTTCACCTACAACACGAGGGAGGAGGAATAGAGAAGGAAAGAAGGGGCAGTTGGAACAAGCCAACTCTCCCTGGTAGTTCCCCCAAATTACCCACAACACTATTTTTTTGGTCACTAATCACACTTAAGTGATTAAGGAAGGAAGTTAGGAAGGAAGTTAGGAAGTGTGAGCCATGTGCCCAGATGGAACTGTTCTTATTATGAGAAAGAGGTGAAAACAGATGTTGGTGTACTAGTGGTCTCTACACACCCTGTGCAATCTTAACCACTTTATGCAGCTGACTTCTCATCTGTGAAATGGAAATAATGATAGAGTCTCCCATCATAAAGTTACCTGGAACATGAAATGATAGTAATCAATACAGAGGGGTTGGCATAGTGTCTGACACATATGAATACCCAACAAGGGAAATAATTATTTTTCTTCAAATATTTTCTTTTGCTTACTGATTTCCTTTCGATTGTTAAAAATTATATAAACTGTTTTGTTCCCTCTAGTTTATCTATCTTTCTATCCAATCCCCAAGCTATGAGCACAGTTTAAACAGACTGATTTTCTCGTCACTGCTTTCAGCAGGCACCCCCTCCCCCATGTGCTCTCACCAACACACATACACACAAACTCACACACTCATTCTCTTTCTCTCACAGAAAACTTTAATGACATACCAACATCTAAATTCAAGTGCAAACTCTTCCAAAAGCTATTCCATAACCTCTGAAACTACCCTTTCTTCATCTCTTCAATACCTTTCCAACAATATCTTCCACTGTGATCCAATTAAATCACACTAATAACAATGACAAAAAATGATAGAGATCAAAAATAGTAAATTATTAAGAGACTATCCCTTTTTAAAAGTTTTTTCCTTTGCCAGGTAACATGCTCAGTGATTAAAATAAACTCTTTTAATCCTCCTAATCCTGTGGGGTTATTACTACTATTATCCCCATATTATAAATTATGACTAAAGCTTAGAAAGGTTATATCCAAAGTCATGGTAAGTATATGGGAGGGCTATGATTTGAGCAGAGGTCTGTTGGGTTCCAAAGCTGTCCATTTTACCACTGTGTGGCACCTGTCTTCTATGCAAACAGGCCATCTGTGTTCTCTGTACATACCTGAGTCACCTTAGAATTCTTTTTCTAATCACATCCTGCAGAGTTTCATTCAGTCTAGCACATTTCTTTTTTTTTTTAAGGTTTTTATTTATTTATTTGAGAAAGACTGTGAACGAGAGAGAGCAGGAGCAGGGGGAGGAGCAGAGGGAGAAGCAGACACCCCACTGACCAGGGAGCCCAACAAACATGGGGCTCAATTCCAGGAACCTGAAATCATGACCTGAGCTGAAGACAGATGCTTAACCAACTGAGCCACCCAGGCACCTTGGTCTACCACATTTCTGATCTCTTCTGTGGGATGTTCATCAACAATAATGGAATAATAATTATAGTAGAGTAATTATATTAATAATAATAGTGATAAACAGCAAAATAGCATTTGTATTATACCATTTTAATACTACATGGTTCTAAGAATATAGAATATATACTAACTCATTTAATCCTCACAAAAACCCTGTGAATTAGACTGTAATTTTTGCCTTTTTTTTAAGATTTTATTTATTTATTCATAGAGACACAGCTAGAGAGAGAGAGAGAGAGAGAGAGGCAGAGACACAGGCAGAGGGAGAAGCAGGCACCATGCAGGGAGCCTGATGTGGGACTCGATCCCAGGTCTCCAGGATCACGCCCTGGGCTGCAGGCGGCGCTAAACCGCTGCACCACCGGGGCTGCCCTTTGCTATTTTATAATGAGGTAAATGAAGCCTGAGAGATTAAGCAACTTGCCTGAGCTCGCATAGGTAGTAAATGTTGAAGCCAGGGTTCCAACCCAGGCACTCTTTATCTCCTGACAAAATATATTCTTTTTTTTTTTTTCCCTTACTTAGATATTATATCACATATACCTTATAATTTAGCTCTTTGATATACTAAACTATGAGGCACAAGGTAAATGGCTAAACAAAATATGATCTATTCATACAATGGGATAATATTTGGCCATAAAAAGTAATGAAATTTTGATATATGCTACAACATGATGGACCTTGAAAACATTATCCTTAGTTAAATAAACCACACATAGAATGACAAATATTGCACAATTCCACTTATGTGAGGTATCTAGAATAAACAAATTCATGAAAGAGAAAATAGAATAGAGGTCACTAGAGGTTAAGGGGAAAGACAGAATTATGGTTTCACAAGTCCAGAGTTTCTGTTGGGGATGAAGAAAAAGTTTTGAGTACAGATATAGCGTTGAGGGTTACACAACACTGTGAATGATTTAATGACACTCCATTGTATGCTTGTGAATGGTTAAAATTATAAATGTATTTTACCACAGTAAAAAAATCAGGTACATTATATTACAGTTATACTTCATAGACTCTATGGAAGGTTGATGAATCCTTTCTGGGACCAGGAGATAGTAGGAAATTTTCTACATGGCTGGCAGAGAGCAAATGAAAACTATCATTTCTATGAAACACCAAAGCAATCAAACCATAGCAATGTTTTATTTTCCCAACATGATCAGCAGTTGTTTTATTTTCCCAACATGATCAGCAGTGCCTTTAGGAAAAAAATTCTGCACACATAAGATGCTCAATAAAATTTATATGCAAAGTCTCAAAAAGACACAAATACATAAGTGATCTTTGCAATTATTTCATGAGGATTCAAGGACAATGCTGTAATTTTCAAATTTTCATTTTGTAAATGGAGAATAATAGGTGCAAGGAGGAGAAGTGATACTGTTTGGACTACTCTGTAAATCTGACAGTCTGTAAATCGGGTAGTAGGTTCTCTACTTATTATTTGGTAAGTTATTGGATCATGCAATCTTGAAAAACACCACAAAACATCAACCTGATACTTATAAGAGATTAAAGCAGGGTAAGCTCCCTCTTCGCAGATGACATGATACTACACATAGAAAACCCAAAAGACTCCACCCCAAGATTGCTAGAACTCATACAGCAATTTGGCAGTGTGGCAGCATACAAAATCAATGCCCAGAAGTCAATGGCATTTCTATACACTAACAATGAGACTGAAGAAAGAGAAATTAAGGAGTCCCTCCCATTTACAATTGCACCCAAAAACATAAGATACCTAGGAATAAACCTAACCAAAGAGGTAAAGAATCTATACCCTAAAAACTACAGAATGCTTCTGAATCTATACCCTAAAAACTACAGAATTGAGGAAGACACAAAGAGATGGAAAATATTTCATGCTCATGGATTGGCAGAATTAATACTGTGAAAATGTCAATGTTACCCAGGGCAATTTACATGTTTAATGCAATCCCTATCAAAATACCATGGACTTTCTTCAGAGAGTTGGAACAAATCAGCTTAAATTTGTGTGGAATCAGAAAAGACCCCGAATAGGTGGGTGAATATTAAAAAAGAAATGGGTGACTTTTCTAAGAGAAATATTGGGGATGGGTTGGGGTTGGTTGCATTTTTTTTTAACCTAACTTGGGGGTTGGGGGGAAATCCTGTTTTTTACAGTATTTTTGTTTTTGTTTTTCTATTAACATTTCCTTTTAAGGCCTTGAATTTTTACTAAATTTCCTCCTGACTTAAAAATCTTCTAATCTGGGAATTTGAAATCTCGGTACTTAATGTTACACCAATTTTTCCAAAGAGTTCAAACCACTTTAATACCTGTACATGGTAAAAATTTGCAGCCATTTCAAGCAGCTGGTGGGCTTTTTATATATCATCATTAACTGGTATCATTAAATGATATGAGAGGTGAATGTAAAATGTAAAAAGTATAGGGTTGTTTCTTTTTAATAACAATAAACTTTCAAAGAGAAAACCAAAAAAAAATTAAATATTAAAAAAGAAAATTAAAAAAGAAAACCGTAGCTGGGGGCATCACAATGCCAGATTTCAGGTTGTACTACAAAGCTGTGGTCATCAAGACAGTGTGGTACTGGCACAAAAACAGACACATAGATCGATAGAACAGAATAGAGAACCCAGAAGTGGACCCTCAACTTTATGGTCAACTAATATTCAACAAAGGAGGAAAGACTATCCACTGGGAAAAAAGACAGTCTCTTCAATAAATGGTGCTGGGAAAATTGGAAAGCTACATGCAGAAAAATGAAACTAGACCATTATCTTACACCATACACAAAGATAAACTCAAAATGGATGAACGATCTTAATGTGAGACAAGATTACATCAAAATCCTAGAGGAGAACACAGGCAACACCTTTTTTGAACTTAGCCACAGTAACTTCTTGCAAGATACATCCACGAAGGCAAGAGAAACAAAAGCAAAAATGAACTATTGGGACTTCATCAAGATAAGAAGCTTTTGCACAGCAAAATAAACAGTCAACAAAACTAAAAGACAACCTACAGAATGGGAGAAGATATTTGCAAATGACGTATCAGATAAAGGGCTAGTTTCCAAGATCTATAAAGAACTTATTAAACTCAACACCAAAGAAACAAACAATCCAATCATGAAATGGGCAAAAGACATGAAGAGAAATCTCACAGAAGAAGACATAGACATGGCAAACAAGCACATGAGAAAATGCTCCGCATCACTTGCCATCAGGGAAATACAAATCAAAACCACAATGAGATACTCATACTCTCACACCAGTGAGAATGGGGAAAATTAACAAATCAACAAATGTTGGAGAGGATGTGGAGAAAGGGGAACCCTCTTGCACTGTTGGTGGGAATGTGAACTGGTGCAGCCACTCTGGAAAACTGTGTGGAGGTTCCTCAAAGAGTTAAAAATAGAACTGCCCTACGACCCAGCAATTGCACTGTTGGGGATTTACCCCAAAGATACAGATGCAGTGAAACGCTGGGACACCTGCACCCTGATGTTTCTAGCAGCAATGTCCACAATAGCCAAACTGTGGAAGGAGCCTCGGTGTCCATCGAAAGATGAATGGATAAAGAAGATGTGGTCTATGTATAGAATGGAATATTACTCAGCTATTAGAAATGGCAAATACCCACCATTTGCTTCGACGTGGATGGAACTGGAGGGTATTATGCTGAGTGAAGTAAGTCAATAGGAGAAGGACAAACATTATATGGTCTCATTCATTTGGGGAATATAAAAAATAGTGAAAGGGAATAAAGGGGAAAGGAGAAAAAATGAGTGGGAAATACTTAAAAGGGAGACAGAACATGAGAGACTCCTAACTCTGGGAAACGAACTAGGGGTGGTAGAAAGGGAGGTGGGCGGGGGGTGGGGGTGACTGGGTGATGGACACTGAGGTGGGCACTTGATGGGATGAGCACTGGGTGTTATTCTATATGTTGGCAAATTGAACACCAATAAAAAAAATTAAAATAAAAAAAATAAAGCAGGGTAAGGTGAATACTGATGACCACCTGCAGCTCTCGTCCTCCACATACCTTCCACCCTCTCTCCAGAACATTCAAGAGGTCCTCTGTATTAAACAGAGAAAGTTTAAAGACCTTAATTCAGAAGCGGTAACCAATTATTACCCACCAGCAGTGACATGCTTGAGAAAGAACAAAAGTGGCCCCTGTTCTTTAAGGAAGCAACCCTAACCCCCCACTTTTTTTTAAAAAATTTTATTTATTTATTTATTCATGAGAGACAGAGAGAGAGAGAGAGAGAGAGAGAGAGAGGCAGAGACACAGGAAGAGGGAGAAGCAGGCTCCATGCAGGGAGCCTGACGTGGGTGGGACTCAATCCTGGGTCTCCAGGATCACCCCCTGGGCCGAAGGCGGCGCTAAACCACTGAGCCACCCGGGCTGCCCCCCTAACCCCTTTTGATGACAAGGTTCCAAAATCTTTTTTAGGTGAGAATCCACCTGCTCAACCAGTCAGATGCTCCCCATCTCTCATCACTCATGTTCAACCTCTCCTTCTGTGGTTCTTGCTCTCTGCTTGGCTTCTATTAGAGGTACAAACCATAAACAATAATGGAATCATTCAAAGGTTGACACTAGAGAGAAAAGATGCAATAAAAGCTAACATATTCACTAACTGAATATTTAATAACTGATATATCACTAAGATATCTTTATATTTCTTGGAATGAATTCTAAAGTGACTTAAGAGTCTTAATCAGGAATGAGGAATTGTTAATATAATGCTATATGATAAGATCGATACTTACCTATCTGAATAACAACATACAATTTTACATCTTTATTAAACAACCAAAAGAAGTTCCATCTAGGATATGTAAGGAAGAGAACCCCACTCAAAAGCAGCCAAGCCTTTATCTCATTTTTTATGAAGTGAATGGATATGATCAGTTTCCTGAAACATCACCCCAAGCTATTCTCCCCTAACTGTAGCACCTTTCTTGCCTTGCTAAGCAATCTGTGCCTGTGTTCCCAATATAATGTAACCAGGACATGGGGAAAATGAGGCTTAGGTAGAATTTCTTTGGCTTGGGACTGGTGCTTAAGCTGTACTGCAACATGGCTTTGTTTGGTATTAGAAATCAAACTTCATAATTCACTGCATCAAGTCCAGACAATGAATACCTTATAAATCTTGTGACAATCAGCTTAATATTAACATATACAAAGGAATTCAAAGATAACAGAAGGAAAATGAAAACCAAGAGAAGCTACAGGGGTCAAAAGAGGAAGGATAGAAAGTAACCAGTCAAAAAAGAAAAAAAGAAAAGATAAAGATTAGCTGGAAACCCAGTAGACAGAGAATCCTGCAACCTAGTTAGTGATAATTAAAATCTAAGGAAGCAAAATCCTTCTTTTGGGAGTAGGTGATGGAATATGTTCACACACAGCTGGAAACAATCATTAAGGAGAGGGAAAGTAGGAAGAGATTGGGGAAAATCGTATTTCATTACCTATGTCTCAACAGTGGAAGATACTTGTTAGGTAGGAAAATAACTGATTCCAGCCACAGTTCTCTCATGTTCCAGTTGCCTGAGTATGGTCTCAGATACCTCATGCTACTCACTGAATCCTTCTCCCTCTAATAATTCCCCCACTAACCTATGAAACCACTAATCTACCTTCTCTCTTCAATGCACACTGCCTGTGCACCCTGTTAACATGTGCTTTCTGTCCTTTCAAAGAGAATCATTGAACTAAAGTCATGGCAGATGTTTGATATTCTGTGGGAAGATGACTGCAGGGCTCAAGAGGATGAATAATGTGACCTTATAAAATCACTTCTGGAGAAGGATGTATTGTTTTGTGGGAAGTAGAAGGCACTTAATCCCTGGCATGTGTTCAAAGTGGCTCTACTTTAGTTCAGGTTTGCCACTTTTAAAACAATTTTACCTCCTTTAAGACCTAGAAAGTTCTAAACATATTAAATAAGAGGTATACCCCACCCCCATAATTTTCTATATTTTACTCCTCTTAAGTTGATACTTCTAACTTAGCAAAAAGTTTCCAAGGCATTTAAGTTACCTGAAATCCAACTAGAGGTCTTTAACTGGTAGAATTTCCTGCTGGGAAAAGAGAGAGGCCCACCAGTGCAACCAGAAAAATAGAACCATGAAAAGAAAAAGTGTGAGAAAGAGGTATTTTATTTGCTACTAGTGGCAAGATCTGCGGTGGCATTTTTTTTTTCTTAAAATTAATCTCTGGCTGGAATTGAGTTGTCATGCTAGACACTAATTTGACAACTTTATACCTATTTATCCATTTCTGCACAACTGCAGAGATCAGACCAGAACAGGTATATTCTGTGCCACCGAAGATAATGGCATTAGAAGAAGAAAAAAATTAATTGCAATAATATGTTCGCATTTTTTCGTGGAAACAACTATTACACATTCATATCTTTAAACTGTATTGCTAGTAAAGAACTGTAAAGGCCAAATAAAAATTGAGTTGATTTCTAGAACCCTCTGTTTATCACAGTAGTATTATTAGATGCCAAACACTGTACTACGTGCTTTGAATGTACTTTAGTCCTCATAGGTTTTAATATTATTGTCCTTTTATGGATGAGGTAAGTGAGGCAGAGAGAGGTCAAATGACTTGTCCTAGATCCCAGAAGAGTACAGCCAGGATTTCAACCACAGCAATATGGTTTAAAGTTTTGATCTTCATTAATGTACAAATATATGAGTAATAGTTAAATTTAATCGGATACCTATTTTACATACTTATACAAACTGAAATTTTTTTTTCACCAAAACCTTCACATAAAACCAAGCAATTTTAAGTCTCAGCATTCATGGTTCAATACATGAAAAAATACTCTAAAATTATGGATGGACAAACTCTTTGGTGAAGGCCAGATAGTAAACATTTTAGGCTTGTGACCCAAATATCTTGATAAGAACTACTCATCTCTGCCTTTGTTAAAATAAATAAATAAATTTAGAACTTTATTACAAAACTAGTAACAGGCTGAATTTTGGCTCAAGGGCCTTAGTTTGCTCATCCCTGCTCTAAACAAAAACAATATACATGTAAACAAGAGCTCTAATATGGTGAAACTGCTAGGAATAAGTTGCTTTATAATTTATTTAGTTTAAAGTAGTTCTCAACCAGCAGCAATTCTGCTTCCTTGAGGGCAATGTCTGGAGATATTTTGGATTGTCACAACTAGGGAAGTGTTACTGGCTTCTGGTAGGTAGAGGTCTGGGATGATACTAAATAAACATCTTGCAATGCACAGGACAATCCCTACAACAAAGAATGAACCTAGCCATATCAATACAGCGGAGGCTGAAGAACCCTGAATTTAGGGATGCCAACTGATGTAGATGTCTTTTCTACCTATCCTTCCTTAAAAAGCTTTCCCATTTGGTCCTGAAATAATCCTATAAAGAATGAATGGTAGGCACATTTATCTCATTTTCTACAGAAGAAAACTAATATTCAGAGAAGTTAAATGTCTATCTGTTCATCTACATCAGAGCTAAAACTCACACTCAGGTCTTAATGTTTTGAAACCTATGTTCACCCCTCCACCCTCATATTTAAAAGGCTTTTTAGACAAGTTTATAATAGCTAAACTCACTGAAAAGATACTTTTAGAATTATATTGTCAGATGAAACTAGGTCTTGCTGAGTTGCTTTAAGATTCAATCGTGGGAGTTAGAAAGGAAATTCGAAAATATTAAATCAGTTTTCAAAAATATCCTAAGAGAGGGGCACCTGGGTGGCTCAGTCAGTTAAGCCTTCAGCTCAGGTCATGATCTCAGGGTCCTAGGATCGAAACCCATGTGTGGCTCCCTGCCAGTGAGTCTGCTTCTCCCTCTCCTAACCCTCTCCCCTGTTGGTGCTCTCGCTTGTATGCGTGCTCTCTCAACTGAATAAATTTAAAAATATCCTAGGAGAGAATCATCACAGTTAACACATAACTAAGAAAGTAGATTTCCCCCCAATATTCTCTCTTACTCATTTATAGAGTTGCCTATCAGTCTCTATATTCTTTTCTACTCACAGTTCTTAAATTCCTTTCCTAACTTGGGCAGGGCTCTGAAACTACTGAAACTGGAAGTGAACACATGGAACTACTGTGAACATTATACTAGGGCATTTCTGATGGAGGTGGTCTGTACTTTAGCTCCAGTCTGCAGAATCAGGGAACACAGAAGACAAAAGTCCTCCAAAGCCTGGAGTATCCTTCCAATGAAACCCAAATGGAGACTATGACTGCCGATCCTAAAATAGGAAATCCTTTTAGAAACACAGGGAAGCTCCATTCTCACAGTGCCAGTGCCACTTGGCAGAATCAAGAGCCCGTGAGAGTTGCCAGGTCATGCTTTTGGCTCTAGCAACTCTAATTCTCATCAAATGACTTCACCAGAACTAGATTTGAAAAACTGACCAGTTAGGAAAGACATAGAGTGGCTCAGGGCAGCCTGGGTGGCTCAGCGGTTTAGTGCCTTCAGCCCAGGGTGTGATCCTGGAGACCCAAGATCGAGTCCCACGTCAGGCTCCCTGCATGGAGCCTGCTTCTCCCTCTGCCCGTGTCTCTGCCTCTCTCTCTCTCTCTGTCTCTCATGAATAAATAAATAAAATCTTAAAAAAATAGAGAGTGGCTCAAATGAAATAATTTCTTCCGTCCAATTTTATCTTCAATTTCACTCAAGAGTGCAATGAAAACTGGCTTCTACCATCTTTAAATTAGAAACATCTAAACTAGTAAGTAATATTTCAATTCAGAAAATGTTTTAAGTATATTCTCAATGTGTTATCTGTCCAGGACAGTTTGGTCTCCAGCAAAGAAGTAGATTACGTAGATCCTCTATCTTGAATCATCAAAGGTGTGGATAAGCCCCTTGACAATGTAGTTATTTCAAGTCTTTATCTCTTGCACTCAGTATCAAACAATGCGCATTTGTAATTTCTGGCAATCTTTGTTTTTTTGATGAAGAATATGTTGTGTGTATGTGTATTTGTGGTCAGTATCTTTTTTTAGGGTCTAGTTGAAATATACTGAAGTTGAATTTTTAAATTACTTTGAAATAGATTAAAGTTCTATTACTAATGTATTGATAATAATAACAGAAAGTACAGTATTTCTTTCAAAAACATTTAAATAATTTCAGAAATAAAAATAACAAAATAAAACTTTTAGAATATAAAACATAAAACACATATTTTTTAAATTTTAGTAAATAATTAAATAACAGAAGCAGAGCATGAAAGGGGTGACATGATCCATTTATGGAGCTTATTTCTTCTTTCTCTGTCAACAGAGAGGTAGGTTGCTGCCTTCAGACTCATTCTATCATATTCTCTAAGGGAAAAACACCTACATATGTCTAGAGTTTGAGACTCATAATGACTGAGAAATAAAACTAAAGAAAACACGGGATCCCTGGGTGGCGCAGCGGTTTGGCGCCTGCCTTTGGCCCAGGGCGCGATCCTGGAGACCCAGGATCGAATCCCACATCGGGCTCCCGGTCCATGGAGCCTGCTTCTCCCTCTGCCTGTGTCTCTGCCTCTCTCTCTCTCTGTGTGTGTGACTATCACAAATAAATAAAAATTAAAAAAAAAAAAAAAAAAAAAAAACTAAAGAAAACACCTAAGTTATAAGACCATAGATTCACCTCCCCTGTTTTCTCACCCAGCTTCATTATAACCTCATACACTATCTATAGAAGTTCACCTTCAACACCATGGTGCCAGTAACTTTTTGATACCAGGAATAACAAATATTATAAAGTAACACTTAGGAAACCAAGGGCAAACAGCTGCACATTGGTTTAAGAGACAGTATGGTTAAAAAAGAAAACAAAACTTAAGAGTACATCTCCAAATATAACTTGAGTCCAAATATAACTTGAGAACTTACTTGCAGCAGAGTCCAGATACTTTTTTTTTTTTTACCTTTTACCAATAATTACTCCTCCTTTGTTTAGAAAGATCAGCCAAATCAATTGCAGAGGTCAACAGAAGGACAAATGTCATAGACAGAATCTTTATATCTCTGGGGAAACTTAGCAAACCTTGAAAGTGAGACAAAGTTAAATGTGGTAAAGAGGCAAATTTATTAAGCTATATATATTTGATTTGATGGAAATTTTAACTTACCCTGGCAGTTAAGCTATAAAACAGCATAAGGGGTTCCCTTAGGCTGAGACAACTCTCTAAATCCTTATAGAAATATGGCATCATTCTTAAGGGCTAGGGTACCATAACCTTCAGGATACATATTAGAAAAGGAGGATTGCTCTGCCATGGGGACTGGTTGCTTTCTGACTGATTTAAGATGATGAGACCATGGAGGGGCACCTGTGTGGCTCAGTCAGTTAAGCATCCAGCTCTTGGTTTTTGGCTCAGGTCATGATCTCAGGGTTGTGAGATCCAGTCCAAAGACCAGTACAGAATCTGCTTGGGATTCTCTCCCAAGGCAATGTCTCAGCATTCATGGTTCAATACATGAAAAAATACTCTCCCTCTGCCCCTCCCTGCTGTTTGTGCATACACACTCACATGTGCATATGCACACACACACTCTCTCAAATAAATAAATACCTTTAAAAAAAAATGATGAGACCATGGAAAGCAAAGAGACTGCTACAACAACTTAGGATCAGAGAGCAGGCAGTCCCATACTATGACTTCAGCCCTCTTCTTTAGAACAAGAAAGCAGTCTAGCTTGGTCCCTGCATTTTAACCCTTCCCAGTTCAAAGAGTTTAGTGCAGTTTTTTGGAGCCACTTTCCCATCATCACCTAATGGGAAAAGGTATAAAGAAAACAGCCTTCTCTCCCCTCAGAGTTTTCATCAAAACTTGAAATAAGAAATTTTAAATCATATAAAGGCAAGGACAGTTCATTTCTGTCACTCTATGGGGCCCTGACATGTCTAAAATTCCATTTAACCTTCCAGTTAGTTGTTGTGACCTCCTTTGTATAAAAAAATTACCATGGGGGAGCCTCGGTGGCTTGGTTAAGCGTCTGCCTTCAGTTCAGGTCATGATCTCAAGGTCCTGGGATCAAGCCCCACATCAGTCAGGCTCCCTGCTCAATGGGGAGTCAGCCTCTCCCTCTCCTCCCCCTGCCCCACTTGTGTTTACTTGTTCTCTCTCTCAAATAAATACAGATAATCTTAAAAAAAAAAAAGTCTACCATGGAGCTGCAATGTCAGCCACTTTGGTCCTTTCTGTAAAGGCTATGATGTTTTGTCTCAGCCTAAGAAAACACATTCCTACAGTACCTATTGTATTCTTAATCATTCCTGTAATTTTGCTCTTGCTAACTCTACCACAATGTAGCCTCTAAGACCTTTCCTTATCAAAATCTTCTTCACCCACATAAAGTCCATCACCTTTAATGCTGTTTATCTACTGCAGACCAAAAGTAAAAATTTCCCCCTCCTTAACATTTCCCCCTGAGAGTCAACTGATAATTATTGGCATGGACTAATTGTTGTTTTCCTTTATGAATACTATATCTAACTAGTCACATTTACCACTAATCACACTAAACATTAAGGAAAAGGAACCTATCTTATATTTTTCTTTTTTGGCACACAATAGATACTCAACAAATGTTTGTTATATGAATCCCTTAACATGCTTACAATGTTTTACATATATTATAGGCATTCAATAAATACTTGGTATTTACATGTGTAAGGGAAATTACTGCAAGAGCTTTTGCCATAAAGCAACTGAAAGATATCTATTGAATAAACATAGAGTGTTTTAAAGTTTAAACAATGTTGACATTACTCTAGGGTAAGTTAAGCAGTGATGATAAACAGTTAAAACTGAGTATGAAACAATTAGACCTCGGCATACTTGTAATCCTTTTTAAAAGGCTCTAAATATATATATATATATATATATATATATATATATATATATATATAAATATATATAAATATATATATATATGTATGTATATATATATACACACACATACATATATATATTTAATGTGTATATTATTACTTTATAATGCTTAACTCTAAACAGAGCTCTCAATTATAAAGTATAATTATGAAAGAATGCTTGCTGTTTTCTCTATTTTCTTTAACCATGACCAAGGGAAGCCTATCAGGACATACTGCAATACCATAAGCCAAGCACCTTCTTGCTTATTCTAACTGCTGGAAACCTAATTAAGAAGCAATAGGCAATTTCCTGCATGCTGGCCTTAGAAACTCTAAGTGTAAGCAAAAATACAACAATGTGCAACTATCACTATTTATTATTAAGCACCAAAAGGCAAAGAGTTGTCACCAACTAAATTTAAAGGGGCTTTAATTTTCTTCCTTTAAAAAAGATCTGTGGTAAGTAAGATATGTGAGTATGTACCCCGCCAGCCCCTCACCATGAACATATTTTCAGAGAATCCTCACTTTAGAGAAAAAAATGTTCATTTTAAACTTCTAGGAATGTACTTTGCCTGAAATTGAAAGAAGTTATTTCAAACAAGATGTTTTTTTGAAGAAGGGAATTACAGTGTATAAATCAAACCAAACATTTCATCCTATGATACATATTATGCCATATTTTACAATGGAAGTAGAAGTACTGCTTTTTGAAAATCTGCCATCTCAAAATTTAAGAAGCTCACTTGCAAATGCCAAGGAGATACAGATTACTATAACTTTAATTGATACCAGTTTTACAGTCACTTGATCAGAAACAGTAAAATTTAACCTAATCGTGAATACGATGCAGAAACACTTTGATACCTATTTTTAAAGGCAAAGGAAAACTTGGGGTGCCTGGGTGGCTCAGTTGGTCAGGCATCTGATTCTTTCCTGGTTTTGGCTCAGGTAATGATCTCTGGGACATGGGATTGGACCTGTGTCTGGCTCTGCAGTCAGCAGGGAGTCTGCTTGGGATTTTCTCTCTCTCTGGCCTCCTCCCCTGAGTGCTTGTGTATGCACTCTCTCTCGCTCTCTCTCAAATAAATAAGTCTTTAAAGAGGGGAAGGGGAGAGACCTTTAGATTAAGCAGGTTCAATACCCTGAAATTTAAAAAAAACTTTTTTTTTTCAGAAAAGGGAAATGAGAGATGGCTCAATTTTTAAAAATAATAAGACCAAAGATTTGATCTAATTTGCAAAAAGTAATTAGCTTATATTTGAAAAATAACGGTGATCCAAATGAAGAGAACAAAATAAAATTACAAAAACCTACTGAATTTGACTACAAATCAATTCATTCTTGAGTCTATATGCCAGAAGTAACTAAAAGAGCACTAAATTAACATTTTCAATAAAGTGATAGACTTTGATTATTAATCTCTAAGAGAAGGAACACTAATTGTAATTACTTCTGGTTCTGTGATTCTGACTGAGGATTTCTATATCTAAGTAAGTGCAAAATAATAGTCTATAGTTTTCTTTCTCTGTATTGTCTTCGTCTGTTTTTGCTATCAGAGTAGTTAATACTTGCTTCATTAAATGAGTCACAAAGTGTTCCACCAATCTTCTGGAAGAGAATGTGTACAAAAAAAATGGTGTTAATTCTTTACATGCTTGGTAGAATTCTCCAGTGAAATATCTTGAACCAGAGATTTCTTTTTCAAGAGTTTTAAAACTACAACTTCAATTTAATCAATGATTAATGGGCTATTTAGATTATTTCATCTTGGTGAGTTCTGGCAGTTTGCATTTTTTAAAAAATTGATTCATTTCTTCTAAATTATCTACAAATGGGTATAAAGTTATTAATAGTATTCCCTTGTTATCTTTTTAATGTCTGCAAGATCTGTACTGATATCCCCTATTTCATTCCTGATGCTGATGATTTATACCTTCTCTTTTTTTTTCAGTCTTGTCAGAGGTTTACCAATATTGTTGGTTTTTTTTTTTCAAGAAATCAGCATCTCATTTCATTAATTTTCCCTATTTTCTTTATTGCTGAAGTATATTTGGACAATTAAGAATTATATTTAAGGTGTACAATTTGATTATTTGATATACATATACACTGTGAGATAATCACCGTATTCAAGCAAGTTAACATATCCATCTCTTCAGTTAGTACATTTTTTTTATCTACACCATAACCTAGCAAGTTTCAAGTATAAAAAATTGTTAATTACAGTCACATTGGAGTATATCAGATTGATAGTATTTATTCATCTTGCAAAACTGAAACTTTGTCCTCTAAATAAACATTATCCCATCCATTTCCCTTTCTCCAACTCCTGGTAACCACCATTTTACTCTCTGCTTCTATGATGTATGCTATTTTAGATTTCAAACCTAAGTGAAAATATGCCATGTTTGTCTTTATGCATCTGGCTTATTTCACTTAGCATGATATCCTCCAGGTTTATCTATCTTGTTTCAAATGGTAGGACTTTGTTCTTTTTAAAATCTAAATTATATTCCATATAAAGAAAATCACATTTTCCTCATCCATTGTTAATGGATACTCAGATTTGTTTCCATATCTTCACTATTGTAAATAATGATGAAATAAACATTATAGTGCAGCTACAGCATCTCTCAAGATGCTGATTTCATTTCCTTTGGTTATATATCCAAAAAAAGAAATTGTTGGATAATATGGTAGTTTTATTTTTACTTTACTGAGGAATCTCCACACTGTTCCATAATAACAATTTATATTATCACCAAAAGCGCACAATATTCCCTTTGCCACATCCTTAACATCACTTGTTATCTTGTCTCTCTCATAACAGCCATTCTAAAAGGTGTGAAGTGCTATCTCACTGTGAGATATGCATTTTGATGCATTTCCCTGATGATAAGTGAAGTTGCACATTTTCCACAACCCTGTTGGCCATTTGATGTCTTCTTTGGAAACAATGTCTATTGAGATCCTTCACTCATTTTTATCAGGTTATTCGTTTTCTCTTTGATTGTTTGCTATTCAGTTGTATGAGTTCCTTATGTATTTTGGATAGTAACCCTTTATAAAAACATATGGTTTACAAATATTTTCTCCCTTGCTACTGCTTGCCTTTTCATTTCATTAACTGTTTCCTTTGCTAGATAGAAGCTTCTTAGTTTGATGCAATCTCATTTGTCTATTTTTTAAAAAGATTTTATTTATTTAATCATGAAAGACAGAGAAAAGAGAGAGAGAGAGAGAGAGAGAGAGAGAGAGAGAGAGAGAGGCAGAGACACAGGCAGAGGCAGAAGCAGGCTCCATGCAGGGAGCCCTACGTGGGACTTGATCCCAGGTCTCCAGGATCACGCCCTGGGCTAAAGGCGGTGCTAAACTGCTGAGGCACTGGGGCTGCCCTCTATTCTGTTTTTGTTGCCTGTGCTTTTGATGTGATATCCAAAAACTCATTGCCCAGACCAGTGTTAAGGAGTTTTTCTTCCCCCTATGTTTTCTTCTAGGAGCTAATGGTATTGGGTCTTATATTTTAAAGTCTTTAATACATTGTGAGTTGGTTTTTCTGTATGGTTTAACATAAGGATCCAATTTCATTCTTCTGCATGTGAATATCTAGTTTTTCCAACACCATTTACTGAAGAGACTATCTTTTTCCCATTAAGTGTTCTTGGCATCACTTTCAAAAACTGGATGTGTTGATTTATTTCTGGATGTTCCATTGGCCTATGTATCTATTTTTATGCTAGTACTACATTGTTTTTATTACTGTATATTTGTAATATATTTTGAAATGACGATGTGTGGTGCCTCCAGCTTTGTTCTTCTTTCTCAAGACTGCTTTGACTATTCAGAATCTTGATGGATTTGTATGATTTTTAGTTTTTTTCCCCATTACTACGAAGAATATCATTTGAACTATGACAAGAATCACAAAGAATCTATAGTTAGCTTTAGGCAATATGGACATTTTACCAATATTAATTCTTCCAATCCATGAATTGGGATGTCTTCCCATTATCTGTATCTGCTTTAATTTCCTTCATCAATATTTAAATTTTCAGTGTACAAGTCTTTTATCTCTTTGGTTAAGTTTATTTCTGCATTTTCTTTTTTGTTACTATTGTGAATGGGATTGATTACTTAATTTTCTTTTCAGATAGTTTATTGTTTGTGTATAGAAACATGAAAGATTTTTATATATTGATTTTATATTCTGCAATCTTACCGAATTTGTCTGTTCTAATAGTTTTTTTATAAATTTATTTTTTATTGATGTTCAATTTGCCAACATATAGAATAACACCCAGTGCTTGTCAAGTGCCCACCTCAGTGCCCGTCACCCAGTCACCCCCACCCCCCGCCCACCTTGAGTCTTAGTGTTTTCTTCAAATAAGATGATGTCATCTGTAAACATAAATAATTCTATTTCTTCCTTTTCAACTTGGATGCCTTCTATTTCCTTTTCTTGTCTTATTGCTCATGCTGGGACTTCCAGTACTATGTTGAAAAGTGGCAAGAGTGGGCATCGTTGCCTTATACCAGATCTTAGATGTGGGCTTTTCATATATGGATTTTATTGTGTTGCAGTTACATTTTTCTATACCTATTTCATTGAGAGTTAAGTATTACGCATCTCTTGTAGGGCAGGTCTAGTGGCTGACAAACTCTTGTCAGTTTTTGTTTGTCAAGGAAAGACTTTTCTCTTCATTTTTAAAGAATAATTTTGCCAGGGATAATATTCTTGGTTAGTAGTTTTTTCCCTTCAGTACTTTAAATATATCATCCCACTCTCTCCTGGCCAGTAAGCTTCATGCTGAGAAACCCACTCATGGTTTTATAGAAACTCCCTTGTATATAATGAGTTGCTTTTCTCTTACAGATTTCAAAAGTCTCCCTTTGTCCCTGACTTTTGACAATTTGATTATGTGTCTCTGTGAAGTCTTTGGGATGATATTATTTGGGGACCTTTGAGTTTCATGAATCTGGACTTCTGTTTCTCTCTCCAGATTTGGTAAGTTTTCAGTATTATTTCTTTCAGGACTTATTTCTGCTGCTTTCACAACCTATTTGCCTTCTGGGATTCCCATAATACATATATTAGTTCTTTTAATGGCCTTTCATGAATCCCATTGACTTTTTTCACTCCTTTTCATTATTTTTTTTTCTCTTCTGCCTAGATAATTTCAAATGACCTGATTTCAATTTTGGGAGTCTACATTGAACCTCTTTACTGCATTTTACTATTTCATTCACTGTATTCTCTAGTTCCAAAATTTCTGTTTGGTTCTTTTATACAATTTTCCTTTGTAGAGTCTCTCATTTTGGTCACACTCTGTCTTCCTAATTTCATTGAGTTGTCTATCTGTGTTCTCTTGTAGCTTACTGAACTTCCTTAAAACGATTATTTTGAATTCACAGTCAGGTAATTCATTGATCTCTATTTTGTTGGCATTACTTACTAGAAAATTATTGTATTCCTTTGGTAGTATCATTTTTCTTGGATTCTTCATGTTTCCTGTAGCCCTGCACTGATGTCTGCACATTTGAGGGCCAGTTATCTCCAGACTTTATAGACTTTGGTGAGGAAAGACTTTCCCCCACAGATGAGTATAAGGACATTGGCTGGGTGGGGGTATGGTGATTCTGGCTCCCTGAGGATATAGCAGTAGATCTGGTTTCTGGGAGACAGCAGCAGTGTAGTATCCATGAAGCTCTGTCAAATGCGGTCACCATTGGAAAAGACCATTGGAGTCTTCAACAGTCAATGTTGTGGGTGTCTCCAGTGGCAGCAAAAACTACTGAGGCCCTCGGTGGTAAAGGTTTCTGGAGTCTTCTTGTTTTCCTTTTCCCCATAATGGGAAATATTGGCCAAAGATCTTCCTTGGCCTTGAATCTGGTATGCAAGTGTACATATGGAAGCAGCAGGATCTGGGGCACTTGTGCCAGTGGGTACACACATGTCTGGGGTAGAGGTGCACAGGGATCAGCTATGAAGCTCAGGGGCAAGTAGTACCACTGCAGATTCTGGGACAAAGGTGTGGATGCATTTGCTGTGGCAGTGGCACCAGCATTCAACATATATACATGTGTGGAGTCAAGGTCCAAGGCAGGTGGGAACAGAATGACCATAGTCCCTAGGACTGGGATGCAGGTACATTTACTGCAGTGGTGGTACTGATGCCCAATGTACAGGCATATGCTGAGCAGTTGTGGAGCGAGGGTCCAGGACATGCATGTGGCTGGAGTGTTGACTCCAGAGTATTGACTCTGGCTCCAGAGATGCTGGGGCCATTCATCATTCCTGGAAAGATAGGGAGAGGCAGAGGAGTTCAGCGGTATGGATTCTGGGTAGCTCTGTCAGCTGGGTTCATGGTCAATTAAGACTACAGGGGTCTTCAGTAGAGAAAGCTGCCAGTGTCTACAGAGGTGGACATGAGAATTGCTGGGGTCCTCCTGTTATCCTTTTCCCCATAGGGTAAGGTCACACTAAGATAATGAGGTGATGCAGGCAAAATATTTCCTAGGCTTTTCTATGCAGTATTCCCAGTTTCTGTGTTCAATAGGAGGCTTCTGCAGCTCCCCTATAGTACTCCAGATCTCTCCCACAGCTATTTTCATTGGTATATACTTGGGGTTTTTTAATTGAAGTATAATTGATATACTGTGTGATATTAGTTCCAAGCATACAACATAGTGATTGACAATTCTATACATAATACAATGTTCACAGTAAGTATAGTTGTTATATTGTAAATAGTGCTGCAATAAACACAGGGTTTTATGTATCTTTTTGAATTAGTATTTTCATTTCCTTTGGTTAGGCACCCAGCAGTGGAATTACTGGATTGTATGATATTTCTATTTTTAATTTTTTGAGGAACCTCCATATTATTTTCCATAATGGATGCACCCCACCAACAGTCACAAGGGTTCCCTTTTCCCCGTATCTTCACCAACATTTGTTATTTCCTGTTTTGCTTTTTAATAAGAGCCATTCTTTTTTTTCTTTAATATTTTACTTATTCATGAGAGACACAGAGAGGCAGAAACATAGGCAAAGGGAGAAGCAGGCTCCCCATGGGAAGCTTGTTGCCGGACTTAATCCCAGGACCCGATGATCGTGACCTGAGCTGAAGGCAGACGTTCAACAACTGAGCCACCCAGGTGTCCCAATAATACCCATTCTGATAGGTATAAGGCTATATATTTCACTGTGGTTTTGATTTGCATTTCTCTGATGAATACTGATGGTGAAATCTTTTCATGTGCCTATTGGCCAGATGTTATGTCTTCTTTAGGAAAATGTCTATTGCAGGCCTCTGTCCATTTTTTAGTTGGCTTATTATATGTGTGTGTGTCTTGAGTTGTATGAGTTCTTTATATATTTTGGCTATTTGCCCCTTATCAGACATATCATTTGCAAATATAATCTCCCATTCAATGGATTGCTTTTTTTGTTTTGTTGATGGTTTCCTTCACTGTGCAAAAAGTTTTTTAGTTTGTTACATTTCCAATATTTAATTTTCGTTTTTGTTTCTCTTGCCCGAGAAGACATATCCAGAGAAATGTGGCTAAAGCCAATATCCAAGAGATTAGTGCCTATGTTTTCTTTTAACAGTTTAATGGTTTCAGGTCTCATGCTTAAGTCTTTCATCCATTTTGAGTTTATTTTTGGTATGGTGTAAGAAAGTATTCCAATTTCATTTTTTTTTTTTGCATGTACCTATCCAGTTTTCCCAACATTATTTATCGGAGAGACTATCTTCTCCCCACTCTATAATTTTGCCTCCTTTCTCATAGATTGGCTGATCATAATATACGCATGGGTTTGTTTTTGAACTCTCTGTTCTATCGATCTCTATGTCTACTTTCATATCAGTACCATAGAGTTTTAATTACTATAACTTTAAATTATATCTTGAAATCTGGAATTGTAATACCTCCTCCAGCTTTGTTCTTTCTCAAGACTATTTTGGCTATTCAAGGTCTTTTGTGATTCCATACAAATTTTAGGATTATTTGGTCTAGTTTTATGAAAAATGTTATTGGAATTTTGATAGGGATTACACTGAATCTGTAGATTGTTTTGGGTAGTACTAACACTTTAACAATATTAATTCTTCCAATCCATGAGACTGTATATCTTTCCATTTGTTAATGCTACCTTCATTTCCTTCATCAATGTATTATGATTTTCAAAGTATAGGTCTTTCACCTTGTTGGTTAAATTCATTCCCAGGTATTTTTATTCTTTTTTGATGCCATTATAAATGGGATTATTCTCCAAATTTCTCTTTCTATTCCTTCATTATAAGTGTATAGAAACAATAGATTTTGTATCCTTCAACTTTATCAAATTCATTTATTAGTTCTTTTTTTGTGTGGAGTCTTTTAGATATTCTCTATAAATCCACGAATAGTGAAAGTCATCCACAAGTAGTGAAAGTTTTACTTCGTCCTTACCCGTTTTTTCTTTTTGTTGTCTGAATGCCATGAAGAGGCCTTCCAGTATTATGTTGAAAAAAACTGGTGATATCCTTCTCTTGTTTCTTGTTCCTGATCTTACAGAAAAAGTTGTCTGCTTTTCACCATTAAGTATGCTATTTTAGCTGTTGGTTTCTCATGTATAGCTTTTGGTATGTAGTTGTTTATTCATTGTTTTTGCTGTTTCTGTCAAGGGAGCGAGCATTGGGATCTGCTATTTCGTAGCCTCATTTTCCTCTATTGTTTTCTTATTTTTTTTATGTCCTAATTTCTGTTTTTATCATTGTTATTTCCATCTTTCTATTTGCTTTGGCTTTATCTTTTTGTTTCATGAGGTAAGAACTTAGGTTTCTTTTCTTTTTTTTTTTTTTTTTAAGATTTACTTACTTATTTGAAAGGGGGTGCAAAGGGAAAGGAGAGCGAGAATCCCAAGCAGATTCCACACTGAGCGTGGAGCCCAACATGGGGCTGGATTCCAAGACCCATGAGATTATGATCTGACCTGAGACAAAGAGTTGGACGCTTAACCAATTGAGCCACCCAGGCAACCCAGAAACTTAGGTTTCTTGAGGGAGTAAGTTAACATTACCAATTTGAGACCTTCACTCATTTCTAATGTAAAGCATTTGGTGCTACAAATTTTCCTGTCAGGAATGGTTTAGCTACTTCTGACATATTTTGATATTTTTCATTTTCATTATCATTCAACTATATGTATTTTAAAAAATTTCCTTTGAGACTTCCTCTTTGACCCATAGATCATTTTTCTCCCTGTTGTAATTTTGTTACTGAATCCATTATTGTCAGATAATATGCTCTGTATGATTTGTTCTTTTAAATTTGTTGAGGTTTGTCTTATAGCCCAGGATATGGTTTATCTTGGTGAATATTCCACTTGTATTCTGGTATTTTGGGGTTACATGTTCTATATGTATGTGCCAGTTGGATTCTACTGGCAGATTATATTGTTCAGATCTTTCATATTTAACATAATTTCTAGTGGCTACATCCAGCTTACTTTGTTCTTTTGTCCACTGATTATAAATTAATGAATGTTAAGCAGGTATACTGAACATATATATAGTAGCAGTGTCTGACTGGCTTTCAGGAGCCTAAAGCTGTCATTATTTTGCTAAATTTCAAAAGTAAAGTCACTGGAGTAAGGCTGTTATTGACTGGCTGATTTTCAAAGGCATGGCCACTGGAGTGAGGCTGTCATTGACTTGTTGATTTTCACAGCATGTGTACTGATCCAGAGTTATTTCTAATTAATGATAGTTACTTATTCATAACTTGGGACTTGGGCAAAGAACAGCTTTTTTCTTTCTTAAATATAAAAATTAAATACTTTTAATTCTCAGTTCCCTTCAGAATAACCTTCAGGAGAGATCATAAAGGACTATACAGATCTTTATCTCTGGATGCCTGATTTTCAGCAGTGTTTTCATTCAAATGACTTAAGTGCCAATTACTGTGGTGGAAAATAGCTCTATACATGTATAAAGCTATATGTTTTGTTGAAAAATGTTTAATGCATATTAGGATAGGACACATAACAAAATCATTGTGTGTATAGGACAACAACAAAATCATTAAATACAGGAGGCCTGGCTACTCTAACTATGAGGGAATGTATAAAGACTTGATACATTCTTGATGAAGACTTTGGACTTCAGGCAGTAAGAACCATGGACAGTTGAGAAACAGAAGAAATCGTGAGTTGACTAATGATAGACAGGTGGGGGGGGGGGGGAGTGGCTCAGTGGGATAATGACCATAGAAGGGGGATTAGTTTAAAAGAGTAAGATGGGATCCCTGGGTGGCGCAGTGGTTTAGCGCCTGCCTTTGGCCCAAGGCGCAATCCTGGAGACCCGAGATCGAGTTCCACATCAGGCTCCCAATGCATGGAGCCTGCTTCTCCCTCTGCCTGTGTCTCTGCCTCTCTCTCTCTCTCTGTGTGACTATCATAAATTTAAAAAATAAATAAATTAAAATAAAATAAAAGAGTAAGAATTTAGTAAAAATATTAAAAATGAGATCCCTCAATTATTATAAAGGCACTTCCTTAAACTGAGGGTAGGAAGGATAGAGAAAGATGTTATAAACTAAAACAGTTTGTCCTCTGGCCAATTTTAGTCTCCAGGGTTTCAGACTGGTATAGTGCTCAATTCCTATTTAATGGCAAAGCTAACTCCTCTACACTATTTATAGCAAATTGCCTAAGATTCTGGAGTTAGTTTTAGGGATTCAGGAACAAGTTGGCTCAGCTTTTCCATAGTTTTACCTCTTTAGCTTTTCCCATTTCTTAAGATCTCAAGGGCTATTACTAAAAGCCTAAGGCTCTCCATTCATCCTACATGATCTAAACTCTAGCCTAGAGTGGTGACCAAGTTTGTATGAATTCAAAGTAATTTTTCTCTTCACTAGCATTCTGGGTTTGAATACCTACGTAGGATTGCACTGCAATATTTAAAATCCAGTCTCCTCTTTTAGTGCATTCTTACTCTCTTTCAAGTATCTAAAGCAATCACTTACCTTATCCTCCAAACGCCAAGAAAATTCTGAATTTTATTTTCCATAATTTCATTACAAAGAAAATAGCCGAAATAATGTATCAACCTGTGGAAATAAGGCTGCCTCTTCTTTTTTTGAGAACTGCTACTATATGGGGGGAAACTATATGTTTAGAAGAATAAGGTGCAGGATAACAAGAGATGTTAGCAAAAACTGTCAAGAGAATAGCCTTTGGCTTCACCATCATTGTAGAGTTGGTGATAACCTAGCAGATGGATTTGAGAGCAATCTAGTTTTCCTTGCTTCACTTCACTGTTCACAGGGGAGTCAAGGACAGGTTTTCAGGTATATTGACAAAATGACTTAACATATGCTATATAACATCTGCCCATACTATTTGAGGAATCAGTCATTGAATTTTTAAATATTCATGGTGTAAATTTTTATACTTGTGAGAATTTCTTTTTTCAATCTAGGTCAATGTTGTAGTTTTAAATTATTTTTTAAACCTTTTTGGCACTTCTAACTAAGCTTATAAAATACCAACTGGAGACTCAGGTATACTTTTAGTGTTACTTCAACATATGCAGCTAAAATAACAGCAAGTAGTTACTGAGTGTTAAACTTAAAAATCAGAAAAATGATAAAAAGTCAGAATCTGAGGTTTCAGGAGTAGTTAAATTTTCTTGCCAAGATGAATTAGTTAAGTAAAATGAGGTGAGTCCAGATAAGTACTGAGATATTAGAAGATGGGTGGCATACAGAAGCCCTCTGCAAATTTATGGGGGGATGAACACAGCACATTTCAGAAACAGATAAAGAGCAGAGGTTTTACCTCTCTGAAAAACTTAGAGAATAGTTCTATTTGTATATTGGAATGAGAAAATCAGGTGATCATTATTATATTTATAATATATATAGTATGATACACTCATAAAGAAGTTCAGAGTTTCTTTATTATTTCTATTCATAGTCTTAAAAATTCTGGTAAATAGGACTTTTAAGGATAATACAGCACTTTAACAAGAGGAGCTATCACTTTACAAGCAAGTTAAAAAGGCAAACAATTTAATTATTATACATATAGCAGAGTTACGAAATCTTGGCTTATTTTGCTTCATTCTGTTGATCCTATTTCCATTAATTACCTTTGCCCTGAGAAATTATCCATACAGGCTCCAACAGGACATGTGTGACATCCATCTGGGAAATGACCCATGAAAAGTTGCTTCTAAACTAGTCTCCTATGTACAGAGTGGCACTCATGTCAAGGGGCCAAGCAGCATTCACAAATTTAACAGGTATTAAATCTCCTAACAAGTTGGTGTTTTATGACATACTTGTAAAATTTAGGTTCATAAAAGGAACTAGAACAAAAAATGTGAGAAATTAAAACATCTCATCTAATGTCAAATTATAGCTAGTGACAGAATGCCACAGAGAGCTTCACAGAACCTAAACTGCATTTTAAGATCACCTTTGATGGGGGTAAATTGTCTCAATGTGAAACTAAATTTAATTTTGCTGAAAGACAAAATAAATACGATCTTTTTCAAATATAATATAGTAGGTAATAAAACCAATGCATGTGAGTTCAGTTTAAATATCAATACTATGACTGTCTATCCAAAGTTTGGAAAAAACATTCCCCATCCCAAATAGAGCCTAGGCTGACTCTCAATTTGCATTCTTTTAAAGTACAGCCAGTTCTACAGTATGAGAAATGCTTTCTCTTTTCGTCACCTCTACCACGGTAACAATAATAAATGCTGACATTCACTGACAGCTTGCTTGCTATGCGCCAGACCCTGCAACAGAGACTTACCACAATAAATCTAGGAAGAAGCAACTGTCACTCTTTACAAAGAAATATCACTGCTAGCATGATCTAGGAGGAGGATTTGAATCCAAATCTAATTTTAAATCACTATATTAAAACTCAATTTTAAAAAGTGAATTTAATGAGAATCTACTGGCTATGTTTTAAATGCTTTATCTTAATTCAAATGATACAATTTAAGAAAAACAACCGAACAACTCAGTCATATAATCCTCTTCCTCAATTTGTGTAAAACACTTCTAATCGTTCTAACTCCCCTACCTCACCATGACCAAAAGGCTTTAAGAGAGGGTCCCATGGCAAACGACTCAGAGCAACGTTTCCTTTTATTATATATGGCACATTGCAGGAAAGGAAAGATCTGACAAACTTAAAGATCTGAGTAATATCCCAATTACATCACAGCAAGTATCTAAATTTTGTGTATAACTACAGCTTCTGCTTCATACAGACATTCTCTGGAGAAGTGGTGTACAGTAGATAAACATACATATGTGAATATATTAAGTCTGTATCTCAATATATTTATATCTAGTAGGTTATCTATATGTACCACTGTCAACCTATATGTTAAATATTTTTAGGTAAAATAAATGTACAGAGATGTTCTAGTATGTTCCCTTACTCTATGGGTTACAGTATCCTCCTCACTTTGAAGACCATGGAACAGAAGATGCAGAATTTTTCCAGCTTCTCATTTCTCTCAGATTGTCTCTGGACCCAACTGTAGAGCAGCCCAAGGACCTTTTTCTAACAGGAGAGCCAGTGGAATAACCAATCTGATAGTTCAAAAGAGTTTCAGGACAGGTCTGCAAAAGCCTTATTTTACTTAAATTTATACTTTGATCTATTCTTCTTTATGATTTTTTTTTTTTTTATCTTTAGGATAGAACTCCTTTCTCCTTAAAAATTTCTACTTTTGGGATCCCTGGGTGGCGCAGCAGTTTGGCGCCTGCCTTTGGCCAAGGGCGCGGTCCTGGAGACCCGGGATCGAATCCCATGTCGGGCTCCCGGTGCATGGAGCCTGCTTCTCCCTCTGCCTGTGTCTCTGCCTCTCTCTCTCTCTCTCTCTCTCTCTCTCTCTGCGTGACTATCATAAATAAAAAAAAATTAAAAAAAAATTTCTACTTTTATGCTAAATAACAAAGAACTGAAGCAGCCTGTGTAAAGAAGACAAAGGCAGGTCATAGTATGTATAACCGCTAATATTTATTAAAAATTATCATGTACCAAGCTAAACATTTTACATGTATTACATCATTCAATTTTCAAAAACCTAACAGAAACCTAGAAACAATAGGTAACCCCTACAAAATTATATATGCAGCATAGAATTAAAATCCAGGGTTCTCTGACACTAAGCTCTTAACCACTATGTTTAACCTTCAACAAATCCCTATTATGTATGATTCCTCCATGGAAACATTCTAATAACTAATGTGTTTACGTGTCAGCATTAACTCACCTTAAAAGTAATACTCTAAGTGGGAATAGTTATTATTCTGATTTATAAATGAGGAAACTAATGCATTAAAAGGTTAAATAACTTGCCCTAGATCATAGAAGGCTAAGAAGTGATTTGAACCCTGGCAGTCTAACTCACTATATAAAGCAATGTTTTTCTGTAACAATTTCAGCCTCCTAACAATTGAGCAGACAAATTTGCCACGGTCTAGTATTGGTACCACATAACAAAATGAGCTTGTAGACATGAAAAGATTATACACACAGATATATGTGCTATTATTGGCCCTCTAGGTCCAGATTATTTGTTTAAACAAAATTATCTCTAAACTGTGTTCAAATGTTCACATTACAGAGGCAAAATATTATTTTTTTCTATAAATTTGACCACTTTCCTCTCAGGGAGTTTAAAGTAGTTCTTCGATAAATAACATAATCTTATAACGCCAAGTGAAATATCATTACACCCACTTTGTGGGTAAAAAAAAAAAAAACGAAGTCATAGAAAAGTTAAATGTCAGGCAGCAATTCAAAAAGTAAATGGCAGCACTGGGAATAGAATACACAAGTCCTTAGATTAGTGGTATGTCTAAGGTTATCCTTCAAACTTTAGTTCAATTCAGTAGACATTTATGGGGCATATACCATATAGGATGCATGGTATACAAAGCTGGGCTCAGGAAAATGTTTTTAAAAATCACTCCTTAGTAGCTTATAATATGGCAGAAAAGGAAAAGGTGTATAAGGAATCACAAGGGGAGGGTGAGGTACATACTAACCAAAACTGTAAGAGATTTATAAAGTAACCAAAGGAGGAAAGAGTACACTTAGGATGAAAAACTAGGGAAAGCCTCAGAAGGACCTGGCATTTAACGGGGAGCTCAGGACCCGTATGAATGTGCAGAAACGTGCATTTCAGATAGCAGTGCCATCATCAGCAGGGAAATGGTTTTCCCGAAGAATAGCTGAGAGTTTGCTGTGCCACAGCGTACATGAAGAGGGCTCTCAGAGCTAAGTGTGGGAAGGTAGACTAGAGGCAGATGGTAGAGGGCATGCTCAAGCAGGCTGGGTAGTTTGGGGCTTTCTTCTCAACTAAGGAGAACAAGGAAATTACATAACAGAATGTGACCATTGAGGCAACTGCTGTGGCCACATTTTCAGATACTGAGTAGAAAAGAAGGTAACTAATTGGGTGCATACTTGTTGAATAATAGTGTGCTTAGGGTATGTGAAACCATTGTATACTCATGGAAAATCTTCCTTGGAATTCAATTTTATTGGAAGATTTGTAGAGCTGAAACAATCCTAACATACAAGGTATTCACACATGCATCAGAATCACATTTCCCACACTGACTAAAAATAGTATTAAAATAATATGTAAAACTCACACGCTGGCAGATCATTAGGTTTATGCTCTAAGGAGGCACTATTCTCCACCTCTCCACCCAATAATTATCTTTTGCTGGCAGTTAAGAGTTCTAGGGTGAAAAATGTCTGAGAAACACTGCATAAGATTTTAATTATGTAAGTGGGAAAGTCTCGACTATGGCAATTACAAGTACCATGGAAAAGGGTGGATGGGAGGGAGAGGTGTTAAGGTAAGGTAATGGTGGTCATCCCTTCCTTATCCTCTTCCCTAGACTCAGGTGCTCACCCTAATAAACTGCCCCAGAACACTACACACTCCTGGTTCAGCACTTAGCATATTGTATCCATTATTTCCTATTTGTGTACTCCTCACTTCAACTCATACCATCTCAGAGACTGTCTCTTAGTACTTGGCACAACTTCTGCACCTAGTAAGCATTCAGTGAACATCGTTGATTAAATAATTACAGAAACGCACAATGAAATGGCATCATATCCATTCAACTTAAGGATTTTGCTCCTTTATCAAGGATTTAATCAGGCTAAAGTGAGAATGTACACTCCACCCAGTGGAAGCATGCTGTGGTCAGACTAGGAGGCACCTCCACCTCTCCCCTATCTGCCTCCACACATCTCAGAAGAGTGCCCAGTTACTGGGTTGTCCTTCTGGTATCTCTAACTACCTTTATGACGACTGCTGAGTTAGGTAACGTGTATGCCCCAATGCTGTGTACAAAGCAGTAACACGTACTTGGAGGCTATATAGTCATCCTGTGTAACACTAAAGGCATCCTCTGCTATGTTAATGAGGCTTGCTCTAAACTTAGTGAACTAAGAAGTTAACATCGTTCTATTTGAATGTGAATATAAATATATATGCTTGCATTTCAAATATTTAGTCTGGTGGTATTGGTTTTAAAGTAACATTTCTTTTTTTTTTTAAGATTTTATTTATTTTTATCAGAGAGACAGAGAGACAGAGATAGAGAGGCAGAGACACAGGCAGAGGGAGAAGCAGGCTCCGTGCAGGGAGCCTGATGTGGGACTCGATCCCAGGTCTCCAGGATCACACCCTAGGCGGAAGGTGGCGCTAAACTGCTGAGCCACTGGGGCTGCCCTAAAGTAACATTTCTTAATGGAGTAATGGTATATCACCTATAAACCTAGTGTATCAGTATCTCCAGAAAAGATCATAATATTCAAAATTCCTCCCTAAGGTCATAATAATTAAAAGAGTTTTATTTTCAATGAACTCTTTACCAGAAAAAATAAAAATATAGCTTCAAAATATGTCCCAATAAGAGCACAAATATTTAAAACATAGTAATGTTTTAATGTGAGGCATAGAAGAGAGCTCAGACCCTGCCTCACAAGCTCAGAGTATGAAAAAGCAAGTAAGCAAAGAAAGAAACATGCTCTTGGTGATATAATTAATTCTGATGGCAGAGAAAAATAACCAAAGTTACAAGTAACCTAGTAAAAATTAATAAAAATCAAATTTGAGTGTCATATCCAGTATTACTAGCCTTATCAAGAAAGCTGTTTTTAAAGTTCATTAACTGGGCTGCTTAATGTGACCTGTTAAAACTATTTCTCACCGGCATGTAGTACTTTTTCTCTGCATGTCATTATGGAAAATCAGCATATGGTATTTTTAAAAATAAAATGGATTCTTTATACTTCATGGTAAAATACTAAAATTTCTATCAGAAAATACTCAACAAACAATAGGAAAATGTTTAAATATATATAATAAAAGCCTTATAATTAAATATTATCCAGTCATTAAATATTATTTTATGCAAAAATGTTTAGTGACATGGGAAAATGTTCACAATGCTTTAAGTTGAAATTTTAAAACAGGTTATAAAATGGGCATACCATATGTAAAATGCACATGATTAGTTCAAATGGAAGCCCTACTTCACCATGAAGAATCAGGAGCTTTTCTTAGAATTTAGGAAAAATAAACAGAGATTTTGTTTCCTATGTAAAATCTGTGGCTCTCCAATTCTGGTTTTATATATTTTCATTCTGAACAACCAACACTTTATCAACAGAAGAATGAAACCTTTCCATTTCATCTACCCACAGCTCCTTCTGGAAATGTAAAAACAAATTTGTTACATATGTTTTTTCCAATTACTGAATTTTCATTATCCAAATTAACTTTATCAGCTATCTTATCATAAAAATGGGGCCATCATCTCTCTTCTCTTTTATTCTTATTTTTGGGGACTAGTGTTCTGTAAATCAAAATCTTTTCTTCAAATAGAGGTCAGTGAAAATGTTGTTTGCTTTCCTCCCTAATGTCTAAACTTAATGTCCAATGGCACATTCATACTAGCATATTGAAATTCCTATGTTGGCAAATTGAACTTCAATAAAAAAAAATACAAAAAAAAAAAAAAAAAAGAAATTCCTGGTATACACACAGATTAACTTTGCAATACTCCAAAATTCTACCAGGAAATACAAAGTGCAGAATCTGATTTAGAAAATTCCACTTAAAAAGTCTAAATTTCCTTTCAGAATCAAAAAGTGCAAGAATTGCACCTCTGCTGAGGACTGGCTATAGAGAACTGGGGAAACAGCCGTACAGACATGACTCTGTTTCCCCAAAATCTTACCCATATTCACAAGTGGGAAAGAGGAGTGTTCCTCAGGAACTTGGTTCTTAGTGGCAGTGAGTTCAGCATCACAGGCTCCACGATTCCCCCAGTTAGCCTTTTGTCCCCTGAGAGGAAGACGTGTCCCTTTACACCCACACCAAGTTTAAAAAGGGTAATAATTAGGACTGATACAGCTCCATGTTTCTCAAGTCTTATTAAACTACTTTGTACTTGGCTCAACCTCATAATATGAACTGTCATAGCAACTCATTCAACTGCTTCCCACATTTAAGTTTATAATCTATTTTTAATTGAAACCTCATCTAAGTCATAGAAAAAGTGGCAAAATACAAAAGCTCAGCTGAAAAGACATTTCTCAAATTATCTTCATTATTTGGTGAGGGAGACAGGAAAGGCAACTCACTATTCAAAGAAATCAATAAATGAGATGGTTGGCCTTTTAAGTCAAAGAACCAACTTCAGAAGTAGCAAGATAAAATTTCAATATCTACTGATGTCCTGTAACTTAAAATCTCCTTTTAGGTCTATTTTACACTGTATTACCAAAAAATATTAAAGTATAAAATAAATATACAATATCTATATCTGTACTTTTCCCTATAAAAACAAAAAATGACCTGAAGAGTCCAGAGTAAAACCTATCAGACAATAATTCCAAGACTCTACCCTCTGCTTAAAAGAATTAATATTTCTTGCTAAATGTTCTCAAAATTTCCTTCAGGTGACTATACAGTATTTTTATTTCACATAATACATACCCATTTCCAAAAGCTAATTGCGTAAGTCATTGACTAGAGGGGAAAAACTATCAGTTTGATCTAAGAGTTACCATTTGTTAATCTTATTATTATTTTGATGAAAATCAATTCTTTGAGGATGTTCATAGGAACTTTATTCATAATAGGCAAAAGAAAATCAGTTTTTAAAAGAAAAAACTATAAAACTAAAAATTATACGGCTTATTTTTCTTTTTACTTACTGTACTGTTCTATTTATCTGGAAATGTGACTTCATAGAAGGTACACATTCATTCTGTCTCCCACTTTCCCTCAATCTCTCTCCTCCTTAATCTTACACACAAACGCACATACACACACATACACACAGCTGCAGGAAGGTTTTTTGCTTTAGAGCTTATCATTCTCACACTGCCCCTTCAAGGAAAGAGCCCTACCTTAAATTTCCAAAGTGCTTTCTCCCTTGATGCTGGAGAAATTCATTTGAATAAATTCTCCAAGTGCACGCCTCATCAATAATTAAAATACTGATGAAAGGATATTGCCAAAGAGGAAAAAAAATATTATGATAAAAATCTGAGGTGAAATAAGGACAGGACTTTCTACAAAAACAATCCATCCATACTATGCTAGCATTTATGAATGCTGTTAACATAAGGCTATCATATTTATTTAACAAATATTGATGAAGTGTCTGCTATTTGCAGATACCATTCTATAATAAAATTAAGTTGAAGAAAATATTAATTTTTCAAAAACAAAATTTTTTGATTCTTATAAAATTATACACAATTTAATTTTTAAGAATGTTCAACATTTCTCTAAAGCAAATGGAAAATTCAAGATTTCTAATTCAGTGGAAATGTGACTATCCTGAAAGATGGAAGTGTATTTTCAGAGCATTTTTAAAAACTGCAATGAATACTTTAAAATTTGGAATTAGTCCTTAATCATTTAGGAACTGCATATTTTATAAAACTAATTATTTCCCCTCAACTATGAAAATATGACTACCAGGGGCCAACTGCATCCTCTAGGATCCTCTCATGATAGGAATATTCACACAAAAGACAAACTTCCTTTGGCAAATCAGTCACTGATCAACTGAGAGTCTTTCCATGTTGGCAATTATTATGTAGCTCCTGTTTATGCCATAAGCAATCATTGCTGACTGAGTACCTATAATGTGCAGAGCATGTAGTTCTCTAATATCTTAATAGTTCAGACTTGAAAAATTCTGGGTTCCTGGACTCTACTAAAATCCTGAGATATGGAGAAGAGATTTCCTTTTAAAAATAATGGTATGGGGCATCTAGGTGGCTCAGTCAGTTAAGCATCTGCTTTTGGCTCAGGTTATAATCTCTAGGTCCTGGGATACAGCACAGCATTGGGCTCGCTGCTCAGTGGGGAGTCTGCTTCTCTCTCTCTCTCTCTCTCTCTCTACTTCTCCCCTCAGCTCATGTTTGCTCTTTCTTTCTCTCAAATAAATAAATAAAATCTTTTAAAACATAAAATAAAAAATGATGGTACAGTCCTGAAGAACCTAGATATTTATATGTAAGTGGGGCTATCATAAGAATCTGCCTGATTTTATTTTAGTTTTGACATATGTGCAATGGAGAAAAGAGGTAGTAAACATCACATGCCCTGAGAGGAAACACAAATATTAATTTAGAAAGTTCAAGAACTGGGCAGCCCCGGTGGCCCAGTGGTTTAGCGCCGCCTTCAGCCTGGGGTGTGATATTGGAGACCCGGGATCGAGTCCCAAGTCAGGCTCCCTGCACGGAGCCTGCTTCTCCCTCTGCCTGTCTCTCTTTCTCTCTCTGTCTGTCATGAATAAGTAAATAAAATCTTAAAAAAAAAAAAAAAAAGAAAGTTCAAGAACTAGTAAACTAGAATAGTGCTAACTCTAACAGTAGGGGTTTTTAGAGTGAACATCATTCATTCACATCAGGAAAGTGGCACTTTAAAGTTCAGAAGTCCCAAAGGAGAAAAAGCAACATCTCAGTATGATTTCACATAACTTCAACACCTAGAATCATGATCCCATTTTAACACAAAAACTCAATCTACTGGAACATGTAAAGGTTATAATATCCTAGAAGGAAGGGACGTAACTAAGACATTTTGAAACATCTAAATTTCATTTTCTTTCACACACATGCGTGCGCGCACACACACACATCCAGAAAGACTAACAAAATTGAATACAATTGAATTCTGCAGACAGAATGAATACCTATTCTTTGTGTGCATTTCTGCCTATTTATTTTTAACTTTTAAATAATTAAATTACTAATATAATTGAATTCTGCACACCAGAATGAAGCAATGTTTAAATTCAAGTGAAAATAAAAGTTTTAGAAAGAAATACACATTTTAAGCTTCATTACAAATAAAAGCTCTATTTCAATATAAGTGCAAAACAAGGAGTGCCTGGGTGGCACAGTCAGTTTACTGTAAGACTCTTGGTTGTAGCTAAGGTCATGGTCTTAAGCCCTGTGTGGGGGGCTCTGCTCTATGCAGTCGACTTGGGACTCTTCTCCTCCTCTGCCTCTGCCGCCCCTCCACCCCTCACACTTGTGCTCCTGTGCTTGATCTCTCTCTATATATATGAAATAAGTAAATCTTAAAAGAAAAGTACAAAAAAGAAAAGGAAAGGAAATGCTAGTAAATCCTCCTTAGAATTGTGGGGTGTAAATTTAGGAGCAATTCTAATTAGAACACCAGCATCCACGACCAATGCTTTTTTGTGTTTCCACATTAATCACAAAGGTAAACATTTTGAGTTTTACTCTCCAGATTATCTTTATAGATATATCTTTTCCTAACAATGCTGCATGTCCTCCACATACCAACATTAGGGAAATAACTGGTTTCTAATAAAGGATGTGCCTGGTGGAGAGTGGGGTGTAGAATGATGGTACACCAAAATGGCCTACAACAAGTATGAAGCTAGAAAAGAACAGAATCATAATTTGGGGAGACTAGCTTAAAAAACAGAGAGTCTCCAATTTTTATTCATGTATACACAGATCTTATATATATATTTTTATTCATACTTATTTTACTTATGCATAGATCTGAGATTTACATATAGAAAATAAAAATATTCATAAAACACTAAACAAGAGAAATCACATCATTAAATTACCACAATTACAAATTTAGAATCATGCCAAAGGCAGTAACCAAAATTATCCTTTTCTTGGCAAAATTTCTTTTAGCTTACTAATTTAATAATTCCATTACTAAAAATTAAGTTAGGTTACCTTTTCTTTCTAAATCACCAGGAGCTAATAAGTATTATAATTGTTGAACTAGGATTTATTTCTAGTTTTTTTATTACTATCAATTTACTTAAAATTTACTGAATAATTTATTGTAACAATTTACTACAACAATTACAAAAGGGTCAGGCAAATGATGCTTTTAAGCAATTATAATCATGGTACTATTCAGATATTTTGTTGACAAGTTAGTCCGTCAGCTAATGGTTAGTAACAAAATATTATAACCAATCCTTTTTTTTTAAATAATAAATTTATTTTGTATTGGTGTTCAATTTGCCAACATACAGAATAACACCCAGTGCTCATCCCATCAAGTGCCCCCCTCAGTGCCCGTCACCCATTCACCCCCACCCCCCGCCCTCCTCCCCTTCCACCACCCCTAGTTCGTTTCCCAGAGTTAGGAGTCTCTCATGTTCTGTCTCCCTTTCTGATATTTCCTACCCACTTCTTCTCCCTTCCCTTCTATTCCCTTTCACTATTATTTATATTCCCCAAATGAATGAGAACATATAATGTTTGTTCTTCTCTGATTGACTTACTTCACTCAGCATAATACCCTCCAGTTCCATCCACGTTGAAGCAAATGGTGGGTATTTGTCGTTTCTAATGGCTGAGTGATATTCCATTGTATACATAAACCACATCTTCTTTATCCATTCATCTTTGGATGGCACTGAGGCTCCTTCCACAGTTTGGCTATTGTGGACATTGCTGCTAGAAACATCGGGGTGCAGGTGTCCCGGCGTTTCACTGTATCTATATCTTTGAGGTAAATCCCTAACAGTGCAATTGCTGGGTCGTAGGGCAGGTCTATTTTTAACTCTTTGAGGAACCTCCACACAGTTTTCCAGAGGGGCTGCACCAGTTCATATTCCCACCAACAGTGTAAGAGGGTTCCCTTTTCTCTGCATCCTCTCCAACATTTGTGGTTTCCTGCCTTGTTAATTTTCCCCATTCTCACTGGTGTTAGGTGGTATCCCATTGTGGTTTTGATTTGTATTTCCCTGATGGCAAGTGATGCAGAGCATTTTCTCATGTGCATGTTGGCCATGTCTATGTCTTCCTCTGTAAGATTGCTGTTCATGTCTTTCGCCCATTTCATGATTGGATTATAACCAATCCTTTACTACCTTCACTGCACTCACTTAAAATTGCACAAAGCCCAAAATGCACCTGAGAATAAAATCCAATTTACTGTTAGATCTGCTCTGGGTAACAATTAAAATTAGAACTATTCTGCTTAACTTGCTGCTTTGTATGAGTCTGAAAGCAACAAGGGACTCCTTTATTTCAGGGGGAAAAAAGGTTGCAGGAAAAAATATTTTTTAAGTATTTATTTATTTATTTATTTATTTATTTATTTAGGGGGTGCACAAGTGGGTGGGAGGAGCAGGCTCCCCACTAAGCAGGGAACCTGATGTGGGGCTCCACCCCAGGACCCTGGTATCATGAGCTGAGCTGAAATCAGATGCTTAACCACCTGAGCCACCCAGGTGCCCCAAAAGTTAAGTATTTTAAAAAATTAAAATTGAATAATTCTGCTTTTTGGAAATAAATTTCCTAAAGAAGAGAAAATTTATGTTGACAAGGAAATACAAAAAATAAATTCCAGAACTAAAAATAAATTATTTGTATAGTATTTTTATCTTGATCATTAATAAATTAATGACATTCTGGCATGGACTAGATTTTTAGAAGATGTCAGTAATCACTAACAAAACAAAAAGGAAACCTACTGAATGGGAAAAGATATTTGCAAATGATATATCCAATAAGAGGTTAATATCCAAAACATATAAAGAACTCCTACAACTAAATAGCAAAAACAAAACAAAACAAAACAGAACCAATAATCCAATTTACAAATGGTCAGAGAACATGAATGGACATTTTTCCAAAGAAGATACATACATGGCCAACAGACATATGAAAAGATTCTCAGAATCACTAATTTTTAGGGAAATGCAAATCAAAATCGCAATGAGATACCACCTTGCACCAGTCAGAACAGTTAGTAACAAAAAGATAATAATAGGTGTTGGCAAGGATGTGGAGAAAAGGAAACCCTTATTACTGTCCATTGGAACGTAAATTGATGCAACACCTGTGGAAAAGAGTAGGGAAGCTCCTCAAAAAATTAAAAATAGAAATACCACATGATCCAATAATTCCACTACTGGGCATTTACCTAGAGAAAACAAAACACCAATTTGAAAAGATATACACACCACTATGTGAATTTGCAGCATTATTTTCAATAGCCAAGATATGCAAGAAACCTAAGTTCAATGACAGATAAATGGGTAAAGTTGTGGTGTACACACACACACACACACACACACACACACACACACACAATGGAATACTACTCAACCTTAAAAAAGAAGCCGATCTTGCCATTTGCAGTAACACGAATGGACCTAGAGAGTATTATGCTAAGTGAAATACATCAGATGGAGGAACACAAATACCATATGACTTCACTTATATAAAAAATCTAAAAAACAAATAAAACAGAAACATAGAGAACAGCTGAAGATTGCCAGTGTGGAATGAGGTGGAAAATGGGCTTAACAGGTAAAGAGGAGTCAGAGGTACAAACTTCCAGTTTTAAATAAATAGGTTATGAGGATGAAAAATAGAGCATAGGCAGCATAGGGAATATGGTCAATAATATTGTAATAATGTTGTATGGTGACAGATGGGGATTACACTGGTGATGGTGAGCAATGAAAACATATAGAATTCTCAAATCACTATACTCAACACCTGAAATTTTCAAAATATTCAAAACAATATTTTATGGCAATCACACTTCAAAAAAAAAACAAGAAAAGAAAAGATATTGTTAGTGACTGACAGGCTAAATCAGATATATCTTATTAATTTGTTAAAAAATACATACATATATTTTAAAGATTCCACTTATTCATGAGAAATACAGAGAGAAAGAGAGAGAGAGAAAGAGAGAGAGAGAGAGGCAGAGACACAGGCAGAGGGAGAAGCAGGTTTCATGCAGGGAGCCCCATGTGGAACTCGATCCCAGGTCCCCAGGATCACACCCTGGGCTGAAGGTGGCGCTAAACCACTGGGTGACTGGGACTGCCCCCCAAAAATATTTAGGTCCCCAATTAGATACAATAAGATGAAAGAAAACACATGTAAAGATCCTACTAAACTATCTGAAAGGAAGCACTTGGTAAATATCAGTTCCATTACCCACCTGTCTTCCGATTCCACTTGTGTACTATGAGGAATCAAAATGCAAATATGACAGAGGTTCACAAATATCCACAATGGAAGTTGAATATTAAAAGTATTCAAAGAAAATCACAAACCAAGTTCTTTGGGACTCAAAAGGTGGAAGAAATTATATCCATACTGAAGTCAGACATCTGAAATGGGTCTTAAAACATAGACAGTATTTTTATATACTGAGATAGTTAAGAGAACAATGAATAGTGGCATGAACCAGGGCACAAGAGCAGGAAAGTGCAGGGGTATTCAGCAGCTGAAAAGAATGCAGATGGGTGAGAGCAGGTGTCTGCAAAGTTTCTCTCAAATGGACCAGATAATAAGTATTTTAATCTTTGTGGGCTGTATTGTGTCTGCTGCAACTCCATACTCTGTCCTTGCAGGACAAACAGCCATAAATGATAGTAAATGAATGAGCATGGTTGTGCAACATGAAAAATTTATTTGTGGGCACTGAAATCTAAAGTTCATGTATTTTTCCCATGTCATGAAATATTATTCTTCTTTGACTTTTCTCCATCACTTAAAATGTGAAAAAACATTCTTAGCTCTCATTCCACACAAAAAGCAGGCAGCAAACCACATTTGGCCTGCAGGTTGTAAACTGTCAACCTGTTTAAAGTCCCCAATAATCTATATCTAATAATAAAAGTTTTTATTTTCTCAAGATTTTTGAAAACAATATCTAATAATATTTTATTATCCTTTCTCTACAGCCAAGTTTATTATTTTTTTAAGTCAGAAAAAAGAACCTCAGGGCTTTACATTCAACCATCCTTAATCTCACTTCTTGTGTATCAATAGGCTTATGTTCCCTTGATGTTTAATTTTATTTAATGTTATGACATTAAATTGCTTCTCTTAATTCCTCTACAAGAACTTATTAAGTGTTTTATTACTTTTTCCTGCTTTCCTTTGTATAGCTTCATCATAGTTATCACTATTTACTTTCTTCTTGATACACATATTTATATCTTCTTTTTGTCTCTTGAAGTTTTCTCGACAACAATAATTGCACTTCATTTCAGTGTACTTTTGATTTCAAGATATTCTAGTCACTGCCTTCTTCACCTTTTGGGTATAAATATTTACAGAATCTTATAAAGAGTCTCCAAAGTTTTATCTTTTGCAACAGAAATTCCTTACCCTGATTTTGTCTATCCCCATCTCCCCCAGAATATTAAGATCTCTGGCCATGGCAGAAAGGTTCATCTATTTGGGCCCCATGATGACAAAGCAAAAAACTTAACCGTATTCAAAAAAGATATGCAAAGAGTTACTTAGGTGAAGACATCCCAAAACAGAACTTCTGCAATTAAAGTAATCAAAGGTAATTACATTTCTATTAAAAATAAAAATAACTGCTTAGTAGGACACAAATCCTTTACACATGTGCCTTATAATGCAGTATACCAAAATTAGAAGAGGAAAATCATTATGAAAATCATTTTAAAAATTATTTTGTTCTAGTGGACTGAGAAAAGAGAATAAAAGTTATACATACCTTGAAACAAACTGTAATTGAAAAACTACCACTCACCTTCAAATACATAGAGCTAATATATTTTATTCTTACCTTATAATTACAAAATCCAATTTTGTGTTCCAGTAATTAATAATACTGCAAAAGGCTAAACATTATTCACAGTTCACAGTAAAGCACAGTACAAATAGCTAGTAGCTGTTTGAAAAAATACATATCAAAAAAGAAAGAAGTATCTGTTTATGGCAAATGACTCATTTTTTAAGGAAATAATATGACATAAAAGTCCTCCTAGGGAGAATAAGATTACATTAATTCTAATAACAGGTGTTAATGTTGACTGTATGTTCACCTCAAGCCAGACACTGTCCTTTATACTTTACATGTAATAATCCTCACAAAATTTAATTCTCATGACAGCCCTATGAGATAGGTGTTATTATTATTCCCATTTTATAGATGAAGAAACTAAAATTCAGTGAGATTAAATAACATTCCAACTCACAGAGCTACAATAAGGCAAAACTGTGCCAGAAACTGGGGAAGTCTGGCTTAAGAGCCTTAACTCTTAACCACTATTCTATTTGCTTTAATACAAGAAACTATATTTAAGGCAGAGGACTATGGCTTTACAAATTGGAATCCAAACCATATTACTTTTCAACTGTGAGAGTTTATACATAATTTAAAATACAGTACGGCTTAGTATCTAATCATACTACAAACATTTTATATTATTACGTAGTGACAAGGCTAATATTTACTAGTTAACAGATGGTTGAAAGCTGTCTTAAAATGATGCATGAGAATTATTTTGAAAACGTGACAATTCAGTGTGATAAATATCTTAAACAGGCATGAGCTGGTAAGTGGTAGATGAAAGAACATTGCTATCTTTAGAATTTAGATCAGTGGTTCTCAAACTGGTTCTCTAGCCAACATCAGCATTGAGGAGTCCAGCTCCTGGATAAAAATCTATGTGCGATTTTTCAGGTCTGATCAAAGGCAATTATAAAGCCTTTACCAGGCAAACCTCACAGGGAAAGCTGTATTCCCAACACCAAACTTGGTGTGTAGCCAATGCAATCCAGTCTCTAAAAGAAGTTGCAGGCAAGGACTAACCTAGACCCCCTGTTAATCATGCTCTTACCCCTATTTATACTGCTAGCCCAGGCACCTTCATTCCTAGATCACTGGCAGTGGTGGGAGTTAGGGTCAGAGGGGGGAGGGGACAAGACACTTTGAATACAATTTTCCCCACTACTCAGTACTATTTTCCATTCCAACTCAGCTACCTTACCCTCTCCAGATCCCATCTGAGCTTTTTGTCCAGAGTTCCCTCAAATTTGAGACAACCCATACATCTATGCTTACCTACCTGACCCTCACCAGTGCCCTTCAATGGGGGAAATGGAAAAGGAGAAGTCAGCATTCCCACCATTTTTAGACTCGTGTACACCACACTGATAAGGCTTAATTGCTACTTCACCATTTGGCAGCTCCAGGCGCTCTCTTAGCAGTTCAGCTGAGATTCTATGAAGCATCACCTGCGAACTTAGTATAAAATAGAAAATCTCAAGCCTTAACCCAGCTAGATTGAATAAGAAATTTTGGAAGTGTAGCCCAGCAACCTGTGCTTGAATAAGCTCTCCAGGTGATTCTAATCAACACCAAACTTAGAGAACACTGCTTTGGAGAAACCCTCTCCCCATTTCTCCATAAATAAATGATTCCAGGTGATTTCTTGGGGCACCTTCTAAGAGCACTTATGAGAGAAATGACCAACCAAATTCACAGCTCAGATACTTCTGAAAGAAGTAATCTAAGGTTTATTTCTGCTCCCTAATTTATCCATCATCCTTCCAAAAGGTCTGCTTTAATCTTCAAGATACTTATTTTTATTCCTTTAAAAAAATAAGAGAAATTCTTTATTAACTTAAATATAACTTGGTTGTATTTTGACTGACAAGATTTTAAAAGAGAAAACTGTTTATACCTGTACCTAAAAGATGAATGCAAATTGTCTTAAGTGCAACAGACAGAAAATACTGAACAATGCTTACCCTTATTATTTTAGCTTCAGCTACTGTAACAATCATAGACTGGGTGGCTTAACCAACAAACATTCTTTTCTTATAGTTCTAGAAGCTGGAATTTAAGATTAGAGTACCAGAATGATCAGGTTCTGGTGAAAGCTTTCTTCCTTGTTTACAGATGGCCATCTTCATATTGTATTCCCACATGGAGTAGAGAGAGGGAGGCTCTCTTCTCTGCCTTATAAAGGACACTAATCTGATCATGGGGGCTGCATCTTCATGACCTAAATAAATTACCTCCCAAAGACCTTACCTCCTAATACCATCCTATTGGGAATTAGGGTTTCAACATATGATTTGGGGGGCAGGGAAGGACACAAACATGCAGTCCATAACACTTATGGTATCAAAATAAACATGGCATTCAAAACATTTTTTTCCCCAAAGAGGGAGGGGAATATAAACTATACCACCTTTCAGCTTTTTACCATGATGTGAACATGGCCCAAGTGAATCAAACTATATTAGTTTGGTGGAAACTCCCTAATAAGCCACTGAGTATGAAACATAGTATCTCTAAAAATTGCCAGGGCATTTGTGAACTATTATGACTAGGAATTAATACAGTTTATTAACTCAGTATAAAAAATAAAGTTTTAGAAATCAAACATTTGTATGAAATGTAACGCAACAAGTTAGAACAAGGAAAACTCATTAAAAAAGGCTCCTCATATTTTCTTTGACATTTGTCTATTTATTAGTTCTAGTTTATTATAATTGCTGTTGCCATTATATAGATATAACAATAGTTTATTAGTGTTGAGCCAACAAAAATGCAAACTGCAAAAGAATACATACAGTATATTACCCTTTACACAAAGCTGAAAAATATTCAGTTTGCTAAATAATTGGGATATATACACACACAGACATATGTGTATACATACATACATATATATAATAAGGGGGTACATATGTGTATGTATATATGGGGATATATACAGTATAAAGACATATATAGGAATGATCATGTGAACTTCTTACTTCTAAATAATGGCTATTTTCAAGCAAAGACAGATAGATAACAGAGAGAAAGAAGTACACAGGGACTTTCCATGATATTTGTGACAGTTACTTCTTTTTTTTCTACTTTTATTTTTTAATTTAAATTTAATTAATTAACATTTAATGTACACAACGTTATATTTACATTGGGGTATGTAATATAATAACCCAAGCTCATTATATCACATGCCATTTACTTCTTAAGCTCTGTTGTGGAAATATAAGTATCACATTATTCTCTATAGTGTTTTATGAGTTTTCAAAAACATAACAACACTTGATATAAATGGTATCAAGTGGCATGTATTCCTTAACTTGCTTTTCTTCATATTATGTTTTTGGTATCTATGTTGAGAAATAGATTTGTGATTCACTCCTTTTTGCTGCTTCATAGTATTCCATTGTATTCAGAAGTACACTATCTGGATGGAACATTTTTATTTTTTATTTATTTTTAAAGATTATATGTATGCATGTATGTATGTATGCATGTATGTGTTTATTTGACAGAGAGAGAGCACAAGCAGGGGGAGCAGCACAGGAAGAGGGAAAAGCAGATTCCCTGCTGAATAGGAAGCCCAATGTGGGGCTCAATCCCAAAGACCCTGGGATCATGACCTGAGCCCAAGGCAGACACTTAGTCAACTGAGCCATCCAGGCTCCCTGGGATGGAACATATTTAGTATTAGAGTTATGTAGTTACATAGGCTATTTGTATCTGAACCATGTAATATATGATTATCATTTTTCTTTTTCCTTTTCCATACTGTTTCTCCTAACCCCCAAATTCATAGTTGGTTTTATTTGCTTAGTTTTCCATATACCCATTACTTTCCCCTAACTTTGAAAATCTCCTCTCAATAAATTCAAGTACCCTCAGTATTTTACCAACTCCATCTTCTTGACAAAAAAACTCTCCCCAGACCCTTCTGGGTTCAGATCTGAACTGGTTACTCAACAAGCCTCCTATTGCCTGTCAAGTTCAGATTGTCCTTTCCCTCATCATGAAGGTTCTCTGCATCTCTTTCTCACTGTAGATCTTTTACTTGCTACATATCTTTTTTGTTTTTTTTTTTCTCTTATTTTCATGGTGAATATTTCACAGTAGCTTTTTGTAAAAGGACAGATTAAGACCTAGCACATCTAAAAATGTCTTTATTCATATTTTGGTAATTTTCCTGGGTATAGAATTCTAGGTTGGAATTAATTATACCTTACATATTTGAAGGTGTTATTCCATTGTCTTCTAGCTTCCAGTTCTGCTATTAAGAACAAAATCTACTTTTTCTCTCTGGAAGCTTTGAGGAACTTTTGTTTTTAGGACTGCATAAATACCCAATAATATGTGTTGGCACCTGTCTATTTTTACTCAATATGCTGGATACCTGGTGTGTCCTTTCATTTTAGAAACTCATGTCCTCAATACCAGACAATGTCCTTGAATTATTTCTTTTACTTCCTACCCTCTATTTTTGTCTCATAGAGCTACTACTGTTCAAGTGTTGGGTCTCTAGGTTTAATTTTCTAATATTTTTCTGTATTTTTACAGAGTTAACAACTTCCACAGTAAAGTACATAAAAGTTAAGTATATAGATCAAAGTATGTTTACATGTATATATACCTAAGGAACCACACTGCTATCAATATGCCATCATGTGTTATACCCATTCCTGATAGGTAGTTACAATCCCTAGCCATAGTTTTGATTGTTCTTCAAATCCTATAAATGGGAGCATGAACTATATACTTCTTTGTGACTGCTTTCTTTCACTAAATGATTGTCTTCAGACTCATGCATGTTGTTGTATGCGCCAAGTTCGTTCTTTTTAATTCTGTGATCTAACTTTATTAAATTATCTACCCTACCTTCTACCTCTGTATTTGTGCCAATTTGCTGGAAAACTTCCTCAACTTCATTTTCTAACCAAATAATTTGTTTTGTTTTTTAATTCCCACTAGCTAATTTTATTCCCTGACTGTTCCTACTTATAGGAACACATAGGTATGTATATACTTTTTGTTTTATCCTCTCTTTTTAAGATATTAATTTCATTGTTTATGTTTTCTTCTTCTCTCTGCTCATTCTCTGTGGTAAGTGGCTTTATCTTTCCAATTGGTTGTTTTGTTTTGTTTTATGTCAATTATTTCCTTCCAATGCCTAATGGTTATTTGGCTATCCATTCATTTTTAAGAGTCGGGCACTGAAATCCCCAGCTGTACAGGATACTGCCAGAAAGACCCACTTATGTCTTGCCCCAGCTAGAGTACTAAGGTGTGTTGCATGACAGGGGAGTAAGGAAATAGGTGGGAAAACAGCGGGTGAGGTTCATAGGGGGCATTAAGGGATGTGAATTTTACTAATGGCATCACAGACTCCTTCAGGAAGCCTGTCCATGAGCTGCTGGGAATGCCTCACCTGCAAACCCTCCTACAGGCCTCACAATGGGCATCCCCAATGCTCTGTGCTACACACACACACACACACACACACCCCTCCACCTCATGGCCAGCTCTCTGTGCACATTCCCGATTCCTAATACAGGCTACTAGTAAGCATGCAAAGAAAACTGGTCCGACTCTACACGACTGAGAGAAACCACACAACGTTGAGCATTCTGCACCACTCTAGAGGAAGCAAGCAAATGGGAGGCTGTCACCACCTGTCCTGGCTTTACAGGATCAAGAGAAGTCAGACAAGCTTATGAATTCCCCCATAAGAAGAAACAAGAAGTGGGGAACAGGCATATTCATAGAAAAACAAATCTTAAAAGGCCTCAGAATTCCTACCATGGCTGATGGAAGATATTTCTCTCTCGAAGCCAGTCAGTAAAGACTGAAGAGGGCGATCATATCTTCAAATGTGAAGATAGCAATGCAAGACTTCAAGGAAGATGAAAAAACAATAACAACAACAACAACACATAAGGAAATATGACACCACCAAAAGAATACAATACTTTTCCAGTAATCAACCCCAGAGATATGGTGATCTGCAACTAGCCCAATAAAGAATTGAACATAGTCATTTTAAGGAAGCTCCATGAGCTATAAGAAAACACAAAAAAATTCAGTAAAATCTGGAAAACTACATGAACAACAATGCAAAAAGCTATAACAGAGAGTTAAAAATCATACAAATACACAAATTCTGGAGCTAAGGAATATAATGAATGAAATGAAAAATGCAAGATAGTACAGCAGCATCAGATTGGAGCAAGCAGAAGAACAAAAATGTGAAATAGAAGGCACTTGAAACAATCCAGATAGTCAAAGGAAAACCAATTTAAAAAAGAATGAAAGCAAGTTAAGAAATCCTACATGAACTATAGGATACCACTAAAAGAAACATTCTATGTATTATTGGAGGCCCAGAAGAAGAAGAGAAGGAGAAATGGACAGGAAGATTATTTAAAGAAACAATGACTGAGAACTTCCCAAATATGGGGAGACATATGGACATCCAAATTTCTTAAACTCATAACTCCCTGCAAAATTTCAACCTCAATCTTCTCCAAGACACATCATAATAACACTGTTTAAAATCAGCAACAAAGAATTTTTTAAATCAGCAGGAAGAAAAACATTTCCTCACATACAAATGAACTTATAAGGCTATCAGGAGCTTTCTAGACACTGCAGCCCAGGAGAGACTGACATGATATATTCAAAGTGGCAAGAGAAAAAAAAATTTTCAACCAAAAATACTAACTAAAGTCATCCTCCAGAAATGAAGGCAAAATAAAGATTTTCCCAAATAAAAATAAATAAAAGCTGAGGGAGTTCATCATCACTTGTCCTGCCTTATAAGGAATGCTAAAAGAAGTTTCCCAAGCTGAAATGAAAGATTGCTAATTAGTAACATAAGAATATACTAGGGTAAAGGTAAGTATATAATCAAATTAAAAATACTCTAGCACTACAATATGGTGCTATGGTAACAACTTAACTGTAGTAAAAAGGTTAATGGACAAAAGTAATAAGTATAATAAGTTATTAATGGATACATAGTATAAAAAGATGTAAATTGTGACACCAAAAACAGAAAATGGGAAAAAAACCCAAAACAAAACAGAAAATGGGGACACCTGGGAGGCTCAGCAGTTTACAGCCTGCCTTTGGCCCAGGGCGTGATCCTGGAGTCCTGGGATCAAGTCCCACATCGGGCTCCCTGCATGGAGCCTGCTTCTCCTTCTGCCTGTGTCTCTGCCTCTTTCTCTCTCTCTCTCTCTCTCTCTCTCATGAATAAATAAAAATCTTAAAAAAAAAAAACAGAAAATGTATGTGGCGGGGTGGAGGTATTAAGGGTTAAGAACTTTTGTATGGGACTGAGGTTAAGTGGCAATCAGCCTAAAACTGACTTATATCTATCAAGTGTTTTACATAAGCCTCAAGGTAACACAGAGAAGCAAAAATCTATAGGAGATACCCAAAAGATGAAAGAGAAGGGAATCAAAACATACCAGTAAAAAAAATCATCAGTTCACAAGGAAGACAGCAAGAAAGGAAGAAAAGAATAAGTAAACTACAAATCAACCAGAAAACAATTAATACAATGGTAATAGTATTAAATGGATTAAATTCTCCAATCAAAAGGCACAGGGAGGCTCAATGGTTAAAAGGCAAGACTCAACTAAATTCTGCCTACAAAAGACTCACTTCAGCTTTAAGGACACACATAGGCTCAAAGTGAAAGGATGGAAAAAGATATCCCATGCAAACAGAAACCCAAAGAGAGCAGAGGTAGCTATACATACCAGAAAAAAAACAAAAACAAAAAAACAAAAAACAAAAAACAAACAAACAAAAAAAACAACACTTTAAATAAAAAACTATGAAAAGAGACAAAGAAGTTACTTATATAATGATAGAGGGGTTAATTCATCAATAGGCTATAGCAATTCCCAACATTAGAGCACCTAAATATATTAAGCAAACGCTAACAGATCTGAAAGGAGAAATAGCAATACATGGCAGGTGACTTGTATACCCAATTACAACAATAGATCATTGAAGACAAAATCAGTAAGGAAACATTGGACTTGAACTGTACTTTGGACCAAATGTACCTAACAGACATTTACAGAACCTCAATGGCAGCAGAATATATTATTTTATTTCTTCTTTAAGATTTATTTATTTATTTGAGAGAGTGTGGTGGGAAGGGGCAGACTGAGAGGAAGAGAGAATGTTAAGCAGACTCTGCATTGAGTGTGAAGCCTGACAGAAGGCTCGATCTCACTACCCTGAGATCATTCATTACCTGAGCCAAAACCAAGAGTTAGATACTTAACCAACTGTGCCACCCAGTTGCGCCATATACACATTCTTTTCAAATGCACATGAAACACTCTCCAAGATACATCATATGTTAGGTCACAAAACAAGTCTTAACAAATTTAAGAAAACTGAAATCATACCAAGTATCTATCTTTCCCGACCACTGTGATGTGAAAGTAGAATTCAGTAACAGAAGAAAAGCTGGAAAATTTACAAATATGTAGAAATTAACAGACTCTTGAATAACAATGGGTCAAAGAAAAATCAAAAGGGTAATCAAATGACATCTTGAAACAAATGAAAAGGGAACACAATATAGCAAAACTTATGAGAGGCAACAAAAGATCTAAAAGGGAAATTAATAGTGATAAATGCCTACATTAAGAAAAATATTTCAAACAACCTAACTTTATGTTGAGCTAGAAAAAGAAGAGCAAAACAAAGTCAACAGAAAGAAGGAAATAGCAAAGATCAGATAGAAATAAATGAAGTAGGGATTAGCAAAAACAATTTAAAAGTTAAGAAAACTAAAAAAAAAAAGAAAACTAAAAGTTGGTTCTTTGAAAAGATACAATTGACAAAATTTTAGCTAGACTTACAAAACAAGATTTCTCAAGTAAAATCAGAAATGAAGCAGGAGACATTATAACTGGCACCACAGAAATATAAAGGATCATTAGAGACTACTAGAACAATTAAATGCCAACAGAATGGATAATCTAGAAGAAGAAATGGATAAATTACTAGAAAGTACAACCTACCAAGATTGAATCATGAGGAAACAAACTATTTGAACAGACCAATAAGGGGTAAGAAGGAGACTGAATCAGTAATCAAAAATTTTGCAACAAAGAAAAGTCCACAACTAGATGGCCTGACTCAAGAATTCTATGAGAACATTTAAAGAAGAATTAATATCAATCTTTCTCAACTACTTCCAAAAGAAATTGAAGAGAAGACACTCCTAAATTCATCTTAAGGGTCCAGCATTATCCTGATATCAAAGACAGACAAAGATACTACAAGAAAACTACAGGCCAATATATTGACTCAACATAGATGCCAAAAATTTTCAACAAGATACTTGAAAACAGATTCAATGACATATTAAAAGGCTCATATACGAAGACCATGAGAAATTTATTCCTAAGATGCAAAGACTGTTCAACATTCACAAATCACTGAATGTGATAGGCCATGTTAATGGAATGAAAGATAAAAATCATACGCTTTCTCAATAGATGCAGAAAAAGCATTTGACAAAACTCAACATCTTTCATGATTAAAAGCTCTCAACAAATTGACGGTAGGAAGTAACCTCAACATAATAAAAGCCATATATGACAAGCCCACAGCTCAAATCTTATCAATAATGAAAGGCTGAAATCTTTTCCTCTAAGATCAGAAACAAGACAGTGGTGTCCAATATCACCACTCCTATTCAATATGGTACTGCAAGTCTTCATCAGAGCAATTAGGCAAGAAAAAGATATAAAAGGCCTCCAAATTGGAGGGAAATAAGTAAAATTGTCCATCTCTCAGACAACATGATCTGTATATATAAAATCCTAAAGAGTTCACCAAAACCTGTAAGAATTAATAAATAAGTTCAGTAAAGTTGCAGGATGACAAAATCAACATACAAAAATCAGTTGTTTTAATCGACAAAACAATAACTCTAACAATAAACTATATAAAAAAGAAATAAACCTATTTACAACTGCATTAAGAATAATAAAATAAGTAGAAATAAATTTAACCAAGGAGGTGAAAGTACACTGAAAACTACAAGACACCAATGAAAAAAAAAATCAAGGCAACACAAATAAGTGGAAAAATACCTCGTGTTCATGGATTAGAAGAAATATTCTTGTTAAAATGTTCGTACCACCCAGGGGCATGTGGGTGGTACAGTCAGCTAAGTGTCTGACTCTTGGTTTTGGCTCAGGCAGGTCCTGATCTCAGAGTTGTGGGATCAAGCCCCGCATGGAGTCCACTCGAGGATCCTCTCTCTTCCTCTCCCTCTGTCCTTCCCCCTGCTTGTGTTCTCTCTCTCTCTCTCTCTCTCAAATAAATAAATAAATAAATAAATCTTTTTAAAAAATTTAAAACCGCTCAAAGCCTTCTATAGATTCAATGTCATCCTTATCAAAATTCCAATGGCATTTCCCATAATAGGAAAACTATCCTAAAATTTGTATGGAACCCAAAGTACAACATGGTGACTTTAACAATATTGTATTATATACTTGAAAGCTGCTAAGAAAGTAAATCTTAAATGTTCTCACATCTCTCCCCACCACACACACACACACACACACACACACACACACACACGTAATATGATGGAGGTATTAACTAACCTTACAGTGGTAATCATATCACAATTTATATGTGTATCAAATGCACTGTACACCTTAACCTTACACAGATAAGTCAATTATCTACCACTAAAGCTGAAAAGAAAAGAGAGTAGGGCACTAAAACCTAAGTGGCAGGTCAGAAGAATGGATTGGGTTTGTTCATAGCAGTGCTCACTAAAGGATAATCCAACTAAGCCATTTCTGTTGGGAACCCCAAGAAATCTGTCTTTCTTTCTTGGACTTCTTACATTCCCAAAAGAAAATTCTTCTAATCTCTTGCTTCAACAAAAATGCCTGATTACTAACATCCTGTGGGCTGATGGAGAAGATTGGAAATCTCAACATTCAACATGCAAAAGCTTCATTTACTATATACCTGATTTCAACAAAGCACCCACCTGCCTTACGTTTATGGCGTTCTTAGTTCTGATACCCTCTATAGAAAATATGCCTTTAAGTCTTCGCCACATAAGAAAGGTACTATAGCCTAGCTATATGGTACAGAGGATGGGAACTTGGAAACCAATTGTTTCTTAGAGTTTAAATTAGTTCTCCTGTTTTTAACCCCACAGCTTTGGAAGTTTAACTACAACTTCCAAAGGTACCCAGTATTTCCAATTCCTGGGTATTATAATATCCTGGTATGTAAATTGGAGTTGTCTCAGTTTTCCCCACTGTCAACTTATAATTGAGTTTTCTCAGGTCTGCTAAGTTAGTCTTAATGCATACATCTGCTTTCCATCTTCCAAATTTTATAACTTCTCTCTTCTCCCATTTTCTTTGCCCTTGTGAGTTTATTTATTTTAAAACCTCTTTATTTTCCTTTTAGAGGGGGTTTGATAAAGACACGAGCTATCAACATGTTTTTAATCTGCCATGTCTAACTAAAAGTCCTTTTTACTTTTTTGCTGTATTTCAAAACTCAACAAAAAATTCACAAAGCAAAAAACTTAAATTTAGATAGTAACTGTCCTTTTCCAAATCTAGCTTTCTGTAAGCTTCTTCAATCTTTCAGAGTACAAGCCATAAAAAAGTGAAAAATTTAAATCAAATGGTAATTTCACCTAAATAAAATCAATAAACTCATGACAGATATTTTACCATGATTAAAAATGTACATGCTGGCAGCCACTGTTGTTCTCTAATGCCAAATGCCAACGTTGCCTCTAGCTCACCAAGCTCCAGCCCAACGAGTAGGAGGGTAAGTAAGGATGTCTCTATATTACCCCTGATACAAAGCTGATTGCCTTCAAAATGACTGATAGTAATGCACAGAGGAAGCAACCAGCTAGAAAAACCACTCACAAGAGCCTCAACTGGAGAGGCAAAGAAACTCATCATTATAGGATTGGTACTACAGCACTCAGTGAAATTAAATGTTACCAGAAGTCCACCGAACATCTGATTCACAAACTTCCTTTCTAGTGTCTGGTGCAAAAAAATTGCTCAGGACTTCAAAATAGACTTCCAGAGCACAGCTATTGGAGCTTTTCAGGAGGCATATGAGGCTTATCTGGTGGGCCTTTTTGAAGACACCAGCCTGTGTGCTATCCATGCCAAACGTGTAACAATTATGCCAGAAGACATCCAGCTGGCATGCTGTACACATGGAGAATGTTCTTAAGAATTCACTATGTCTGGAGACATTTTATTTAAAAAAAAAAAAAAAAAACAACATTTTTTTCTCTCCTTCCTGTTATCGGTAGTTGTGAACATTATATATTTTTCCCCATGGGGTCAAAAGGTGCTTAAGTATATTACTGCAAGCAGAAAAACAGGGAACAGAAATCAGATATTGGCAGTTTTTCCATTTTCATTTATGTGTAAATATTTAATATAAATGTGGCCCATAAAGCATTAATGTAAGTCAAAATGTTTCAGCAGTTCAACTTTATAACAATTATAAATAAACCTGCTAAATTTTTCTGGACAATGCTGGATTTTTTAAAAAAGCAAGTAAATTTCTTACTGACAGCAAAATAAAATAAATTGGACAGATGTTTTGGCATAATTTAGAATATAACTAATCTGCTATATTTTCATACATCCAATCAAAATACTTTTCTTTTATGACCATGATTGAATCGAATGAATCTTTTCAGTCTACAATACAAATGCTTTATTTTCTGTAATATGAATTTTATTTGCCACTCTCATTACTTCAATGTTATATTTCAGATTATCTGGATCTAAGTGTTTCAGGAGGCTGTTTTAGTTATCAACTCATTATGTTCTTGACAATAAAACACTTTTTAAATCAGATGTCTAAAGAATAAGAAAACCTAGATAATTCACATGTTAATTTAATTTTGAATATAAAATTTATTTCAACATGCTAACTGATAATATAAAATATTTATCAAAGTTTTGAACAATCAAGGTTTTTAAAAAGCAATATAACAAATCAAATGTGAAAGTTTGTGTTTCTTTTCCTATGGCAGTCAAAAAATGATTAGTGAAAAGTAAAAACTATTCATGGTTTAGATAATATATTTCATGGTGTTAAATCATTAGTTCTTATCATAGACCTATTTTATTCCTATTAATTAAAATTCACTCTGCATCAAGTTGCTATGGTAGCACAACTTCACTGAACAATAAATTCCTCAAGTTCTGCCACAAAGAATGCTGCGGACCTTAAGACTTTATTTTGAGAATAGGGAGAAAAATGTGTAATTCTCCAGCTCAGAAAATGTATAATCAATACTAGGAATTGCTTTACAATCTATAGCAAGAGTTTTGCTCTCAGAGTCCTAGGAACCGAGGTATTTTATTTGGCTTTTGTTTCCTTACTCCTTTAATAAATGAAAACATTCTTGATAAGAACCATTTCAGCAGGGCTCACCTCAGGCAAATTGGCTCCAACTATAAATAGTAAAATCTGCCATCTGCCTTTCTATTCTTGTGCTGAATGCAGTGCTGGCATTGTGTTCACACTTCACTGGTGCCAGGCCTGATGCTGTATAGCCAGCAGCAACAGAAAATAATAGTGCAAGACAGAGATAATGAGGTGAAGAACAGAAATGGTACTACTATAATTAACTGCTGTTTTGATATTCACCACAATAAAGCATACACAATAGTGTTGAGAGAACCTAAAGCCACATTTCATCGCGGCCTCATAAACAGGTTTGAAATCAAACTGCTAGAGCCCATTGATTTTACATCATTGAAGATTAATTAAAATGTTAAAGAACCTAAGCACAGTTAGCAATAAATGTTTGGCATGTTAGCAAGAGGCTCCATAGTTGTACCATGTATTTTTTATTTTAATGATATTTAATGAGACATTTCTTTCTATAATCAGAGGTATTCTCTTGTTCTGTTTTAAAGAGATAAGCTCTTTAATGATGAAAAAAAGCCCTTTTGCTATACCTAACCCTTCCCTAGTCTCGCAGTTCTGAAAACCCCGTGCAGATTTTCATTTCATACACAGCTCCCACTATTTCTGTCAGTATATTTTGAATGCTTGGCTACTATAAGATAAAGACTTTTTCTCATCCTTGCTATTACACAAATCTGACTTATTTTAAATGAGAATAATTGTCAAGGCAGTCAGTTTTACATCAGAATTGAAGAGAAGTGTGTACAGGATAACTGCTGTATTATATATTCCTTGTACTAGTAACCCTGTTATTTCTGCATCAGTAATTACTGAAGCTATTCCTTTGTTGACATAACCAATCACTAATTTCAGGAGGCACCACTCACTCTTGGAGTAAGTGCCATTCATAGGGAAATCAGCATCAACGGGGTCCCCCGGAATTGTGCAACATAGCAGTACTAAATGTCTATTTAACACCTAACAGAAGATGAGGGCAGAGTGTATAGACAGTACAGTGCTGTGGCTCTGAACTCTAGTTACCCATCAGAAGCACCTGGAGACGTATTTAAAAATACTTTTGCCTGGGCCTTGTCCCAGACCAGTTAAATAAGAACCTCAGGTGATAGGCTCTTGGCATTGTTTCTTGGTTCTGTTTCTGGAGTTGGGTTTTTTTTTTTTAAATATGTTTTGTTTCTTTGCTTTTAATTTCCCCAAATGGTTGTAATGCACAATTAAAATGAAAACCACCGGCCTAAAGATATCAGTATCTGATCCAAAGTCTTTCAAGACAAAAACAAATAACTGAACCCCTGACACCCTAAAAATATTTACATGGAAGGGCAGTCCAAGATGGGAGCATAGGAAGATTTTAAACTTACCTCCTCCCACTGACACAACAAATCTACAGCTACACACAAAATAATTCCCTCTGAAAAAGATCTGAAAACTATCTGAATAGCTCCTTTTATCCTTTATCCAAAGAATAAAAGGGCCACATGAAGGTAAGAGAGGCAGAGAGGCAGTCTTACCAAAAACCCATCCCTGGTGAAGTGAAGCACAATTGGTAAAGATCTCACAAATCCAGAGCTTCTTCCTGAGGAGGGAGGGTTTACACTCCATATCAGGCACCCTGACCCCTGGGAACTGCACTGGAAAAGATGAGACCCAAAACATTTGGCTTTGAAAACAATCGGGGTTCATGTCCAGAACACACAAAGGGCTGCAGGGACCTGAGATACCTCGCTTAGAGGGCTCCCACATTTGCAAAAGCCCAACAAAAAAGTAGAAGTTTGAAAAGCACCTAGATTATAAGGGAAGAAGATTCATTTGCTAATCTTAAAGGTTCGGCCAGAGCAGGGGCCTGCTGGAATTCTCTCCAGAGCTAAAGGTGCTGCTTTTATGCTCCGTAGCTACCTCACTGCTGGTGCTGGCAGGCAGAGGCAGTCCCTGCTCTCTCCTGCTAACCTGCCAAAGCTAGCACATAGACCCCACACCCACACCCTCCACTGTCTTAAAAAAGCTGGCAGGTGTGCCCCGGCTCCTGCGCTCTGGGTGCCTCACTAAAGCTGGCAGGCTTGCACCAGCCCTGTTCTCTCTCTCTGTCTTGTTAAAGTTGGCACATAGTTCACACAGGGGACACTCCTTGATCACCTGGTTCTGGTGGCCAGGGGCCTTCCATGTTCTGTAATGGAACTGTAACCAGAAAGACAGTTTTTGACAAGATACCACACCCAACGCACTACTCAGGCAGCAGACTAAAACCTATCACCAGTCTTTCTTTGAAAAAGGCCTATTTACTTATCTCAGAGCATTAGCTACAGAGGCAGGCTACAGGTCTGCCACACATCTAGAGGCTATGGAGGTGTTCTCAGGGAACACAGGGTAGGGGTGCCATCTTTGCACTCCCTCCCAAACTTGATTCAACTCTCAGGCACCTTCCAAAAAGGAGTTTATTCACTTGTCTGAAGCCCCAATTTTTGTTAACTGTCAGCATAAGATACCTCCAGATTGCCTGGCCTGGAAGCCAGCAAGATTTACATTTGTGGTCCCACTGGACTGTATATATTTTCATACTTTAAAAGCTGCTGCCTGAGGGTCTAGTCTCCAGTCAGCCTCAATCTAAATAAATACTAAGATCTGTCCCTTTAAAACACTGACAGGTATTGGAAAACCCTCAACAATACAGCCTGTCTGTAACAAATCAGGCTGCTTAAATAATCATAAAAGTTTGAGAGACAAGAGGTAAAGCAAGGTTGAATCATAAAGTTTATCTCCCACACAAGTCCTATGCTTCATGACTGGGAGGGGCAGCTGTTTCACCTAATACATCGAAAGAAATAAAGATCAAGCAAGAAACAAAGGAATATATTCCAAATGAAAGAATAAGATAAAACCTCAGAAAAAAACCTTAATGATAGATAAGTAATCTACCTAATAAAGAATTCAAAGTAATGATCATAAAGATGCTCACTGAATTCAGAAGAATGGAGGAACACAGTGAGAACTTCAGCAAACACAAAGAAAATATAACAAAGTACCACACAGAAGTCAAAGAGCTGTAGAATACAATAACTGAAAAATACACTAGAGGGGTTTAACACCAGACAAGATAAAGCGAAAGAAAGGATCACTGATTTTCAAGACAGGGTAATGAAACTTACCCAAACAGAGAAGCAACAACAAAAGAATTTTTAAAAAGTAAAGCTAGTTTAAGGGATCTATGAGACAACATCAAGTGGAATAGCATTCACATTATAGGGATCCCAGAAGGAGAAGAAAAAGACAAACAAGGACAAAACTTACTAGAAGAAACAATGGTTGAAAACTTTCCTAACCTGAGGTTATCCATATCCAGGAAGCTCATAGAATCCCTAAGAGATGAACTCAAACAGATCCACACCAAAACAAACTATAGTTAAAATGCAAAAAAAAAAAAAAAAAAAAGGAAGTAAAGAAATAATCTTAAAAGCAGCAAGAGAAAAACAACTTGTTATGTACAAGGAAATCCCTATTTGACTATCAGCAGCTTTTTCATCAGGGTAGAACAGAGTAGCATAATATATTCAAAATGCTGAAAAGACTTTCAACCAACTATGCTTTACAAGGTTATCATTCAGACTAAAGGAGAGATAAAGTGCTTTCTAGACAAACAAAAGCTAAAAGAGTTCATCACTACTAAACCAGCCTTGCAAGAAATATTAATGGGACTTCTTACACTGAAAAGAAAGGGCACTAAGTAAAAACAAGAAAATATATTAATTAAATAAGTAATCAAAAAACTCCCAACAAACAAGTCTAGGACCACACTAATTATTCACAGGTGAATTCTACCAAATACTTAAAGAAGAGTTAATGCCCATTCATTCATCTCAAACACTTCCAAAAAAACAAAAAAGGAAGAAAAACTTCTAAATTCATTTTATGAGGCCAGCATTATGCTGATACCAAAACTAGATAAAGAAGTTATAGTTCTCCATAAAAAAGGAGAACTACAGGTCAATAACCCTGATGAGTATAGATGCAAAAATCATCAACAAAATACTGAGAAACTGAATACATTTTAAAAAATCATTTACCACAATCAAGTGGGATTCGTTCATGGGTTGCAAGGGTGGTTAAATACTCTCAAATCAATGTGAGAAAGGATAAGAACCATATGATCGTTTCAACAGACACAGAAAAAGCACATTGCAAAGTACAACTTTCATTCATGATAGCAGGTTTAGAGGGAACATACCTCAATGTAATAAAGACCATATATGAAGAACCTACAGGTAACATCATACTTAATGGGGGAAAAGTGAGAGCTTTTCTCCAAAGGTCAGGAGTAGGACAAGGATGTGCATTCTCATTGCTTTTATTCAACATGGTACTGGAAGTCTTAGCCATAGCAATCAGACAATAGAAAGAAATAAAAGATATCCAAACCAGTAAGGAAGAAGTAAAACTTTCACTATTTGCAGATGACATGATACTATAGACAGAAAACCCAAAGACTCACCAAAAACTGCTAGAATTTATAAACAAATTCAGTAATTTTGCAAGATGCAGTCAATGTACAGAAATCTGTTGCATTTCTCTATACCAATGATGAAGCCGAAAAAGAAATTAAGAAAAAAATTTCATTTACAACTGCACAAATATAGTAAGATACCTAGGAATAAACCTAATCAAAGAAGAGAAAGACCTCTGAACACTGATGAAAGAAACTGAAGATGACAAAAAGAAGTAGACATTCTATGCCCATAGATTGGAAGAACAAATATTGTTAAAATGTCTATATTAAGAAAAAGCCTATATTACCCAAAGCAATCTATATATTTAATGCAATCCCTATCAAAATATCAATGTCATTTTTTTCAAAGAACTAGAATAAAGCATTCTAAAATTTGCGTAGAATCACAGAAGACCCCAAATAACCATAGCAATCTTGAAAAAGAAAAGCAAAGCTGGAGGCATCACAATTCTGGACTTCAAGTAGTATGACAAAGCTGTAGTAATCGAAACAGTATGGTACTGTCACAAAAATAGACACACAGATCAACAAAACAGAATACAGGGATCCCTGGGTGGCGCAGCGGTTTGGCGCCTGCCTTTGGCCCAGGGCGCGATCCTGGAGACCCGGGATCGAATCCCACATTCGGGCTCCCAGTGCATGGAGCCTGCTTCTCCCTCTGCCTGTGTCTCTGCCTCTCTCTCTCTGTGTGTGACTATCATAAATAAATAAAAAATTAAAAAAAAAAAGAATACAAAACCAATAAATGAACCCACAATTATATGGTCAATCAATTTTCAACAGCAGGAAAAACATCCAATGAGAAAAAGATAATCTTCAACAAATTGTTTTGGGAAAACTGGACAGCAACATGCAAAAGAATGAAGCTGGACCACTTTCTAACATTGCCCACAAAAATAAATTCAAAATGGATTAAAGACCTAAATGTGAGACCTGAAATTATAAAAATCCTAGAAGAGAACACATGGGCAGTAACTTCTCTGACATTGGCCATAGCAACTTTTTCCTAGATAGGTCTCCTGAGGCAATCGAAGCAAAAGCAAAAATAAACTATTGGGACTACATCAAAATAAAAAGCTTCTATGCAGTGAAGAAAACACCAAAACTAAAAGGCAATCTACTGCATAGGAAAAGATATTTGTAAATGACATATCCAATAAAGGGTTAGTGTTCAAAATATATAAAGCGCTTATACAACTCAACACCCTCCAAAAAAATCCAATTAAAAAATGGGCAGAACATATGAACAGACATTTTCCCAAAGGAGACATTCAGTTGGCCAACAAATACATGAGAAGATACTTATGATCACTTACCATTAGGAAAATACAAATCAAATATACAATAAGATATCACTTCACATCTGTCAGAATGGCTAAAATCAACAAAAGAAACAATAAGCATTAGCAAGGATGTGGAGGAAAAGGAACTCTTGGGCACTGCTGGTGGGAATGCAAGCTGGTATATCCCCTGGAAGACTGTATGAAGAAGGTTCCTCAAAAAATTAAAAATAGAACTGTCCGATCCTAGTAATAGCACACTGAGCACTTACTAAAAAATACAAAAACACTAATTTGAAGGGATACCTGCACCCTTCTGTTTATAGCAGCATTATTCCAATACCCAAGATATGGAAGCAGCTCAAGTATCCATCAATTGATGAATGGATAAAGAAGATGTGGTGTATTTATACAATAGAATATTACTGAATCATAAAAGAGAATGAAGTTTTGCCATTTGCAACGACATACATTGAGCAAGAGAGTATAATGCTAAGCGAAATAAGTCAAAGAAAGACAAACACCATATCATTTCAGTTATATGTGAAATTTAAAAAGAACACAAATGAACAAAGGAAAATAGTTAAGAGTCTGTTTCTTGGTTTGTCTCTTTCCTATAGAGAGCAAACTGATGGTTACCAGGAGGGAGGGAGGTGGGGGGGGGGGGTGAAATGGGGGATGGAGATTAAGAGTTCACTTATCTTGATGAGTTCTGAATAATATATGGACCTGCTGAATCACTATATTGTACACCTGAAACTACTATAACACTGTATTCTAACTAACTGGATTTAAAATAAAAACTTTAAAAAAATATGAAAGTATACTGGCAAAGGTAAATATACAGTAAAGGCAGTTGATTAATCACCTTAAATACTATGGAGGTTCCTCAAAAAATAAAAAAATAGAACTACAATATGAACCAGCAATTCTACTTCTGGGTATCTACTCCCCCCAAAATAAATACATGAATTCAAAAAAATATATACACGTCTTTGTTCATTTGTAGCATTATTTACAATAGTCAAGATATGAAACACTTAGATAGCCTAAGTGTTCAAGAGTGAATGAATGCATAAAGAAGATGTACACATACAAAGGAATCAGCCATAAAAAAGACCATCTGTGATAACATGGATGGACTTTGCGGGTATTATGCTAAGTTAGCCAAACAGGAAATTTTAACTTATATGTGGAATTAAAAACCCAAATGAACAAACAAAACAAAACTTACAGATACAGAGAAGAGAATGATAGTTGCCAGAAAGGAGGGATGTTTAAAGGTAGGCAACATGGATCAAAAAGGGTCAAAAGGTATAAACTTCCAGTTATAAAATATATTAGTCATGGGGATGTAATATACAGTATGGTGACTAAAGTTAATTTTGTACAGCATTTAGCCAAGAGAGTAAATCTTTTTTAAGATTTTATTTATTTTACAGAGAGAGACAGAAAACAAGCAAGGGGAGCAGCAGAGGGAGAAGGAGAAGCAGGCTCCCCACTAAGCAAGGAGCCTGACAGGGGGCTCAATTCTAGGGTCCTGGATCATGACCTGAGCCAAAGGCAGATGCTTAATCAACTGAGCCACCAAGACATGCCCAAGAGAGTAAATTTTAAGACTTCTCATCATAAGAAGCAAAAATTTTTGTATCTTTGGGGACAAACAGTAAATATACTTATTATGATGACTATTTTACAGTGTACACAAATACCAAATCATTATGCTGTATACCTGAAACTGATATATGTCCATTATACCTCTATAAAAATTTACCTAAAACGGGCACCTGGGTGGCTCAATTGGTTAAGCAACTGATTCTTAATTTTGGCTTGGGTTGTGATCTCAGGGTAATGGGATTGATCCCCACATCTGGCTCCATGTTCAGTGGGGGAGTCAGCTTGGGATTCTCTCCCTGTCCCTCTGCCCCTCTCCCTGTTCGCATGCTCTTTCTCTCCCTCTCAAATAAATAAATAAATCTTTCCAACACAACAACAACAACAAAAAACCTTTTACCCAGCTTTAACATTAAAAAAAATCAGAAATATTCTGGGGCTCCTTGGTGGCTCAGTTGGTTAAACGTCTGCCCTCAGCTCAGGTCAGTCTCAGAGTCCTGGGATCAATCCCCAACTAAGGCTCTCTGCTCAGCAGTAAGTCTGCTTCTCCCTTTCCCTCTGCCCACCCCTCCCCTCACTGCTCATGCTTTCTCTCTCAAATAAATAAATTAATTAATTAAAAAAATCAGAAATATTCTTAACTAAGAAATGTTAACAATATCAAATATAGAGCATTATATCATTGCAAAATAATAAAAAAACTATGTTATTTTTGTAAAGGTATAAAACAAATTAGGGAATTACAATGAAATACATCAAAGACCATAAAATATTATTTGGGAGTGGAACACTGCTTCATGAGAGAAATAAATTTACTGAGATGAGTGGAGTACCATATGGAAGACTCCACTATAACCAAGGAGCATTTATAGTGACTTAGCTAATTTTTTACCTCCTAATAAGGAAGGAAGGAATTTTATCTATCTTTCTTTCAAGTTGTTATTTAAATTCCAATTCATGAACATACACTGTAATATTAGTTTCAGGTATAGAATTTAGTGATTCATCTCTCACATACAATACCCAGTGCTCATCACATGTCCTCCTTAATCCCCATCACCCATTTAGCCCATTCCCCACTGACCTCCCTTTCAATAACCTTCAGTTTATTTTCTATAGTTAAGAATCTATTTCTTGGTTTGTCTCTCTTTTTTCCCTGTACTCTCATCTGTTTTGTTTCTAAAATTCCACATATGAGTGAAATCATATGGTATTTGTCTTTCTCTGACTTATTAAGCTTAGCACAATACTTTTTAGCTCCATCCACATCATTGCAAATGGCAAGATTTCATTCTTTTTTATGGCTGAACAATATTTCACTACATATATACTTTCTTTCTTTTTATATTCTTTTTATCCATTCACCCGTAGATGGCCATTTGGGCTCCTTCCATAATTTGTCTATTGTTGATAATGCTGCTATAAACATCATGGTGCATGTATTGGAAGGGGGAGTTTTAACAACTACAGTTTTGTTATCATATATGTCTATGGAGTCTATTTCTCTGGAAATAGACTTTTTAAAAACTTGTCTTCCAGCTGTATCAATAGTCCCCTAGAACTGGAGAAATATTACTCGTCCAGACCTGCTTTATCACCTGCCTAGTCACTTGCCAGAAGAGAATTTCTGGCTCTCTTATAAATAAAGATGGAAGATCTTACAAAGATTTTCAAGGACACAAAAATATCACAAAAGATGCTAGTACTTTTCTTAAATTAATTTTCATGTGTCCTTAAAACTAAGTCCTGCTTATACATTTCCCCCTATAAAACATATTTGAGGGCAGCCTGGGTGGCTCAGCAGTTTAGCACCACCATCGGCCCAGGGCATAATCCTGGAGATCCGGATCGAGTCACACATCGGGCTCCCCACATGGAGCCTGTTTCTCCCTCTGCCTGTGTCTCTGCCTCTCTCTCTCTTTGTGTGTCTCTCATGAATAAATAAATAAAATCTTAAAAAAAATATTTGAGATAAGTATTTCCCATGTTTAATTCAATAATGTAATAAAACTTACTTTAATATTATGTTAATGTTACATTGCATCCTCATAATATTCCTCTAATGCAGTTGTATCTTTGCAACATATTATTCATTTTTGTATCTGAATCCTTCCCCTTAGTGAAATTGCAGAGACCTTACAATAGCTTCCTTTTGGGGTTAATTCATTAGCTCCACATATTAAAGGAAGTGTAAGCTAACGCTTAAATACAGAATTTATTTATTAATACGCATTTTACAGCATCTGTAATTTTAAAAAATAACTGTTCAAATCCCAGCTCTGTTGCCTACTAGTAGATATTTATCCCTGTGAAGCCTCAGTTTGCCCATCTACAAAATAAGGGTAATTGTAATTCTACTCTACAGGGCTGTTCTAGATTACATGAGACAAGGCATAACATTTCACATAGTACATGGCACAAAGCATTTACTCAATATATATTACCCACTATAATTATCTGATAATTTAACCATGATAAATTGGTTGGAATTTGGTTTTTACATTAAAACAATAATCACTGTTTTCAGAATATTTTTCCTATTAATATGAAAATTTTTAATGCTTCAGTCTTAGTCTCTTGACTTTCATAATTATCTATATGATTGATAGAAGTTGAATTTTTTGCATGTAAATATTTGGAAGCCATATTATAAGAACCATTATTCCTATTTTGATTAACAAAGATTTAGCAGGTGCCCAAGAAATGCCTCCAACTAAGTGACAACAGTCATATTAGAACCCAAACTCAAGATGGAATACTACCTACATTTTTTAAAATAAATCACTTCCAGAATTATTTCTCTCACATTATTATGAGTAATAAGGATTACCTCCATTTATGGTAAAATTTATCTGAGTATGTGTCAGCCAGTATTCTTAATTATTCATTATGCAAGCACTTCAATACAATACATCTAGTCATGGTAGGTTACTGCAGAGTTAAAAAATACTGCAGAGTTAAAAAATAACATCACTGTCCTTAAGGAACTTGCAATTCAATGAAAAATATAGAACTATGGTTGCAACAATACCAAAAACATAAAGAGTAAATACATGTGTATTTATTAAAGACCATGTCTAGAAACTGGCCAATGTGCAAATGAAACAAATCAATCTTTCAACTAGACTATAACACTTAAGATCTCTCAGAACTATTAGATATATTACTTCAAACTAAAGATGAGCAGGAAAGAGTTCCTCTGTCAACTGGAAACAAGTTCTGTGGGAGAACTTTCTACTGAATAAATCATACACATACACACACATGCACACTTTTCAAAGCTGGGATAACTCAAGCACCTTTTGATTTCAAGAGTTTGTCTAATCTTATTAAAGGAGCAGATAATTTTACATTGCAAAGGTAGTATATTTCAGATGCAGCTGACTTGGTCTTAGTATTTTTCCATTCCCCTAAATTTTCTGTAATTATGGGACCTACTTCATAGGATTATTCTGAGATATAAATGAAATAATCTTTTAACACAACACTCAACTAACTAGCAAGTACTCATTATTGATTACTGACTTTCCTTCTCATTATTATTCAGTAATAAAATGTAAGAGGGCTGGCAGTTTTTACTGGAACAACTAGTCATGGCCCTGTTAGTTCATAAGGCTTCTTTGTGCACATTAGAAAAAATGCACTTTTCCCCCAGGCTGCCGGGTGGTACAACCCAAGAGGGACACACCTGGGGAGTTGAGTAGTGAGCTGACTCCCAGCCAGGTTCCCTTTAGCAGGGTATCAGCCCTGAATAGAATACTTGCAGGCAGGTAGGCAAAGAACAATCCTTGAACAAGGAGTTTTAAGCAATGGTTGAAATGAGGAAGGGAATATTCAAAAACAAATGGGAATATTAGGAAATATATCTAGGAAATTTATTCAAAGTCAGAGGATGGTATGTGTGAATGTTAATGAATAATGCATTTCATAACCAAGATTATTTTATTACAGTAGATATGAACTCAGACCTAACAGGAAAATAAGGAAGTCATCTGGATGGGGAAGAGAGGGCCAATTGGGCAAAATCCTGAAGGAACATGGTACACCTAGAACCGTAAAGATAAAGATGTAATAAGAAATTCAGATGCTCTGTGTAGAACATAAATTTGTGTGAAGGGATGAACCAGATCCAGCTCCTCTAAGTCTTCATACAACTAGCCTTTCTATTATACTACAAAATGTAATATACACTGATGGGCTGATTCTCAGGAAGGCAATATCCGCAAACACCCTCTGAAGTACTACCATCAGCCGATCTCCACAGTGAGAACCTCAGAACTTAGGAAGGCAGACTACCAGAGGCTCTCTGGTAGCAAACTAACTCTACTTCTAGAAACCTGAACTCTAATTAACTAACTCTACTTCTACTAAATCTACTTCTAGAAACCTGGAATTGGTTAGTTTCACTAGTGTCTGTAACAAAAAAAGCTAAAGAGATAGTCAAATATACTAAGGATCACTAGCAAAGTTTTTGCTCATTTCCTTCCTCTCTGTTATCTGTATTTTTATCCTTGGCACATTCCAGCCAAATGCATATCATTATCTGCGCCTACTCTACTCCTCCCCAGTCCACTAGATGATTCTGATGGTTCCTTTCATTGGACATTCAGGAATGAGTTACTCTCCTACATTCTTCAAGTTTTCATTGATTATTCCTTTATCTCCCTACCTTAATTAAAAATCTGGCTTTCTTTCTCAATGTCCTCAGTGTGAATGATTTCTTGTGCCACCTCCACTCCTCAGTTCCTCGTTGCTAACTGCAGGCCAATGTTCTACTAACTTCTCATTCTTCAAGTCCTAGCCATAAGCTTCTACCAAGCTGTTCCCAGCCTAATAACCCTCCTCTATGAACTTTAACAGTTTAAAGCTGAGTCTCTGCCCTAGTCCCTTCCTCAAAGGTGACTTTAATAGTCACATTGACCATTAGCACTTAACTTCAGTGATCTTCATTTCCAACCATCCACTATTACTACCATCCTAATAACTACAAACTAGATGGTGCTCATGTCTCAGATTCTGAACACTGTAACTCTCAACTCTTTCCTCTACGTGATTTTTCATTCTAGTAAATACTCACCATAGTCTCTCATCAATTCATCAAAACCCTCTCCATTTCATTTGCCCAGCTCCATTTGCAACCATTCCAAATATATCATCACTAGTACCCTCTATGTCTTCTTCTCTTGAATTTCTGCTATATAGAACTTACCCATTTCCAACTTTGGATATTTCCTAGTCTATTTTTCTTTCTTTCTTGTTTTAGTTTCTTTACTCCCATTTCCAAGATGCTAAGCACTGCTAAAGAAGTCACCAAACCATGCTTCTTGGTCCAAAACAATGTGTGTCTAAATTCAGTAGAGCCTTTACTATGGTTGAGCAATCCATGTTATCTTATCTTGTGTCCTGAAACAAGTTATTTCCCACAACAGATATTTAAAATCTTTTCTTCTCTTTAACTCTATCTCACCTATCCTCAGTCTTAGCAGATGACCTCACCTTTACTGCAAACCTGAAATTCTCTTAATTTTCCTCTTCTTCACTTCATACTTCATCATTATTTGCTCTATTTGCTGGATATTTAGAAACTGTTCCTTGGGGCACCTGGATGGCTCAGTCAATTAAGCTTCTGCCTTCAGCTCAGGTCCTGATCACAGGGTCCTGGGATTGAGCCCCACATCTGGCTCCCTGTTCAGAGGGGAACCTGCTTCTCCCTCTCCCTATGCTCTACCCCACCCAACCCCTAACCCCACCCCACCCCCGCTCTGCTTGCTCCCTCACTCTCTCCAAATAGATAAATTCTTTAAAAAAAAAATTTTTTTTTAAAGAAATGGTTTCTACTGCTTTTCAGTGTAAACCTTGGACATGGACTCATTCATCCCTTCTCCCTTCTACTCTAATATGTGAACAATCTTTTACATCTTTGATTCCCAACATAGATTCTTTTCCAGTCAAGCAAAAAAAAAAAAAAAAAACCCAAACAAAATAATAACCTCCCTTAATCTTAAAAGCCCTTCTCCAGATACCACCTCCTCACCCTTTTCTTTTGTGTTTAAGTCACAACTAATCTGGTCTGCAATGTGACAGAAAGACAACTAGGAGATATGTGCCATAATCTACTTGGATGTAAAGGAAAACAAACTTTTCACATTTACTTTAATCAATTCTATTTATATTTTTGTACATTCTATAACATGAGTGTAAGAGCGTATGTATGTAACTCATAAATACATAAATATTATATGAATGCAGAATATGTACATAACTCCTAAATGAGTAAAAGTACAAAAACTGGAGCTATGTACTTGAATATATATTGCTGGCAGGGTATGCATTTGAAAAAGCTTGAAAAACATCCAAAGGTAGCTCTGAGCTGGAGGGGAATGCCTGAGGCCTCTCTTGTCACCTAGCCAGTGATTTAATGCCTCCAATTTCTTGTCTGGTCATGGGTTTAAGACTAGAGAGAGAATGTTGCTGAATTTGAACTTCCCTTTACAAGGAGGAAGAAGAAAGGACACAGGTTGAAAAAAATCCCACTGGTGTAAATAACTAAAAAGCAGAGCTTAGCAATCAGGGCTTTTTGGCATTTTAGTACCACAGGTTGGTGCACACACATGTGCTAACTAGATGGTGCTTGAAGAAAGCAAAAGACTAATAACATCAAAACTCAATCTGGTGGGGGGAGCACCTCAAGAACCTTTTAGAGGATCCTCAAGGTAAAACTATTTTCTTGTTAATACTAAGATATTATTTACCTTTTTTGAACTCTCTTTCAAATATACTGTGGAATTTTCCAGATGCCACATTTTAACAAAGTGAATGCAAAGCAGATTTGAAGTTCTGTTTTACACACTGAGCCAAATATTAAAGAGATTTCCAAAAATGTAAACAGCATCACTCTTCTCAACTAAATTCTTTTTATACTGAAAAATAGTTATTTTTCATTTAAAACGCTATGGGGCGGGGGGTGCCTGGGTGGCTCAGTCACTTAAATGTCTGACTCTTGGTTTCAGCTCAGGTCATGATCTCAGGGTTGTGGGATCAAGCGCTCTACAACTCAGCATCAAATCTGCTTCAGATTCTTTCCCCCTCTGCTCTTCCTGCTGCTCAGGCTCTTGCTCTCTCTCTCTAAAATACATGGATAAATAAAATCTTTTTAAAAATACTATGGTAACATATAATGGGGTTATTGATGTTACTTTAAAGTAATTGAGGAAAAAAAAAAAAAAAAAAATAAAGTAATTGAGGGATCCCTGGATGGCGCAGCGGTTTAGCGCCTGCCTTTGGCCCAGGGCGCGATCCTGGAGACTCCGGATTGAATCCCACGTCGGGCTCCCGGAGCATGGAGCCTGCTTCTCCCTCTGCCTATGTCTCTGCCTCTCTCTCTTTCTTTCTGTGTGGGACTATGGTAAAATAAATTTAAAAAAATAAAGTAATTGATAAAACATTTTTAAAATTTCAATTTTTGATTTCTAATATGGTAAATATAAATAGATAAAACTCATATAAACTAAACTTTTTCATGTCTTCAGTTATTGTTAAGACTATAAAGCAGTCCCTGGGGCACGTGGGTGGCTCAGCCAGTTGAACATCTGACTCTTGATCTCAGCTCAGATCTTGATCTCAGGGTCATGAGTTCAAGCTCCACACTGGGTTCCATACTGAGTTAGGAGCCTACTTAAAAAAACAAAACATTTTATTTTGTTTTTGTCTTTAACATCTACATAACTCTTTTGAGATCTAGGTTTTTGAAAGAATGAGATGTGGTTGTTGTTCCACTTTCTTCCCATTTCTTGTCCCTTCACAGTCTGGCTTCTACTCCAACCTAAAACCTTAAGCTTTTAAAGTTGGCAAATGAATTCAACCAACAAAAGATTACCTCTTCTCCTTTTTTGGCTTAAAATATAGCAATGCTTCATGATTTAAAAATCAAATAGCACAAAAGGGGTGCCTGGGTGGCTCGGTCAGTTAAGTGTCTAACTCTTGGTTTTGGGTCAGGTCACGATCTTATGGGTCATGAGACTGAGCTTCCCCATCAAGCACTACATCAGGCTCTGCATATAGCAGGGAGTCTGAAAAGAAAGCATAGCACAAATAACTTACATAGACTATATTTTAAGTACTCTTCATATGAACATTTGTAAAACTAACAAAATGAATTGCACACATTTGTATGAGTTGGTGGTTTATGCTGTTCTTCATTTGAAGACATAGCTATTTCTTGATTTATTAATTTTGCATTTTGCCCATAGGTTCCTGCTCTGATAGCTGAGCTTTCATTTCAGATAACTTTTTCTAAATAAATAAAATTAATACTTTTAGATAACCTCAGGACACCACTAGAAATTCTACATCAAAACAAACTATGAGGAAGTTAAAATTTAAGAAAACAATTTTAACATTAGTCAAAACATGATGCCAATACTGCTTTCGTCTATTCTATAATGATTTCTTTTTTTTTTTTTTCTATAATGATTTCTTAGAAAACTAGCAACTGACAATAGCTATTAGGTTCACAGTTAATGCTTTAGTTAGCAAATAATCCATTCATGTCAGACATTACATTTCAAACTAGGTAAAAGTAAATAATACTTAATATATTTAAAAATACTATTGAGGGATGCTATAGAATCATTATTTTAAAAGTACTTAATGGGTGCTATTTAGGCCTTACATGAATGATTAAAAATAGAATAAAGGCATAGTTTGGTTATATTAACATGTTATGAAGTCTTACTTTAATGCATCTACATGAACCTTTAACATGATAGTGTTATGAAATGGTTCATTCTCAACAACGGTAGCTATCAGACAGGCTTAATTCCGCCACATTATAGTACTATAGATGAAGAATGTTAGCAAGAGCTAGAAAACACACATGTATTTTTGTATCTAAAACATAACTATCCTGAATAATATATATTTCTATGTATATATAGGTTTACTTAAAAAGATTTTATTTATTTATTCATGAGAGACACAGAGAGAGGGGCAGAGAATAGGCAGAGGGAGAAGCAGGCTCTCCGTGGGGAGCCTGATGCAGGACCTGATCCCAGGTACCCAGGATCACGCCCTGAGCCAAAGACAGACATTCAACCACTGAGCCACTGATCCCAGATACCAGGGATCACACCCTAAGCCAAAGACAGACACTCAACCACTGAGCCACCCAGGTGTTCCAGTATGTACATGTTTAAATATTAATTCTTCTATGAGTAGAACAATGTAGCCTAAAGCAATGTCTTCGGCATTTTGGGCTCCAGAAAAGTACATGTAGCACCAACATCCCAGAGGTCCTCCCAGTTCAACAGGTGAGCTATACAGATCCATATAACCAAAATTCCAATTTATCTTACTACCTCATCTTGAAATCTTGGCCTGCTATCCACATGAAGATTTAAAGAAGAACAGAGAAAGACTGAGGGCTTACAATGTGATCACTGTACTCTGAAAATATGGCTTTAATGCTTAGCTGTAAAACATGGCTTTATATAAGATGATGAATTTTAGTTGTTCCCTGTGCTTTCAAGGAGGAGATGTGCTAGGCCATAACATGTAAATTCTAGTATAGCCTTAAACATGGACTTTTTGTGTGTATATTAATCTCTGTATCTCCTTATTTTAGAGTAAAATAGGCTAACATACCTATTACCATACCTTTCAGAAATCATGAAAAGCGTTAGAAAATGCGCAACAAGAACAATCGCTGGAAGCTAATAACTAGAGCAGAAGCAGTAAAAATGATAATAATACCATTACCACTGTTCCTAGGAATAATGCTAGCCATCAGCTACCACCACAGACAGAATACTAGGCCAGACACGTTGTGTTCTAAATGGTTTAGGCTATGAATAATACATGCAGAAATCCTTTGTTCTTACTAATTAGAATTAAGATTGGCTTAGTATTCATTTAAAATTACCTAAAATATTTTACAAAATTATTGGTTGTGTAAAGAAACTGCAAGCTACTGAAAAGTCCACTAGGAGATAAATTAACCAAAGGACTTGATAGAGAGTCAGAAAATTTATCTAACGAAGAAGCATAATTCCTATACCTAAAATTACTCCGGTAGCCATGGAAGGAAAAAAAATAAGCATGAAATTTTAATTTCTCTTTAGTGGAAATTATGGCTTAGTTTTAGTTCTAGTATTCTAAATTTGTGCTTTTAAGGGCAGGCTTTGCTTTTAAGGGCAGGCTTAATTCTAATCATTTAAATAAAAATAATAATATAATAATAATTCTAAACATTAGCATCACATGTGAACCTCCTAGATTTTTTAATAACCAATGAAAATTGCCTACCTGTTAGCACCTATCCTTCACTGAAAACATTCATCTCTGCCTAAGTGTGTTGTTAGTAAAGAAAGAGTTCTCATCCTCCTTAATCTGTAGCTTTCTGTTCATTATAAATACATGTATTTCATGGCTATGAAATCTATGAATTCTTTAAAATCTAAGCTGTTCTCTGTTTATCACTTTTCTTCCATATTACTGAAGCCATTTGGCTGGCTTTTGGTGGTATTCTAAGCATTTATTTAAACGAAAGATACTTTATCACATTGGAAATATGAAATCTTCTAATCCATATCTACTAGTTAAAGTTCAATTTTTTTTTAAGTTCTGGTGTAGCTAACATACAATGTTGTATTAGTTTCAGGTGTAAAATACAGTGATTCATTAATTCCATTATATTACTCAGTGCTTATCTCCCCTTCACCTATTTCACTCATCCTTCCAACTACCTCTCCTCTGGTAACTTGTTTGTTCTCTATGGTTAAGATTTTTTGGTTTATATTCTAAGGAATAGATTAGAGGGAGGAAAAGGACTGAAGATAGCTCACTGAAGGATGCCTATACTTGAGATTTGAGAAAAAGGGATGATAAATGGTTTGTCAGAGAGTTTAGAAGAGCATAAAAGTCCAGCAATCTCAACTTAAGAGTCCCATCACACATTCTTGTATATATTTGTGGGGAAGAAGGAGGAGGTGAGGTTAAGGGATTATATATACAAATATACATAAAATTGAAATATGACAAAAGAGAGACAAGATAAATATTTTTAACTTAAAAGCTGTAACATTACCAGGCCACATGCATTTCCCTTCTTCATCAGAGATATAGAATAGGGTAATATAATTTATCTTATTCACTAGTCTAGTACTCAAAGGGCTAGTTTTGATTGCACAAAGGTTTCTAGGCTAGAGTTCATTACTTTTAATGTAAGGCACTAAGCCTAAAATAAAGGAAAGGTATCTAAGCAAAAGGTTTTCATCATTATTCCTTAAGCCTTAATTACCCTCCTTTAACACTGTCTGAGAAGACTAGCTATTTTTACTCAGAGATCTTCTAGCCAAATATGCTCTAATTACCTTGCCCTGAATAGACTCTGCTCATCCCTATTTATATAGTGCTTTGAACATTTAAAATTTGCCAGTAGTTTTTAAAAGATGGCATAATACTATATCACTCCAATTTAATTAAACGCAAATGTGCTTTTTTCATTCCTAACAAAATGAACACAACTAAATAGGACTTGCAAGTTCTACAGAAGTAATAAAACAGGCATTGTTTGTGTATCAGAGTCACAGTTTTTTAGAGTCATAAAATGTGTTTAATATCATTATTTCCATGACAGAAAGAAAATAAGTTTTGCAATAATGTATGTCACATTTGTTCAAAAAGGACAACCATTTCCTTGAGATAGCCTCAGACTAGATGTGTCTCTCAGCTACATTACTATGAATAACCTTTCTGAGGAATGATGCTGTAACAATTTCTCTAGCACCCCCAGGAGAAAACATCTCCCTCAAATAGAGAACTGAGTAGACTACACAATTGCAAATGACATGCCAATTCATCATATGTCATTAGATCTTAACCACTTTTTCTCTGGTTATGGTACCATTTAATTACAAAGCAATCTAGATTTTTCCAAAGAGAATATTGCAGAAATGATGAAAAACTATATTAAGATATAAGAAAATAACCCCAAGATTCAATAGCAAAGTAAACAGCATAAATGTATTGGTTCAGAGAAAAAAGCAAAGGGCTGCAACACAAAAAGTACATAACAGATTTACTAAATACATGTTAAGGCATATTGAAAGCCCACTGTAAAAAACCACACAAGAAAAAATGTTCTCTGTCATGATCGTGGAATTTAGGAGGAAAAAAAATAATAGATAAGGGATCTTGAGCCTTGTTCTACAGCAACATGCTGCTGGAATTATGTAGGGAAGATATGGGCTCCCCTAATGCCAAAGTGAAAAATGGCCAAGTCTTTATTATTATTAACACAAACCATACATATGCAAAATCATGAAAAAGAAATGCTTTTATTTATTCAAGATATCATAATACTCATACAAGTGTTTGTGCACAAATTTAAGACGCTTTTGAAACATGGCTACAACACTCTAATTCATAGGTAGTGAAAATCCATTCACAAAAAATGTCTTTATAACCATGACTATGTTGTAGAGAATAAAAAAACTAAATGAAGTGTGGTGTCTGCCTTAAAAACCATATAACTGTGAGAGAGATGGCTCTATCTGGTAAATATTAAATATAGTATATTCAAGATAATTAATAGTAAATCAAAATTCAGTGACATTTTATTATGTACCATCAAGGGTTTATTGACCCCAAGGGACACTCATCTGATTCACTTAGAACCTGTTCACTATCCTATGGATTATCAAGGCCACTAGAACTCTTGTTTATTTCCCCCTTCTGGTCATTTTACTATCATCACCTTCACCAGAGTGTGCCATGACAATCAGTTTTGTTTGGGTTTTGGTTTTTATTTCTTTTCTTTTTTTCTCTTTCTTTCATTTTTTTTCTTTTGATTTCTTTTTTTTTTTAATTTTTATTTATTTATGATAGTCACACAGAGAGAGAGAGAGAGAGAGGCAGAGACATAGACAGAGGGAGAAGCAGGCTCCATGCACCGGGAGCGCGACATGGGATTTGATCCCGGGTCTCCAGGATCACGCCCTGGGCCAAAGGCAGGCACTAAACCCCTGCGCCACCCAGGGATCCCTGATTTCTTGATTACAGTTACAGTAAAAAGAAGTTGCTACATAAAAGTTTTGCAACTACCAATAACATTAAAAAGGTAAATATCATCTGTAAATATCAATTATCTACCATAGCTGTCCCCTAAAAACAGGTAACAAAAATTAATAGAATGGAGTGGTAGAAGGTGTTTGTTCATTTCAACATCTATATACTTTCTATGGTATCTCTGATGCCTCTTGTTTATATATTCACCGAATTCTGCATATCTCAGTGATACATGGAAGCAGCAGCATTAACGTGATAACACTACATCAAAAAACATAATTCTGACAGCTATCTTTTTAAAAAAAAAATTAGTTTCTGGGGTACAATTTAGTGATCCAAACACTTCCATGGTGCTCATCATAAGTGCAGTGCTTAATCCCCATCACCTAGTTCACCCATCCCTCCCACCCACCCTTCCCTCTGGTGACCATCAATTTGTTCTCTAAGTTAAGAGTCTGTTTCTTGGTCTCTCTCTCTCTCTCTCTCTCTCTCTCTGTGCCCCTATGCTTGTTGGTTTAAAGACTTTTTAAAAATTAAAAGTGATAAAATAAAAGTAATAAAATGAGAAGCTGGAGGATTCTATTGCATCACTCCCCTTCTGATTCTTACTGTCCTGAGGAAATTATTTTTAATTCTTTAAGCTATTTCATCCTGTATTTACATACATATTTCTTTTTTTAAATTTTTATTTATTTATGATAGTCACAGAGAGAGAGAGAGAGAGAGAGAGAGAGAGAGAGAGAGAGGCAGAGACACAGGCAGAGGGAGAAGCAGGCTCCATGCACCGGGAGCCCGATGTGGGATTTGATCCCGGGGCTCCAGGATCACGCCCTGGGCCAAAGGCAGGCGCTAAACCGCTGTGCCACCCAGGGATCCCTACATACATATTTCTAAATAACATGCATACTCTTCAATAATCCCTACCGTTTATTATAGGTCTTGGCAGAGTATGCAGTATATACATGTTGTTTACATGCAGCAGTGACCTGGCCAGTTCTTCAGGAATCTTTTGTTTTGGATGGTCAGTTTTCCCAGAGAGGAATCCTTCAATTTCTTGATTAGATGGTAAGTCTGGTGGCTAATTTTCTGCCTGGTGTTCTAGCTGCTTATACTAATTACATGAAATCTTTTGTGTACCTGTTGCTTATAAAAAGTTCATTATGTCAGGAAATTTATTTTTCCATACATTTTGATAATTACAAAGAACAGCAATCTGTGATGCACATTTTTATTTATTAATGTATTTTGTATTTATAATTCTCATAGCTTCTGCACAGTATGTTTGTATATCTTTATTTCAATTAATAGTTTAGAAAGATAATCAATAGTTCCAATAAAATAAAAGATTTTTAGATATAAAAGAAACCTTGAATACCTTCTGGATCAGCTCCATTATGTTCAAAATTGAAACTTAGGAATAAATTCATAGATATCCTAAGAATCCCAGAATGGTATTTTCCCTCAAAAAGAGGGCACACATACTACACTAAATGTTTTTTAAGTGGGTATATTTTTGTCCCAATGAAAACCTTTTTGGAAGCCAGAGCAACTAAGTGTTTTAGAAACACCTACAAAAGGAAATTCTTCTGCAATAAAAACATTTTTTACAGTATCCTAATTGTTAGGATGCCTTCCCCAAACATATACAATAGGAGTGCCTGGGTGGTTCAGCTGGTTAAGTGTCTGCCTTTGGCTCAAGTCATGATCCCATAGTCCTGGGATGGGACCCACATTGGGCTCCCCGCTGAGCTCTCTCTTGCTATCTGTTGCTATCTTTCTCTCGAAAGAAGAAAGAAAAGAAAAGAAAGAAAAAAAAAGAAAAGAAAAAGAAAAAGAGAAAGAAAAAGAAGAAAGAAAGAAAGAAAGAAAGAAAGAAAGAAAGAAAGAAAGAAAGAAAGAAAGAAAAAACAAGCAATAAAAGTAAATGAGGTAAGAAAATCAAGTAGTTTAGAAAATGCAGTCTCAAAGGACATGGAAGCTTTAATGCCTTACCCAGGCTTTGGCCTCTGCCCTATATATTGACTCAGAAATATTAAGAAAACTAAGAGAAGTACATTTACAACAAGAAATGCTTGTTCCTCAGTTCAGATGACTAAAGTTGCTCTTCTAAGAAATCAGTTTTTAGTGTCTTCCACTCAAGGCAATAGATTCATAGAAAACAAATTACAAAAAAAGCAACTTAGTCTTTAATTTCAGCTGCAGGTAAAAAAAAAAAAAAAAAAAAGAAAGTGAAATCTCAATGATTCATCATTCCCATTCATCAACAATATCTACCAAGTCTTTTCTGGAAGCTCAAAGTCCTGACAAGCATTGAGGTTTTTTTTTTCCCCTGGAACTCAGGGCTATTGTGCCTCCACTCTCAACCAGGCACTAAGCTTTGCCAAGAAACAAAACTATGCATAGTAACACTAACATCAGAGGGTTATGTCAATCATTGAATGACAGTGAATGTAGTTATCAGTCACATAAGCACTTCAGAAACCTTAGTTCCTATTCCTCCTTTTTAACCAGACTTATTGCACCCCACTTTCATAATAGCACTTTCCTGTTATTGTCACTTAGTTCCTTTCACTATGAATGTTTGTGTTGTAAGAACTCTACATTCTTTATCTTTGTATCTGGGCATTTAGCATAGTAACTGGTACAGAATAAGGACTCAAGTGAATCGACCATATTGACAGAGTCCATTCATATCTGAATTAAATGGTACAGAAGCAGCAGAATGTAACAGTAAAATGGATATTGTTCCACTCACCAGGAAATCTGCCATAACCAATTTACTTTGGGTAAATCACTTAACCTCTCTGAACATCATTATCTCCCTTGTGAAATGAGAGGTTTGGGTAAAATGATCTCAAAACTCCCTTCCGAAGCCAAAATTTTATAATTCTATGACTGTGACTCTAAACAGCCCAAAAGTTATGAGGGTCTACAATTCATAGTTTTATAATATATGAACTTAAAGAAGTGTCCTAGGAAGAGAGATTAAAGACAGAAGGTGAAAGCCAAGAAAGTAGTAAATGATAACATTTCAGGCTTGATTTTATTTCCTCACATTAAACAACACTGCAGCTGCTACCACCTCCACTGTTAGCAGCAGCTGCCATTTACTTACTTTCAATGAGTGCCAGGCACTGTGTTAAATTTTTATGTATATCTTATCACTTCATCTTCAGGAGAATTCCTCAGAATAATTACTATCATTATGCCGAAGGAAACTGAGGCTCAGAGTGGTAGCACAAAGTCACACTGATTGGAGCTGGATGCCAAAACCCATCATTAAGAATCCATGTTTCTAGATATCTAGATATCTATAAGCTTTCAAATACTATATAAATAAAATCACCACTACAAACATCTAAGTATTGACTTCAAACCAGTAAGAAGAAATGACTCACATGGTACTCTTTTCTAAACCAAAATACTCCTAGTATTCCTAAGTGTTCTAAGTCTTAACTGTATGAGCTAATTTGAAAAACTTTGATGATTACAATTATCTTTCTAGTGTGCTACTACTTTTAAAGTTATTAAATTCATATAAAAATGATCAGATGTTTTAAACTTGAATTTCTAGGTTCTGTAAGATTTCATCAGACATATCTGAACTACATTAAAAGTAGTATATATATAAGTATTTATACTACTAAGTCACTTCCTGGATCAGAATACATCATATATGGTAACTGATCTTGCTTAAAGGAATTCATTTTTTATTTTTTCCCAGTTCAGTGGTGCATACTGCATTGTGATATTTTGGTCTTTCATAAGATTGAAAGTAAAATAATTTGGAATGAATAATTATTAATGAATAAAAAAGCCTATTCCATGTATAAGAACTAATTCCTAATATTATCCAAAAGGAATTTAGAATATAAGGAAAACCTCTTTGTTCCAATATAATCCACAGCACATCGACTAATATCAACTAAGAGATTGCTCCTCTGGAAAGAAAGACTTCTCGACTTGATAAAATACATAGAAATTAATAAAAATGTCAAATTTATTTCAGGGTCTGCCACTTGATAACAAATATCAAAGAGCTAGTTCTTGTCTTTAATGAGGAGAAAGAAATGCTAAATAGTCATGATTAAAATTCTGTTCCAGTTAAAAATGTGCTTATTCTTCAAATCCATAAGACTCAATAAATTTTGATTAGATTTATTGGAGTCTACATAGTAATAATGGGAAATCATTAAAAGGAAGATTATAAAACATACTTGATTTCAATAAGCTCTTTATCAGTTAACATACCTAACCAATGTGTACATATTACATACATAAACACATATAATTAATATTAATGAAAGCATACCCATATTTCTACAAATAGATTTACATGTAAACTCATATGTAACTTTACTCTTCCTTAGCTCAATTACCACATTTATTTATTTATTTAGATTTTATTTATTTATTCAGGAGAGACACAGAGTGCGAGAGAGAGAGAGAAAGAGAGAGAGAGAGAGAGGCAGAGACACAGGCAGAGGGAGAAGCAGGCTTCCTGCAGGGAGCCTGACGTGGGACTCCAGGGTCCCTGGGATCACAACCCGGGCTGAAGGCGGTGCTAAACCACTGAGCCACCCGGGCTGCCCACTACATTTTAATGCTAAAGAAAAAATAGAAATCAATTAACACTAAGAAAAATGAAAGGGCTAAATTTTAACATTTTTTCTAAGCATGATTTAGAAGTTAAAAAAGATGGAATAAAAATATAAAACTGGGGAAAAAATATAAAACTGGTTTTCCAAATGTCATGAAAATAATACCTGTGAAACTCACAGGACCTTAAAATAAACCAAGCCTGCAAGGTAAGGTGCTTTTAGGGATTTTATTTTCCGTTCCGGGAGATACTGCAATAATCACTGTATAGTTAAGACTCTGAGATAGTGTAATCAGGAAATAAAATTAATGTAATAGTGATCACTGTCAGATCTACTAATACTGTAGCATGTAACTCACTGACATTAATAGAGATGCTCAGCCACAGATGAAGTGGCTAATCAGTTTTTCAGTTAAGCAAATCAATAGCCAACCTACACAGGGTTCTTTGGAATCTTTTGTTCAAATGACAAGGCTGCTGCTCTTTCTAAGCAAGTCTTTGTTGAACTGAGAGAGAAAAAGAGCAAAGGAATCTGCAAGAAGCTGCCAATGACAAAAGGGCAAAGAGTGGGAGGGGGAGAGAAGCATGAGGAACAGACTCAGAGAATCAGAAATCAGTGTACCAGAAAGACCAGGTGATAAAAGGAGAGAAATAGAACTCATATGATACAGAAAGACCAGAAAACCAAAGGGACGAGGGGGTGGGGGAAAGGGAGAGTGAGAAAACAAAGAATTTACACAACTTTGGAGTTAGGAAAGAAGGGCTGAAAGCAAAAATGCAAGGTGGTTATATACAATATAGCTTCCTTGTTAAGAGTATGAACTCCAACTTTAAATTCCACACTGGAGTTCCTTACCTTCTTTGTGCCACTTCACTCATATAAATGAGGTGATACCACAAAACATTAGGCAGGGGCACAGTGCTGAGAACATAAATAGCACTCATTAATATTTATTATTATGGTTTCTGATAAAAGGAAAAGAAACTGTATGTAGGTAACTGAGATATGGTGAATATATGATGGAACAGGTTGGAAAAGATACCTACATGTAACTAGAAGTTACTATATTTATACTCAAACAGAATCCCATTAAACATATTAGAATCCATATAGAAATTTATGTATGTTGCAATCTATGGTCCACCTTTGGATATGCCCTTTACATGGTAGAAGTAACCAGAGAGAGTACGCATGAATGTACAGGTGTGTACACAATGGAGAGAGGTGACAAGATGTATATGCTATGACTCATATGTACAAAAGTATAAAAAATAATTTCTTTTCTACAATTTAAGTAATTTTGCTATTACCCATCCATTTCTTCTAATAGTGATGGGTGGAACAGGGTTGAAAATTATTACAAATTTATCAACTAAAGGTAACTCAAGTACTTCTACTTAAAGCAATCTCTTTCAGATAAATAATCAATTTAAAAAAATTCAACCTTTTTAAAGGAAACTCTCTACTCCATCTTCTTTCTTAGGATGGCAACTAGTTATAAAGGAGGAGGTTGAGTGTCTCATAGTCATGGTGGAGGGGAAATGACTGCTGATTCATTTGTCATAGGCCAAGCAATTGATTGGTTTTACCTGAGACATTTGCCATTCCATCTAGTTACCATTTGTCTTATGCCTATGTCTACCGAGATTTTGCCAGTCTTTCTGGCTGACCCTGAAACTTGGTATAGCCTCTGGTTTCAAGAACCTCTGGTTTTGAGGTTCCAGGTACTCTGCAGCATCCATCCTCTCTTTACAGGTTTTGGCTAGTCTATCAGTGCTCTTAGAATTTCTCTGTCCCTTGAGAGACAGCTTTCTCAGGCAGTCCTGATGTTCTAAGGTTCTCTCCTGAAGCTAACTGGTTGTTGTTGTTGTTGTTGTTTAATTACCATCACTATCATCAACACCTCCCACTCTTCTTCTCTTAATTTTCAGCCTCTGAAAAGGTGTGTGGGGGGAGGGGGGTGAAGACACAAACTTATGGCTCTTCTCAGCACTGGAAAGGATTATATCCTCTAGTAGCAGAAATTGCCGACTTGTATGTGTATGTATATAACATACATGTAATCCTGAGCTTTTTTATGCCATTGCTTATAATGAAATTATGTACAGATTTTCAAATTTTGCTTTCAACACATCCTGAGGAGTTTCTAAAATTTAGAGCATCCCGATTTCTTTCAGCAAATCTAGACTGTCATCAGTATTCTTGTGGGGAGACCAAACAGAAAACAAAGCCCAACACATTTAAAGCTGAGAGTTAAAAAACATTAGACTTTGACTCAGTAATTCTACTTTTAAGGATTTATCATGTTGATAAATTCATATGAGTACAAAATGATGTATGGACAGGGTTATTCAGCACAGCATTATTTGTTAAAACTTAAGATCCGGAATTGAACTGTCTACCAATCAGATATGGCTACTAAGGCTGATAACAAAAATGAAGTACTTTTATATGTTCCAATATGGAACTAGAGCAAAAATATTATGTGAGAAAAGGTGTTACAAGAATGTACAATGAATCATTTAGGTACACAGAACTGAATGATAGAGAAAAGGAGTGGTGATGTGTTGGGGGAAAGGAGAGAGAGAGAGAAGATTTACATTAAATTATATCCTTTTGTATCTTTTAAATTTTATTACTGTACATGTTTACATCAAGAAAACTATTTTTAAAAAACCCAGAGCTGAACAAAACCCTTGATTTGAGGCTGTATCAATTCTCATCCTGAAATAATGCATGCCAATGATTCCAAGGGTGGATGGGGAAGTCCTGGAACAACAGGAATAAGGGAATGCTTGAAACAAAAATATACTGTTTTAATATCCCCCAAAGATTCCTCACATCACCATAGAAACTAGGCAAAGTTTCACTCTGATACACTTCCACTCCATGAATTTATGAGACTGGAAGAAGGTAAACTGGAACAATGCAATTTCATGCTGCGTGTTTCAGAAGGAGATTGGTTCCCATCAAACACTCAGGGTAGAAAGAATCCATGGACTGAAGGAAACACTCACTACAAGCCTTATAATCCATGGTGGAAGTTCCCATATACTTCAAAGAAGTTAGCAGTTTCCTGGAGTAATTCATCTCTTCTAGTAAGAGGATGAGGGGTATAATAGGGTGATAAATGCTAAAAGCTAAACTCTTCCTCACCAAAGGTGTTTTCCTTGCAGAAATGGAGCATCCCTCAATAGGCAGGACTTAGCAAAGATATATCTATCACACATGATTCACCAAAAACCTCACCCAGATTTGTGTGTACACCAAAACCCTCTCCCCTTTTTCTTGGCTATGAAAGTTATCTCCTGCAGATCTTAGTATCAATATGTCTCAGGGTAAATGAAAGCCACAGGGAAGGCAGAGTGAGACAAATATGTAAAAGGGGGAGAGAGGGGAAAAGTAGCTTAAAATGGAATTTTAAAAGACCAAAGATTTTGGCTGCTCAGAATTCTTTCTACTAGTCAACTTATAATTTCACAATAACAATAAAATCAAAGAAATAAATTAGCTTTTAATAAGTTTAATCATCCAAACTGGAGGCAAAACAGTCTAGTGATTAAGATTCTGAAACCAAATTAAATAGGCCCAAATCTCCAGAGAATCGTTTCATTTCAGATGGAAAACCATGAAATTATAACTACTGTGTAGAAATTATCTCAGAGGAACTTTTTTCTCTAATAAAAAAGAAAAACAATAATAATTCAACTGCAGATGAAATGAACAAAGTCAAGGACTACCAACCAGTTCCGCAGTGCTTTAAATAGCAACAAAACAGAACAAATTTCCTTCCCAACCATGTTCTTATCTTACAAGAAGCAGCATCTATTGGCCCAAGGGAAAAACAGTACATCAACACAAAAGCAGCCTGGCTGAAGGTAGTTGTGGCTGTATCTGCAGGAGCCCATCAACTGCCATAAGCCCACTTAATTCTACATAAACCCTTCCAAGCCTCCAACAGAGTATTATTTTCAAAAAGCAAGAAACAGATCAGTGCCATTTTCTCTCTAAAAAAATTATACACAATCAATGTTCTAAATATATGCTCTCAAAAATATTAGACTCCATTGTAGAAAAGTCACAGAAGAGTAAAATTATTTCTTGAAAAACAAGTGTAAAATGGCAAATTCCAAGAAGTATTTAACTTCAAATATAAAAAGTGAAATAATTCAAATCTTGAGATTAAATGTCAGGCTTGAAATTTTGATAAGCTTCAATAGTTTATTTAAAAACAAAAGATTTTACTATTAGAGATTGCATTCTGCCTATAAAGTTATTATTAAATTTAATTCTGGGTAGAGTGATGAACAGCAACAGATAAGCAATAAAGAATCTGAAAACAATACTTTATACCTACTTAGATCAAACATGTTATTTTTGACACATTTGAGATTGTTATTACATTTCATAAATGTCATTCAATAAATATTTATCAAGTACGCATTACACCAGGCTCTGGGAACACAGTGGTGAGCAAAAAAGACAAAGACCCTGACCTTATGCACTGTACAGTCTAGAGAGAAAGACAATTAAGTGGGTAATAATGCTGAAGTGTGTTAAGGCTAAGACGGAAATACAAAGTACTATGGGAACAGAAAGCACGTATACCAGACTAGCTTGGAAAGAGGGGAGAATGGGTAATGAGTGGTGAAGGAATTTAAGAAATCCTTCCCCAAGTGATTTAACATTTAAACCAAGACTTTAAGGATCACTAGGGCTTTTTCAAAGGGAAAGAGAAGGAAAGCTACAAGTAGAGAAAGCATTATTTCTAAGAGAAGAGGGGAGAATATAGTGCAATTATGAAATTAAGAGTAATTCATTTTTTTAGGAGAATGAATAACATACCCCCTTACTCATTAACTCTATTTGTTCATTCATTCAATTAGCATTTACTGAGCTCTGATAAAGTTATATATATATATACATATGCATGTGTATATATATATATCCATATATATATATATATCCATATATATGTATGAATTCACAAAATGGAGACCACCACAGTAGCCTAGTCCATATCATAAATCAAAATGTAAGTCAGCCTGCACTTCTAGGAGACATTTCACTGTCAAGAAAACCTAACATATACCATACACGGTCCTCCAGCTCAGCTTCAGCCAGTTTACCAAGCCCTAGAAAATAGGGCCTGCTTGCCTCATAAGAAAATTCCGCATCTCCGAGCTAATCATGCCATTTCTGAACTATCTCTTCTAACGGCCCATAAAACTCACTCTTAACTCAAATCCCTCCAGAATAGTGTTCCACTGCTTGTGAGGCATGGTATTCCTCCAATCCATGGACTATTTTCCTTTGAATAAAGGACATCAAACTTATAGCTGAATTGTTTTAGTTTCGTCATTTGACACCTCCCCTTACTTAGCAGTCCTGTTCAAACAAGGGAGATTATCATTATCTTTTTCAAATTATAAAACCCAAATAAAAGGAAAGCAATATATGGGGTCTTTCTCACTGGGATAATTCCATTTTGCTCTATTCCTTTGAAAAATAATTTTTAAAAAATACTGTAAAACTGAATGAAGTCCCTATGAAGGAATTAAGTTTTCAAATAACTAGGATCTATTTTCCTATTTTTCTTATCCCAATGCCTCTAAAATTTCAGAGTATGTACACCGTACAGTCCAGTAGGTCAGAAATCTAACATGGGCTCACTGAGCTAAAATCAAGGTCGTCAGCAGGGCTGCACTCCTGGAGGCTACAAGCGGAGAATGTTTTCTGGAGAATGTTGACTTTTTCCAGCTTTCAAACTCTGGCCACATTCCTTGCTTTTGCCTCCCCTTTTCCATTTTTAAGGATTTTTGTAATTAGATTAAGTCTAGCAGCATAATCCAGGCTAATCTGGATTAAGGTTAACTGATTAGCAACCGTAATTCCATCTGCTACCTTAATTCTCCTCTGTCATATAACATTATATACTGGAAGTTCTGGCGATTAGGATATATATATCTTTGGGGAGACATGATTCTGCCTGCCACAGTACATTACACAAATATTTAAGGTTATGGAATGTACACAACACTGAGGACGCTGCAATGGTGGCCCCTCTCCCTCTGTGATTAATATCTGCTAGAATAGGTAAGAAATGTGTACAAAATCATACTGTCAAGGGAAAAACCGATCCTAAAAGTACTTCAAAGTAGTAATTGGATGAGAAGTGAGAAAATGATATAGAAATGAGAAAAAATATTTTTAACTCAAAGGGAAGATGGCATATGAAGATCTTAAAGCCCTGGTAGGATCTGTAACAGGAGGAGATAAGTATGGGGTGATATTTCAGGTGGGAGCTTTGTGTAACCAAATGGAAGGAAGATTAAAAAAAAGAAGAAAGACAACACATTTCACAAGTCCCAGGGGGGCAGGGAGGGACTAAAGAACACTCAATAGGAAACAGTAGGAACTGAGAATTTCACGGAGAAAGTGGTCAAAAATTCAACTGTGACAGAGATGAAGAAACACAAAGAGAAAAGGGCCACTGGGGTTTTAATTAATGTATCACTGGAGATCTTCAAATAAGCACCTAGTCAAGTGCTGGTGGCAGAAGCCAGATTGCAGCTCTTACAGAGTGGGCTGGCAGCAAATGTAAGTGATTTTTTTTTTATAAATCTTAGTTTTAAAAAGCAAAATACTTTTTAAAAAGAATTTTGGGGGAGTACCTGGGTGGCTCAGTCAGTTAAGCATCTGTCTTTGGCTCACGTCATGATCTCAGGGTCCTGGGATTGAGCCCATGTCAGGCTCCCATGCTCAGCAGGGAGCCTGCTTCTCCCTCCCTGTTGCTCATGGGTGCTCTCTCTATATATAAATATAATATAATATAATATAATATAATATAATATAATATAATATAATATAATATAATAAATATAATATCTCAAATAAATAAAATAAATCTTAAAAAAAAAAACTGGGAAGACAGTAAAATAAAAGGTTTGGTAGTAATCTGTATGCCAAAGGGAAGAAGTCAATGAAACCAGACAGATAAAGATGAATAAGAATAAGACAATCAGATAAAACACACAGGCTGCAACTCTCAAGGCAATATCTGAGAGCAAAGAACTTTATAATAAGGTTGCTGACAGGGCAGACCAGGTGGCTCAGTGGTTTAGCACCGCCTTCAGCCCAGGGCCTGATCCTGAAGTCCCGGGATCAAGTCCCACATCAGGCTCCTGCATGGAGCCTGCTTCTCCCTCTGCCTGTGTCTCTGCCTCTCTCTCTCTCTCGCTCGCTCTTTCTCTCTGTGTCTCTCATGAATAAATAAAATCTTAAAAAAAAAATAAAAACAAAGTTGCTGACAATACCAATTAACAATCTATTCTATTCTAAAATTTTAATTTGGGTGGAAATTATGAGGCAAGATTCACCCAACCTCATTTTATGCATAGATTGGGTTACATCCATTGATGTCTCCGTTCTTACCAGATTCAAACATGAAATTTCCTAAGAAATTCCACAAGCAAAATCACACAGATTTTGAGGCAAAATCAGAACTCCAAAAGAAGTTCCACAGTAGTAATGGTCACCACCCACAACATAAGAAAATAAAACCTAAGGTTTTTTCTTGAAGTTTTACTGGTGGTTCCTTTTAGAAGAAGAAATATATGTTAACTGCTTGAATTCTTAGAATATAGGCTTCCAGAGTTTGTTCTAAACCTATGACAATAAAAACATGTGTTTGCAGAGCACTGGAACAATCTAGTGATTTAAAGACACAAATTGTTAAACAGGAATCACAGGCCCTAGAAGCTTACATTATTTTAACTGTTTCTCTTTGAAGATAGGCCAAAATAAGATTTTTAAAGGATTTCCAACAGAATACATAAAAGATGAAAAATAATAAAATATAGAAAAATTAATGTTTTTCATTTTCTAGTAATTTTACTTAGTAAAATCAACTATAAACTACACTACCTATTAACAAACATCCATAGAACATTCTACTTTCCTTAACCAACTGTGATTTTTGATATTTAGCCTTATGTAAGTGAACCTAATCCTAACTGATACAAGGTGCATGCATAATCCTAGCAATGCCACACCTGGCATATACTCTAAAATCTAGACCAGTGCTGTCCAACAGAGTTTTCTGTGATGATGGGAATATTCTGTATCTTTGCTGCCCAACCCAGTGGCCACCAGCCACTTGAAATGCTTAACATTTAAAACAGAATTTCATATTTTATTTAATTTCAATTAATCTATTTTTTTAAAAGATTTTATTTATTTATTCATGAAAGACACAGAGAGAGGCAGAGATGCAGGCAGAGGGAGAAGCGGACTCCCCGCAGGGAGCCCAATGCAGGACTGGATCCTGGAACTCTGGGACCACACCCTGAGCCAAAGGCAGACACTCAACCGCTGAGCCACCCAGGCGCCCCTAATTTAATTAATTTAAACTTAAAGAGCCACATGTGACTGGCTAGTCGTTGTATTACTATAGCTCTAGCCATCAAGGAGCATCAAAATTGAGTTAATTTAAGATGATATAGAGTTCCTAAGTTATATATAACAATATAGTAAACTGCTGAACATTATTTTCATTTCATAAGGTATATGCCTTTAATTACATTTTGCTAAAGTAATTTTATATCTATCTTGAACCATACATGTAAAAACCTAGAAAATGTTAGGTGTTAAAATAAAAACAACTTGACAGTGAGTCTATAACACTTTTCACTTTAGTACAAATAACTATCTTTATTTTATATTATTTTATTTTATTTTATTTTAAGATTTATTTATTTATTTATTCATGAGAGACACAGAGAGAAACAGAGAGGCAGAGACACAGGCAGAGGGAGAAGCAGGCTCCATGCAGGGAGCCTGATGTGGGACTCGATCCCGGGTCCCCAGGATCATGCCCTGGCCTAAAGGCAGACGCTAAGCCACTGAGCCACCCAGGGATCCCTATCTTTATTTTATTAATTAGATATCCAAAGCTCTTTAAATGTGAGAAAATTTAAATATCTTTTACATTTCTTTTTCATTCATATGTTCTCTTAACTCAAAGCAAAATTCTTACCCAAATTTCAATAATATTACTTCCTAGCATGCAATGAAAAATTTTTAATTTGTTTTAAAAACCAGTAGACACTTTTCTTCTCCACTGCTAACCACCTTTGTGTGAAGAAGTATGAGTATTATAGATTGTAAAGCACAGCTCTTAGCCTATTAATAAACTAGAAAATTCATAACAGAAAGGCATCTCAAAAAAGGTCATTAAATTTGTATCCTCATCCCAGAGAGGATGTTAATTGCCCCTGGAAGTATTTGTCTATTTTCTTCTCCCCTTTCCCTTCACACAGAATTAATCTGTGTGATCTTAAAAGTATTTTATGTGATAAATATCCTTCTCATACAGCACTAATAGTAGGTCATGATGGTTTCAAAACTGTCTCTACTCTAGACCTTGAAATTCTCAAGGGCAAGGGAGACCTCAGAGGGGTACTATGGCACTGAAACAGAACAATCCAGAGGCAGCACAAAGGAATTTGCTCTTGAGAGCAGAGAAGCAGAAAAGGAGTAATGTAATCACAGCCCACTAATCCCACATTTCTGTCCAGAGCTGGCCTTGGTTACCATCTGCTTTAATTCAATTCATCCTATAATTCATTTTGGGGTACATTCCTATTTGTTTAAATTTGTTTGAGTTGTAAGATCATATGCAAATTAGGGAATAAATCAGATAATAAATTTAACTATATGATAGATTAATCCTAAATAAAGCTTTTAAATCACTTTGGTTAACATTACACAAGCTGTTGAGCACAGTATTCTACTGTTTCTGGTAAGATTATCTAATAACTGCAACCTCTGTACAACCCTGTTGTTTTAAATAATTTGTATAGTCAATTAGGTATTATATAAATACCACCCACAACCTTAAAAGAAAGAGAGTCGTGAGCAGGTGAAGAATCACTTTTAAAGTTGTGAAAAGATGTCATTTTTAAAAACTCATTCTGAATGACTTACTTTTAGAATTTAACTGCTGTCAAACTAAAATGACAACTCATTAGTTATCTGAATTCCTAATTTTTGTTTCAACTTGAGGACCAACACTATATTTTACGTAAGGCATGAGCTAGTCTTGCAACAGTAGGTAAATATAATAGCAGGTGACACCAGAAATTTAAGTGGAACCTGAAGAGAGTCAAAATCCTGGTAAGACTACCCAAGCGAAGAATCAAGACCAGCACCCATTCACCATCATTTAATATACCTATTCACCTATTACTTCCACCCAATAATCCAATTAAGACCTAAGGGTTAATTAGGGACTAACTGGAACTGTAGCCTTCTCCATTGATAAACTACAAAATATCATATGCCTTTTATCTGAGGCAATGGGACAGAACAGAGAAACACACAAAGTTATACAACTGACTTCTCTTAACCAAATACTACATTGGTATCCAAAGTAACCACTTTTTATGTGGGTTTTACATTATAACTCTGGCTTTCAAAAGATATATGAAAAGCTGCCACTCCAAAAAGGACTGTGAATTTCCACAGCAATTCCAAACTTTAAAGTACTATTTCTGAAAGTGTGGTCTGAATCTACCTGCATCAAAATCTGAGGAGTTCTGAAAAATGCAAATTTCTAGGCTCCCAAGATGATCCCCAATCCCCAAACAATTTGAGGAGCGGAGGGAGCCCAGACGTGTATTTTTAACAAATATTCTCCCACATGATTTGGGGGCATGCTAAAGTTTGAGAATCACTGCCTAAGAACAAGCTATTCCTAGAACACATGCTATATGCATTAAGAAGCACTAGACAGGGATGCCTTCGTGGCTCAGCGGTTGAGTGTCTGCCTTGGGCTCAGGTTGTGATCCCGGGGTCCTTGGATCAAGTACCACATTGCGCTCCCTGCATGAAGCCTGCTTCTGCCTCTCTCTGTGTCTCTGCCTCTCTCTCTCTCTCATGAATAAATAAATAAAATCTTTAAAAAAAAGCACTAGACATATGGATATAACCCATACTTCCAAGATACAGTCCCTAGGTCCGAGCGCACTGGCATCAACTCAGAGCTTGTTAGAAATGCAGAAGCTCAGGCCAAACCCAGCCCTGCTGAATTAGAATGTGCATTTTAACAAGACCCCCAGGTGATTCATATTTACATTAAAGCTTGAGTTGTACTGGTCTAGAGCAGTTATTCTTGGATGCAGGTGTCCTAGGGCACCTTATATCAGTAAACAGCAAAGTATATTAAGGATATTGTGGTAAACACCTGAAATACACTTTATAATAAAACAGGCAAAGCCACTGTTGAAATACAGAGGAAAAATTCTGAATATCTGAATATCTTTTGGTGAATTTTAAAACTTGTATGATAGTACCATTTCCCATCCTATTCCATTAATAAGCACATTAATTACAAAAGACAAAAAAGTCATTCAAAATACAACTGAGAACAGACAAAAGCTAGGAAAGAGAAATTAAATAAACAGTAATGGTTTGTGATTTGCTGGGGCCCCAATTTAAGACTCACTGAAGGTATAAAGAATAACCAAGACCTTATTCATTTAATTTAGCACATTCTAAAAGTTGTTTTCCAATATGCGAGTGCACTTGAGGTTGGGATATAGTTTCTTATATAATAAAAAGACTTGTGGAAAAAATACAAAACAAGAGACAGTCTTCCTTAAATCTTTCTGTTTTTTTTAACAAGGTGGGGAACAAATCAGAGACTGGGCTACAGGCCACAAGGATACACCTGAACACTAGATAGGCAGAATGGGAGTTCATAAGCATATATAAATATTATGCTTCCTGGGATAATATCATGTGGTCTTATAAATAATACTCTGCATAGAAATGACAACTTATTTTCTTAGTCACAGAAGAATATTAGTCATAAAATATATTGCTAGTTAATGACCGTATTACCATTCAACTATGGGAATACTACCTACATATTCAACTTATTCATAAAACATACTATGCAGGTTTGATATAAATACTTTTTAAAAATCTCTTTGGAGAACTGATCTCTAAGCACTCCTTTAAGCACTAACTGATTTCAGAGCACTTACTTGAAATATTATTAATGAGAATATAAGAAGTTTTATGTTTTAATTTGTGCTTCTGCAGGTACTCACAAATTAACATGGTATTTGCAAGAGTTGCACACAGGGGCTAAAGAGTATTTACCAATATTCAGGAATTCATAAACCTCTGTGTTTTGTCTATATTAGTGGATAATTCTGCATACATGAGAAGGAAAAATAAGTATAGTTCAAAGAATTTTTTATATTTGCTTTAATTTGTATTTTTATAAAATTATATTCAAATTTTGAAAAAATATCTGAAATATTAGTCAGTAAATTGCTCCCAAATGTATTATTAAAAGCTTATTAACAAAATAATATAATTAAAATAAAACTAGGCATAATCAACTACTTGTTAGAGTACTTAAAAGTTTTAAATTTAAACTCAGAATACTGAAGATTAGAATATAGGTGAGATCTATTCTTACAGAGGAAACTGAGAGCTTTGCTTAAATGTTTGTTTTTATAAAGTATCATAAATGCATGAAAAAGTTAGAATTAGCACTCAGCTTTCCAAGATCACCCTGCTAATCTCTGCTGGAGCCAAAACCAGAGTTCCCATCTCCTGACTCCCAATCTAGTGATATTTCAATTTCAATTTAGGAAGATTTATAAAATCTTTTATTTATAAAATTCATCTTACATGTGATATTTAGGTTTATACTTGCAATTTTTTACCTGTAGATAATTCATAAATAGCAGGAAGAAAATGGCTAAAGACTTGATCTGCTTAAAGTCCTTGCTTGATATCATTCAAATTCAAAACCTCCAAAAATAGACAGGATCATGCTTTGTACCATAATTGTTTGCCCTTAACTGTTTGATACCCAGCACTGCAAACTTTCAAAAAAATACATCATGCCTTTTGGCATTTTAACAAAAAGAAGTGTTCAAAGCAAGTATAAGTCCAAGACATTACTGTTAGCTACCTTAAAAATACAGTCACAACGTCTGACAAGATATATAATAATAGTGAAAGACAATCCAATCATTCAACATATGGGGGAAGAAAATGCATGGTAGGAATCCTGAATAATGCAGAATTGCTATGTCAAACATAGTCTCTACAGCACCTAGAAGTTTATTAGAAATGAAGAATCCCTGGCATCACTTCAGACCCAAGAAATTTGAACCTACAATTCAACAAGATCTCCTCATGATTTGTACCCATATTAAAGTTTAAACATCAATGGACTAGCAGGTTCATCACACCTGCTTATACATGACAAGAACCATCATTTATAGTTATCAATTATTACACATGTTGTACTCCTAGACACTAGGTGTAATTTCATTTACTTACCAAAGCTATTATATTCCCTGTCTTGTAGATGATGGAATTAGGGGTCAGAGAGGTTAAGTAACATGGTCATGGTTTTCAAAAGCTAATAAGCAGTAGATCCCAAATACAAATTCATGTTATTTCATTTTATACATTCCCTCTCTATCCAACAGCCTCATGAAATAAGAAGCACTCTTAACTACTACTTGTCAGTGTCAGGAAGGTTTTAAGAGGTACTAAAAAGGAAGTAAAGCAACAGTATCTTGACATTTTCTATGGGATTCTCTTTGGTTAATCAATGTACTATTATGCTGGGTTTAATGATGAGAGGTAGATACAGAAGGTTTTAAAAGAGTGAGAATCTAGTTGAAGAAACACAACTTGCTCACATAAACTAACAGGACAATCAATTAAAATTAAAATAGAAAAAATTAAAATATCAACAAATGCAAAATGATCCTTCATAAACCAAATTAATAATTTCCAAGAAAATTATTAAATTTCATTTTAATATAACATGTATTAGCTACCTAATAAGTGATAAGATTAACTTAGGCATTGAGGATCTAAAATTAATGTTTAAAAAATAGACTCTGAGGTTAGAGACTAAGAGACAGAATACAAATGTTTAAGTATAAAACAAAAAGATAAACATGTGTACACAAAATGCCGCATAAACAGTTAATTCCATCATGTCTCACAAAGAAGAAATCTAGAAAAAGTTTAGTAATGTCTTTGAGAAATGACAGATTTGGATTCCATGGACATTCCTTATCCTATCTATAAAACAACGGAGTTAAGAGATCAGTAATCTCTGAAAACCTGGGACGTCTGGGTGGCTCAGTGCTTGACCAATCTGCCCTCAGCTCAGGGTGTGATCCTGTACTCCTGGGATCGAGTCCGACATCGGGCTCCCTGCATGGAGCCTGCTTCTCCCTCTGCCTATGTCTCTGCCTTTCTCACTTTCTGTCTCTCATGAATAAATAAATAAAATATTTTTTTAAAAAAATCTCTGAAAACCTGTCAGATTCTATGCATGAGCCTCAGGAGGATGAATGGCTGCAAGACTGCAACCTACTTCAATTAAAGCACCCAGTATATGGTGTGTGAGTGTGTGTGTGTGTGTGTGTGTGTGTGTGTGTGTGTGTAAAGGAGATTTTGTTGGCTTTATGAGAAAGTCTGAAAACTTTAAAAATTCTATCATCATGTAATTATGTACAACAAATTATGCTTACCTCAAAACATGTCTAGTCTTCTAGAAAACTGTATCAACTGCTAAGGCATCTCTAAAGTAAGAGATCATTCCAAGGAAATAAAGGGCCATAAATGCTATAGAAAGGGAAAACACTGTCAGAGCATCTTGTCCTCTGGATGCCTTTGAAGCTACAGTTTCTACTTCCCAGTTCTAACTGGGACTTGCCCCAGAGCTCTGGACAGTAGATGCTATACCAGAACAATAGAAAAAGGTGCTGCTTGAAAAATCTCTCCGAGATATTTGGAGTATAAGACAGGAAAGATTTAGGATCTACATAGTACATTCTAACAAATCTACTTTTTTGGAGGGTAGGAAGAGCTGATTTTTGCTAAGATACTACAGAATGCAACGTACTTCTAAAGAACTCCAGAGAAAGCAACACACATCTGCCATAGAAGGAATTCTGCACACTAGGAGGGTTCACAGAGGTCCTGTGTTGTCAAGAGACAGTGCTCTCAGCACAAACATCAAATGGCAGGGACCTCCCAGGAGGCAGAGGTGAACATTATCAAACTGCTATGGCTGCAAAAGCATGAGAACCAGGGCAGAAGAGAAAGAAAGAAAGATAGATGCATCGGACCAATTAGTTCCTGACTATACAAGCAATGGGGTGAATGTTGATAGGGAAGAATCAGAAAAATACCAAAAACCATTTGAATATCCCTGTACTATGATTTTGCCCTCATTATTGGTGGGAAACACAATTTGGGGATTAGTAGGTAATAGAGGGAATAGCACTGTTGAAAAATACAACAAGGAGACACAATTGCTTTGTTCATACTTGATTTTTTAGAGGAGAAAATTTTCTAGTATTATCATTTCTATTGCAGGGAGTTCAGTTCTCAGAACTATTTTGAAAATCATGAAAAATCACTTGTCTGCAATTCTTTGAAAATATTCCATAGAGTGGAACAAACAACATGAATGGCACTCTCCTGACTTTATGATGAAAGTCAGAGATCAGGCCAAATCCTCTTTAATGTAGCTCTTGTATTTTTTCTTTTCCCAACATGACTCCTAATTAGACTTACAATATTTTTATCACTCTTCTGAAAAGGATCCTTGTGAGTTTTTTGTTTAGTATCAGTAACTAAATGCAAGACCTTGGACAAACATTTAAGACAAATTAATGTGAAGAAGTAAAGAAATATCAATCTCTATTTTCAATTCAACTAAATATTATTCTGGAAATGTTCCTGGATAACAGTGTTCTTGATGCTGAGTATTTCAACATCATCTAATGGGCTAGCTCATGGCTCATTTCATATGAAGAAATTTAAAAGTCCATTTAAATAGACTGTAGATTTCCACAAATGCTGAACTGCTCAAATAGCTCTCTTGGAAATTAAATTAACACAGCCCATTTGATTTTCAACATGTTCATATTTTAGTCATGCCTATTTTTTAGCAACCAAACAAAAACCGAATCTCATGGAAAGTTATAGAATCCTTCTAGAGACTGAATAAAAATTTTAAATGCTTTGTCTTAACATTCTGGCCAGGGGTGAGGAGAGAAGGTAATAATATACCATATATGAAAAGGGCAAATATTCCTACTATGTAATGAACTCTTTGCAAGTTGAAAACAATGCAATAGAAAAGAAAGTACACATTTAGTAACGTAATATAGAATAGTTCTTTAATTCAAAATTTATTATAAAGTGGCCACATCTCTCTGACTTGTCCAGGTATTTATTACTTAAAGGTATTCTAAAAGTATTCTTACTATATAAGAGAAGGTAACCTAAAATGATGCTCCATGGTTTGACCTTCAGAATAGTTTTCTCTTCCTAACACTTGCCAAAAGTATCCTTATGTGTTGCCAACGGAAGATAATGATTAGAATTTAAATTTGTTATACAAAAAAAAATAAAATAAATTTGTTATACATAAGCTTTATTAATAAAAAGAGCGACATATATGTAATTTTCTCTTTCTAGTTTAAAATATTCCAATGCAGAAAAGAGTTATTATAGCAAGCCATAGCCTGCTATCCTTATAAAGGCGTGCTTATGAGGTTGGCCATTTGCTGGCATCTGGGAACCTGAATTTTGGGATGGTTCTCATCATTCTCTAACTGGTAAGTGTGGTTTATTAGACCTCAATTCTGTGCACAAACAATGCAGTTTATGTTGAACACCTAACTTTCCTTCTGAAAGTCTACAATTTTGGCACATTCTAAACAAATGGTGCTTATGTCACTAACACTTGATTAAAACCCTGGACTTCAAGGCTCATTGAGCTTCTCTGGTAGATATTTTGCATGTTTTCACAACTTTATGCTGGAAGAATAAGTCAGTGCAACTCAACTGGGAGAGGACTCTTGGAAGCTTGTGCCTGGTTTCCTCCAGACTTTACCCCATGTGCTTTTCTCCCTTTGCTAATTTTGCTTTGTATACCTTTTATTGTAATAATAATCATAGCAATGAATATGACTATATTCTGAGTCCTGTGAGTCCTTTTATAAATTACCAAAACTGCAATGGTCTTGGGAACACTCAACACAATAACTCCTAAAACACTTTTCCCCACTTTGAGAAAAGTGTATAAATATTCCATTTCAAAACTCATCAACTTTGCCTCCTGTATGTTTTTAGGCATCACTCATCTCTTTGATTTCTTCCTGGTCACCACTCCCCTTCTCACTTAAAACTCAGATTATGACAATGGTCTCTCTCTCCCAGTCTGCTCTGGCTGCCATAACAAATTAGTACAAACTGGTGGCTTAAGCAAGAAAAATTTATTTCTCACATTTCTGGGGGCTGGAATGTTCAAGACTAAGCTACTGGCCAATTCAGTTTCTGGTGAAAATTCTTCCTGACTTGCAGATGGCTGACATCTTGCTGTGTCCTCACATGAGAAAAAGAGAGAGCACTGTGGTATCTCTTCCTTTTTTATTTTTATAAGGGTATCAGCCCTATCATATTAGGGTCCCACCCTTATGACCTCATTTAACCTTCAGCACTGCCTCACAAGCTTATCTCCAAATATAGTCACATTGAGTGTTAGAAATTCAACATATGAATCGGGGGTGGGGGGGGGGCTTAGGAGGCAGACCATAAACACTAGTCCATAATAGTCTCCTATCTGGTCTCTACATCCTGAAATAAATTCTGCAATCTGCAGGCAGATTAAGTTTCCTAGGAGACTGTAATCATTATGAGTCTCTATGGCTCGAACTCCTCCAAGGAGAAGTCTCCAACATCCATGGTGTACAGAACAAGTGCTTTAACCTGGTTACCAAAGAGCCAATATCTAACACCTGAGTGGGATTTGCTTCAGAGATCAAGAAATCAGAGCAATTTATGTCAGCACCTAGTTCTGATTTGGATATGTTCAAGTCCTCTAAAAAAATACAATTACCTAGTCTCAAATTCTAATACACACTTTTCTAAGATTTTGTCTAATTTAGCAAAATTTCTAATCTATAAAGATTACTTAAATTACTTAAATAAATTACTACCTAACAGGTATACTGGGTATTTGAAAGCAAGTTGACTATTTTTATCTTTCTTTCCTACTAGATATAGAAGGTGAATGTTGTCTTAGTATCACTTTTTATCTCCAGTTTGAGTCACATCATAGGCTTACATTTTTTAATTGAACTAGAAAGAATATTAATTCTCCAAGACAATTTATCATTAATGTAATAATCACATTCAATTAAAAAGGAGTTTCAGCAAGAATACAGGTAAGGGCTAAATATGACTGAATTGAAACACAAAAAAACTATATACAACCAGAATAGAAGTGTAAAATCCTAGCAGAAGATCCTTCCCAAAGAAATCCATGCAAAGTGGCCAAAATGCACTTGTATTGATATATAAGGATATTTTTCCTAAATATCTGCTATATATAAGCCACTGTACTAATTAGTTCAGGGGATAAAAAAACTTAATACACAGTGTCAGTCCTCTTAACTCTTGTCTAGGAAAAGGAGAAAAACGTACAGGCAAAATCCAACTTTTGAGACTAATTAACTTGGCAAGGGCACAATGCCAATGAAGTCATGGATTTAATCTATTTATGTTAATTGGTGTGCTCTGTCCTCTAAATGGTGCATTTTAGAAAGCCCCTGAATTCAAGGAGGGCCAGGCGTTACAACATGGATATAAAACAAAAAATTCATCATCACTTCTAGAAAATTAGTTCAATACCATTATTTTTGTTTATAAAAGGTAGCATTACCATTTACTTTCCTGATACAAATAAGTTTAAACAGATTGTACATATGTAAATTTACTTTATTTAAACTGAGCTTTGTTGTATTAGAAAGAAAAAGTGCCTTTTTTTAAGCTCGAAATTTAAAATCATTTTCTGGTTGATACTAGAGAAGTGAGAATAAGGTGGATCAATATAAGGTGTGGTAAGTACTCTGTGAAATGGGGTGATTTAGGTAGGTACCTGCCAAATTTAGCAGTGGTCCTGCACAACTGGTAAGAAAATGAAGGTGGGCCATGTCTGTAGAGAGGACATGATTTTATAAAAGAGTTATAATCTAACAGTACAGTTAGAAAACAGTTTTGAGGGGGATCCCTGGGTGGCTCAGTGGTTTAGCGCCTGCCTTTGGCCCAGGGTGTGATCCTGGAGTCCCGGGATCGAGTCCCACATCAGGCTCCTGGCATGGAGCCTGCTTCTCCCTCCTCCTGTGTCTCTGCCTCTCTCTGCCTCTCTCTGCCTCTCTCTCTCTCTCTCTCTCTCTGTGTGTCTATCATAAACAAATAAATATATCTTAAAAAAGAAAAAAGAAAAGTCTGGTTCTGACTCACACTGACACAATCAGTGTCTTAAAACTGATTCACTTGGGACTTAAAATTGGGGCCAGAGAACTTCCAGGGAGGGATTCCTTCAGCAGAGCCTCCAAGATCCAGCCTCTTCCCAGGTCAGAGACACTTCCAGCAAAATTTAATGCAATGATTCTCAATCTTCTGAGTGCAGAGAAAAATTACCTGCAGAGCTTGTCAAAAACTCAGGTTCCAGGAGCAGTTTGGTATCTCAGTTGGTTGAGATTCTGACTCTTGATTTCAGCTCTGGTCATGATCTCAGAATTGTGAAATTGGAGACGGGAGTCTCTCCCTCTTGACCTCTGCCCCTCTCCCCACTCATGTGCTCTCTCTCACTCAAAAAAAAATTTTAATTAATTAATTAAAACAAAAAAACTCGAGTTCCAGAAACCCACATACCAGGTGATCCCATCTGATTTAGTGTGTCTAAGGTGGTTTCTGGAACTCCTCAAATCTAATAAGCACTGTCAGTGAATATCATGTAAACTGTCTAGACTAAGAAATGCTGGATTAGTGACTTAGAAAACTTGATTCACATCAGAGAGAAGATCTGATTTACTAGAAAGTAGTAAAGATATCTTTGCTAGAAAGACAAAGGCAGCAACATGAAACGTTCTCATATTTGGTAACCAAAATAATAACCCTGATCATCAATGTTTTCCTATACAATTATATACGCACACATAGATTTCAGCTTATTATCTAGGACAATAAATCAAAGCAGCACTTACCTGACATTCAGCCATTTATGAGAAGCTGTTAAACAGTCACAGCTATATTTTTCTCATTTCAGATAAAAAGACATGAGCATAAACACAAGCATGTGCTTGGTACAGTTACCCCAAGTAAGGATGCTCTGCTCTCAGCTTTTATGTAAAACACTTTCTCTGGAACACAGGCTGAACAACTATGCTTCATTTTCTTTAGGAAACATCCCATGAAATGATTTGAAATTATTGAAAATAAGAGGAGAAAAAACAGGGCAGCCCCGATGGCTTAGCAGTTTAGCACCGCCATCAGTTGGGGTGTGATCCTAGAGACCAGGGATCGAGTCCCACGTTGGGCTCCCCGCATGGAGCCTGCTTCTCCCTCTGCCTGTGTCTCTGCCTCTCTCTCTCTCTCTGTGGGTCTCTCATGAATAAATAAAATCTTAAAAAAAAAAAGAGGAGGAAAAACAAAACTAGATTTTAACATTAAATAAAATGGGACCATATTAGGTAGAGCTAGAGGTAGATATACAGCCACATTCAAAATGTGCTAATTAGGGCAGCCCTGGTGGCCCAGCGGTTTAGCGTTGCCTTCAGCCCAGGGTGTGATCCTGGAGACCCGGAATCGAGTCCCACATTGGGATTCCTGCATGGAGCCTGCTTCTCCCTCTGCCTGTGTCTCTGCCTCTCTCTCTGTATGTGTATCTCTCATGAATAAATAAATAAAATGTTTTTTTTAATGTGCTAATTAAATAAAGCAAAATCTACTTGAAGCATACTTTTGCTAAGTTCTGTCCTTGGTACTCTTCTGTTTATATCATTATTGTTTACTTGAAAGACAACAGAGAGGGTAAGCTTTTCAGATCTATAACATGATTCAGAAAGATAACATAAAACTAGAAGGAAGGGCTACTAGGTGAGATTAAATTTTATACGGATGACTGTAAAACCCTGCAATAAGGTTCAAGAAATTGATTTCCAAGTTCAGAATAGAAATGATCTGGTTGAAAAATAGTTCAAAAACAACAAGCCTGAAAAAAAGTTCACTATAAAACTAGGGTAACACTGCTATTCAATCAGATAAGCCTATCTGAGATTGCACTAATGGAAGCACACTGTCTAGACAGGGCAACTATTAGTCTCACTGTACTATGAAAGAACATACTAAGCCAGAGAATGCTATGTCTAGGTCCAACAATTACCCTAAGGGTGTAAATTTTTGTGTCTTCTTTTTTAATAGTGACCTTACTGATATCATAGTCCAAATAGTTCCATTTCACCGATAATTAAGAAACCTCTACATTCCTAAGTACAAAGAGGACATTACCTGGTCAGAAGTTCATTGTTAACAGGAATTTGAAAAGTGCCATAGCCCAAGCATGGTGTAGTGGAGCAACCAAGATGATGAGACATTTGGAAATCAAAGTAAATGGGAAGTAGCCACCCATCCTCATGCCCTGTCTATCCTATAATCCTGTTTAGTTGTCTTCATGGTCTTTATAAAAATCCAAAATTATCTATTTTTTACTGGTCAGTGTCTTAATTTGAAATATTTTTAATTTACCTCTATTTTGACATAAGCCTTATGAGAAAGGAGAGCTAATCATTCGTGTTTACCACCATATTCCATGTATTTCAAATAGTGATTTGTATCTAAAAGATGCTCACTAAATATTTACTGAATGAACCAAATGAGCAAAACGTGGGGAAATAGAGATGCTTAATTTTGGAAGAGAAGGAAGATAAAAGCAATTTTCAAATATCAGAAGAGTCATGTCAAAAAGAGAGGTGACTTATTTCTGTTTTTCTCCTGAGAGATGACATAGGATCAAAATGGTGGACGTATCAACAGAGAAGAACTGTTTCTAAGCCATAAGGTTGTGTAACAATTGAAGAAGTCATCTTACTAGTTACAAAAGGATTCTTAGGGGTAAAGACTGTGACCATAAATTATCCATTAGCCTAAAACTCCTATGACTCAAAGTACATTAAGAATATAATAAAACTAGGGGCTCCTGGCTGGCTCAGTTGGAGAGCAAGCAACTCTTGATCTCAGGGTCATGAGTTTGAGCCCCATGCTGGGTGTAGAGATTATTAAAATAACTAAATATTTTTTAAAAGAATATGATAAAACTATACATGAAGACTAAAATAACTATTTTTTAAAAGAATATGATAAAACTATACATGAAGACTGAAACAAGTGATCAAAGTGGTTACTCAGAAAAAGTATCTTAAGAAGCAGTAAAGAAAGAATTGGTATCCCCAATTCAGTACAAACTGGATTTTGAATGAAATAGGAAGAGAAAGAGAAGAAAAGGTCCTGGTAGTCTTTTTTTCAATGAGCATTTATTAAATTTAAATTTTAAAAATATAGACCTTTAAAATTTTTTAAATTGTTTTTTAAAAATAACTGGATTTTGAATGAAATAGGAAGAGAAAGAGAAGAAAAGGTCCTCTAGTAGTCTTTTTTCAATGAGCATTTATTAAATTTAAATTTTAAAAATATAGACCTTTAAAATTTAAAAATTAATTTAAATTAAATTGTTTTTTAAAAATAACCATTTATTAAATACACAGAGCAGCAAGCTGGAAATCGAGGAAGACACTAGTACTAGTGAAATTAATAAGAAAGCAAAACAGAAATGGTCAGTTTAAATTGGCAATAATGAATTCTCTATGTAACTCTTTGGGTTTCAATTTTTATGATAAATCTAGAATAAGAAGGCTAGATACATTTAACTGAAGAATATGTACAAGGTCAGATTTGGAGAGTTCAACTTCAGATCATTAATAAAAAGATGGTAGTTCGATCCCTGAGAATGGATGAGCCTTCCGTGGAAATATTCAAAGAGAACAATAAATTAGGGATGGGGAGAGTATCACAAAATTGTATCTCTGTAAGGATCATTTTTAAATGTCATCCAATCATTCATTTGTCCTTGGGCAGAACTGCACTTAAATAATAACTCCAAAGGTCATTATCTTTCATCTTCTTAAAAAATCTCCACTGAAAGGCATTCTTAAAAATCCCTTGCAAAATATATTCCAAATGTTAAAGATATATGTATTAAAATGTTCCTATATTTTAAATGTAGTTTTGGAATACAAGTGATAAAATTTCTTATAGGAAATGGTATCAAATAATCAAATATTAAGTTATATATGATTTGCTAAATGGATAAGTGGAAGGACTTTTTTCCTGGTCTTTTAAAAATGTGTAATTCAATATATAAGCATACAAAAAGATATTTTCTTCACACGAATTCAAAATATCTATTTGCATTACACTAAATCAAGTATTTCTCACACAGTGAAAAAAGGTTTCTGCCTTGATGTTCTAAAATAAACAGTATCTTTCTGCATCAACTTAAATAGGATTTCATAATTCATGAGATTTAAATTATGAAGATTTTGGGTTTTTTTTTTTTCCAAATTGTGATTTGTTGTTTTTGTATCACTAATTCTCTGTGCTCGCTTTGGCAGTAATTCTCTTCTCAATCTTATACAATCATAAACAACATTAAAATAAATATAAAAATTAAGGAAAAATTAAGTTCCATAAGTTGTAGAGCATCTCTATAGTTTAGCCATTTGGAAGTTCTGGAATCTACAAAATTAATAAATATTTCACAATTAGTAATCAAGAGGAAAAAGGAGAGATATATCTTAAATATTCTTATCAAATTATATAACTGGAACTGTTGTTTAGAAAAAAATCAACATAAGTGGTAAAGTATTTCAGATGAAAGGGTTACTGGTATAAAAATAACAAGTCCAATTTCATCAAAAAGGCCTATATTCAAAGTTATTTCTATGAGCATGAAAAGAACTGAATGACTCTCCGGTATATACTATAAGAAATTATATCCTACCAATATTCTAAAAAACTTACACTATACATATATTCTAGCAAATGTCAACATAACATAACGTATAAAAAAAGAGTTAATATAGCAGGCTTGAGACTGCCTATCCATGGAACTACTTCTTTGCAAACCTGGCCCTTGGTTGGCTTCTGGGAACACAGATGATAAATAGTTTCCCACCATGATATAAAACTTTCCCTACATGACAATGCCTGGACTGTTTATGCAAACAATATAGTTTATGCTAAATATCTACCTTCCTTCTGGAAGTCTGAAATTCTGGTTGGTGCAAGGCAGAGGGTACCTATGTGCTCAGCCTCCAGTAAAATCCTAGAAGGCTGAATCTCTAATGAGCTTCGTGATAATTTGTGCATGTTGTCACAATTCACTGGAGGAATAAAGTGTGTGCTGTGGGACTCCACTGGGAGAAGACTCCTAAACACTTCTGTCTAGTTCCCTCTGCTAGTTTTACTTTGTATCCTTTTGCTGTAATAAATCTTAGCCACAAGTTCAACTATATGCTAAATCTTAGGAGTAACCTGCAACAAATCACTGAACCTGGGAGTGGTTTTGAGGACCCATGACCAATATAGTTTGAGATTGATTTTTAAACATTAGTTATCTGGATTTACACATTAAAAATGTTCATCACGTTTGCAGACTACAAAAGTTTAACAAATACATTGGAAGATACAATGAAGTTTTAAAAAGGCTGAAACAACTGATCCAATTCTAACAAGATGAAATTTAAGGAGATAAAGATAAAATTGCGCTTAAAAAACCTCCCACAAACTACTGTACATGTAGGAAGAAGAAACATATAATTAAGTATGTATGAAAAAGACTTAAGAGTTTATTGAAAATAAACTCAGTATGTTAAGTGATAAAATACAACTATCAAAGGTACCTAATTTACTTCTGTTCTGAATAGCAGTATGATATATAAACCAAGGAAGATAATCCCATTCTCTTTTGTTAATGGTCATATCACATACAGAACATTATATTCAGCTCTGAGCACCATTTAAAGAAGGATATATTAGAGCACATTCAGGAAAAAGATAGTAATGAGCTTCAAAACAGTAGTTTACAAGTAATGAATGGTTCAAGAGTAAGAGACTTTTCTAAGAAACAACCATTCTACTAATAGATACAGAAGGTTCTTGGGCAAACTACAAGTTTTAATTCTTGTTTTTAAAGATTTTATATGAGAGCGAGCATGCCCAAGCAAGCACAAGTATTGGGGGTGGGGGAGGCAGAGGGAAAAGGAGAAGCAGACACCCGTTGAGCAGGGAGACCAACCCAGGGATCCAGCCCAGGACCCCAGGACTATGATCTGAGCCAAAGGCAAATACTTAAGCAACTGAGACTAATTCTTTCTATAGAATCATGATAGGAAGGTATCAGAAAGATACTCATTTCAACTGAATATAAATAAAAGTTATCCTAAATCCAAAGCTACCCCAAAGTGCATTCATCTTCTTTTAAAACACATATTCAAAGCCTATAAGTCTATTAAATGCAGACTATGAAAGGAAGAATTAAATTAGAGGGGATACCTATATTAACTTGTATTAAAGAATCTTTTAACTCTTCTAATATACCCTTTTCCATAGCTTTCCATTTACACTCTACTAGAAAGGCAGAGAGGGAAAAGATTTTGAAGTAATCTTCAGTCCAAACACACCCTCAACTGAGTTGGGCAGGAAAAGGGGAAAGACTCAAAAATATAGTTTATCTGGAGAATTCCACTTAATTCCACTTAAAAATACATGACTTACTACTATATAGATACTTTACACTCAGTTTAACAAATAGTCATTATCTATACAACACTCTGAAGAAACAGATGTAAAAGACATAATAAGGAGAAAGGGTGCAGACTTCTAAGCATCTCCCTGCTCCTTAGACATCCACACCAGGTATGACTTCTCCAAAGTGGTAAAGCCACTCAACTGCTTACCACAGCTCATGTTGTCACTGTGGGAACTATACCCATGCTTTTGTAGGTTAGGGGTATCCTTGGTATCAAAACTAGGCCTGGGGTTCTCAGCCCTTAACAGCTGAAGTCTTGATGTCCACATACATTCCAAAGGATGCTGGGTTTGAAAATCTTCACTTATAAAAAGATCTTCCCCTACAATGACAGGCCAGTAGGGATATTACTGCTATAACAGAGAATGAAAAGTATAATGGAAAAATGTTCTAAATCTTTCTCAAACTCCAGTATATAAGTTATCATGTAGCACACACAGCATACAAAGAAACAGGCAATGCTGAAAATAGCACCAAGAATGGGAGAACAGCATTGAAAGAATTCAGTGTTTTTAAAATGATACATGGTCTTAACAAAGCAGAAGCACAAAGTAAATGGTAAGCTAATAAAAGTGAGAAAATGATCTGAGCTCAAAGATGTAGAAATAAAGAATTTGGACACTTTGGTTTAAATGGGGCTGCACAGATCCATCCTAGTTACTTTTTTTAAGTGGAGAAGAAAAGTACCATAAAAAATCACATTAACAAAGCAACCCCTAATAGGGGCTAGGAGGCAATTAAAGTGAAAAATTAATTATCTTAATTTACTTGTTAATGTAGAATTGTTGCTGGCAAGTTTGTAGTGAAACAACCTAGTTTGATAGTTATTGGTGTGAAGAAAAACTGGCTTACTCCCTTTGAAAAGCAACTGGCAATATATGCAAATAATCTTAAAATATCTTCACACAGTTTGACTCAGTATTTCTCCTTCTTAAAAACTGTAGGAAAATAATACTAAAAACAGAAAAGGCTCATTTATAAAGATGCTTGTAAAGAGTATGCAATAACATGGGAAGTATTTAAGATAAATAAATAAATACATTTAAAATCCTTTACATAGAGCTGTACCTGAGTGCTCAGTTAAGTGGCCAACTCTTGATTTTGGCTCAGGTAATGATCTCAGGGCCATGAGATCAAGCCCCAGGTTGGGCTCCATGCTGAATGAGGAAGAGTCTACTTGTCCTTCTCCCTTTGCTCCTCCCCCTGCTCTCTTTCTCTCTAAAATAAAGGAATAAAATCTTAAACAAACAAACCCACAATTGACTTTAAAAATATCCTTTACATAGAAAAAGGTCCTAATCCAGAGTGGAAAAATGGAATGGATAAAATAAATGGGTGATTTATTCTCTTTTTTGTCCTTTATGTATTCCCTATATTTCCTTAAGAAGATGACTTCTTTAAAAACTAAAAACTAAAATAAATCTTGATTGGGGATGCAAAGGGAAAATTAGTTATGTAGAAGGCATGAGAATTAAGAGAGGCAGAACTTAAAGTGATTTGCTATAGCTCATCTTTTTATATAGATTTGTCTGATATTATTTTCTTTAAAGATTTATTTATTTATTCATGAGAAACACAAACTAAGAGAAGAGAGAGGCAGAGACATAGGCAGAATGAGAAGCACGCTCCCCGCAGGGAGCCTGATGTGGGACTTGATTCCGGACCCCGGGATCATGACCTGAGCCAAAGGCAGGTGCCCAACTGCTGAGCCACCCAGGCGTCCTGATTTGTCTGATAATAAAAGGTGATTACCAAAAGGCAAGCTGTTGAATATATGATGAAGCACAGACAATATCCTAAAGCTCAAATTAGCTCAATAAGAAATCCCTGAGGTCTTCTCTTAAGACCCTACAGTCCATTGACTGTTCTGAAAAAGGCAGAAAGACCCAATGACCCCTGGAGAGCTTTCACTTAAAGTCAAACTAATGGAAACCTAACAATTTGCTGTTATTATTCAGCTTTATGTGAAACTATCCTATTCATTTAAAATTATATATTTATTTTTAATTACACTATAATTAATAAACAGTGTTGTTAGTTTCTGGTATACCATATAGTGATTCAACAATTCTAAACATTACGCAGTGCTCATCACATGCTGTGTGCTCTTTTATCCTCTTCGTCTTTCATCCATCACCCCATCCACCTCCCTTCTGGTAACCACCAGTTCGGTATATTTCAGAGTCTGGTTTTTGGTCTCTTTTTTCTTTATTCACTAGTTTTTAAAGTATTTTAATTAAGTTTTTAATTTTAATTCCTGGACAGTTAACAGTCTTTTTTAAAAGATTTATTTATTTTGGAAAGGGGGAAATTGAGAAAGAGAGAGAGAGGTTTAGAGAGAAAGCATGTTAAAGCAGGGGTGGGAGGGCAGGAGAGAGAGAGAAAAACCCAAGCGAACTCCACACTGAGCACAATCCCACAACCCTGATATCATGAGTTGAGGCAAAACTAAGAGTCAGATGCTCAACTGACTGTGCCACCCAGGTGTCCCAACATAGTCTTATATTAGTTTCAGGTGTACAATATAGTGATGCAACAATTCTATACATCAATCAGTGTTCATCATGATTAAGCGTACTCTTCAATCCCCCCTGCCAACTTCCCTTATAACCATCAGTTTGCCCTCTATAGTTAAGAGTCTGTCTCCTGGTTTGTCTCTTTTCTTTGCTAATTTTTTTCTTTCTTAAGTTCCACATAATGAGTGAAATCATATGTATGGTATCTGTCCTCCTCTGACTGACTTATTTTACTTAGCAATCAGGTCAGTTCATCTTTTTAAATGCACTGGTCCCTCTAATTCCTCAATCTATTGCATTGTTTCTAGGACTTTTCTGAAATCTCTACCTTCAAATCCTGGAAATTAGGTGATCTGCCCCCTTGCTTGCCTTCCTTGCTTGCTAAGTAAATCTTTGGACCTAAAATCATCCAGGAGCATTACAAACCATAATTTATACTCTGCACATAAAACACAATCAATAAATATTTATTGTCCTAATTAGTCAATATGGAATGTGAGTTAAAATTTCAGTAATTTGTATTATGCAATGACCCATCTTATAAGTCATTTTAATTCATACCATAAATTAGTCACAATCACAGAAATTTTAAATTTGTAAGAAAATAAATTTCTCAAATAACTCAGTTGAATTTATTTCTATTGTTGCATATACTAGAAACTAAAGAAATGTTTTATCTAAGGACATTTATAAGACACTTCTGTGTTAGCCTAAGTTGAGTTCCTTTAATTTTTCTGTAACCATATTATTTTACTGAAGTAAAACTGAATTATGTATTAGAAAGGTTTTATTTAAAATGTCACTGATAAAAAAAATTAAAAAAATAAAATGTCACTGATTCATGGTATGCCTGGGTGGTGCAGTCAGTTGAGTGTCTGACTCTTGTTTTCAGCTCAGGTTGTAATTTCAGGGTCATGGGATGGAGCTCAGCACAAAGTCTGCTTGAGATTCTCTCTCCCTCTACCCCTCCCACTTGCACATGCTCTCTCTCTCTCTAAGTAAATAAATCTCTAAAAATAAAATGTCACTGATTCAGATTGATCCCGATTCCTGAGTATTATTTTATAGACTAAACACAATGCATATATAAAGCACTATAGCCAGAAATGTCAAAACTTTTCCATCATAATGCTTCAGGAAAACCCATCCTATGATGACTTCAACAATATTGCAATTCCATCACAAAGAACATTCAGGATATAAAGTGCATGACTATGACATGTTTACTTTTCAAAAGTAGTTTTACATAAAGATAATGTGATTTTGACAGTTCATCATCATTACAGTGTTTTAAATACAGAGCTAATACCATTCAATTCAGTCTATATATCTCAATATATTTAGCAGATGACTGTTATGTTTTGAAAAGGAGAGGCACATTTTTGTTACCCTCTAAGGACGAGAAATTGTTTTAAGAAATATCAAAACAATGAGGAGTGTTGATAATACATCTTATTAACATTTTTCATGATCTCAAAATCTCATCTGCAACATACAGTTAATTTTAAGGTAATCGTTCCTACTTTAGAAGTTAAAATTTCAAATAGAATTTATCCTGTATCAACTAAGTCTTCATTTTCTACTCAGGGAAGAAGGGTCAGGTCATTCTACCACCAGCCACCCCTAAACACATTATTCAAGAGCCTAATCACAGACAAAACTATTGCTACACAAGACATATACTCAGTAGAATCTCTGTCTAGCTATATGATCTTGTCAGGTCACTGAAAAATCTTATCTCAGATTTCTATATGTGAAATGAGATAGTGCTTACTCACAGAAGCTTTTAAAATACATCTAATTCATAATGTCAATGGCATTACACATGTTCAAAAAGTATTTTAAGTTTTTTTCAAATCTTAACTTGCAGTCTTTTCTAATAATTTCTTAGCCCTCAGACGTGATCGGAGAGGCACATAGTTATCTCCATCTTCCTCATGTAACACTGAATCATTTGAATACATCCCACAGTAATATTCCAAACTGAGACACCATGGTGATCTTGCACAAGAACACTGCTTCAAATCCTAATATGTTTTCCATAAAAGATGTGTACCTTCAATTATTGTAATTAAACACACTACAATGACTGACAATTAAGAATGCCAGGACTTTTCCCCCTAAGTTTGTAATATGGTAAAGGCATTAAAACACTCTCTCTGTCCCCCCATCCCACTTTTATTTGTCCCTATGCTACCAAAGAATGTCCTGGACTTCAAAAATCTAAAAAGTAAATCCAAATATAGCCCTCTACTAAATTTTAAGTCTAGTTAATTGTAAGTGTTAAATCACATTTAGAAAAAGGGCTGATACATGAAATTGATGACTAAAATAACAGAAGCCAGGGCATCTGAGTGGCTCAGTGGTTGAGTGTCTGCCTTCGGCTCAGGTTGAGATCAAGTCCTGGGATCAAGTCCCACGTTGGGTTCCCCACAGGGAGCCTGATTCTCCCTCTGCCTATGTCTGCCTCTCTCTGTGTGTCTCTCATTAATAAATAAATAAAATTTTTAAAATTAATTAATTAATTAACAGAAGCCATCACAAGACCCTTTTAGCAACATGACATTATAAATATAAATCTTCAAAATACAGGTTTCCAGATTTCTTTTCAAATAAATATACCTAGAAATACAGTAAAGTTTTAAGATCTTGGAGATGTAATACATTTTTTAAATTGCCTTGGGAAAAAACATTGCCTTGGGACAACAGAAATAAGACAGAAAACTAATACTTGGGATGTTCATTTTCCTCAAAATCTATTTGAAAAGAGAAAAAAATGAATGTCTATCTCACTGTAATTTTTTATTTCAATACAAATTATATTAAACCTAGGTATACATTATACAGAAGTTATTTTCTTACAAACAGGGAACTGTGATCTATTTTAAAATTGATAACTTCAAGCAATTCTAAAAACCAAAATTTGAGTCCTTTCCTTGCCAAAATAATAAATATAAGAAAAATCTAAATAGAACTTAAATTAGATTTAAATATATTAAAACATTAAACAAGGATTTTCAGGATTTTTTATCTGCTTTTCCAGAAATTCTTTTAATCTCCAAATTTTTCATTTATAATATCAATTTTACCAATTTAAGATTTTTTATTATAAAATTCCTGAAAGAAGGGCACCTGGGTATCTCAGTCAGTTAAGTGGCTGCCTTTGGCTCAGGTCATGATCTTAGGGTCCTAGGATTGAGCCTTGTATTTGGCTCCCTAATCAGTGGGAAGCCTGCCTCTTCCCTCTTCTTGTCCCTCCCCACCACTGGTGATCTCTCTTTCTCTCTCTGTCTCTATTGTGTGTACTCTTTCTCAAATAAATAAAATCTTTAAAATTCCTGAAAGAGTAAAAAGGAAAAAAAAACTGTGAAGAGGCTATTAGTATAAAATGTACAATTTAATATATCTATTTTAAACTTGAAACTCTCTTAGAAACATCATTAAATGTTTTAAAGTTCTATTTTACAGTTTATACATGAGCAACTATTTATGTCTGGTGTAACTTCAGACAAGTGCACAGGTCATCTCTTGCAGCAATGCATTCACTGCATTAGCATGCATTGCATTCAAATATACATTTTGAATTTTAAAGAACAGGCTATATAACTTTGTATAGATTTTTTTCCCTGGGCCTCCCAACTCAAATAATGCCACCACTTTAAATTTATAAAGCATATTTGGATACTTAATTAGCATCAACTTTATTCACACTTGTTTAAATAGAAAACAAAATAAAATTGCAGTCAAATTTCTAAAGTCAAAGATAAATGTGATTTCTCTTGCATAAAGTAGCATATCGTTAAGTTCTGGAATTTTAGAAAATATTTCCATTCCATAAATTCTACCACTATGCTATATGCTTTTTGCAGCAAATTTTAGAAATGTAGAATCTGAAAAATTAATCTGGTCCCATTCACCACAGTGAAGGTACTGATATCACATATGCCTTTCGTGCTAAATATTCATCAGACATAACAGACTCCTCCTGAATTTATTATTCTGATTTTTTTCACCTTATTGGAGAACCATAAATAAAAAGAGAATAAAAGTTACCATTAGAAAGTTATTCTAAACACTGATATAGAATTATTGAATCACAATATCATACACCTAAAACTAATACAACACTGTATGCTAAATATACTAGAATTAAATTTGTTTAAATTATAGATATGGTCTTTGAAGATGTTGAACTGAAGAAGCAGAATATTTTGCCTATCTATAAAATGCAGTTAACACATCAGCTGCATCCTATTTCCGCAATACAGGGCCAATCTTCTGTTATTTAAAGATAAGCAACATGCTACAAGGTGTCATCAATGGTGGGCTAAAAAACCCCACAGCCACAGAGATTCATTTCAGATTCTGCAAAAAAAAAAAAACACTTCAAAATCACATGTTAAAGCGAAAATAAGTCAAGAGTATCTAATATTGTATCAGATGTCTCAGCAAATTTTCTTTGAAATAAATACTACAGAAATCGTAAAACTCTATGGTCTAGCTACAAAGAAATGGAAAAGACATTCCATGCTCATGGACTGGAAGAATAAATATTGTTAAAATGTCTACACTAGCCAAAGCAATCTTTGTATTTAATGCAAAGATTCAATCCCTATCAAAATACCAAGTGCATTTTTCACAGAACTAGAACAAACAATTCTAAAATCTGTATGGAAACACAGAAGACTCTGTATAGCCAAAGCAATCATGAGAAAGAAAAGCAAAGCTGGAGGCATCACAATTCCAGACTTTAAGTTATATTACAAAACTGTGGTAATCAAAACATTACAGTATGGGCACAAAAATAGACACATAAATCAATAGAACAGAAAACTCAGAAATTAGCCCACAATTATATGGTCAATTAATCTTTTGCAAAGCAGGAAAAAATACCAATGGGAAAGTCTCTTCAACAAATGGTACTGGGAAAACTGGACAGCAACATGCAAAAGAAGGAAACTGGGCCACTTTCTTACACCATACACAAAAATAAATTCAAAATGGATTAAAAACCTAAACATGAGACCTGAAACCATAAAAATCCTAGAAGAGAACACAGGCAGTAATGAGTCTCTGACACTGGCCATCACAACTGTTTTCTAGGCAGGTCCCCAAGACAAGGGAAATGAAACCAAAAATAAGCAACTGGAACTACATCAAAATAAAAAGCTTCTACACAGCTTCTACACGGCAAAGGAAACAATTAACAAAACTAAAAGACAACCTGGAATAGAAGAAGATATTTGCAAATGATAATATGATAGTTAGTATCCAAAATATGTAAAGAACTGATACAACACCCAAAAAACAAATAATAAAAATGGATAGATGACATGAACAGATATTCTCCAAAGAAGACATCCAGATGGCCAACAGACACATAAGGAGATGCTCACCATCACTTACCACTGAGGAAATGCAAATCAAAACTACAATGAGATATCAGCTCACACCTGTCAGAATGGCTAAAATCAACAACACAAGAAACAACAGGTGTTGGCAAGGACGTGGAGAAAAAGAAACCTTGAACAATTGGTGAGAATGAGAACTGGTATAGCCACTGTGGAAAATAATATGAAGGCTCCTCAAAAAGTTAAAAATAGAACTATCTTATGATCCAGCAATAGCATGATTGAGTATTTACCCAAAGAATGCAAAAACATGAATTCAAAGTGATATATGCACTTCCTATGTTTATAGCAGCATTATTTACAATAGCTAAGATATAGAAGCAGCCCAAGTGTCCATTGACTGATGAATGGATAAAGAAGATGTGATATATACATAAAACAATGGAATATTATACAGCCATAAAAAAGAATGAAATCTTCCCATTTGCAATGACATGAATGAAGCTAAAGAGTATGATGCTAAACAAAATGAGAGAAAGACAAATACCACGTGATCTCACTCATATGTAGAATTTAAGAAACAAAACAAATGTGCAAAGGGGGAAAATGAGAGAGACAAATCAAGAAACAGACTCGTAATTATAGAGAATTGATGGTTACAGAGAAGAGGGCAAGGGGACTGGGTTAAATACATAATGGAGATTAAAGAATGTACTTGTGGTGAGCACTGGATGATGTATGAAACTGTTGAGAAAACAATATAGACTCTCTTCAAAAAAAACAGTATTGAAACCTAACTGGATAATGTTACTTGTAGAATCAAAAAAAACTGTTTTGTGAAATGTCAAAATATTTTTTTAAAGATTTATTTATTTGAGAGAGAAAGCGTACACATGCAAGAAGGAGAATGGACAGAAGGAAAGGGAGAGGAAGAATCTCAAGCAGACTCCATGCTGAGTGCAGAGCTTGATGTGGGGCTCAATCTTAAGACCTGAGCCAGTATCAAGACTCCAACACTTAACCATAGATACCCCTCAAAATATTTTTTTAAATAGCATTCTTTTTTTTTTTCAGCAGTCTTTTTAAAGATTTTTATTTATTTATTTGAGAGAGAGCAAAAAAGAGAGCATGAGTAGGGGGAGGGTCAAATGGAGAGAGAGAAGCAGACTCCCCACTGATCAGGGAGTCGGATCTGGGGCTCAATTCCAGGACCCGGAGTCATGACCTGGGTGCAAGGCAGATGCTTAACCAACTAAGCCACCCAGGTATCCTCGGTGTTCTTTTTAATAAACCAAATTTATTTTTCTGATTATAAAAGAAGTAAATGTTCATCTAAAAAAAATTAAACAGAATATTTAGAAAAGACTTGATTACATCACTTTTAATATTTTAAAAGACAAATATTTATACTATTAAAGTTATGACTATTTTACAGACCAAAACTAGCACTGAATAAAACTCACAAGAAAAACTGAAAAGAGAATCTGTTTCATTTTTTTCTTTTCTAGTCATTTCACTTTACTCAATGTCTATATATTTGGTTGTAGAGTAAGCCACTTTCTACATATTCTTCTTAATCCAAAAATAAAGTTTTGTTCATGGAGAAGAGCAACTGTTGGAATCTACACACCAGAATATCACATCAACTCAGTGTCATCAGCTCCTATGCATTGTGATGCCTTACATGAACACATTATACTAGCAAATTCCCCACATCTTAACCTCCTTTATCACACAATTATATCTTTTTCATATCTAATGATTAACTTCCTGGGAGAAAGACAGAGGAAAGTCCTTTAAGGCAACAACTTCATTTATTTCTAAACTCATAAATCAGTGCTATATGTACAATGAACCTGCTGGTAAATATTTGTTTCTTCCAACATGGATATAACAAAATACCTTAAATTCCATTCAGTAAATAAATAAAACTAAAATGTAAAGAAAAATGGCAAAACATTCCTCAACAATCCTTCCTACTACTGCCAACCTGACAAAAGAAAAATGTTTAAGCATATTTTAATACAATCAGGTAAGGAGGTAAATTCATCTCAGAATTATCCCAACTGCTTGCTAGTTTATCCTTAATCTCAAATGTCTTCATGAATAATTATTCCTGGAAAATGTGCTTTCAGAAATTATTGACATCTTCTATATTTAAAAATATCTGAGTTTAAGCCAAATCTGAGTTTAAACAGATCTGAAAAAATACTATTTTAGGAAACTCTTAAACCCCATGGATTAAGCACATTATAAAATGTAATTTTCTTAAATTGGAATTAGTGATCTTTAAATTATGATGGCAATAAATATGGCAGCCATAGTGAAACAGGACCTACCATATTCTGAATGTTTTCATGTGCCAGGAGCCATGCTGAGCACATAGCCTACATTATCCTGTTTAGTCCTCAAATCCAGCCTAACAGGAAGGTACAAGTGTCTGGATTTTTTTGATGAGAAAACTGAGGACTTGGTATATTACTTAGGGCCAAACAGGAAGACAGGATTTCAGTCCAGATTTCATACACTGGTGGGTTATAAAGACTTCCTTCCAACACTACATAACTTTAGAAACGTCTCCACAGGTAAGAGAACCTTCAGTACTACAGCATTATTGTTTGGCTGTCACTTATAACCAAATTGGATAATTACCATTGAATGCAATATAATGAGAATAATGCTTATGCTTTCTATTCTTAAAATACATTAATCTAAAAGAAGAGTAGTTTTAAAATAAGTATTATCATACTACATAAACATATATTAAAATATGTCAAAAGGAAGTGAAGTGGCTTGCCTTCAAGTTGCATGTAAAACATAATAAATTAAAATCTAAACCTAAAACTTGTAGGCTACATTAAGGCTCCCTTCTTTGTTCTCCTTCATCAAAAATTGTTTTTCAATAGGAAATGTATAGAGATCTGATGAAACTTCAACAAAAATTTTTAAAAAGTGAATAAAGACAATGTCAAGGAAATGCTATACCCTAAGGTTTAATTTTGATTACAGACTAAAGTGGCAAGTTTGGGCTTACTAGAATGATGTTTTAATAAAAGCAATTTGTAAGATCAAGGGAAAAGATATCACAAGATATGGAAAGGACTAAAGCAAAAGATTTAGGCAAGGAAAAAAAACTCAGAGAAATTTTGTAAGGATAAGGTACAGACAGAGGTACAAAGATCTGAAAGCTTTTGAGGAAAAAAAAAAGCAGTAGAGCAGAGTGGCTCCAACCCACCTGAGTGTGAATGAACCTCTGCTACTGACTGAGTGACCTTGCATTAATCACCCTTCTTTAGTTTCCTCATCTTTAGGACAAGAATAACAACAGTACCTATCTGAAAGGGGTGTAGTGAGGATTAAATGTTAAAATATATATAAAACAACACAGTATTAAAACTTGACACATAATTATTATTAATTATCATGAGGAAAAGCCAGAAGAGAAAAATGCAATAAACACAACATCAGGTTTCCTCTACAGAATATCTACTGAGTCCCTTCTAATTATATTTACACATTAAACTAAAGAAATAAAAATCTGATTCCCAAATAATGCACACAATGTTGAAGATTCTATTTGTGACAGCTGAAAAGTTAGTAGTATTATGCTTTCTTGAATTTTGTTTTCCTTGAACTGGTCTAAATTTAAAGGCTCATTTCAACTTATCCAAATGTTACTGGCAAATACAGAGCAAGAATTAATATACATTACCTAAACCACAGGAATGTCAAACAATTAAATTTTTATTTCCAAAAAAGCAAACTCTTGTTCTAAGTGAGTGTTTAATTAAACTGAAACAAAGTCTGATTTTGATATATAGAATACTATTTTATTCTTTATTTTAAACCTTTCTTACATGTTTAAAAATATACATGGGTTCAGAACAACCTCAATAAAGTGATGACATTTCTCTTAAAGGACCTCTGAAGTCAAACTACTAGTGTGCAAACACAGCTGGCTTCCAATTTGAAGTCATAGGCACATTTCATTAAATGCATTTCGTAAAACAAAGAAATCAAAATGCTGAGAAGAAAAATACTCAGTAGTTTTATATAAACTTTAAAATATCTGTCAGGCAGGAAACTTATAGTAAAAAAGTAAGATTTGTATGTTTTATCACTCACACCTGCTTTACTACTAATTCCCCAAATGCCACTTTGCTACATCTAAACCCCTGACAATTTATTATACAATTCCAAGTAGCACACTAAAAAATAAGTTAATTTAATCTTTGCGTATGAAAACAGATTACAAAAGAAAATACTGACAGCTCTTACCTGTACTTGATAATTAAGTATATTGTATTCTCAGCAGTACTAAGAATGCAGCTTGGTCTAATATAAATATCTAAATAACAACTACACAAAAGTATTTTTCTCTTCAAAGAAGTTCCTGTATATTTTTTCCAATGTTGATGACTTAAGCAACATTGATCTATATATTGTGCTAAGAAAACATTAGGCACAGATCACATAATATAATTTACATTTTCTTTGTTGTAAAAAATATAGTATATGCAAATGCATATCATACAAATGATTGGTGGACACAACACTAAGCTTCACAGACGTAACACAAAAAGGTTAGTATTTACTCCTAAGGGAGAAAAAAAAGCATGACCTGAAGAGCAATCAATATCTCACTTCTGGGTGAATATTCTATGCTGCACTAGAATTATTTGTGGGTTTTCTTAAAGAAAAACAAAACCTTATTACAGCCAAAAACAAACAAACAAACAAACAAACAACAACAACAAAAAAAAAACGACTTTGGGCACATAGCTAATTGAAAAAGAAACAGATAAAAATGTTTACAAAAGCTATTAAAAATATTTAACACAATATCTCAATCAAGCTATAGATTGCTTTGTTGGAAGGAACAGATAACATTATGATTGCTTTATATAGTAGATTCTTTCATTAGCTAAGACACTTTTGGATTAAGGTACTTTTGGATGCAGATCAAGAAAAAAAAGAGAGAAAAAAAATTGGCTGTCAGAAAGGGGGAAGGAGGTTAAGCACAATTTTACCCAGAAGGAAAAAAAATACTATTTCTTTTTGTTTATAGCAGAAATTTTGCACTGTGGATTTTATAAAAACAAAAGGGTTATGTGGCAGGTAATAAAATACAATGCTTACGATGCATCTTTCATGGAGAAACCACTTATGGATTGCAAATTAGTATGTCTAAAAGTATACTTTGATGCAAAAAATTGTATTTGCCACATATATAATATGCAGCATTTTCCCATAAAGGGCAATTTATTTAAGTAATTTCCACAAAGAGTGAGAGAGACAGAGACAGACAGAACGAGAGGCAAAGACAGAGGAGAGAGCTCAGCCAAAGAAGACAGAGATGCCGAGGGGCTTTGCTCATGTCCTGTGGAAGATCGGAGATACTTTTTCCAATACTTTTTTTCATCCTCAGTGCTTAATTTTGCTATTACTGTACATTTATACTCATACACTATAATTATCTCATGAGATCACCCTCTATACATTCTTTTCTCTAGTTTCCCCGCCACGACCACTGTGGAAAAAAGAGGGGGGAAAAAAAAAAAGAAACCTTTAGTCCCTTTATCTCCTAGTCAACTATTTAAGTAAATATTTCTCTAGTGGCAAATCTCCAGATAAATCAAGAATACAATCCAAAACCCCTATCAGATTACATTTCATTTACTATACAGTTCTCTTCAAATGGAGCAGGAATTAGCCCGTTTCCTAGGTTTGGGGTCTCGTGCTTCCTGATCCTTCACACACATACAAGATGTACACATTGTCTCAGATAGTCTTCGGAGGCCTAGCCGAAAAACGCTGTTGGAAAGGCTATAGATTACACAGTTACAAAAACTATTACTTATAGCAAGCCAGGTTGTTAGGAAAGACAGTGTTGGATTGTCCAAGACCCGGGAGCTTTCCAGAAGAAAGTAAATTATATAAGGGAGCCACAGCATGTAAAACACACTGGTTATCCGAAACAAAACCATGGCGTAGCGACGGTCAGGGCTGTGTCCAGTCTCTCCAGAGGCATCCACCTCGTGGCTAGGAAATCGGGCCCTCCGGTCATTTATCTCTTTGGTGTGCTGCCGGCAAATTTTGAAAATGTGGAAGTAAGTGAAGCAGACAACAAAGGCAGCAGGAGCATAAAGTAAACAAACAATAAAACCAGTAAAATAGGCACTGGTGAGCCAAGACATGGCACACCATTCAAAAATGTCACCATGGTACCCTGGTTTCCCCCAGCCGAAAAAGGACGGCAAGAAAATGAGGCAAGAGTAGATCCAGATTAAAATAATGCAAATTCTCAGGCGACAAGGGGTGACCAGTTGATTGTAGGAAAGAGGCTTGGTTATTGCAAGATAGCGATCCACACTTATACAAGCAAGACATGCCATAGAAACACTTTTTAGAACTGAGATGATATATCCAAAAACCTGGCAAGTCAATGACTCATGGATACCTGTGGAGTAGTGAAGAAGTGAGAGAGTAGGAACCAAGCAGCTAACTCCAACGAAAAGATCAGCATATGCCATTGTCTGAATAAAATAGCTGGTAGTATAATGGTGCAAGAGTGGAGCACAGTGAAAGACAAAGATGACTGTTAAATTCCCAGCAATGATTAGAAATGTCAACAAGACAATAACAACGGTCTCAAAGATGCACACATCCACTGCACCGTAGTAGCCAAATCCAAGTGGGCAGGAGTGACGTTCAGACACATTCTCAATGCCACTGCTCACGTTCAGGATGCTCCATTCAGTCCACCTGGATTCATTCATGGCTTGGAATTAAGGAAACGTGTAGCCTTGGCTCCAGCAAGCAGGTGCCCTGTCCAGCATGTGTTAAACTCTGCACAAGAGTGTCTTAGGATCAGCTTCAGTAGACAGTGGCAGTGCTTCTGTCACAGCCGAGCCTCCGAGAGAGTACTCAAGCCTCTTCATCAGCTCAGTGCAGCAGTGACACATCTCAACTTTAGGGGGGAAGAAAGGGAAGTAAGCTAGAAAGGAGGTGAAGAAAGGTCACTGATTAGCTTCCTCCAGTGCTCTCAAACTTTCTGAAGACACAGGCACTTCTAGAGAAAATGGATCACCTTGTACTATAAAAAATTAAATCGGGAAAAAGAAAAGAAAATCAATTGCCAAGGGAAGAAAACCCTTTGTGGGCTGTTTGGTCTCTTCAGAAAGGTTGTTTGTTAGGGATCAAATAAAAGAATGAGAAAAGGAAAAGTCTTAAATTGTCTCGGGTTTCCTGCTTCATCTATCATGAGAAGTGGATTCATATTTTACAATTTAAATAATTAAGATCTAAGATCTAGTTGCAAATCTAAGAAAAAGTTCATTGCAGCAAAGAGTGTCTTTGGGCTCCGTTCAGGGTTTGATGCTGGTAGATCAACTTCATGATCTAATTCTCTCTCATTTCTCAAAAAAGCTAACTCCTTCCCACCACCACTGACACACATACACACAAAGGTTAATTCTAAAAGACTCAGCTGTACTTGGGCACAAAGGAGCAGAACAGAGGTAACAGACTCCAGATTGCCCTATAACTCTCATGAGGAAACAAAAGCATTTCCAATAGGGAAGGTAATATACAATGGGTTAACACCTGACAAAATATGATAAACTTTAAAGTTTTGATTATGCATGCAATTTTTAAGCATTCATATGAAAACAGTTTTAGTCCATTACAATTACTAGTGCTACCACCAATAATGTAATTTATACTTTTTCCTTTTCAAAGGGAAAATAAGTAACTAATCTCAACATCAAAAACAGAAAATAACTTCCATTATCTGATATGCCACCTTCCTTATAATGGAACACAATCATAAAATACATAGCTCAAAGTTATTGCTCACCTTGCAACCATATCTATAACCCACATATATATGTAAATATGAAATTTAGACAACAGAAACTTTCTTATAAACTCTGAGCTTTTTGACTAGAAATACTGCCATTATTCATTACTTAGGTATTTCCACTAGGCTTTGTAGTCTATGTTTCTATATCTCTTCTATTTTCATCAGAGGATTAACACATTCGATGATTACTTTGACTAAATCTTCTGAAAGTGGAAAATTACCTTGTTTGTTATATCTGCAGTTACATAGCAGCCATATGTTACGAAAATGCCTCTTGTATTTCTGTATTCTATTTTGAGCAAGAGCTCAATTAATACAGGGGCCATTAGGTAGGTTTTAAGATGGTCTTATTTTATACCTCTAAAGCATCAAGATGAGTTTAAATCCTAGACTTTGAAATACTGAAAGGCTTGCAGGATAGAATCCATCCAAAAGGCTTCCAAGGTCATTCTGGTATCAGGTTAACATTTGTCAAAAATCTTTTTGAAAGTACAGGTATTTCAGAGTTTCTTGTCTGTCTTTGTTGTCATACCTCTTGAAGAAATAACATGCATTAGAAATAAAACATTTCCTTCAGGAAAAAAGCAGTAGCTTAACAGAAAGCATTCTTCTGAAAGTTATTTTCTCGTGCACCACCAAGTCATTCAGGGAAGTCTTTCTTCTTTTATAATAGCCACAGGATATTCCTCCTTGTACATTCCTAGTTTCACTTATCACAAAATAGTTCTCTTCATACAGGAATAAGGCAATCTTCTCACCTACATTCACTCTTATCAGCTGCTAGGCTGGGTTGCTTGATTCAGAAGTCTGATTTACTGTGATGCAGTTACCAGGATGCTGTCGGTATATTCTTCACAATCTCTCAGTATCACTGCCTCCACCTGAGCCGGAGCCCTGCTCCTCCTCCTCATCCTGAGCTGATGCAGAAGAACTCACCATCAGAAAGGTGACTCGGTCCTCCTGCCCCAATCAACAGCACAGCCAATGGCTACTGCAGCTGAAACCGTCACTAGGTAACAGTTGCCAGGCACATGCAGGCTTATAGACTTACTCGGCAAGCTCCGATCAAGATTGACAAGAGAAGACAATGCAACTGACCGATCCTTATAACATATTAATGGCACATGTGAATCTCTAGAGGCAGCCTCCTTACAGCATTTGTAAAGATTATTACCTATGGACAGGACAGAAAAAAAAAAAAAAGCACTGGGATATACCTTTAAACCCTGTAGAGAAACTACTATGAGGTACTATGACACTAAAAAGTCAGCAGAAATCTAATGCTCACTGGCAGAAAAAAACATATTAATTATTAAAAATCAGCTAAGTCTTCATGAACTGAAGTGATATGGCTACTATTTTTACTCTCTAAAATACAGTTATATTTTGGTTAATAGAAGTTGTCATTTAATAATTTCTCCAATCCCTGCCACACCCACACCAAACTGCTGAATTTGATGTATTTAACTGTATAAAAAAGCACTGGAACTAACACCTCTATGCTAAAATCTATTTGGGGAAATATTTACCATCAAATGTGAACTCTGAAAAGTAGGCTTTAGAAATAAGTAGAAGGACCATTTATCCCATATGAATTTTAACATTTTTTTTAATCCTCATATGAAAAACACTCAGGATCTAAGAATTCTGTCATTTGGTGATTGAGCCACCCGTACCCAAGTTAGAAGAAAGCAAATTAAGCTCTTTTACCTGATGGAGGTTAAAAACATTTCCATTTATGTTGACTTAACTACAGACAAACATTTTCTATTTTAAGCCTATTTCTTAAGGGGTCAGCACTTTCCCTTAAAGTGACTTAGAACTAATTTACAAATTATTTCAGAATAAGGAAAATTAAGATGAAAATGGAAGATAACTAACATCTGTTGAGCACATTTTGTGTGCCAAGCATTATGCTATGTGCTTTATATACTTTCTTTCTATAAAAATCTTAGATTTTTATGGAATAGGTACCCATCATTATCATTTTCCAAAGGAAGAAGGTGGGTACTAGAAAAGGTAAGTATAACTTGCCTACCAGAGTCCTGAAACTAGCATTGAAACAGGTTCAAAACTGTCACTCCTAACACCATACTGATGAACCCCTCCTTCCCTCTCCTTTCCACTGGTGGCTGCCACTAAGAAAATGTCTAAGAAGAATTACCTTGGATTTTTTTTTTTTTAGATTTTATTTAAATTCAAGTTAGTTAACATACAGTGTATTATTATTTTCAGGGATAGTATTTAGTGATTCATCACTTGCATAAAACACCCAGGATTCATTACATCACATGCCCTCCTTATGCCCATCACCCAGTTACCCCATCCCCCCACCCACCTTCCCTCCAGCACCCTTGTTATTGGAAATAAATGTGTCAAACTAAAGCAATCTAATATTTGAATTTCCTTATGAGATTTTTTTTTCCTCTGTTAAGAGTCTCTTATGGTTTGTCTCCCTCTCTGATTTCATGTTATTTTATCTTTCTTTCCCTTCCCCTATGTTCATCAGTTTTGTTTAAAATAATTTTTAAAGAATAGAAAACCCTATTCTTTCCTCCATGTTGAACTGCCTTACAGGAAAGCCATATTGTTGTTAAAAATCTTCAGAGGTTTAGGTGACATATAGTGCATTTCTCACTACCAGAATAATTTATGAAACAAGTTAGAATAACAATCGTAGAATGAGTACTATGTTGAGGTTTAAAAGTAAATATTTGAATGTAATACATAAGGCCAGAGGATCCTATTTTACAGGGAAGTATTTTGACTTTTAGGGATACCTAAAAGCATTAAAATCAAACAAGATTGGATTTAACTAACAATCTCCTTTATAATAAATATTGAAAATAAAAATTACACTTGATAAATATTCATGAATGTAGATAGATCCCATATTCCATATTAAAGTTAAATACTAAACTTTGCTATAAAAGCATCGAAAAATAAAACATTATCAATTATTAAAGTTATCCGTGTCACCAAAATACAAATAAACCATTTACAAAGATAGACTTTACGTATTTTTAAAAGATCTACTCCTTTCTTTTTTTAAAGATTTTTATTTATTTATTTGAGAAAGAGCATGAGCAGAAGGTGGGGTGGGGAGAAAGAGAAGGAGACGCAGACTCCCTGCTGAGCTGGGCTACATCTCAGGGCCCCCAGGATCATGACCTGAGACAAAGGCAGATGCTTAACTGACTAAGCCACCAAGGTGCCCCAAGACTTTACATATTTTTAAAATAGCTTTGAATGTAGTATTTCCAAAATCAGGGAAATGGCAAAAAACAAAACAAAACAAAACCTCATAGGGAAATTCAAGTACTAGATTGCTTTAGTTTGACACATTTATTTCCAAAAACTATAACTGACAGGGATTTGAGTCCATGAATACTCTAATCCATAATTGTATACACTTCCAAAGATACATGATAAGAGAGAGTTCAAGTAGAGCCTCTGATGCACTAAGCTTCCTACTTTCCTTCTACCAAATTGCAAAAAAACTTCAATGGTTCTAACAAGACAATTCTTTCTTTTCTTTTCTTTTCTTTTTTTAGAGATTGACTAGTTCTATTGGCCCCTAACTTTTCTCCCTTTCCCTTCTTTTTTCTAATCTGATTATAATAGGAACTAATTTATAATGTAAAGTGCAAATAACAAAAAAGCATTAATATCATATATTTACAAAGCACATTACATAAAGCATTCTTTGTTTTTAAATTAGACATAATTCTCTTCATGTTAGGGGTCATTAGGTATTTTATTACTGACATTCTTATTAGAATCATTATCAACAACCTCCCTTTCCTTTCAACTGATGAATGCTGGTCCGGAAATATCGAAGAGGAATTATTATTTGAGATACTTCAGAATTACTTCTAACAGCTAAAACTATAGCTTTATGAGATGACACATCATAGGTATTTGATTTATTTATACCTTAAGTGTGTTTCATATATTCTTTTATATGTATTAGTATTTCATTATTAAACGTCTAAGCATTTCAGGGCCTAAACAGCAAACAAAGTAAGAGAAGGACATGAGTCAGTGGTAAATAAGAGAAACAGTAGGTAATGATGTAATGTAATATTACATGTATATTACAATGTAATATAGCAAAAAATAAACAAATACAGAATAAAGAAAAGGTTTTTTTTAAACATTTAAAAAAGTATAAATAAGGTGTATGCATTCCGAATGTATCTATTTCTTCAAGTACTCTTCCCATCTATTAACTTTTCTCCATCTCCACTGTCACTACTCTCCATGAGCTAGCATTATCTTGTGTGTGGGTTGATGCAGTGGCTTCCAGTGTGGTCTTCCTGAGTTGCCTGGGGCCTTGCTTCACAATGCATTATGCACAAAGATGGAATATTCTTTCCAAAATGCAAGCCAGATGGTATCACTCCCCCTTTAAAATATTTCAGTGGTTTCACGCTGCCCTTAGGATAAAGTCTTAACAGGTCCTATAAAATTTGTCCTCCACATATTTATCCAATCTTACCTCTTTCCTATATTGTTTAGGATTAGCTAAACTGGCTCTACGTCCCCCTATTCCATCCATCCCCTGTCCCACACATAGTTGCTATGTTCTCTACTGCCTCAGGACATCACACTTTTTTAGTTAATTCAGATGGAACCTTCAGAGTTAGTTCAAATATCACTTCCTCACAGATACCTTCCTTGAATTCCTAGATTAGACCATATTCCATACTTATCATAGTTTATAATGATCTATTTCATTCAATTTTGTCTTCCTAACTAGACTGTAAGCCCCATGAGGGGAACAATAACTGTTTTGCTTCTCATTATATCTTAAGTGCCTACTCTACACTGTTGGGCATAAAATTGGAGCTAAACAAGTGTTTAATATAAAGCACATAAAAATAACTTGAAGAGTCTATAAGAAGACAGAAAAACACTAAGAACCAGTTTCTGCGAAACTCAGAATATCCAAAGTTCCCTGAAAGCCCCTTAAATGACATACAAGCTTCACAAAAAAGTTATAAAGTATATGACCAAATTGCAGAGGAAGAATAATTATCCTTCTACTAAACTCAAATTAAGGGCAAAATTATTCATCTATACTTTTACCTAAACCCAATTCAATATGAGTATTTGACTAGTGCTTTGAAAAATCCTATCTAGCAGTAGATAATGATTATTTACTTATTTTAAGAATGACAAATGCTACAAAATGCAATATCAATATATTTTAAATGTTACATCAAAGCAACTTGGTCTAAATGCTAAAAAGAATAAACCATCTGAGGTAATACATATTACAATCCACTGACTTAGTGATCTCTCAAGAACAGATAACAAGTTTATATTATTAACTTTATTTCATTATGACAGGTTATTAACACATACAAATATTTAACAAGTGTTAAGTGAGTGGCACTACAGAAGAAAAATTCCTCAACCTGATTAAAAAAGCTCCACGGAAAAATATATAGCTAGTACAATATCTAATGGTGAAAAAGTAAACGCTTTCTTTTTAAGACCGAAAACAAGACAAAGATGTCTGCTCTTACCACTCCCATGCAATTTGTACTGAGGTCCCAGCCAGTGCAATAGGCAAGAAAAAGAAATAGCTAAGACAGACAAGAATAGGAAGATGACTGCATACATAAGAAATACTTTAGGGATGCCTGGGTGGCTCGGCGGTTGAGCATCTGCCTTCAGCTCAGGGTGTGATCCTGAGGTCCCAGGATCCAGTCCCACATCGGGCTCCCTGCATGGAGCCTGCTTCTCCCTCTGCCTATGTCTCTGCCTCTCACTCTTTGTGTCCCTCATGAAAAAATAAATAAAATCTTAAAAAAAAAAAAAAAAGAAAAGAAAGAAATACTTCAAAAATCTACCCCAAAGGCCATTAGAACTAATGAGTAAATCTTGTCCAAATACAAGGTCACTACACAAAAATCACTGAATTTCTATATACTTGCAACAAACTATAGTAAATATTTTAAAACAATAAGCCATTTACAGTAGCCTTAAAAAGCAGAAAATAACAATAAATTTAACAGAAGATGTGTAAGCCCTCTACCCTGAAAACTACAAAATTAAAAGGTCCTAAGTATATGGGAGAGATATACCACCTTTATGGATTAGAAGACTCAATACTATTAAGAATGTTAATTTTTCTCAAATTCATCTATGGATTTATTGCTACTTGTAGAACTAAATAGTTAATTCTAAAATTTGTAGGTAAACAAAAAAGGACCTATTTGGTAGCTAAAATAATGTGGGAAAATGATTTTTTAAAAGTTGGAGAACTGTACAACCTGATTTCAAGATTTACTATAAAACCACAGTAATCAAGACTGGCAGAAGGATAAACAAATAAGTCACTAAAAAGAACAGAGTCCAAAAATAAACCCACACTTACCAATTGAATTTTTAAAAACTCTAGAGCAAGTCAAGAGGAAAAGAGAATTTTTTTCAGTAAATGTTACTAGAAAAATCTGGGGAAAAATGAACTTAGACCTCCTCCTCATTCTATACACAAAAATACATTTGAGATAAATCATAGATCTAAACATAAAAATTGAAATTACAAATACATAGCTTCTATAAGAAAACATCCTAGAAGGAGAATATCTTCATGATATGTAAGTAGATAAAGATTTCTTAAGATACAGAAAGCAGTAATTATAGAAGTAAAATGTAATAAAGTATACCTAAAATCAAAAATCTGCTTTTCAAAAGATATTAAGAAAATCAGTAAATCAAAAGGCTAGGAGAAAATATTAGCAAAATATATACCTAACAAAAAATCTGTATCTAAAATGTATAACTGACTTCTACAATTTGTTAGTAAAAATACAAAGAACCCAGTTAAAAATGGGGAAATGCTATCATAGATACTTCACAAAAGAAGATACACAAATGGCCATCAGGAAAATGAAAAAGTGTTCAGATCAATGGTCATCAAGAAAAGACAAAGTAAAATTACAATGAGGTATCACTATATACTACCAGAATGGCTAAAATTAAAACACAGTGATTACTAAATATTGGTAAGAATGCACAACAATTCAAACTCTTATCAATTGCTAGTGGTGATGTAAATGGCTCAACTTCTTTTATATTATTTTTTTCCCACAGTTCTATTAGTTTCAAGTATACAATATAGTGATTCAACAATTCCATACATCATCACCTGACACTCCTCATGGCAACTGCATTCCTTAATCCCTATCACCTATTTAACCCACTCCCCACTTCCTTCCCCTATTGTAACTATCAGTTTGTTTTCTATAATTTAGAGTCTGTTTCTTGATTTGTCTCTCTCCCTCTTTTTTTTCCCTTTGCTTGTTTCTTAAATTCCACACAAGTGAAATCATATGGTATTTGTCTTTCTCTGACTTGTTTCACTAAGCATTATACTCTCTAGCTTCATCCATGTTGTTGCAAATGGGAAGATTTCATTCTTGACAATTGAGCTGCTTCCATAATTTGGTTAAACAATGCTGCTATATACATAGGGAGGCATGTATCCTTTCGAATTCATGTTTTTTTTATTCTTTGTATAAATACCCAGTAATGAAACTTCTGGATGACAGGGTAGTTCTATTTTTAATTTCTTGAGGAACCTCCATACTACTTTCCACAGTGGCTGCACCAGTTTGCATTCCCATCAACAGTGCAAAAGGGCTCCTTTTAAAACTTTTAAACAGTTTGGGAGTTTCTTATAAAATATTAAACAAACCTACGCTATGACTCACCAGTTCCAACCAATCAAAATGAAAACATATATCCACAAAAAACTTATAAAAATGTACACACCAGCTTTACTTTTAATGCCCCAAAACTAAAAACAACCCATTTTTCCATCATCAGGGAAACAGATAAACAAACTGTGGTTATGTCCATAGGATTCTGGAATAGGTGAAACTAATTTCTGATGAAAGAAATTGCCTCCTGGGCAGCCCAGGTGGCTCGGCAGTTTGGGGCCACCTTCCACCCAGGGCGAGAACCTGGGGACCCAGGATCGAGTCCCACGTCGGGCTCCTTGCATGGAGCCTGCTTCTCCCTCTGCTTGTGTCTCTGCCTCTCTCTCTCTCTGTCTCTCGTGAATAAATAAATAAAATCTTTAAAAAAAAAAAAAGAAAGAAAGAAATTGCCTCCTGCAGGGTGTGGATGTGTTTGTGTGTGTGTCCTGACCAGCAAGAGGTATTAGGAAATGTTTAGGATGATGGAAACATTGTGTATCTTGATATCTGTAACATACATGCATATATATCAGAACTCATCAAAATGTGACATTTAAGATCTGTGCATTTCACTTACATGTAAATTACAGCCACAAAGAATAATAAAGCTATGACTGTACTTGCATGTTTTAAGTGCTCCATTTCTTTGTAAAAGCACCAAATTAGAGCCCTAAATGACTTGAGTGAATTTTAAGGTGTTGCCAGGAAATCCTATATATTGATGTTTAAAAAGAAAAATACAAGAATCCTCCAAAGCAATGTCCCATCAAGAAGGGAGTTATTATAATGTCTAAAGGAATAGATCATATTGGACAGAATAAGTCCATCTATCCTATGCCTACTTTCACACTCTCTCAACCAGTATACCTGACTCATGGTTCAGTGTTTGTACTCACAGACACAACAGCCCAGATGCGAGTGAGACACTGGGTGAGAAAAGACTTCTTAAATGCCAGTTATACAACACTCTGAGACTGCCCTAGCTAGCTGGGATCTAAGACAACTGGCCAAGAAAGGAAACCCTTTGAGAAATTTCATTATCTTTAGTCAGTCACAAAGGAAAAAACAGAAAGAATAATACTAATTTACATGTATGTTTAACTCTAAGTGGAGGAAACCCTCAAAATATATAATTAAAATCAAATTAATAGGTCAAAAATAGTATGTAGAACAATAAAATAAAACCATGCATAATATGATCTTTCTTTACATTTTTCCCAAGGTAGGCTATTATATTTAATAAATATTTACTAAATGTGAAGACTGGATAAAACTATGACTTGAAGATGCAAACATAGGCTCTAGCATGAGCCAGACTTGGGGGGGCATGCTGGCTGCAGCCCTCATTAACTGTGACACTGTGGGTATGTCATTCTTCTCATGTGTCTCAGTTTCCATATGTAAAATGGACATAACTCCTAGCTTTGAAAGTTGGTTATAAAAACTAGAAATTACAGATGAACCATAAAAAGCACACCACATTCATTCAAAGCTCAGACACTAAAGGTAAGCATATTCTTTACTTTTTAATTATTTCGCAAGAAACTACACTCACAAATAATCTGTTGAGATTAAGAAATTAATAACAACTCTTCCACTTTTCTACTGAATTGCCATCTCCCTCAAAATTTCCTTTAAAAAGTACACTCAAAATAAATACAGTATCTGAAAAAAAATTAAAAAAAAAAAAACATTATCTGCACCTAACCATGCATCTTAGGAAATTTATATGATTAGCAACACAGTAATATAAAAATTACCAAAGTTTAGTCTGTAAAAACTTCAGTTTCATAGATGCTGAAATTCCCAGATAATGAGGGTTTCTCTTTTTAAATTTTTAAAATTTTGTTTTGCTTTATGAAATTTTACATTTAAATCTTTATAGGAGGGATGCCTGTGTGGCTCAATGGTTAAGCATCTGCCTTAGGCTCAGGGCATGATCCTGGAATCCCAGGATTGAGTCCCACATTGGGCTCCCTGCATGGAGCCTGTTTCTCCCTCTACCTATGTCTCTGCCTCTCTCTCTATCTGTTATGAATAAATAAAATCTTTAAAAAAAATCTGTATAGGATGTATCATCCACTCCTCTGCCTTCCTAAACTGAGAACTCTGAACATAATTAAATTTTGCCTGGTAGGCTGGGATCATCACAGTTAACATCAATGAGAAAACAATCTTATGATGCAATCACAACTTTGTAGCTACTAGATTGCATATACATGTATATATAGGTATAGATATATAGGTTTTATATAGAGAGAGACAGATTTAATTTCCACAAGTGATCAGGCACCTAGAAAAGAATGGAACTCCCATATTTTCTGACCCTATCTCCATAGCAAATAGAGCAGTACTCCTCCTTCCTCTTCTAATTTGTTATCCTTAATTTTCTAAAGGCTTAAGTATCAGAAATTAAGCTTATAAGAATTTTTTTCTCGAAGAGTAAAAGAAATACTATTCTACAAATAAAATGCCATTGCTCAGGCCTGCATTGTCAGTTATTTCTGGATAAGTGAAGTGGTAACTGAGTATGGTAATAGACATGATAAATACACTTAAAAATAACACAAGAGAAAAGGAAATTCCAGGCTTTCTTATATCTTCCATGTAAGAGCTATTCATCAATCATGTTCTTTTCTTATTTTATGAAACAAATCTGGAAACTAAACTGTTTAGTAAGATTTTTACATGAATGAAATCCCATCAAATATTAATACTATGTCACAGAAAGGGTTTTCAGTATAGCCACCTCTTTTAATTTTTGTATAGTAAAAACACAGAGGGAAAAGTTGAACCTTAAAACATCTCCTGCAGAGGTCTGCCAAAATTATACAAAAACAGAATAGACAATTACTGTTGAAATAATAGGTTCACATTATAGGAAAGAAATGTTGATTCAAATTCATTTTTAATTGAAAGAGATTTTTCCCTTATAAAAGAAAATTGCTATTTTTTTAAGATATCTTATTGTTATGGCAACTGAAGTGCTAAAAATAATAAAGAAATATCAAAGTTGTTATAGCAACTAGAATTTTAAAAAGCCATGAAGTGTAAAATAATCAAACCTTTACTTGGCTTGAAACGCAACATCTATGACTCAGTTCTCAAAAGAAAACTTGAAATACTCATACTCTTGTCTTTACAAATTATCTCTAACGTCCAAATTAAAAAACAAAAAAACAAAATTTCGGCCTAACAGTGGAAATATTTTTATATTCCTCATATCCTTCACCATTCTATCCATAATCAACAATGTGTCTCTGATAACCATACAAGTTACCAAACTTCATGAGTAGCAGGAAATGTTGGTTACTCAATAAATGCACATTGAACTAAACTATTCAGAGTTCGGGCAAAATCTGTATTTTCTGGTCTTCTAATGTGCTTCTTCTAATCTTCACTGTTATGCCCCAGAATACACTAAAGGTTGAAAAGATTTCCTCCTAACCCTAACTGCCAAAGTACTATGCCCAGACTCATCCAATTAGAGTTCAACTAAATTCCAATTTTTCTGAAGATCTATTGCATGCTACCTATTATGTGAAGTTCTGGGACCTTTTCTTGTAGAAGTCACAGTCTGGTAGAGAACGAACTAAAATAGGTCAACATCACTGGACTATAAAGTACAATGAAGGGATGTAATAAGACTATCAGGAGAAAGTTCATGAAGGTTCTATAAGCAGTGGTAAGGCCTTAAAAGGATTTAAACCAGGAAGTAAGATAAATTGTTTCCCAGAGTCAGCCAGATGAAGAAATTAAAATTTTAGATTTATATGTTTTGCATTAGATGATGAAGGTTAAGTCTTTATTTTCATAGTTTCGTGTGTTCCTTTCTAATAACTAATAATCAAGATTCAGGTGAGACAAATGCAGTAACAAATGGTGCTAACATAGCACTCCAGTATTTATGCACTGAACAGAACTGACAGGGAACAGACCCCTGTGTATGTTTCCCCATACTCCTCTGCTTTATTTGTACTCTTTTTTTAGTATATTTGTCCCCGAAAAAATAATTGGCTTATTTTAAAAGTGGCTGTGGTTTATCTTGTGAGTTGGTAGAGACATCTTGAGAAGTTCAGTTTGGACTCAGTGAGAAAGTGACCCCTTATTCCCCTATGATACAGAAAGGGAGAGCTGTAGTGTTCGTTGGTGTAAAAAGCCTCCTGTTATCTAGCCTGCAAAATCTGAAACTTCTGCAGAAAGAGGGTATTTAGAAAACCACAAACTCTTCCCTCACCTGCCTTACTCAATAAAGAAGATGACTAGTGATAACCACTACTATTTTGATCCTGAGCCCATTATAATTCTGTTGCCTCTTATTAAAATAAATAACTAGTTTTGTCCTTTAGATAAATGATCTACAATGCCTTGCTTTATTCTTAACCTGTGCTTATTAGTATCATCCAACAAAATCTTATTTTTCCGAATTTTTTTTATCAAAAAAGGAATAAAAGCACTCAAAAACAGAAACTTAATTTCACATAGTTGTATTAAGTGCTTAGATTGTACCTTCAAAAGAAAATTATTCAAGTTAATTTGATCATTATATTTAACACTGTAGTAATTTATATCTACATAATGCCTACATGATTAATTTTATAACAGTTGTTGAAATTCTACTTGTTTATGCTACATATATATACAGGGTCCATATGTCTGTATATATTATATACATTTTATAATATTTCTCAAACTGGGGTCCAAGGAATCTTCAAGAGTATATCCTAGGTGGTCCATGAATATTCTGTAATTTTTTTAATTTTCAATTTTATTTCCACCATAATCTAAAAGTTTTACTAGAAGTAGATTCTGATAATCTGACTGCTATCTCAAAACAAAGTACTGTTATGCAATATTGGTGCCAACATTTGCTGAAGCATTTACTACTGTCTTGGAGCCAATTAGTTCTTAATTTATTGCAGGCTAGGAAAATAATACATAAAGAGATCTAATATGTAAATAATGCATCAAGGAAAGGTCACATCACCTAACACCATACCATACAAATGTTTTCCGAGTGGGTTGGAAAAAGTGTGCTGGGAAAACTGAGTCATCTGAAAGCACATGGCCCCATAAGCATGCCAAACTAAAAAAAAAAAAAAAAAAAAAAAATCGTAGCTCTCAGGATCACAGTCACACTGTGAGCAGCAATTTAGTTTCAGGAAAATAACCTAATTCATAACATTAAATTAATACCATTCTGTATTGTTATTAATACCATAAATGTATATTTTTATTGCTTTTATTAGATTACGATCTCAAGAACTAAAAGCATACAGAGTTTATATCTAATTTTACATCACCACACATTTAGGTAACACTAAAATTATATTTACAGTACATACCAGTGAAGGAGATTGTTAAGGACTTTTCTTCACCATGAAATTTGTGATATATATTTTTTTTGTGATATATTATTCAAAGTTGAAAACTCTGACACATATAGCTGATATTCAAAAGATGTCTTTTAATCATGATGATTAAGTACTCTGGCAATGCAAGTGAAAGAGAGGCAAAGCTAAAGAAAACTATATAACTAGGTTGATAAGAAATGAACAGTTTTTTGGTCTAGAGTGCCCACTAAGCTTATGGAAAATACCCAATTACAAATCATATGAACAGATGGAAAAGAGTTATAAGAAGAATATAATTACCATAAGATGCTCATTTAAACATACCTTTGCTTTTACGTGAAAGCACTAATGGAATGTCTTGATTATTACCCTTTCCTTTACTCCACAAACTTCCCCCACACCCTATCACCACTCCGTACATTGCATTGTCAGCTCCTAGACGGAGATAATTGTCCCATTTATCTTTGTATCGCTCATGGAGCCTAACACACAATGCTTCAATCATAGATATTCAGTTCGTGTTTGTTGAAAGGATGATATTTCTGTCGAGCCAGCACTTTCTCCCCAAAGATCTCTTAATGCTTTATAAGCAGATATTACTGATATTATAAACATATTGTATGACTTACTCCAAATCACATTAAAAATATGATGGAAGAGGAAAAATCAACAGAAATGAATGAATGAAAACCTTCTAGCCCTGAGACCAAAAATGTATTAAGCACAAGATCATTAAGAGTCTGTTGCAGGGGCCTAAAATAATTTACTTAGCAATTTAATTCACCAACCAACAAACGGTTGAGTATATTTAACTATCTTCTTTACTAGGTTATGAGCTCCTCTGAAAATATCTATCATCACTGTTATCCTATGTGGTAAGCATAGTGCCTGACACATGATACAAGGTATGATATATGCTAAGTAAAGCAAATTGACTGATTTGTGTTCCTCTCCTGCTAAATATCAAAACAAAAGGTTACTTCATAAAATTAGAGCCTTATTTAAAATAAACAGCAGGATTCTCTTAAAATAACAGAAATTAGTGTAGCTTAAATTCACCGAGAATGTAAAGCTTTTCAAAGGAAAGCTAAAAATATTATACTCTCTCACAATCCTTGGGTCATGTTATGGGGGAATGAGGAAAATGGGAAATCAAACAAGTTGACCTACATCTGCCAGTACAACTTTGTTTTTCACCAGGCAGTTTCAAAGCTAAGTGGCTAAAGTGATTAGGTAGCATTGGAACAACTCAGAACACTGAGCCTTTGACAGAAACCACTTTTAAGAGACAGAAATTGAGAAAGGAAAGAATAAACTTATTATGCTGTTTTCAAGACATGTCTAAAAGAGGAATAAATGTTGCTAAACTGGCAGAAGCCTGGTAAGAAAATACCTCTGTTGAAAAGGATTTGGGATCAAAGAAGAAAATGTGATTAAAAACTTAAATTAGAAGACTGAAGTGGGAATCAGCAATCAGTTTGGTGGTTTTGGGAAGCCCACTAGGCAACACCATGCAACAATGTTTACAAACTCCTGAGTTAGGGGATAGGACTTGAAAAATGAACATAAAAAAAACAAAGAAAAGAAAAATGAACACACACACACACACACATATACATCCACATATACACACATTCACAGAGATTCAGTGTTCTGTCAATTTAACATTGACACCTCCACAATGCCAGCTTCAACTAGCAATAATCTAGATGCTTTTGGTGTGACCATAACACAGGCTAAAGCTTGGTAAGCGTAGCTCTGCAACATGGACTCATATTACAAATATTACCATCCTCTGCTTTTCCCATTCACTCTCTTACCTACCCTTGCTCTCAGGAGCTGAAATAAACTGGTACACAACACTATAAAACAGAAAGATGATTTAGAGAGATACAGTTATTTAAAAGTTAAGCTTTTCTGAGAAACTGTAATTTTGTTCAAAGAAAAAATATACCTTGGGTTAAAAGATTCTCATAAGATTTAAATGTGCTAGTGAGAAGCTAGAATTGGGTATTTGAAACTCAGAACACTAAGGCCAAATAATTTAAAATCAACATTTACTCTACGAAAAAAGTGTTCACAGAATTCTATTCAATATCCAATATTCTGAAGTTGCTTAATTAAAAGGTAACAATGAGATAAATCAATCTCAGATTCTTTTCTTTTTTCTTATCATGTAGGAAATAATTCCAGTGCTATGCCTTTTGAATATCATCAAGGCATTGTCTTAATACTCCAGTCCCACTACAGTCTTCTCAGGGAGAAGGCACACAAGAAATATTTGTGATAGTAAAGTTTTAGAAATTTTAGGAAACCATTTATCCAATATCCCTAGTATGTCTTTATACTTGCAAAACTAGATAGCCCTAATTGCTTAAATGCTTTCATATACAAATATCATCTGGAAATCAAAAGATAACTATAGAAATGTGAAGTATTCCAGTTACAGTAATGGGTTGGAATGACATTTTCCTAATAACTCCTTTTATAAATGTACCGCCCAAGCTGAATGTCATTATGGGACTATTTATAATTTAAAGCTTTCTGTCAAGATGATTTTATGCCCTGACATGGCTCTGAGTAGGCTGGAAACAGCTGTATGACCCAAGGGAAAATAAACTATTGGTGTTGCTCAAGAGCAAAGGTATTAAATAGGAAATATTTCTAACAGAACTTCATGAGAATGATGATGGCTAATAGACGGTAACTTACAGTAAAATTCTGCCAGTCAACCAATAATCATTCCGATGATAAATGTTATTTTACCAATAAAGTTTCTTCCCTCTAAGTAGATGAAACTTAATTATAACTATAACTCTAATCCTTTGAGCTTCCTAATAAACTAAATGCCTGGCACCATCACAATTAAGGTTTTTGTCTGTGCACAAAATGGGTATTAGAAAAGTTTTGGAAATGTTCAAATAAACCATTTATCCAGTATTGCTGAAATGTCACTATATTTGTAAATTTTAACTGCATAAACAGGTTTAACCAATATGAAAAGAATCAAGAGACAATGTCAATTATTGAGTAACATGAAGATGTACTGTACTGCGGGAAACACTAGTCTAAACCCCACCATTAATACAAGACAAACAGATTAATCAGACTGACGTATTTGTTTTTGTTCTGTTTTTATTATTCAGTTTTTAATCTATCAGAATAAAAACTATTATGTCTAACTTGCTCCTTATATTTTGGGGAATATTCCTAAGAATCCAAATTGGTGGGGAATTCTAAATAAAATTATTGGAAATATTCTTCATGTCTCAGCCAAATGCCACTAGAAATGAGAGATGAAGGTTCTAGTCTACTATTTACTGGATGACAGAAAATCACTTGAATCCCTCCAGTCCCAAAGGCTTAACCTGTCTCATTTATAAAATATGATGCTTACCAAATAAGGCATGTGATAACAACACTTGCTTTTTAAAAGTTCTTGAGAGTCCTGATATTTTTTACATTCACAAGGGTGCCTATTAAAAATATTATTATTAATGTGTGTTGGAACACAAAGACTGTGGACATAACAGAAAACTACTGATAAAAAATAACAGACTACAGTATCCGTTGGTTATACCAGTCAAACCCTATTTATGGCAAATGCCATAACAAATTGTAATGAAAAAGCTCAGCATGACAAAAAGATTCCCAAGGCTGTGACTGATGACCTACACATCTCAAATAATATTCAGTGTGCTAACAGCGCTCCTTATCAACTAAAATGGTAGCAACAACAACAAAAGAAAGTAGAAAGTCCTCTATTATTTGCTTACACTGACCAACAAGGACAATTTAATCTTCTTTTTTTCTAAACGTTAAATGATAATCCTACTGTTGGCTTATGTTAATTCCACAAAACTTATATTCCAATGGTATACTACAATTCTGTAACAATAATAATGGTAATAAAGTGTTCATCATGGCCACAACTGGAACATAAAGGTATACTATAAATGATGCTACATACAAATCAATAAGATGCATTAAAGACTGGAATTTATTCATGTTTGCATTCCATAGCAATAAGACACTTCAGAAAGTGTGATCTAAAGGAGATTACTACACTGAATGTAGTTTAAAGTTACTTGGCACCTTTCTCTGGTACCTTTTTGTTCCGTTCATAGGAAGCAAAACCACCACTGCCCAATTTTGACATATGGTTATTGTTTATTTAAAATATGGCTGAGATGCCACAGAGTTTGAGAAGTACATGATAGAACATTTCTAAAAATTAATATAATGTGTATTTTTATCATTATCAAAAAGCATTTAATAACTAAAGAAATACAGAAATGTCAGGAACCTGAGGCAAAAAATGAAGGTTAAATCTGCATTTTAACTAATTTTAAATGCCAGGCTGAAAATGGAAAAGCAGCAGAAGCTAACCTATTTGCCACTGTCCTAGTAATCCTAAGGGCATGAAGGTAAGCAACATAATGGTTATTCTTTTCATACCAAGTACGCTTGTTTGAGGCGAACACTACTGAACAAAAGCAATTTTACATCCCCCTTTGACAGTGGGTCAGGAAAAAAAGATATATCCTATATTCTAGGTAGGCCATAAAAACAGACACACATTTCCTTCATTCATCATTCAGTAAATTTTTTCTTGATATCCTACTGTATACTATGCTTTCTTTTTGAAGTCCTTTGGTTTTGGTCAAATACCTCTTTTCTTATAAACTGAAGTGACTTTTCCTTTAGGAACAAGTGTGCTTACTTCTCAGATCATTTGCCTTTGGCCCACATCTCAAAATAAATATATTTTTTTCTGGTTCTGGAGAAAGTTTAGTTTCAAACAGATGTCACATATAAATCAAAAGTAAAGTGAACACTCAGTCTACCTTCTGTACTTAAATTACCTAGAGAAGTTGTTCCAAAACTGGATTAAAAAACTTGGCACAAGATAGGATAAGACTTTTACAGAACAAAACTTTATTCTATAGGAAGGGAAGAAAGAAGAGAAAGGAGAGCAGGAGGGATGAAAGGAAAAAGTGTGGAGGGAAAGAAGGAAGAAAGGAAACCTTCAAAAGACCTCCATGAGGATTACATAGAAAAATTATCAAATATTAATATTTCTAATGAATTTTCATCCCAAAGTATATTACTTAGCATTCAAGTAGCCCCTTTGGCCCAGAGGTCTTTTAGATTTTTGCATTAGTAGATTCATAAATCAAAGTTCAGGTGCAAGACATTTTGGAAATATTATTCAGGTTCATTTTGAGACAGAGAAAAAGCAGTTTTACTCACAGAACATTTTCCAGAAGATAATAAAGAAGAAAAAGTCCAAAACACATTTGAAGATATTATCAAAAAGTTTATTTTTTCTTCATTATCTGCTGATTCAATAAAGTATTAAGTGCGTCCTACGATGTCAGATATAGTCTAAAGATACTATAGAAAAATGTTGGTGAGATACATTTATATTCTATATTATCATAGTTACCCATAAGCAAAATAAGATAGTTTGGTACAGAAGAATGGACACAGAACTTAGTTTTACAGATCTAGGTACAGTTTCATATGTTATAATTACCATTTATGTATCCTGTACAAATAAATTCTTGTATGTTTGGATTTCTCATCTAGAAAAAGAGTCATACACCAATTGTCTTGCTTATCCCAGATGATTAGTTGGAACATTAAATAAGAAAATATTTGTGAAACATTTTGGGGAAAAAAAATATAAAGTATGCTAAAAATGTCACTATTTTTTACAATAAAACTTCAAAGAAGAATGGATATATGAACTATGTAAGACTATTTCATGTAACTACTCTTGGGCTTCTATTTCCACATAAATAAAGGAGAGAAGGGATTATCACTGGCATTGGTATTATAAAAGGCTTTCATAAAGATAAAATTAGAAAGTATATAAAAAATTTTATAACTAAGAAGGGCTATTTCTATAAACTGAATGCTAGCATCTTACCAAAATTTATATGTTGAAATTCTTGCCTGCAAGATGATGGCATTAAGAAATAGAGCTCCTAGGAAGTGATTAGTGCCCTTTATAAATGTAGCCCAAGAAAGCTGCCTTGCCACTGTGTGAGGACAAAGCAAGAAGGCATCCTCTATAAACCAGGAAGTAGGCATTCACCAGATACTACATCTGTTTATGCCATGATCCCAGACTTCCCAGCCTCAGAACTGTAAGAAATAATTTTTTGTTGTTTATAAGCCACCCACTTTTGGTATTTTGTTATAATAGCCCAAATGGACTAAGTCAGCTATGAAATATAAATGATTTTTTATTATGAATTTTATTTTCTATTTTTAAAACATTTTTGAATTTATGAATTATCTATTCTATTTTTAAAACATTTTTGGGAAGTTGTTCAAATATTAAAAATTACTTAAATCTTGATGACCCCCCCCCTTTTTTTTAAGATTTTACGTATTTATTAGAGACGGGGGGGAGGGGAGCGGGGCAGAGACACAGGCAGAGGGAGAAGCAGGTTCCGTGCGGGGAGCCTGACGTGGGACTCGATCCCAGGTCTCCAAGATCACACCCTGGGCTGAAGACAGCGCTAAACTGCTAAGCCACCGGGGCTGCCCTTGATGATCCTTATTAATCAGGCACAGGAAACCTAGACACAAAATAATTGTCACCCAATGAGCAGAAAACATATTCTAGTTTGTTACATTTACAATAAGTCTCCAAACTGGAAGAAACCACAGAAAGCTCTCTTTTTCTTATGAGAAGTAATCCAAAGTATGTGCTCTTAAACCAGATAACTCTCTTGTTTACTATAACTTTGGGCAAGTTATTTAAAATCTTTATGCTTCAATAATAGCACCTAAATAATTATAAGTAATATTGATAAATAGCAATAATTAAATGTGTATGTTTCCCCATACTCCTCTGCTTTATTTGTACTCTTTTTTTAGTATATTTGTCCCCGAAAAAATAATTGGCTTATTTTAAAAGTGGCTGTGGTTTATCTTGTGAGTTGGTAGAGACATCTTGAGAAGTTCAGTTTGGACTCAGTGAGAAAGTGACCCCTTATTCCCCTATGATACAGAAAGGGAGAGCTGTAGTGTTCGTTGGTGTAAAAAGCCTCCTGTTATCTAGCCTGCAAAATCTGAAACTTCTGCAGAAAGAGGGTATTTAGAAAACCACAAACTCTTCCCTCACCTGCCTTACTCAATAAAGAAGATGACTAGTGATAACCACTACTATTTTGATCCTGAGCCCATTATAATTCTGTTGCCTCTTATTAAAATAAATAACTAGTTTTGTCCTTTAGATAAATGATCTACAATGCCTTGCTTTATTCTTAACCTGTGCTTATTAGTATCATCCAACAAAATCTTATTTTTCCGAATTTTTTTTATCAAAAAAGGAATAAAAGCACTCAAAAACAGAAACTTAATTTCACATAGTTGTATTAAGTGCTTAGATTGTACCTTCAAAAGAAAATTATTCAAGTTAATTTGATCATTATATTTAACACTGTAGTAATTTATATCTACATAATGCCTACATGATTAATTTTATAACAGTTGTTGAAATTCTACTTGTTTATGCTACATATATATACAGGGTCCATATGTCTGTATATATTATATACATTTTATAATATTTCTCAAACTGGGGTCCAAGGAATCTTCAAGAGTATATCCTAGGTGGTCCATGAATATTCTGTAATTTTTTTAATTTTCAATTTTATTTCCACCATAATCTAAAAGTTTTACTAGAAGTAGATTCTGATAATCTGACTGCTATCTCAAAACAAAGTACTGTTATGCAATATTGGTGCCAACATTTGCTGAAGCATTTACTACTGTCTTGGAGCCAATTAGTTCTTAATTTATTGCAGGCTAGGAAAATAATACATAAAGAGATCTAATATGTAAATAATGCATCAAGGAAAGGTCACATCACCTAACACCATACCATACAAATGTTTTCCGAGTGGGTTGGAAAAAGTGTGCTGGGAAAACTGAGTCATCTGAAAGCACATGGCCCCATAAGCATGCCAAACTAAAAAAAAAAAAAAAAAAAAAAATCGTAGCTCTCAGGATCACAGTCACACTGTGAGCAGCAATTTAGTTTCAGGAAAATAACCTAATTCATAACATTAAATTAATACCATTCTGTATTGTTATTAATACCATAAATGTATATTTTTATTGCTTTTATTAGATTACGATCTCAAGAACTAAAAGCATACAGAGTTTATATCTAATTTTACATCACCACACATTTAGGTAACACTAAAATTATATTTACAGTACATACCAGTGAAGGAGATTGTTAAGGACTTTTCTTCACCATGAAATTTGTGATATATATTTTTTTTGTGATATATTATTCAAAGTTGAAAACTCTGACACATATAGCTGATATTCAAAAGATGTCTTTTAATCATGATGATTAAGTACTCTGGCAATGCAAGTGAAAGAGAGGCAAAGCTAAAGAAAACTATATAACTAGGTTGATAAGAAATGAACAGTTTTTTGGTCTAGAGTGCCCACTAAGCTTATGGAAAATACCCAATTACAAATCATATGAACAGATGGAAAAGAGTTATAAGAAGAATATAATTACCATAAGATGCTCATTTAAACATACCTTTGCTTTTACGTGAAAGCACTAATGGAATGTCTTGATTATTACCCTTTCCTTTACTCCACAAACTTCCCCCACACCCTATCACCACTCCGTACATTGCATTGTCAGCTCCTAGACGGAGATAATTGTCCCATTTATCTTTGTATCGCTCATGGAGCCTAACACACAATGCTTCAATCATAGATATTCAGTTCGTGTTTGTTGAAAGGATGATATTTCTGTCGAGCCAGCACTTTCTCCCCAAAGATCTCTTAATGCTTTATAAGCAGATATTACTGATATTATAAACATATTGTATGACTTACTCCAAATCACATTAAAAATATGATGGAAGAGGAAAAATCAACAGAAATGAATGAATGAAAACCTTCTAGCCCTGAGACCAAAAATGTATTAAGCACAAGATCATTAAGAGTCTGTTGCAGGGGCCTAAAATAATTTACTTAGCAATTTAATTCACCAACCAACAAACGGTTGAGTATATTTAACTATCTTCTTTACTAGGTTATGAGCTCCTCTGAAAATATCTATCATCACTGTTATCCTATGTGGTAAGCATAGTGCCTGACACATGATACAAGGTATGATATATGCTAAGTAAAGCAAATTGACTGATTTGTGTTCCTCTCCTGCTAAATATCAAAACAAAAGGTTACTTCATAAAATTAGAGCCTTATTTAAAATAAACAGCAGGATTCTCTTAAAATAACAGAAATTAGTGTAGCTTAAATTCACCGAGAATGTAAAGCTTTTCAAAGGAAAGCTAAAAATATTATACTCTCTCACAATCCTTGGGTCATGTTATGGGGGAATGAGGAAAATGGGAAATCAAACAAGTTGACCTACATCTGCCAGTACAACTTTGTTTTTCACCAGGCAGTTTCAAAGCTAAGTGGCTAAAGTGATTAGGTAGCATTGGAACAACTCAGAACACTGAGCCTTTGACAGAAACCACTTTTAAGAGACAGAAATTGAGAAAGGAAAGAATAAACTTATTATGCTGTTTTCAAGACATGTCTAAAAGAGGAATAAATGTTGCTAAACTGGCAGAAGCCTGGTAAGAAAATACCTCTGTTGAAAAGGATTTGGGATCAAAGAAGAAAATGTGATTAAAAACTTAAATTAGAAGACTGAAGTGGGAATCAGCAATCAGTTTGGTGGTTTTGGGAAGCCCACTAGGCAACACCATGCAACAATGTTTACAAACTCCTGAGTTAGGGGATAGGACTTGAAAAATGAACATAAAAAAAACAAAGAAAAGAAAAATGAACACACACACACACACACATATACATCCACATATACACACATTCACAGAGATTCAGTGTTCTGTCAATTTAACATTGACACCTCCACAATGCCAGCTTCAACTAGCAATAATCTAGATGCTTTTGGTGTGACCATAACACAGGCTAAAGCTTGGTAAGCGTAGCTCTGCAACATGGACTCATATTACAAATATTACCATCCTCTGCTTTTCCCATTCACTCTCTTACCTACCCTTGCTCTCAGGAGCTGAAATAAACTGGTACACAACACTATAAAACAGAAAGATGATTTAGAGAGATACAGTTATTTAAAAGTTAAGCTTTTCTGAGAAACTGTAATTTTGTTCAAAGAAAAAATATACCTTGGGTTAAAAGATTCTCATAAGATTTAAATGTGCTAGTGAGAAGCTAGAATTGGGTATTTGAAACTCAGAACACTAAGGCCAAATAATTTAAAATCAACATTTACTCTACGAAAAAAGTGTTCACAGAATTCTATTCAATATCCAATATTCTGAAGTTGCTTAATTAAAAGGTAACAATGAGATAAATCAATCTCAGATTCTTTTCTTTTTTCTTATCATGTAGGAAATAATTCCAGTGCTATGCCTTTTGAATATCATCAAGGCATTGTCTTAATACTCCAGTCCCACTACAGTCTTCTCAGGGAGAAGGCACACAAGAAATATTTGTGATAGTAAAGTTTTAGAAATTTTAGGAAACCATTTATCCAATATCCCTAGTATGTCTTTATACTTGCAAAACTAGATAGCCCTAATTGCTTAAATGCTTTCATATACAAATATCATCTGGAAATCAAAAGATAACTATAGAAATGTGAAGTATTCCAGTTACAGTAATGGGTTGGAATGACATTTTCCTAATAACTCCTTTTATAAATGTACCGCCCAAGCTGAATGTCATTATGGGACTATTTATAATTTAAAGCTTTCTGTCAAGATGATTTTATGCCCTGACATGGCTCTGAGTAGGCTGGAAACAGCTGTATGACCCAAGGGAAAATAAACTATTGGTGTTGCTCAAGAGCAAAGGTATTAAATAGGAAATATTTCTAACAGAACTTCATGAGAATGATGATGGCTAATAGACGGTAACTTACAGTAAAATTCTGCCAGTCAACCAATAATCATTCCGATGATAAATGTTATTTTACCAATAAAGTTTCTTCCCTCTAAGTAGATGAAACTTAATTATAACTATAACTCTAATCCTTTGAGCTTCCTAATAAACTAAATGCCTGGCACCATCACAATTAAGGTTTTTGTCTGTGCACAAAATGGGTATTAGAAAAGTTTTGGAAATGTTCAAATAAACCATTTATCCAGTATTGCTGAAATGTCACTATATTTGTAAATTTTAACTGCATAAACAGGTTTAACCAATATGAAAAGAATCAAGAGACAATGTCAATTATTGAGTAACATGAAGATGTACTGTACTGCGGGAAACACTAGTCTAAACCCCACCATTAATACAAGACAAACAGATTAATCAGACTGACGTATTTGTTTTTGTTCTGTTTTTATTATTCAGTTTTTAATCTATCAGAATAAAAACTATTATGTCTAACTTGCTCCTTATATTTTGGGGAATATTCCTAAGAATCCAAATTGGTGGGGAATTCTAAATAAAATTATTGGAAATATTCTTCATGTCTCAGCCAAATGCCACTAGAAATGAGAGATGAAGGTTCTAGTCTACTATTTACTGGATGACAGAAAATCACTTGAATCCCTCCAGTCCCAAAGGCTTAACCTGTCTCATTTATAAAATATGATGCTTACCAAATAAGGCATGTGATAACAACACTTGCTTTTTAAAAGTTCTTGAGAGTCCTGATATTTTTTACATTCACAAGGGTGCCTATTAAAAATATTATTATTAATGTGTGTTGGAACACAAAGACTGTGGACATAACAGAAAACTACTGATAAAAAATAACAGACTACAGTATCCGTTGGTTATACCAGTCAAACCCTATTTATGGCAAATGCCATAACAAATTGTAATGAAAAAGCTCAGCATGACAAAAAGATTCCCAAGGCTGTGACTGATGACCTACACATCTCAAATAATATTCAGTGTGCTAACAGCGCTCCTTATCAACTAAAATGGTAGCAACAACAACAAAAGAAAGTAGAAAGTCCTCTATTATTTGCTTACACTGACCAACAAGGACAATTTAATCTTCTTTTTTTCTAAACGTTAAATGATAATCCTACTGTTGGCTTATGTTAATTCCACAAAACTTATATTCCAATGGTATACTACAATTCTGTAACAATAATAATGGTAATAAAGTGTTCATCATGGCCACAACTGGAACATAAAGGTATACTATAAATGATGCTACATACAAATCAATAAGATGCATTAAAGACTGGAATTTATTCATGTTTGCATTCCATAGCAATAAGACACTTCAGAAAGTGTGATCTAAAGGAGATTACTACACTGAATGTAGTTTAAAGTTACTTGGCACCTTTCTCTGGTACCTTTTTGTTCCGTTCATAGGAAGCAAAACCACCACTGCCCAATTTTGACATATGGTTATTGTTTATTTAAAATATGGCTGAGATGCCACAGAGTTTGAGAAGTACATGATAGAACATTTCTAAAAATTAATATAATGTGTATTTTTATCATTATCAAAAAGCATTTAATAACTAAAGAAATACAGAAATGTCAGGAACCTGAGGCAAAAAATGAAGGTTAAATCTGCATTTTAACTAATTTTAAATGCCAGGCTGAAAATGGAAAAGCAGCAGAAGCTAACCTATTTGCCACTGTCCTAGTAATCCTAAGGGCATGAAGGTAAGCAACATAATGGTTATTCTTTTCATACCAAGTACGCTTGTTTGAGGCGAACACTACTGAACAAAAGCAATTTTACATCCCCCTTTGACAGTGGGTCAGGAAAAAAAGATATATCCTATATTCTAGGTAGGCCATAAAAACAGACACACATTTCCTTCATTCATCATTCAGTAAATTTTTTCTTGATATCCTACTGTATACTATGCTTTCTTTTTGAAGTCCTTTGGTTTTGGTCAAATACCTCTTTTCTTATAAACTGAAGTGACTTTTCCTTTAGGAACAAGTGTGCTTACTTCTCAGATCATTTGCCTTTGGCCCACATCTCAAAATAAATATATTTTTTTCTGGTTCTGGAGAAAGTTTAGTTTCAAACAGATGTCACATATAAATCAAAAGTAAAGTGAACACTCAGTCTACCTTCTGTACTTAAATTACCTAGAGAAGTTGTTCCAAAACTGGATTAAAAAACTTGGCACAAGATAGGATAAGACTTTTACAGAACAAAACTTTATTCTATAGGAAGGGAAGAAAGAAGAGAAAGGAGAGCAGGAGGGATGAAAGGAAAAAGTGTGGAGGGAAAGAAGGAAGAAAGGAAACCTTCAAAAGACCTCCATGAGGATTACATAGAAAAATTATCAAATATTAATATTTCTAATGAATTTTCATCCCAAAGTATATTACTTAGCATTCAAGTAGCCCCTTTGGCCCAGAGGTCTTTTAGATTTTTGCATTAGTAGATTCATAAATCAAAGTTCAGGTGCAAGACATTTTGGAAATATTATTCAGGTTCATTTTGAGACAGAGAAAAAGCAGTTTTACTCACAGAACATTTTCCAGAAGATAATAAAGAAGAAAAAGTCCAAAACACATTTGAAGATATTATCAAAAAGTTTATTTTTTCTTCATTATCTGCTGATTCAATAAAGTATTAAGTGCGTCCTACGATGTCAGATATAGTCTAAAGATACTATAGAAAAATGTTGGTGAGATACATTTATATTCTATATTATCATAGTTACCCATAAGCAAAATAAGATAGTTTGGTACAGAAGAATGGACACAGAACTTAGTTTTACAGATCTAGGTACAGTTTCATATGTTATAATTACCATTTATGTATCCTGTACAAATAAATTCTTGTATGTTTGGATTTCTCATCTAGAAAAAGAGTCATACACCAATTGTCTTGCTTATCCCAGATGATTAGTTGGAACATTAAATAAGAAAATATTTGTGAAACATTTTGGGGAAAAAAAATATAAAGTATGCTAAAAATGTCACTATTTTTTACAATAAAACTTCAAAGAAGAATGGATATATGAACTATGTAAGACTATTTCATGTAACTACTCTTGGGCTTCTATTTCCACATAAATAAAGGAGAGAAGGGATTATCACTGGCATTGGTATTATAAAAGGCTTTCATAAAGATAAAATTAGAAAGTATATAAAAAATTTTATAACTAAGAAGGGCTATTTCTATAAACTGAATGCTAGCATCTTACCAAAATTTATATGTTGAAATTCTTGCCTGCAAGATGATGGCATTAAGAAATAGAGCTCCTAGGAAGTGATTAGTGCCCTTTATAAATGTAGCCCAAGAAAGCTGCCTTGCCACTGTGTGAGGACAAAGCAAGAAGGCATCCTCTATAAACCAGGAAGTAGGCATTCACCAGATACTACATCTGTTTATGCCATGATCCCAGACTTCCCAGCCTCAGAACTGTAAGAAATAATTTTTTGTTGTTTATAAGCCACCCACTTTTGGTATTTTGTTATAATAGCCCAAATGGACTAAGTCAGCTATGAAATATAAATGATTTTTTATTATGAATTTTATTTTCTATTTTTAAAACATTTTTGAATTTATGAATTATCTATTCTATTTTTAAAACATTTTTGGGAAGTTGTTCAAATATTAAAAATTACTTAAATCTTGATGACCCCCCCCCCTTTTTTTTAAGATTTTACGTATTTATTAGAGACGGGGGGGAGGGGAGCGGGGCAGAGACACAGGCAGAGGGAGAAGCAGGTTCCGTGCGGGGAGCCTGACGTGGGACTCGATCCCAGGTCTCCAAGATCACACCCTGGGCTGAAGACAGCGCTAAACTGCTAAGCCACCGGGGCTGCCCTTGATGATCCTTATTAATCAGGCACAGGAAACCTAGACACAAAATAATTGTCACCCAATGAGCAGAAAACATATTCTAGTTTGTTACATTTACAATAAGTCTCCAAACTGGAAGAAACCACAGAAAGCTCTCTTTTTCTTATGAGAAGTAATCCAAAGTATGTGCTCTTAAACCAGATAACTCTCTTGTTTACTATAACTTTGGGCAAGTTATTTAAAATCTTTATGCTTCAATAATAGCACCTAAATAATTATAAGTAATATTGATAAATAGCAATAATTAAATGAGTTCGCACATTCAATAATAAATACTATTATTATAGTATTATTAGAATTAGAATAGAATTAGTTATTTCATTATATATCATTAAAGGCATTATTAAATTTCTACCTTCTCAGAGCAGTATGATAATAAGCCTTTAGACAAATAACTCTTGCTGCCCTTCAAAAGTACTAAAAGTTGACACACATAGAAAGTTGTGCTTCTAGTAGGACAGCATAAACCCTAACAGACCCAGAGTAAATACAAAGAAACAACTCACTAAGGGCTCTGGAGAGAGGAAGAAAGCAGGAATATTTTGGAGATGTAATCCAAACTTGGAGAATGGGAATACCTGAGATAAGTATGCATTTTTTGCATCTTTGACCTGAGGGCAGGCCACAGTCACAGTGTGATGCTGATGTTCCTATAGAACGTGTGCTGTCTTTCTTGACTGAGAAGCCAGGCTAACAGCCCAGTGTAATCACAGTTGCCAGAGAGTGAGGAAGGAAAAATGGAAAAGAAGAGCCAGAGAGTAAAAATCCTAAATTCTGTGTATAACATCTCCCAAGTTTCTGGGTAACCCTTAACACAAGCATACATGTGACAAACTAGGCTGGCAGGCTCAAGCTGAATGGACTCAACTGAGAACAGGTCTGCTAGCCACCACAGGCAAGACAGAGTTATAATCTGAATAAAATCAAGTTAAGCACTTGCTAAACAAGAAGTCAATATTCTCATAATATTCAAAATTTCCAGGACAGAGCTCCAAAATTATATGACAAGTACCAGGAAACTGTAACCCATTTAAAGGAAAAGACAATCAACAGAAGCCAACCTTAAAATGATCCAAATGTCGAAACTGTCAGCTCTTTCCAGTTACTAGACTACACTTGAGCAGGAAAAAAAATACAAAGTATTTTCTTAGTTTGTAATACTGGGGGAAAATAAAGTCAAGCTTAAACTTCATTCTGTCCTGGAAAAGTCCCTAGAAATATGCTCACATCATTATATACCTTTGCAAGATTTGGCAGGGGAAAAAAAGGTTTTTTCCTTAAAGAGCTTTCCTACCCCAAAATTTTGCTTCAGGCCCAACAAAACTTGAATCCACATTGGATTTTGAAGATACAACTAAGTAGAATAAAAGTGAGAGATGAAAGGCATATTAGAAATAAAAAATAAGCTAGTTTATAAATCCTCTTGAGCATTTAGAATACTAATAAACATGTCCTGAATGATGAGTGCCATTTAAAAAGCACTATCACAAAAAAATAAATAAAATTAAATAAATAAAATAAAAAGCTCTCACAAATTAGTAACATTTAACCCAATGCTTTCTAAATCAACAATCCAGATAATATAATATGTAATATGTTCACGATTCATATAATTATGTCTATGTTAGTGATCAAATATGTCATGAATAATATCTAAACTCATTTTCTGGGATCCCTGGGTGGCTCAGCGGTTTGGTGCCTGCCTTCCGCCCAGGGCATGATCCTGGGGACCCGGGATCAAGTCCCATGTCGGGCTCCCTGCATGGAGCCTGCTTCTCCCTCTGCCTGTGTCTCTGCCTCTCTCTGTGTGTGTCTCTCATGAATAAATAAATAAAATCTTTAAAAAAAAAAAAAAACTCATTTTCCTCCTGGGAGTGACTTCTAAAAAGTAATACAAATAAAGTCGCTCTTTCCATTGATGTATTTAGTATATGTCATTTCATTTCCATAGCAAAGGCACTGGACAGGTTTTTTGGAGGACTATTTGTCACAATATATTTCTGGCTATATCCTTACCTATTTTCAAAAATAAAAAAACTAGCCCTTCAGCAACCTTAAGCCCGGTGTTAAGGTACTCTCTCTCCATGATAGAATATTTTAAATTAATGTGGTTGGCTTTCACAAAAGAATTCTCTCTATATAACTTGACAGAAGGAATGGGGCATAGGACTTGTCTTCCTGGGAAGTAAAATACATTAAGGTTTTAAATGTGATGGGTCAAATAGTATGGGAATGAAGATTAATGGAAGTAAAATTTAATTCTTATTCTTCAGGCTCAAATGGAAAATCTAAAAGGCTCTATACATTTTGAGAATTAAAGAAGCAACCTGAATCAACTTTGGCTGAAAGTAGACAGCCAAAACCCAGGAGAGAAAAATTGTTCAGAAGAAATATCTACTTCTTTGATCTCTGACTTTCCTTCCTTCTTTTCCATCAAGTAAAAGTATAAGATCATTTAGATGTTACATAAAGCATAAAGAAGAAAGAACTTAAACCTTATAAGGCAACTATGTTTAATCCACTGTCATGATTCTCATTTTATATTTATTTAGAGAGTATTCTTTTGGTAAGAAACTATATTCTAATTTTACTTTAAATATATATATTTTTTTGAGAGAGAGAGAGAATATGTACATAGATCTGTATACTAGGTGAGGGGGATGAAGGGAAGGGAGAAAGAATGTTAAGCAGACACCAAGGCCAGCATGGAGCTCAAAGGATGCGTCAGGATCTCACATGCCTGAGATCATGACCTAAACCAAAATGAAGAGTGGGCACTTAACCAACTGAGCCACCCAGGGATATTTAGTTTTTAAACTATATTGTCACAATCTCTTTCAAAAATACCATCAGAATTTTTCACAGAGCTGGAACAAACAATACTAAAATTTGTATGGAACCAGAAAAGATCCCGAATAGCCAAAGCAGTGTTGAAAAAGAAAACCAAAGCTGGAAGCATCACAATTCCAGACTTCAAGCTGTGTTACAAAGCTGTAACCATCAAGACAATATGGTACTGGCACAAAAACAGATACATAGACCAATGGGACAGAATACAGAACCCAGAAATGGACCCTCAACCCTATGGTCAACTAATCTTTGAAAAATCAGGAAAGAACATCCAATGGAGAAAAGACAGTCTCTTCAACAAATGGTATTGGGAGAACTGGACAGCCACATGCAGAAGAATGACACTGGACCACTTTCTCATATCACACACAAAAATTAAACTATAATGTCTTAGGGCAAGTAGGTGGCTCAGTCAGTTAAGCACTGAACTCTTGATTTTGGTTCAGGTCATGATCTCAGGATTTTGAGATTGAGCCTTGCATTAGGCATGGTGCCTGCTTAAGATTCTATCTCCCTCTCACTCTGTGCCCACCCCTACACCCCTCTACTCTCTCTCTTAAAAAAAAGAAAAAACTACATTGTTGTATCTGTTCGTAACAGTAATAGTATTCAGTTATGATCTCTCTATTATAGTAAAGGTTAATACATGATTGTAGAAAAATTTAAAAACTATTTTATATAAATATTAAATTAAATTACATTGTGACTTTTTAGCTATTTCTTTCTTAAATAAAACAAGCCAGAAATAATTACATATATTTACTGAGCTAATGATCATTAAAATATTTCAGAAACATTTTAGAGCTTAAGCCTTAGGACCTAGATCCCTACTATTCAAATTGTGCTTCATAGACTATTAGTGGTATTGGCATTAACAGATGAGTTGTTAGAAATGAGAATTGCAAGCCCCATCTCAGACCTACTGAATCAGAAACTACAGTTTAACAAGATTCACAGGTGTTCTGAATACACATTAAATTCTAAGGTCTGTCCTAGATAATGTTTCTGACCAAAAAAAAGTCAACAGTGAAATTAAACCTGAATGTAAACAAACCAAGAACAAATTATCAAGTATTGACCCTGCTTTGATGATTAAATCAAGACTTGCAGACAGGTATGGAATTGGCACTTGAGACTGTATTCTAAGTTTACCCTCTAATAAAATCTAAGTGACATAATGTTGACATTTAGATCTGCTACCATATTTTTACTGGACTAAGCCTCCCTTAAAGACTCTTTGGGATGCCCCTGAAGCAATACTGGAATCCTTAGAGAACTCTTAAAATTACCAAGATAAACATGGATTTCTCTTGTTTTCCTTTTTTAAAATATTTTATTTAAATTCAATTTGACAACATATAGTATAACCCAGTGCTCATCCTATCAAGTGCCCTCCTTAGTGCCAGTCACACAGTTACCCTATCCCCCCAATCTTCTCCCCTTCTGCAACCCTTTGTTTCCCACAGTTAACGGTCTCTCATGGTTTGTCTGTCTAATTTTTTCCTCAGTTTACATCCATTCCCTTATAGTCCCTTTCACTGTTTCTTATATTCCAAAAAATATGGAATGCTTCAGGAATCTGCAGGTCATCCTTGCTCAGGGGCCATGCTAATCTTCTCTGTATCGTTCCAATTTTAGTATATGTGCTGCCGAAGCAAGTACTCTCTTGTTTTCAAAGGAGCTTTCACTGCTATAGGCTTTCTTAGAGAACATCTTGAACTCCAGAATAAAAACAAAGTCATTATTTAATTTGTAAACATTCTCTCAAAGTATTAATATGCCACCAGAAGACTCCTATATTAAAGAATTGCCAATGACTTAAGACACTACTGACTTTGGTACAAACTGGATAGAATTTAGCACCAAGAAAATCTTTCCTCCTACATGGTAATAAAATCATTCTACTTATGAGTTCCATTAACAATATCATTGCAAAGAGTGAATGCCTATACACATAATAAATGAACAAAGCTTGTATTTTTATAACATAAAACAATATCATTTATAGCTCACTAATTATGTATTATTGTCCAGCAAAAATTAAAAGCCTGATGGAAAATTAAGTGATCTTCATGTTTGCAAAAGCTGGAGACTATTTTTGTTAGACTGTCAGAATTCACTAACCACGATTATGACATACAGTGTAAAGGATGTAACAGCCTCATCATGTTAATTAATTGTTCTTCTCTTTTAAAGATCTATTGTGTTTTCTAACTGAGCAATAATTCAAGTAAAATGCCCCCCAAAAAACCACTTGGTCTCCCATTTTGGAGTCTAGTTGGCAGCTCTGAGCTTTGCCAACAGCCCCGACTGTTCTCTTTTAGACGCCTCATATTCCACACACAGCTTCATTAACAGTGAGCTGAAAACAACCTTGCGTTGAGTGTTTTGTTTGGGACTTACTTGGCCAGGACATTTTGAACAGTAGTGTCCCAATGAAGTACTAGATATTATTTAGGTAAGAATGAGCTTCAAAAAAAAACAACAATGGTCTTTCAGAAATGTCTAACTCTGTAACTGCATGACTTAATCTGGTGATAAAAGCAGTTATTAAACGTTTACCTCAAAAAAAAATGTTTACCTCCCCCCTCCCACCCAAAATATTAGTATCAGTGGAAATAATATCTTACTTTACTTAACCTAAACATTATGCTACCTATGAAAAGTACATGATTCAAGTGCCTAATATGGATCAATTCAACATCATTTTGGGGTGATGCACAATTTTTATTCACTGCCACTTGTGCACACCAAGGAGGGTAGGTACAACACTGGTGAGCAACCCAGACAACAAGCACAAATTCTATGCATGTGCTATCATACCTTAGCACTGAATAAAGGCCACCTCTGGAAAGCCAGCAAGTTGTCTCTCAGTTTAATCTCTGAAAGTACTGTTTATTCATGAAAACTTTTTTTTTTGATGTTCTTTCTTTTTTTTTATTTTTTTTTCTATTTTTTTATTGGTGTTCAATTTACCAACATACAGAATAACCCCCAGTGCCCGTCACCCACTCACTCCCACCCCCCATTCATGAAAACTTTGATAAGCCTGCAATTTTATCACAATGTAAAGAAAAAATAGTCTCTATGATTTTATGCTCCAAACAAGTTCAGTGGAAAACATTAAAAAGAGAGTTAAAAATTATAAGTAAATTATCCGTAACTCTAGTTTCTATTTCTAGTTTTGACATATGTCTTCCATTTGACCTTGGGCTGAGTAAAACGTTTAGATTTCTACATTAATTATAATACTATTATTTATAATCAAACTAATCCACAGATAAGTTAAAAAGATAAATGTTTCTAAGTCAATTCTCAAAATTAATGTACTAAATAAACATATGACAATACTTTAAATAAGGTAAACATCTGAGTAACTGAGTTATGCAAATTAATGCAAATCAACATATCCAAGTTCATTTTTTTTTAAAGATTTTTATTTATTTATTCATAGACACAGAGAGAGAGAGGCAGAGACACAGGCAGAGGGAGAAGCAGGCTCCATGCAGGGAGCCCAATGTGGGACTCGATCCCGGGTCCTCAGGATCACACCCCAGGCTGCAGGCGGGGCCAAACTGCTGCGCCACCAGGGCTGCCCCATATCAAAGTTCAAAGGAAACCCTAATCAAAAAGAAGCCGAGACTGGGGGCTCCTGGGGGCTAAGTGGGTTAAGCAGCTGCCCCATATCCAAGTTCAAAGGAAACCCTAATCAAAAAGAAGCCAAGGCTGGGGGCTCCTGGGGGCTCAGTGGGTTAAGCGGCTACCTTCAGCTCAGGCATAGTCCTGGGACTGAGCCCCAAGTTGGGCTCTCTGCTTTTCAGGGAGTTTGCTTTTCCCTCTGCCTCTCTCCCTGATTGTGTGTGTGCAACCTCTATATCTAGCAAATAAATAAATAAAATCTTAAAAAAAAAAAAAAAAAAGAAACAACAAAAACCAAAAAGAAGCCCAGAAATCTAAAACCTGAGTAAAAACAATGCCATCTGCTTTAATACTGTTTTTGTTCAAGATACTATCTTGCTCTCATCAGATGCATCACATAACATAGGTTAGTGGCATTTCTGGGTTAACATTTTTTTCTTCCTACGTTTAAACAAAGGACAATTCAATAGAAATGTATCTATATTTAAAAGGCAATAACTCCATCGTTCATAAGGCTTATGTTTGCCAACTTGATAGCCATCAAGTTTGTAAACATTAGATTGTGTTGTGTTAGCGATCATTTGTACAAGATTTAGTATCCTGAACTATAACTGATTTGAAACAACAGCAAAGAATAAAATGATCCCCAAAGAGCCGGAATTCAAATCATGCTCATAAAAATAAAGAGTCAAAATACAAAAATCACAATCTACTATGCGCCAACAGGTCGGGATGGAAGACTTGGAAGGATACGAAAAAGAGTAAGTTACAATTCCAATTCTTACTGAGGGAAGCTTTTCAGTTCTTATCTTCCTAATTTGTCCAACTAGTTGCCTATTTTAGAAACTAATAAACTTCTGTATATGTATTAAAACACTATCAAAAGATAGGAAGTAAATTAACAAAAGCAACATTAAGAACAATGATAAAGTAGTATTCATAATCAATTACTATTTGGTAAATTAAGAGATAGCTGATATGCTGCATATAATAATCATCATACAAACACAAAGAAGCCTGGAAAACAAGACAGAATATATACATAATGCATATACCCTTATGAAATTTTCTTTTATATATTAATTCTTTAAGAAGACTTCAGTTAAACCAAATAAACTGTTAAGCTTACACAAATGCCAACGTTAGATAAATCCACTAATAGTTGTTAGATATTTATGTTGATTTTGATCTCATATGACATACATGTTTATGTATCTATCTACATACATACCCAAATGTCGTCAACTAAGATTATTTCTAAATAGCACGTTTGTTCCATGATTTTAAAAACATAGTAAGAATACAAGTTAAAAAACTTTGCTGATCAACGAAAATATTTTAACTCCAAAGTTATTGCTATTATGTAAATTTACATCTAAAAAGAAGTCAGTTAAATATCAAAGTTTAGGGATACCTGAGTGGCACAGTGGTTAAGTGTCTGCTTTCAGCTCAGGGCGTGATCCCAGGGTCCTGGAATGAGTGCCACATCAGGCTCCCCCCAGGGAGTCTGCTTTTCTCTCTGCTTATGTCGCTGCCTCTCTCTTGTGTCTCTCAAGTATAAATAAATAAAATCTTTAAAATAAGTAAATATCAAAGCTTCCTACTACAAAATAAAGTTGGCAAGAAATTTTTCAACTCACTCCTTTCAAGTGGGACATAAGCAGTTAAAGAATGTTGCTAGAAGCTGGATAGCAAGTAGCCAAGTCTACAGTTTCTTCTGTAAAATAGTCTGAGGCAGCTGATGAGCAGTTTCCTTTTAATTAGAGCCGTTTCCTGATTAATTAATCCCAGAGCACTTAATGCAAGACTACACTGTGCCACAGGGACAAAAAGTGATTCTCCTCTGGTACTAAGTATCATCTTTTCCCAAGGATCAAGTTCAATCTATTTTCTGTTCAAATCGGAAAGTAAAAATAAGTTGGAAAAACTGTAGGTCAATACCAAGAGATATATCACCAACCCAGCAGGGAAAAGGAGTATGTAGATTATCTAGGGGAATTCCTTCAGTTCTTCATTTTAGTTCTCTTACAGTTTTCTTACTCAGAAAATCTTGATTTTATTTTTTTTAATTTTTATTTATTTATGATAGTCACACACACAGAGAGAGAGAGAGAGAGGCAGAGATACAGGCAGAGGGAGAAGCAGGCTCCATGCAGGGAGCCCGACGTGGGATTCGATCCCGGGTCTCCAGGATCGCGCCCTGGGCCAAAGGCGGGCGCCAAACCGCTGCGCCACCCAGGGATCCCAGATTTTAAATCAAATGTAATAAAGATCAATTTTCCTTTGGACTGCATGATCAGCTCTATAGGACTAAATGAGAATGAAATTTTATAAACATTCCTAAATTATCCCTGCACAGAAATGAGCTTTGAAACTCTTAAAAGATCTAAAGTTCCTAGAAAGTAAAATAGGAAAGCTACAGAGATTTCAGTTACATAATCTGCATGAAGTACCTATCCAGAGTACCTATCCAGAGTATCTAAGTACCAAATAAACAAAATGGGTAGAAATATTAAGATAAGCTTTCCTTTTTTTTTTTTAAGTTTTCAACTAAAAGTTGCCATTATACTTTTTCAAACAAGAACTGAAGTTTTAAAGAGTTAAATGGAATTACTTCTTTTCATATCACTTTTGCACGTATCAAGGTAAAAGCTTCATAATCCTGTCTTCAGAAAATTAGTCATCTATTAAAAGATTATGTAGCTTTCATAAACATGTCAGAGATCAGCTCTTAAAGGATAGAAGTGATTGAATTATTCTGACAGTAGTAACAAGAAAAGCTCTCAAATATGCATACCCATAATATTCCAACCCAGCAATAAAAAAGTTTTCAGCAACTTTTATATACTCTATTCATCATTCATTAGGAATAGAAGTGTTTGTAATAAAAAAAAAGTAGACTTATTTTATTCTTAATAGAAGCATTACTGGTAAAATTGTCAATCTAGAAAAAGTAAAGATTTAAGAGAGAGACAAAAACAACGAGAATCATAATAAATTGTTATGGTGTAATTATTCTTAAATAGCAATGTATTGAATTAATTACAATACTTATTTTGAAAAAGTCTATGGAATGAATATATTAATTAAATCAAAAGCCAGTTCATGGAATAAATCTTTAAAATCTGAAAATATTCTGCAGTATCAATAATATCCTCAACATGGAATTTATCTAGTATCTTCTTGAAGAAGCTCAAGAAATTTCTCAAAGAAGCTGAATTTTTCCAAGGCCCACAATAATCTTTAATTTACTCAATGGTCCTTTGGCTTTTCCATTTGTTTATTTTTTTTCTACTGACAGGAAAAGGAAGTAGAAACCAGGATATGAGTTTGCAATAGGAGATGCACAGTGTGTCATAATTCGGGGCCTTTTTGTGTGCATATTAAAATTACATATCTACTCTATAAGCTTAAAAGAGGTAATTATTTATCTTATAATGAAAATACTAAATAAATCAAGAATACAACTTTTCAATGACTAGCCTTGCATCTGGTCCCTAAGAGCTACTCATCAAATGTGATGAAAAAATGAGACTTCAGTTAGTCAGCTCTGGTCTATAATTTGAAGTGTTCTAATAAACAAAACAAAACAAAACAACCAAAAAACAAAAACCAACATTCTTAACTTCTAATATAATTCTCCAATTATTATACTATAACCAACCTAACCCCTCCTACTTTTTTAAATCATGGAGCACTGACCTATAGATTTTAATTCATGTAGTCATTCAACAAATATTTATATTCAAGGCTCTGTGAATACAAAGTATATTTTTTTAAAAGATTTTATTTATTTATCCATGAAAGACACAGAGAGATAGAGAGGCAGAAACATAGGCAGAGGGAGAAGCAGGATCCATGCAGGGAGCCAGATGCAGGACTCCATCCCAGAACTCCAGGATCACGCCCTGAGCCAAAGGCAGACGCCTAACCGCTGAGCCACCCAGGTGTCCCTACAAAGTACATTTTGTTTGGAGAAACAAAATGACAGTTTCTCTATGATGAGACAGTATACTGTCTTGTCAGTTTAAAAATCAACTAAAAGCCATGCAACTAACAAGCAGCCTAATCTGAGAAATTCACAGGAAAATGAAATCCAGCAAATATAAAATGCCAAATAATGAAAATCACTTTTTAGAACTACATTACAGACAGTTAAGAAAAGAAGGCTGATAATAGAGAATGGAAGAAATGATGGAAAGACAAACAAATATAAACTGTAATGAGATAGAAAAAGCTAAAGATATTGAGAAAGATTCATTACATAATCAAACAGTAACCTATAAAATGGAACTGTTGTTACCAAAATACAAGAAATGTGTAATGTGGGGGACTGAGGGTGGGTTTTTGGTACCTGGCTCATATCTGTTGTCTCATACTTTTTTTTTAACCTTGACACCAATTAATGGTAAATAGATGAAAACAAATCTGAATGAAAAAGTAAATCAATACAAAAACCCTGGGGAAAACTCATCATACCACATTACCCAATATAACTATACTGTAGAAACATGTACAGATAAGATTAACAAGGTTATTATGGGGAAAAAAAGTTATGAAATTGGAATCCAGGAGTCATAGTATAATCTAAGACTCTTGAAAATTTGCATGATTTAGGAGAAATATCGCTGTTTTCCTCTTATCCTTAATTCTAAAGCTATAAATACATATTTTATGTCACTAAATGATCTATGCTCAATAATCCAAACACTTCCCTTCAAACAGTGTACTCCTTCGCTAACTCCATGACATGAAAATAAAGGTAACATTAGGAAATTACCTATTCTTGGGCAGCCCGGGTGGCTCAGTGGTTTAGTGCTGCCTTCAGCCCAGGGCGTGATCCTGGAGACCTGGGATGTAGTCCCAGGTCCCTGTGTGGAGCCTGCTTCTCTCTGCCTGTGTCTCTGCCTCTCTCTCTCTCTCTCTCTCTCTCTCTCTCCTCTCTGTGTTTCTCATGAATAAATAAATAAAATCTTTAAAAAATAATAAAAAAGAAAAGAAAATTGCCTATTCCTTAATTTACCTGGAAACTATTTACTATGTTTAAAGGATAAGGGGGGAGGAGCAAGATGGCGGAAGAGTAGGGTCTCCAAATCACCTGTCTCCACCAAACTACCTAGAAAACCTTCAAATTATCCTGAAAATCTATGAATTCGGCCTGAGATTTAAAGAGAGACCAGCTGGAATGCAACAGTGAGAAGAGTTCGCGCTTCTATCAAGGTAGGAAGACGGGGAAAAAGAAATAAAGGAACAAAGGCCTCCGAGGGGGAGGGGCCCCGCGAGGAGCCGGGCTGAGGCCGGGGCGAGTGTCCCCAGGACAGGAGAGCCCCGTCCCGGAGGAGCAGGAGCTGCACGACCTTCCCGGGCGGAAAGGGGCCCGTGGGGAGTTGGAGCAGGACCCAGAAGGAAGGGGATGCCCTCGGGCTCCCCGGGTCAGTAACAGCAACTGCGCACCCAGGAGAGTGCGCCGAGCTCCCTAAGGGCTGCAGCGCGCACGGCGGGACCCGGCGGGACCCGGAGCAGCTGAAGGGGCTCGGGGGCGGCTCCGCGGAGGGGGCTGCGCGGCCCCGGGAGCAGCTCGGAGGGGCTCCGGCAGAGGAAGAGGCTCCGTGCGGAGGGGGCTGCGCGGTTCCAGGAGCAGCTCGGAGGGGCTCGGGCGGCGGCTCCGCGGAGGGGGCTGCGCGGCCCGGGAGCGCGAATCCAACAGCGCAGGCCCCGGAGCACAGGGCGCCGGGACACAGCCCAGGATCCCGCCTCCCCCGGGACAGGCAGAGGCCGGGAGGGCCCAGGACAGCGAGGACGCTCCTGCCCCAGCTGAGCAGAGCAGCGGCCCCGCCCCGGAGCCTCCAGGCCCTGCAGACGGAGTTCCTGCCGGAGCTGAATCCAGGTTTCCAGAGCTGCCCCGCCACTGGGGCTGTTCCTCCTGCGGCCTCACGGGGTAAACAACCCCCACTGAGCCCTGCACCAGGCAGGGGCACAGCAGCTCCCCCAACTGCTAACACCTGAAAATCAGCACAGCAGGCCCCTCCCCCAGAACACCAGCTAGACGGACAACTTCCAGGAGAAGCCAAGGGACTTAAAGTACACAGAATCAGAAGATACTCCCCGGTGGTTCTTTTTTTGTTTGTTTGTTTTTGTTTTGTTTTTGTTTTGTTTTGCTTTTTGATTTGTTTCCTTCCCCCACCCCCTTTTTTTCTCCTTTCTTTTTCTTTCTCTTTTTCTTCTTTTTTTTTTTTTTTTCGTTTTTTTTTTTCTTTTTCTTCCCTTTTTTTTTCTCTTTCTCTTTTCTTTCCTTCTTTCTCTCCTCTCTTTTTCTCTTTTTCCCAATACAACTTGCTTTTGGCCACTCTGCACTGAGCAAAATGACTAGAAGGAAAACCTCACCTCAAAAGAAAGAATCAGAAACAGTCCTCTCTCCCACAGAGTTACAAAATCTGGATTACAATTCAATGTCAGAAAGCCAATTCAGAAGCACTATTATACAGCTACTGGTGGCTCTAGAAAAAAGTATAAAGGACTCAAGAGACTTCATGACTGCAGAATTTAGAGCTAATCAGGCAGAAATTAAAAATCAATTGAATGAGATGCAATCCAAACTAGAAGTCCTAACGACGAGGGTTAACGAGGTGGAAGAACGAGTGAGTGACCTAGAAGACAAGTTGATAGCAAAGAGGGAAACTGAGGAAAAAAGAGACAAACAATTAAAAGACCATGAAGATAGATTAAGGGAAATAAACGACAGCCTGAGGAAGAAAAACCTACGTTTAATTGGGGTTCCCGAGGGCGCCGAAAGGGACAGAGGGCCAGAATATGTATTTGAACAAATTCTAGCTGAAAACTTTCCTAATCTGGGAAGGGAAACAGGCATTCAGATCCAGGAAATAGAGAGATCCCCCCCTAAAATCAATAAAAACCGTTCAACACCTCGACATTTAATTGTGAAGCTTGCAAATTCCAAAGATAAGGAGAAGATCCTTAAAGCAGCAAGAGACAAGAAATCCCTGACTTTTATGGGGAGGAGTATTAGGGTAACAGCAGACCTCTCCACAGAGACCTGGCAGGCCAGAAAGGGCTGGCAGGATATATTCAGGGTCCTAAATGAGAAGAACATGCAACCAAGAATACTTTATCCAGCAAGGCTCTCATTCAAAATGGAAGGAGAGATAAAGAGCTTCCAAGACAGGCAGCAACTAAAAGAATATGTGACCTCCAAACCAGCTCTGCAAGAAATTTTAAGGGGGCCTCTTAAAATTCCCCTTTAAGAAGAAGTTCAGTGGAACAGTCCACAAAAACAAAGACTGAATAGATATCATGATGACACTAAACTCCTATCTCTCAATAGTAACTCTGAATGTGAACGGGCTTAATGACCCCATCAAAAGGCGCAGGGTTTCAGACTGGATAAAAAAGCAGGACCCATCTATTTGCTGTCTACAAGAGACTCATTTTAGACAGAAGGACACCTACAGCCTGAAAATAAAAGGTTGGAGAACCATTTACCATTCGAATGGTCCTCAAAAGAAAGCAGGGGTAGCCATCCTTATATCAGATAAACTAAAATTTACCCCAAAGACTGTAGTGAGAGATGAAGAGGGACACTATATCATACTTAAAGGATCTATTCAACAAGAGGACTTAACAATCCTCAATATATATGCTCCGAATGTGGGAGCTGCCAAATATATAAATCAATTATTAACCAAAGTGAAGAAATACTTAGATAATAATACACTTATACTTGGTGACTTCAATCTAGCTCTTTCTATACTCGATAGGTCTTCTAAGCAAAACATCTCCAAAGAAACGAGAGCTTTAAATGATACACTGGACCAGATGGATTTCACAGATATCTACAGAACTTTACATCCAAACTCAACTGAATACACATTCTTCTCAAGCGCACATGGAACTTTCTCCAGAATAGACCACATATTGGGTCACAAATCGGGTCTGAACCGATACCAAAAGACTGGGATTGTCCCCTGCATATTCTCGGACCATAATGCCCTGAAATTAGAACTAAATCACAACAAGAAGTTTGGAAGGACCTCAAACACATGGAGGTTAAGGACCATCCTGCTAAAAGATAAAAGGGTCAACCAGGAAATTAAGGAAGAATTAAAAAGATTCATGGAAACTAATGAGAATGAAGATACAACCGTTCAAAATCTTTGGGATGCAGCAAAAGCAGTCCTAAGGGGGAAATACATCGCAATACAAGCATCCATTCAAAAACTGGAAAGAACTCAAATACAAAAGCTAACCTTACACATAAAGGAGCTAGAGAAAAAACAGCAAATAGATCCTACACCCAAGAGAAGAAGGGAGTTAATAAAGATTCGAGCAGAACTCAACGAAATCGAGACCAGAAGAACTGTGGAACAGATCAACAGAACCAGGAGTTGGTTCTTTGAAAGAATTAATAAGATAGATAAACCATTAGCCAGCCTTATTAAAAAGAAGAGAGAGAAGACTCAAATTAATAAAATCATGAATGAGAAAGGAGAGATCACTACCAACACCAAGGAAATACAAACGATTTTAAAAACATATTATGAACAGCTATACGCCAATAAATTAGGCAATCTAGAAGAAATGGATGCATTCCTGGAAAGCCACAAACTACCAAAACTGGAACAGGAAGAAATAGAAAACCTGAACAGGCCAATAACCAGGGAGGAAATTGAAGCAGTCATCAAAAACCTCCCAAGACACAAGAGTCCAGGGCCAGATGGCTTCCCAGGAGAATTTTATCAAACGTTTAAAGAAGAAATCATACCTATTCTCCTAAAGCTGTTTGGAAAGATAGAAAGAGATGGAGTACTTCCAAATTCGTTCTATGAAGCCAGCATCACCTTAATTCCAAAGCCAGACAAAGACCCCGCCAAAAAGGAGAATTACAGACCAATATCCCTGATGAACATGGATGCAAAAATTCTCAACAAGATACTGGCCAATAGGATCCAACAGTACATTAAGAAAATTATTCACCATGACCAAGTAGGATTTATCCCTGGGACACAAGGCTGGTTCAACACCCGTAAAACAATCAATGTGATTCATCATATCAGCAAGAGAAAAACCAAGAACCATATGATCCTCTCATTGGATGCAGAGAAAGCATTTGACAAAATACAGCATCCATTCCTGATTAAAACTCTTCAGAGTGTAGGGATAGAGGGAACATTCCTCGACATCTTAAAAGCCATCTATGAAAAGCCCACAGCAAATATCATTCTCAATGGGGAAGCACTGGGAGCCTTTCCCCTAAGATCAGGAACAAGACAGGGATGTCCACTCTCACCACTGCTATTCAACATAGTACTGGAAGTCCTAGCCTCAGCAATCAGACAACAAAAAGACATTAAAGGCATTCAAATTGGCAAAGAAGAAGTCAAACTCTCTCTCTTCGCCGATGACATGATACTCTACATAGAAAACCCAAAAGTCTCCACCCCAAGATTGCTAGAACTCATACAGCAATTCGGTAGCGTGGCAGGATACAAAATCAATGCCCAGAAGTCAGTGGCATTTCTATACACTAACAATGAGACTGAAGAAAGAGAAATTAAGGAGTCAATCCCATTTACAATTGCACCCAAAAGCATAAGATACCTAGGAATAAACCTCACCAAAGATGTAAAGGATCTATACCCTCAAAACTATAGAACACTTCTGAAAGAAATTGAGGAAGACACAAAGAGATGGAAAAATATTCCATGCTCATGGATTGGCAGAATTAATATTGTGAAAATGTCAATGTTACCCAGGGCAATATACACGTTTAATGCAATCCCTATCAAAATACCATGGACTTTCTTCAGAGAGTTAGAACAAATTATTTTAAGATTTGTGTGGAATCAGAAAAGACCCCGAATAGCCAGGGGAATTTTAAAAAAGAAAACCATAGCTGGGGGCATCACAATGCCAGATTTCAGGTTGTACTACAAAGCTGTGGTCATCAAGACAGTGTGGTACTGGCACAAAAACAGACACATAGATCAGTGGAACAGAATAGAGAATCCAGAAGTGGACCCAGAACTTTATGGGCAACTAATATTCGATAAAGGAGGAAAGACTATCCATTGGAAGAAAGACAGTCTCTTCAATAAATGGTGCTGGGAAAATTGGACATCCACATGCAGAAGAATGAAACTAGACCACTCTCTTTCACCATACACAAAGATAAACTCAAAATGGATGAAAGATCTAAATGTGAGACAAGATTCCATCAAAATCCTAGAGAAGAACACAGGCAACACCCTTTTTGAACTCGGCCATAGTAACTTCTTGCAAGATACATCCACGAAGGCAAAAGAAACAAAAGCAAAAATGAACTATTGGGACTTCATCAAGATAAGAAGCTTTTGCACAGCAAAGGATACAGTCAACAAAACTCAAAGACAACCTACAGAATGGGAGAAGATATTTGCAAATGACATATCAGATAAAGGGCTAGTTTCCAAGATCTATAAAGAACTTATTAAACTCAACACCAAAGAAACAAACAATCCAATCATGAAATGGGCAAAAGACATGAACAGAAATCTCACAGAGGAAGACATAGACATGGCCAACATGCATATGAGAAAATGCTCTGCATCACTTGCCATCAGGGAAATACAAATCAAAACTACAATGAGATACCACCTCACACCAGTGAGAATGGGGAAAATTAACAAGGCAGGAAACAACAAATGTTGGAGAGGATGCGGAGAAAAGGGAACCCTCCTACACTGTTGGTGGGAATGTGAACTGGTGCAGCCACTCTGGAAAACTGTGTGGAGGTTCCTCAAACAGTTAAAAATATACCTGCCCTACGACCCAGCAATTGCACTGTTGGGGATTTACCCCAAAGATACAAATGCAATGAAACGCCGGGACACCTGCACCCCGATGTTTCTAGCAGCAATGGCCACGATAGCCAAACTGTGGAAGGAGCCTCGGTGTCCAACGAAAGATGAATGGATAAAGAAGATGTGGTTTATGTATACAATGGAATATTACTCAGCTATTAGAAATGACAAATACCCACCATTTGCTTCAACGTGGATGGAACTGGAGGGTATTATGCTGAGTGAAGTAAGTCAGTCGGAGAAGGACAAACATTATATGTTCTCATTCATTTGGGGAATATAAATAATAGTGAAAGGGAAAATAAGGGAAGGGAGAAGAAATGTGTGGGAAATATCAGAAAGGGAGACAGAATGTAAAGACTGCTAACTCTGGGAAACGAACTGGGGGTGGTGGAAGGGGAGGAGGGCGGGGGGTGGGAGTGAATGGGTGACGGGCACTGGGTGTTATTCTGTATGTTAGTAAATTGAACACCAATAAAAAAAAAAAAAAGGAAAAAAAATAAAATAAAATAAAATTAACCTAGAAAAAAAAAAAAAAAAAAAAAGGATAAGAAAAACAGTATCTGTTACTAGAAACAGAACACTGTCACTTAAGTACATGAAAAGAAGTACATGAAAATTTTAAAAATTTTACAGAAAAATGTCAATGCTGGGGGGAAAGACTCTCAGTGCATCTCAGATTCACATTTAATTGTAGTTTTGATACATGCAAAAGTGAATATAGATATCATAGAAAATGAAAGACCTCAGAGGATGAAAAAAATGATAAAAGTGATGCTGTGAAAAAGTAATAATAAGCAAGGAATAATTATGCACTAAGAAATCACTGCCTTTTTAGGTAAGAAAAGAGAAAATGTACATTTTCTTAAAGCATTTTTTTAAAGGTTTTTTTATTTTTTTTAAAGATTTTATTCATGAGAGACACACAGAAAGGCAGAGACATAGGCAGAGGGAGAAGCAGGTTCCCCGTGGGGAGCCCAACACAGGGCTAGATCCCAGGACCCCAGGATGACCACCAGAGCCAAAGGCAGGCAGACACTCAACCACTGAGCCACTCAGGCATCCCAAGAATCTTTTTCAATAATTCTTTTTTTTTCTTTTTCAATAATTCTTGATTTCCTTTCATAAAGACCTACTGGTAACTACATGCTCAAGACATTACAATACAGTGAATACCCTTTATTCTGTTTGCCCACCTTATTTTGGGTGGTTAGTATATGTTAAAGAATTACACATTTTCTAGAAAAATTTTTGTTAATGTCATGGCTATATCAGTAATGTACCATTCGGTACAAAAGTCTGTGGCTTTTATACATACCAATGAATAGAAGATGATAGAATAACCCCATTCTATCAAAAAAGCTCATTTCCTACAACTAGACAAGGTGATGACAGAGAACAGAGCAGCCGTGTAATTAAGCAGTGCCCTGCCTCTTGATGAAATCTAATGTTAAGTGTTATCTGACTAACCTACAGCACTGAATTTTTCAAAAATAAACCAAGTAAAGAAAAAGCAAACAACTACCTGGCTAAATTATGTACAGAGTTTAATTTAGTTGTGAGACCTTATCAAATGAAAGAAATCTGTAACTGATACCATAACTTGACTTCTTAATTAAATATTCTTTAAATGTTGTTCAATCATAATAAAAATACCAATTTAAACATTTCCTCTTGAGAATGTCCAGTAATTATAGTACATTCCACCAAAATACAATAAAACATTTTCTTTACCTATATGTTTTATTAAAAATAATCAGTTACAATAATACACTAGTGAATAAAGAGAAGACAGGCTTTATTCCAAGCAGTACCAATAACCTGACAAGAATAAAGAGAGTGAAACCTTATGTGCCCATATAATGCTCAAGAAAGCAGAGAATTTGCAGAATCTTAAAACAGGCCAGTCTCATGGCTGTTTTTTATTTATATTCCAAAAGAGATTTTGACTGCAACTACCAAAGTAATATTTGCAACTACTGCCCTTTTGGCTCTCTGATAGAAGTTTGAGCACACGCTGTCTGTAGTTTATAAAATTGAACTTCTACTTTTCAAGCTTACGCTGTTTTATATCTATCTGATACAGAGCATTTTTTCATTGCATGGACTCCAAAAATTAATATGCATTACCATCTTAGCACAGTACCAGCACAGAATAAGAACTCAACTATCTATAATGTTACTTGTTAAAATTCTATTACATCAACCCTAGGTAACCAATTAAATATTCTTGTGATATATAATTTTGATATGACATATTTTCTTAAGTTTTCACTTCACATATTTATTCTAACAAGAATAAACTTGTATTACATTCTTCCAATTTAACAAGGGGACAAGCATTGACCCATGAATAGTGGATGCAGTCAGCCAATGGGGTGGGGAGTGATGAAAAGCAGCAGCACACTGATTTCACTTGTGAAGTCTCCTTGCACAATCTAAGGTAAGTCACTAACTGGCAGCTCAATCACTACATTAGCCAACTCTATACTGCCCTCTCTTCTATCCTGCTCAGGCTATCTTCAGACATCTTCTTCCTTGTGAACTTTTCCCTCGCCTACCTGAGCTGTGACCATCTCTTTTGTATTCCATATACCTGATTAAGATACCTATTATAATCTGTATCATAATATACTCAATCTATCTGTGCACAGACCTATCTTAACCTAGGCTACACTCATCAAGGGTATGAATGCATTTCATCTACATAGCCCTAGAAACCACAGAAAGCCTGGCCCGTAAAAGCTGCCCAATAAAGAGTTACTGGATGAATAAATGAATTAATAGGTGAATGAGACTAATACTTGCCTTGCAGTCTTGATTATAACAGACGGTCATTAGGAATGGTTTTTAGAGAACATCATTTGACTTTATGGTATACTTGAATATGCATAATCACTAAATAATAAATCATAATCCCTAGAAAGTCAAGTTTTAGGATTCAAATATTCCATGACATTCACCAACCAGAAAAAAAAAAACATGAAAGACAAGTCTGCACTTCATATTTCTAAAAAGGTTCCTTCTCAGTTTTGTCAGCTGTTATTCACATCACGTGCTCTTGTGAAAATTATGTGACTGGAAGTACTCTAACACACGTATTAACAAAGAAATATGGGACGTCTGAATGGCTCAGCAGTTGAGCGTCTGCCTTTGGCTCAGGTTGTGATTCCGGGGTTCTGGGATCGAGTTCCACATCGGGCTCCCCACAGGGAGCCTGCTTCTCCCTCTGCCTATGTTTCTGCCTCTATGTGTATGTCTCTCATGAATAAATAAATAAAAACTTTTTTTAAAAAAAAGTATAAATATAGGGACACCTGGGTGGCTCAGCAGTTAGGCATCTGCCTTCAGCTCAGAGCATGATCCTGGAGTTCTGGGATGGAGTCCCATGTCGGGCTCCCTGCATGGAGACTGCTTTTCTCTCTGCCTGTGTTTCTGCTTCTCTCTCTGTGTCTCATTAATAAATAAATAAAATCTTTTTTAAAAATAATTAAAAAGATAAAGTAGAAATATAAACTGACACCAATATCCTTACTCCTGCTATCATGTTCATGATGTAATATCATATTGGTAAAAATAGTGCTTATCTTGAATACTTACTATATGCCAAGCACATTATCATCATATTTAATTCCTATAACAATTCCAGTAGGTATTCCCATTATCCTTGCTTTATAAATGATGAAACTGAGGCTTAGAAAGTTGGAATAACTTTTCAAGATCATATATTAATATGTGGAAGGGGTGAGACTCAAATCTAGATCAATCTAGTATATACAGCGTATAGGTTTATTGATATAAGAAAAGATACATTTGGAAAAACCAAGAATTCAAGTGGTGGGGAGAAATGGCTTGTGATGATGTTATTTCTGAAAGCTTATCAATTAAAAAACTTGTTTTTATTTTAACAGTGCAAAATATGAATGTTATAAATTAGATCACTTCTACAAAAGAGCACAGAACCATGATCCAATATTTACCATAATAATCAGCAGATTTTATGGATAAATTATACCAGACATGTCATGTAATTACTGAAATTACATATACAGGGGTGCCTGGTTAGGCATCTGACTCTTGGTTTCAGCTCAGGTCATGATCTCAGGGTTGTGAGACAGAGCCCTGCATTGGGCTCCACGCTCAGCACGAAGTATGCTTAAGATTCTCTCTTCCTCTCTTTCCCTCTCTGCCCCTCCCCCAGATCATCTAAAACAAACTAATTAATTAATTAATTAATTAATTAATTAATTAAGAAATTACACATACAGTTCTGTAAAACAACATAAAATTCAAGTTGCCCCCAAACACACCAAACTTCCCCCATGTCAAATGGTTGCTAATATGTGAAAGTGTAATCATTACTGAATGGCTCCTCGAGCTAGATATTAAGATTGAATCCTCAGTTCAGGTGCTTTAAATTCTGTCTGAGATCCCATAGGGGAAATAGGGTCACAATCCTCTACTGTCTTTTCAGATCACCTCAAAATTATGAAGAATGCTAATTTCATAGGAATAACAAGAAATAACAACTGCAAGCAATAAAGAACTTAAGATTTCAGGAATATGTGGTACAAGTCTGCCACTGATCCCAAAACAGTGCTGATGCCCTCAGCCTTTAGTAGAAGTCATGCAGCAGCAGACAATGGCTGAAACCTCAGGCCACCTTAGGTCAGTCTGTGTAGTGGTGCCTGGGTGGCTCAGTCAGTTGAGCAACTGACTTTGTTCGGCTCAGATCATAACCTCAGGGTTCTGGGATCGTCTGCATTGGGCTACAAGTTCAGCAGGGAGTCTGCTTCTCTGTCTCCCTCTCCTTCATCTCTCTCACCCCACTAGTGTTCTCTCTCTCTCAAATAAGTAAATATTTTTTTAAAAAAAGGATAGACTGTGTAACATCTTAGAAGTTAGATGTTTTAGAACTGTTCTAGCACTGATTCTATAAAGTACTGCTTAGATGTTTTCTACCACTCGTAGGGTTTATACATGTTTCCCGATATAAACTGAGTAATAAATAAACCAAATTATAAATTTCATTTCCATACAATGAACAGTATAAAGCAAAGAAAAGGGATAGTACTGCTTTTATTTCTTTAGCCTTTTACTGTCTTATTATCTTTATTTCTTTAGCCTTTATTATCTTTATTAACAATGAGAAAAATACAGAAGTTTTTCCTTCCAAAGGATCTTTAAAAGACAAAATGTAGGAATACCCTATCCCTTTCATTTCTCTTTTAAAGAGTTTTCTACTTTATGGTATCAAAAATTGATTCTGCTATTTAGTGATTATATCTCTTTTTCCTCAATGGTAAAAATGAGAATTACAACACTGAAGTGGTCAGGCTGACATGGGAAGAACATAAGACAGCACTAGACATAATGCCCATAACTCCATAATACCCATGCACTCCAGTAATTCCCTCAGCAAGTGTTTTCTACCATTAGCTAGAGAGAAGTACTAGTGTTGAATGCTAAGATTACAGCAGTAAGCAATATCCAGACACAATCCTCGCTGAGAATTTATAGTCTAGATCTCCCTTGAGTCACACTGCACTTCCCACAACCTAACCATGGCAGGACCTTTGACAACTCTGTGTCTTTATGCTTGGCACTGCCTTAGCCTAAATATATCCTCCTATTTGTTGCTCCTAGACAAAGTTGGCTGCTCCACTCTGCTCCCTTAATTCTTCGCTCATAATTTATCACGGCACTTATCATGTTATCATCGTATCTCTACTTTCTTGACTGCCTCCCCCCATTGGACTGTTAACTCCTACAAGGCTAGGTATAAGTGTTACTCTCTTTACACCTCTAAGTACCTAACATAGTGTCACACATAAAAGACATCTTAATGTTTGATCATTAAAGAATGAATTAGTTACACAAATAGATAACAGAGTATTACACATGTTGTTTTCCTTTTTTCTCTTCTTTTCTCAGTTGGATGTCCTGAAACCTGCATAGACCTCAAGAACCCATAGTAATCTCCATTTTTCCCATAGTACTTTTCTGTGCCACTCATTTAAGCATACACTGCTTTATAATTTTCCTCATTCCCTAATGTTTACCATGTATGTATTAGGTATGCTCTGAGTGCTTTATGTGAATTATCTAACTGAATCCTCCCAACAATTCCATAAGATACAGATTAAGACCATTATACAAATGAGGGAATTGAGAGTGAAGATAGTTGAGGAACTTGTCCAAGGTTACAAACCTAGTAGGCAGCAGAACTTGAAATCTGAACCCAAGGTCTCCCTCCACAGTGAGAGCCAACATTTCCTCCAAAGGAGGAGCTACCACTTTTACAAAGACAAGTTGTATCTGAAAACTCCTTTTGATGCTAGCAATGGAGTCAACATAACTCTCCATAATTTAGATCTAACACCTTTATTAACTGGTCCTGCTTGTCTTTGGCATCAGATTATGGTTATCAGTTAGCCTGCAACCTTTGTCCTGGTTCATCTTCTGTTGAATCTAGTCTAAAGCTTTTCATCCTTTTAGAATTTTTGGTCCCATTACATTTCCTACCAGTCAAAAAGATTTATAAAGCTTTATTTTCTGTAAATTACATTATAAAAACAAGAGCAGAGAGTATGATTATTCCACACTGTACTCCCAACCTCTTCTCTATTCAATATTACTCTCTAGCCTTGAGCTACAAGATTCAGGGTGATTCAATCTACACACCCCACTGCCATTGCAAAACTATGCCAGTAATTCCTAGTGATTCCTACTCTACTCTTTGGAAAAAAACAATGGAAGCTAGTATACCAAGACCTGATGCTCAAATTAACCCAATGCTTACAGCTGTCTCCAACTAGATAAGACTCCTGGGAAAAAGATGCTGCTTCATACTTAACTTTACACACGCCTTAACACAACATAAGGCTTATAGTTTAGGGGAAGAAAAAAAATATATATATAACTATGGCAGGTGAGAAACCTGAATTCTGAAAATTATAAAACACCAATGAAAGAAATTCAAGATGAGGCAAAAAAAAGACATTCCATATTTCCAGGTTAGAAGAACAAATATTGTTAAAACGTCTACTCTACCCAAAGTCAGCTACACATTTAATGCAATCCTTATCAAAATACCAATAGCATTTTTCACAGAACTGAAACAAACAATCCTAAAATTTGTATGGAAACACAGTACATCTCGAATTGCCAAAGGAATCTTGAAAAAGAAAACAAAACTGGAGGTATCACAGTTCCAGATTTCAAGTAATATTACAAAGGAGTAGTAATTAAAACAGTATGGTATGACATAAAAATAGACACAGATCAGTGGGACAGAAAAGAAAACCCAGAGGTGGGATGCCTCAGTGGTTTAGCAGTTTAGCATCTGCCTTTGGCTCAGAGCATGATCCCAGAGTTCTGGGATTGAGTCCGCATCGGGCTCCCTGCGAGGAGCCTGCTTCTCCCTCTGCTTATGTCTCTGACTTCTCTCTGATGTCTCTCATGAATAAATAAATAAAATCTTTAAAAAAATTTAATGAAAAAGAAAGAAAACCCAGAAGTAAATGCACAAGTATATGGTCAATAAGGAGGAATAAATACACAATGGGAAAAAAGATGGTCTCTTCAACAAATGGTATAGGGAATATTGGACAGCAACATGAAAAAGAATGAAACTGAACCACTTTCTTTCACAAAATAAGCACAATATACAAAAGTAAACTCTAAATGGACTAAAGACCTAAATGTGACACCTGAAACCATAAAAATCTTTGAAGAGAACACAGGCAGTAATTTCTCTGACATTGAACATAGCAACATTTTTCTAGATATGTCTCCTGAGGCAAGGAAAATAAAAACAAAAATACCATATTGGGACTATATCAAAATAAAAAGCTTCTGCAAGGTGAAGGAACAATCACCGAAACTGAAAGGCAATCTACAGAATGAGAGAAGAGATTTGCAAATGACATATCCAATAAAGGGTTACTATCCAAAATGTATAAAGAAATGATATAAGTCAACACCCAAAAAATAAATAATTCAATTAAAAATGAGAAGACATGAATAGACATTTCTCCAAAGAAATACATACAGACAGCCAGTAGACACATGAAAAGATGATCAACATCACTTATCATCAGGGAAATGCAAAGCAAAACTACAATGAGGTAGCACCTCACACCTGTCAAAAAGCTAAAATCATCAACACAAGAAACAAAAGATGTTGTTGAGGATGTGGAGAAAAAGAAACTCTCTTGCACTGTTGGTGGGAATGCATACTGGTGTGGCCACTGTGTAAAACAGTATGGAGGTTCCTCAGAAAGTTAAAAATAGAACTCCTCTATGATCCAGGAGTCACACTACTGGGTATTTACTCAAAAAATACAAAAACACTAATTCAAAGGGTTACATGTACCCCCATGTTTACTGCAGCATCATTTACAATAGCTGAACAACAGAAGCAGGCGAAGTGTCCATCAACAGATAAAGAAAGAAGATATGGGGGGGATATATATTTAGCCATAAAAAAGAATGAAATCTTGCATTTTCAACGACATGGATAGTGTTAGACAGTATAATGCTAAGTGCTGAAACAGATACTATCCAATAAAACCACACTAGGATAGCCTCCTCATCTGAGGCAATGTTTGATGTGGTAGTATAATGGAGTCACAAAATCAAATACATTTGAGGGCCATTCAAGGATTATAATATGTGAAGAACAGAAAATAAATAATGAATAGTAAGTCTATGGTCAAACAGAAAGTACAAGCTTGAATCACATACATATACTATTCTTTGATGTACTGATGGTTACACAAAGCATGTTATAGCTAGATTCAGTCTGCTGGCTATAAGCCACCATACCTGAAAAGAATGCTTCAGAATGTGATTTGTTGCTTCTAATTCTGGACTATTACACCACTACTAAAGAATAAATGATAAACAGACTACTTTTTCTTTCTTTCTTTTCTTTCACTTTCTTCTTAAAGATTTTATTTTTAAGCAACCCGTATACCCAACATGGGGCTCAAAGTCACAACCCCAAGATCAAGGGTTGCATGCTCCACCAACCAAGCCAGTGAGGCGCCCCAACAGACTACTTTTTCATAAAAGCCAAATCTTAGGTAAGTTTTCTGTAAATACTTCACATTCCTTCCCTACATAATCATAGGTCTTTGGTAGGGTTTTTATAAAGTAACTATTTGTTCAAGATGAACCATTTTGTTAACTGATATGGAATATTGCCATTTCCTTGATAAGACATGAAAAATTAACTAGACCAAAAGAAGACACTACCAACTGCTGACCCATGACCAACAACTACCAAATACTAGAAGCACTTCTTACTGGGTGTTCATGTTCTTTCTACCAAGCAGCTTGTAAACTTATATGTATTCACCACCAAAGTACATACACACACTCTTGGCTACAGGCACTTGCTATCTAATTTCTACCCTTAAACATAGAAAACGGACAAAACTATTTTTTAAGATACTGACATTCATGTTTTATTATCTTTTATTAGAAGGAAGACAAGGAAACTAAATATACTATTGTATACTCTCACAGAAATGTTATAACTTGAGAGCTTGAATAAAGGAACATTATCAGAGCCACACATTTCTATACTGTTTGTATGAAAATGTTGTTTTTGATAAACTACACAATTTTTTAACAATAGGAATTGAAACATCATGTAATCATCAATGTATAAACTGAATGTGAAAATATTTATGATATTTTCTTAAATTCTACATTGTTAGTCAATCTCGAGTAGCAATTTTTAAACATTTGCCATTCTAAAATAAACTATGAAACTTAATTTTTATAATAAATTATTCCATAACAGATCTCAACTTTTGCCTCTATTAACAGGCAACTGTAGCAGAGAAAGGTAGGTGTCTACCCAATATTTACTTTCTCTTTTCATCCTTGTTAATAAGCCCATATTTCAGTGGGTAGAGAAGAGAAGCAATGTGCCCATCTTAAAAATAAAAATATAAAAAATTCCCAACTTTCCAGGAAGATACTAGCCACATAACAGAATTCTGGCCAAAAAGATTTAGTAAAAGTTATTGTTTAAGATTTAAGAGAAAGCCCTTTAAAAGGGCAACAGACAGGACACCAGGGTGGCTCCAACTGTTGAGCATCTGACTCTTGGTTTCGGCTCAGGTTGTGATCTCGTGGGTCTTGATCTCATGGGTCATGACAGCGAGTTCCAGGTCAGGCTCTACACTCAGTGCAGAGTCTGCTTGGGATTCTTTTCCTCTTTTTCTCCATTCCCTTCTGCCCCTACGCCTGCTCATGTGCATGTGGTCTCTCTCTCTAAAATAAATAAATGGATCTTTAAAAAGAAAAAGGCAACAGAATTGGTACAGCTATGCCAAAAAGAGGCCTAGCCTCAGTACAGGCTTATGGGAGATAACCTCTGAACTCCTGGAATGTTCCAAACGACAGGAAAGTCTTTTTTTCATTCATGGTGGGCACCTCAACCATATCTGATAGGTTATGCTGAGGAGGCAACTCCTGGTAGGCCTTGACAAGTTTATGTTAAAAAGAAGACTCAGCATGAAGGCTAGCCAAGCCAAAAAAAAACCAACCATGTGATTAGAGATGTTGATCCAGACGATATCAGCCCAACTTCAGGGGAGGGGAGAAGAGAGCTAAACATTGAGTTCAACCAGATGAGTGATGATTCAATCAATCATGCCAATGTAATGAAACCCCAATACAAATTCTGGAATCCACAGCTTGGTGAGCTTCCTGCGTTGGTGATTTTCTAAGTGTGTACTACTATACATTGATCCAGGAAGGATAATGTGTCCCTGAGGATGATGCAAGATTCATATCTAAAACCCTCTCAGTCTCAGATTCTGCCCTATATATCCTTTCCTTTGACTGGTTCTACACACCTATAATCATGAGTATAACATTTTGCTATACTCCTAGAAGGTATCTACAGGGACCTTCAAGTTTGTAGATAAGCTAGTATGACATAGGAGTGGCTCTGGGGACCCATAAACTTGCAGGTGGTGTCAGAAGTTCTGTGCAGACTTGCAATCTGGAGGACTGATGCCTTAAAGTTCAGTTTGACTGACTGTCTCTGTCTTCCTTCTTTTCTGAATACAACACCAGACGCAGAGCAGCCATCTTGTGCCAACAAGCTGACAAGCATGTGCCAAGTACATCAGACAAGAGTTCAGTCAGGGAAAGAGAACCTGCTCTAAGTATTTCAAAAGAGATTTAACTTAAGAATTTAGGTTCTTAAGCACTGGAAGAGCTAGAAGAGCAGAAGATGGGGACACGACTGCAAGCTTTTAAGTTTGCTGTAACTATAGTCCAGAGAATGAGGGGATTACTCTTGCTCCTCAAGTTAGGAAACTGCAGGAAACAGAAACTACAGAACAAAGGTAGGTGATTCAGAATGGAATGCCTAAAGGCAGATGCAAAGCCTCACAACTGGAAAAGCCCAGGCATCTGTTTACTACTGCCATAAAAAAATAATACGGGTCTTGTCTCCCTCCAGTCTTCACATGCAGTAAGTAAATCACAGCCAAATCCCAAAGTAAAAGAGAGTCTGAAAATATTCTATTCAATGAAAACATTTTTTGTCATTCTGTCTCTTGATCTTAAACTCCTTCCTGCAATTGTATACTCTAAATTACCATGGTGCTTGGTACATATGGGAAGGCTTTTATCATATATATGACATACACTGTACTGTTGGGAGTTCATAAATAACATTGTGAAGACTATTCTTTATTTTTCTCCCAAAGTCTGAAATCCTAAAAGGTATGAATTTTAGAAGCCTCTTAGTAGAGAAAGGGATATAGCAGTAGCTGCTATTCTATAAACAGCCATCAAAAGTATACAGTTTGTTATTTATATAAAAAAATGATCTGACACCCAGAGTTATGGTCTCTGGACACTTTTTCTCAGATACTCCCATTAATAAAAACTTTTCTGGGCATAAACTTCCAATACATGTATATTTATTTTATTAATTTTTCTTATGTAAAAGTGCTACTATACTAATAGATCCTATAAAGCATAGACATAGATAGGATATAAATAAGATAAAAACAATGAAAAACTTATGCTGTACAAAAATATTCAATATTGAATGAATCATTTAAAAATATTTTATTTTGTGCAATTTTTCTATTGAAATAAACTTCACATAACATAAAATTCACTATTCTAGAGTATACAATTCAGTGTTTTTTAGTATATTCACAATATTATATAATCATCACCACTATGAAATTCCAGAACATTTCCATCACCCCAAAAAGCAACCCTGTATCTGTTAGCAGTCACTCCCAATTCTATCCTCCAGCCATCAGCAGCCATTAATTTACTTTCTGCCTCTATGCATTTGCCTATTCTAAACATTTCATGTAAACAGGATCATACAATATGAGTTATTTTAAAATGTTCATTTAGCAGTTTATGAAACAATTTGAAACTTATTTCAAAATCAGTTTTCTTGATTCACGGTTTTAATCATTATCAATATCTGAAAAAGACTTATAGAAATCCAGAGACCCAAATAGGGGAGCATCATTTTTTTTTTTTCAGTCCCATCCATCAATCACTTTATTGAAATCTGGTTAAGAAATCATTTTCTCAAATGAAATTTTTTTTCTTAAAAAAAAAAAGATTTTATTTTTTTAAGTAATCTCTGTACCCAATATGGGGCTCAAGCTCATAACCCCAAGATCAAGAGTCACATGTTCTACTGAGTCAGCCAAGCACCCATTCAAATGAATTCTTATCAGTAAACCAGAAAGTGTTTTATTTTTATATTTTTAACAATCAGTCCCAAATTTTCTGTAATTACTTGTACAAGTTTTAAACATATTTGAAATTTTGGATTCCAGGTTTTTAAGTTAAGAAGATGCAAGTGTTTTATAATAACACATGTAGCATTCAGTGTGACAAAATCACGTAGTGATGTTTAAATTACCAAACATTTCAGGTGTCCTTCTCTATAACATGAGTTTACTTCCAGAAGTAGTTGCTTTGCCATCCCTTATCAGAACATTAATTCTTACTTGAAGGGACAGACTAGTATGTTTTGGGGTTTGTTTGTTTAGTATCTTGATATATAACATCCTGTGATAACAATCTCTTTAAATCACTTATATACCCTGTGGTATTAAAGGTAAAACTAGACAATTTTTAAACTCATGTAATTGAGTATGCAAATTGCAAGAAAATTCTAATATTATGAAAGTACATACATGAGTAGGAACACCACGGTTATTCTTTCCTAAGGTGTGGCAAGCCCCTTCTTGCCTCAGATCACTCTTGAATCACATGGGACAAGTGGTCATTGGACCCAACAACGTACTGAGACCTCAGTACCATGGCACAGCAAATACTAGTATAACTCAATATCCTTTGTGTTGCAATTTTAAAAATACAAGTGGAACTTTAGATATATACACACACATATGTGGATACACACAAGTGGATCACTGCAGAAAACACTAATCATAAAAAATTATAAACTTTTTTTAAAGAAAATCTGAATTTAGCAGTGGGTAAATTTAGGTAATCAGAAAATATTTGTGGAAGGGAAGTAGGCACAGAGAGAAAGAAGAGGAGAAAGAATTAGAGGGGCTAAAGACTGAAAAGTTGATAAATCCTGAGGAACAAAGTCTTGGTTATCAAAAAATCTCATTTATGAATAGAGATTTTTAAATCCATGACTTAGAGTATGTTACAAAATTAAGAGGCAAGACCTAGGAGGAGACGCTAGGCCTGAGGATTACCCTTATATATGCTCTGCAATCATTTCTTTGGACATAAGCACAGGTATTTACATTGGAACCAGGGGCTCCTGACAGAATAAGAGTCTGAACAACTATCTACATCATTTACATGTATGGTTACATAAGCACAGAGGGCCTTTTAATTTCATTTTAAGTTAATCTGATTTTAAAATTATACTAGAGTACAATTATATGGTATACAAATATAACTGTATATAAATCTTATACAATAAGGTTAATTGAAAACGCCTGAAATATAAATATCTTTCACTTCAACAACAAAAAAAATGAAAGTGAAGTCACTGTTTTATACTATCCAACAAGTGCTCAGAACAAAAGGCAGAACCATTCACTGCACAACACCAACAGTTTTTAAAGAAGTTTAAAACATTTATGACTTATTGCAGCTATGAAAACAGTATTTAATATGCTGTCCAATGAGAAGAATATGAAAAAAGCTTCCTACCTTTGTGATAAGAAGGCGATATCTATCCAGCATTGCCTGGTTGTCATGGCAACCTGCTAATAACTGCCATACCTCTGCCCTCAGTGCTTCAGGGACTCCACTCTTCACTAGAGTGGACAGCCCCTTTGGTCGTGCACCAAGGTTACTGTGCCTAAGAAAACAAGAAAACAAACCATTCATACTCCCTTCACCACTACTGAACTGCTGCTGTTATGGAAAGCACATTAATAAATTTACATAAAAATGTAAGCCTGGGTTGAGGGAAAAACTGGGGAGGAGAGCATGAGATACAACAGTAGCTCGGTGATATCCTGGAACTTATGAACTTATTCATCATAATGAGTGCGTTAATTATATATTTCTTGGAAGCATTTCAAGGCGTAAAAAGAACCATCTGAATCCCCTGACATGAACATAGGACAAGCTGGTTAATGACATGAGAATGATAAGGAATAGGGGAATGGGAAGCTGAAAGTGGATCACAGACTTATCATGTCTTGACTATACCCCTACATCCTGACCCAAAGTACTCCCTTAAATGAAGGACCTAGACCTTTCCCTCAAAACTTATACAACATATACAATTCCACTTTTCTAGGAAAATAGCACAGACTTATTAACCATACCCATTTCCAAGGTTGTTTAGAAATAAAACACAGGCAAGTATTTTTTGCCATTAAGTCAATGATGACATGGTAAGTATATGACTACAATAATCTGCACAACTTAACAAGAAGTTGACTTGCAGTTCCCAGTCTTGTGAGTATAAATTCCATTCCTCAACATTTTCCTGGTGCCTAACTTGAACCTGGGAGCTGTCTTTTATGTCTCTTTGCTCAGATTTTACGTCTACTTGTATTTGTTACCCAGTTTTATACGCTTAGAGCTGACCCTGGTATTACCACCTGGACTCCAAACATTGATGATGTACTCTGGTTTGATCCAACATTCAGGCTTTGGTTTCCAGATTTAGCCCTAAAAGTCAGAGAATCAATATGTCTATTTTCTAAAATTGCCCTCTCATCTACTTCATCAACTTTCTCTAGCTTATATACACTCTTCCATCTCCAGCCCAGATCTCAGTTTTGGCAGACCTTTCTTCTGAAAATATGTTCCATTCCTTTCCCATTCAGTCATCATCTGGCCATTTTGGAAGAACTGTTGTACTTTCCATAACTCAAAAGCTCAAGTAAACTCATCCCATTAATATTTTTTAAAAAACCATCAAGTTTTTATCTATTCTACTTTCTTTCAGCCTCAACTTTTATATTGTTGAGTTAGAGAATCTAAACTGCCCATACTGATTAGCTTGGAGTAAAATTAAATAAAAGGAGGGAGGTCTTATGTGATTTAAGATGCTGTTGCACATTAGGGACCAAAGTTATGCTGGTAAGTGAAAAAAAGCAAGTTTCAAAACAGCATATATGGTATAATTTTAAATATACATTCTCTCTCCCTCTCTCAAAATTTTATATATAGTATTATTTTAAATACATATTCATTCTCTTTCTCCTTCCCTCTCTTGCTCCTCTTTTTCTCTAACACATACTATTTTGAAACCTGATTTCAACCTGCATAGGAAAAGAATACAGAAGAATATACTCCAAAATATGTGTGTAATAGAATTAAGAGGAAAATAATTTCTTTTATTTTCCTATGCTGTTTGAAATATTTACAATGATTTACAACTTAAATTTACAATTAATTTACAACTTAAATTCTTTTATAATCACACACCAAAAAAGTCATTTCAATTCTTTAAATTTCTTTCATGTTTTTAAAGTATAAGTTTAATTTGTAAAAATAAAGCTAAATATGCTTCACAAAATGTGGTAAGATATTCTCAAGAAGACTTACACCTGAGCAAACTATGTGACACGTGTAACCTCTTTTCAACTGCCTCTTCTTCACCAGCCAACTGAGTTTAAGATTAGTAAAAGAATATTATGTCACAAAAGAGCCAGGATAAGTCATATAAAATGATCTTTTTCACAATTTATTTGGTTCTGATTATACTTTTGAATAGAAAAAAATACATGTGGCTTGAGGGTAGCTGAGTTTCTATCCTCTTAGGGTAAAAAACTGAGTTAACTAAAAACACGAGTATATAAAGGTCATTTTCTCTGAAATTAAATGCAAAATATTCTGAATTTTAAGTCTCATATAAGGGAATAGCAAAGTAATTAAATATATCACATGCTACACGTTATATAGAGATCACTACGCTATCACTTTTTACTACCACAGCTATTAAAACTCCAATACAGGGTAGCCCGGGTGGCTCAGCGGTTTAGCGCCGCCTTCAGCCCAGGGCCTGATCCTGCAGATCCGGGATCGAGTCGGGCTCCCTGCATGGAGCCTGCTTCTCCCTCTGCCTGTGTCTCTGCCTCTCTCTCTCTCTCTGTGTCTCTCATGAATAAATAAATAAAATCTTTCAAAAAATAAAACTCCAATACATACCTCTCATGTAAGAAAAACCTTTCCTCAACCTCACATAACCCTCTGGCTATCATACTGTCTCCTACCTTGCAAGAAATTTCTCAAGAGTTGTTAGAGTCATTATCTCTCTTTCCTCCTCTCCCACTCATTCCTCAATTCAGCTCAACATGGCTTCTTCATCTCTCCTTAGTTTTCACTGAAGTAATACATGACCTCTCTCCATGCCACTAAGTTCAAGGGTCATTTTTCAATCCTTTCACACTATGGACCACTTTGTTTCCTTTGGCTTCAATGACAAAGCCCTCTCCCTTCCCCTTCCCAGACCCCACTGCTGTTGCTTCTCCTCTGTGAACCTCCCAAGTGCTCTGAGTGTTCTCTCTACACTTTTCTCAGTGATCGACTTCTTATGGCATTCTTGTCTCTGAGCGTTTTCACGCATACACATGTCTTTGGAGCTCCAGAGGCTCAAAGGCACTTCAAAATCAACATGTCCAAATCTCAATCCATATTTTCTTCCTAAACCTTGTTCTCCAGGGTACCTCACCTCAATGATTGTCATCACAATCTATTCAAATTGGAAACCTGGGAGTTGACATTACTCTCTGCCCTATAGTAAACCATCAACAAACCTAATGTATTTTTTCCCAACTTTTCCAAATTCCATGCACTTCTTCTCTCTATCTCCACTGCCACCAATTTTATTCAACCTGGACCTCGCAACAATTTGCTAACATTCACTTGTCCTTCTATGATATATTTCCAATACTGCTGGCAAATAGCTTCACTGAATATTATGTTGGCTCAGATCATTTTGTATAATGATTTATATGATTTTATATTTGGAATATATTTTCCTACACATGCATACACACACCCCTAATGATATTTTACCACAATATGATTCAACTCAATCAATGTTCAGTTTCTAGCTTACCCTCAGCCATCTATCTATCCAAGCATTATGAAAAAAAAATATTTTCTCCTATTTAAAAACCTAGGCTCTATTTATCTTCATAGACTGACATTTAAAAAGAACTAGGTCATTCATAACACTACATGATTAACAGCTTTAATTTACTGATTACCCTGGTAATGATACAGTAATTATATTGCATACAGCACCCTAATACTTAAGGAGCACAAAGGGATAGTAAGCTAAATACTACTAGTATACATCTATGACCAGTGAGGACCCAAAGGAAACAGCAATTTATGGATACAATCATTGCTTTCAATATTTCTGATAAAACTGCCTATTAATAACTACATATGACTCAAAGACAACCTACAGAATGGGAGAAGATATTTGCAAATGACATATCAGATAAAGGGCTAGTTTCCAAGATCTATAAAGAACTTATTAAACTCAACACCAAAGAAACAAACAATCCAATCATGAAATGGGCAAAAGACATGAACAGAAATCTCACAGAGGAAGACATAGACATGGCCAACATGCATATGAGAAAATGCTCTGCATCACTTGCCATCAGGGAAATACAAATCAAAACTACAATGAGATACCACCTCACACCAGTGAGAATGGGGAAAATTAACAAGGCAGGAAACAACAAATGTTGGAGAGGATGCGGAGAAAAGGGAACCCTCCTACACTGTTGGTGGGAATGTGAACTGGTGCAGCCACTCTGGAAAACTGTGTGGAGGTTCCTCAAACAGTTAAAAATATACCTGCCCTACGACCCAGCAATTGCACTGTTGGGGATTTACCCCAAAGATACAAATGCAATGAAACGCCGGGACACCTGCACCCCGATGTTTCTAGCAGCAATGGCCACTATAGCCAAACTGTGGAAGGAGCCTCGGTGTCCAACGAAAGATGAATGGATAAAGAAGATGTGGTTTATGTATACAATGGAATATTACTCAGCTATTAGAAATGACAAATACCCACCATTTGCTTCAACGTGGATGGAACTGGAGGGTATTATGCTGAGTGAAGTAAGTCAGTCGGAGAAGGACAAACATTATATGTTCTCATTCATTTGGGGAATATAAATAATAGTGAAAGGGAAAATAAGGGAAGGGAGAAGAAATGTGTGGGAAATATCAGAAAGGGAGACAGAACGTAAAGACTGCTAACTCTGGGAAACGAACTAGGGGTGGTAGAAGGGGAGGAGGGCGGGGGGTGGGAGTGAATGGGTGACGGGCACTGGGTGTTATTCTGTATGTTAGTAAATTGAACACCAATAAAAAAAAAATAATAATAATAACTACATATGACCACTGTTTTAATAAAACATTAACTGCAGCTATCAAGAGATCTAGAAATAAGCAACTAGTTATTACATGTGCTGAACCATGCACTGGAAACAAGAGATATATAATTATTTAAAAAGTCATACATGTAGAAGATATATAGTTAGGAGGTAGTTTCTAATACATAAATATAAACTCCACAAGTGCAAGAATCTCCGTCTTCTTTACTCTTGCACCCCAAGTATTTAGAACAGTGCCTAGCACATAGAAGGCATTCAATATATTTTAGACAAATGAGTGAACAGATTTATAAAATTAAATTAGTATGATCAACTACTAAGGCTAAGCAAAAAAAAAAAAAAGAACGCTTTTTTAAAAGTAAACATTCTCACTGATTTTAATAAGATCATAGAGCTGCCATGTATTCATCTAGTTACCTTCAAAAGAGGCATCTTTCTTGAAACTACCTAAGCATATGAGGACTTTTTCTATTTCCAAACCTGTTCAGAGAGAATTTCAAAGGGAAAGTATCACTTCTAACAGAAACAGCAGAGAAATCAAGAGATGAGAAGAAAAGCCACTGAATGACACTGAGTGGTCACTGATGGAATTAGGGCAATTTTGACAGAAGGGAGGTAGAAGTAGGTGGCTGGGAGACAGGAGAACGTGAGGGCAGCAGCTTGACCCATTTTAAAACATTCTCTCAGGAAGAGGAACAGCTAGAACTGAAACTAAAAGACAAGAGGATATCTAAATATGTAAACCGAGGTGTTACTTAAACAAGCTACACTAAGAAAAATTTCAAGAGGGGTGCCTAGTAGCTCAGTTGGTTAAGCATCTGCCTTCGGCTCAGGTCATGATCCCAGGGTCCCCTGCTCAGCAGGGAATGCGCTTCTCCTTCTCTCTCTGCCCCTCCCTGACCCACCCCACACCCCCACTCCCCCTCTCTCACATAAAGTCTTTAAAAAAAAGAAAAAGAAAAAAAAACTTCAAGAAAAAAGACAGATTAAAGGTCATTCTGAAGATTAAGAGCACATACTGGCATGGAGGGAGAGCAAGATTTTTTCTCAGTTGAAAAAAATGAAACATTATATGTTAATGTGAAAAGGAAGAAAGCTATAAATATTCCTGCTTAGTGATTCTAATCTTTCAGGTTGATTCTGAGCTTATATTTTATTTTGTTCTCCAAGCAGTTTGTTGATGCTTGGTTAGGCTGAGAGACCACACTTGCCCACTTTAGAAAGTATAGCCATGAAGAACACATCAAAGTGCCTACTAAATATGTATCAATTTTCTGATATACTAATAAAAGAGAATGAAAAGTTTGAAGATGGTTTGATTCAATAAACCAATACCTAATTTTTACCTCAGATGTTCCTTAATTTTTCTGGTTAGGAAATCTTCCTTTTACAAAATCTGACCTTTATACCTAAGTTTTCAGAGTCGGCACTCTGTTTTTCCAGTTTTCAAAAATCTCAAAAGCTTCCACACAATTTCAGAACCAGAAGCAGGTATCCAGAAGTAGTTCCGCCCAATTCCTTAAAATTCCCTAAATAATTTAATATTCAAGTCATCTGTACTACTATTATAAATATATTTAACATGTAACAGAAATCTTGCTACCATTTGCCAGCAAGGATTTTCCAAGTCTTCCCATCACAGATGTCTCCTCTCTTCCTCTCTCCCCGCCCCTGGCTCTCTTCCCTAATTCTAGCTCATTCACTTTTTTCTTACAATTATTTCTTCAAGACACTTCAAGTACAGTCTCATATAACAGACACCCACTACTGTATTTTTTACACTACTGTTTTTAGCTTTCTTTCCATTACTATCTTTATTTCTTTCTGATAATTTCAAATTAGTGTTAAATTTTTTCCCTTTACATCTTTCTAGTGGTATATTTAATTAACTGAATTCTGATTTTATCTATAAAGGTTTCACTTTATTTCAATATAGTGACCTACCTGTTGTAAAGTAAGTTCAAAATACTTTCAACTATATTTTAGTTAAAAGTTTATTAAGAATACAGTCTCCTCACTTTAAAGAAAAATGTCCCCCAAGCAAAACTGTAGTACTTTACACAACAGGTGCTTTACCTAATAAATCACAAAAATAACTTCATGTAAGTACCTAACTAGTATTGCTAAGACTCACTGAAAGCTTCTAAATATAAAGAACACTAATGTTTTAAAAAGATATTCCAGGGATGCCTGGGTTGCTCAGTGGTTAAGCACCTGCCTTTGGCTCAGGGCGTGATCCTGGAGTCCTGGGATCAAGGCCCACATCAAGTCCTACATAAGACTCCCTGCAGGGAGCCTGCTTCTCCCTCTGCCTATGTCTCTGTCTCTGTGTCTCTCATGAATAAATAAATAAAATCTTTAAAAAATAAAAATAAAAAAGATATTCCAAGAGCAATTAAAACTTATCAATCTTTGTATAACAGATATAAACTTCTCTCAATTAGACAAAGTTTACCCTTTTTATACATATGAATTATAATGACACAACTGCAATAATGAGCCAAATAAAAACATTTGATTTGTAGAAGATGCAGCAAGTTCTGTAAAAGTCAAAAAATCAGTTATATTAGTTGTTTAAAATAGTTTCCTTGCGTAGTGATCCAAAGGGGCACCTGTACCCTAATGTTTATAGCAATGTCCACAATAGCCAAACTATGGAAAGAGCCCAGATGTTCATCGACAGATGAATGGATAAAGATGTGGTATACAAATACAATGAAATATTACTCAGCTATCAAAAAAAAATCTTACCATTTTACAACAATGTGGATGGAACTAGAGGGTAATATGATATGCAAAATAAGTCAATCAGAGAAAGACAAATTATCACACGATTTCATTCAAATGTGAAATTTCAGAAACAAAACAGAGGATCATAGGGGAAGGGAGGGAAAAATAAAGATAAAATCAGAGAGGAAGACAAACCATAAGAGACTCTTAACTATAGGAAACAAATTGAGGGTCGCTGGAGGGGAAGATGAGTGAGGGGATGAAGTAACTGAGCAATGGGCATTAAAGAGGGCATATGATGTAATGAGCACTGAGTGTTTCATGCAATTGATGAATCATTGAACTCTCCTCTCAAACTAATAATACATTATACATTAATTGAATTCAAATAAAATTTTAAAAAATAAAAGCTTCCTCAGATTCCTTCAATAAACTTCTTGAAGTCGGGATCCCTGGGTGGCGCAGCGGTTTGGCGCCTGCCTTTGGCCCAAGGCGCGATCCTGGAGACCCGGGATCGAATCCCACATCGGGCTTCCGGTGCATGGAGCCTGCTCCTCCCTCTGCCTGTGTCTCTGCCTATCTCTCTCTCTCTCTGTGACTATCATAAATAAATAAAAATTTTTAAAAAAATTTCTTGAAGTCCACTACTAAAAATATAATTTAGAAAGTTTTCTTTTTCTTAAAAAAAAAATGTACATTGAATTATAGCTGAGAAGCTCTATCAATTCTACCTCAAAAGCCTTTCCCCATTTGGAACCTTCTCTGCCTATAAGGCCCATGAGTTTGTAAGATCTCATCAACTCATGCCTCCAACCAGTTTCTCTATTTACAGTTTCTTCCTAAATAATAAAAAGCACCATAGCACTTTTAGCTTTAAAATATTTGTTGAGGATCATCTTTACTGTGTTGATAACTACTGAAGTTAGATGGTGGGCAAATGAGGTTTTACTCTTTATTATTTTCTCACTTTTGCATATTTATAACATCACAATTATGATGAAATATTTATATACCTCTGTAAGATGGCTAATTCCATAGAGGCAAGAATCATCTCCTATTCATCTTTATTTTTTAAAAGATATTATTTATTTATTCATGAGAGAAACAGAGAGAAAGGCAGAGACACAGGCAGAGGGAGAAGCAGGCTCCTTGTAGGGAGCCCAATGCGGGACTCGATTCCGGACTGGGATCATGCCCTGAGCGGAAGACAGACACTCAACTGCTGAGCCACCCAAGCATCCCTCCTATTCATCTTTAAACCTGCAAAGTCTAGTACAGGTCCCAAAAGAGTAGATGAATTTTTTTCAGTTAGATGAAATCATCAAGTAACTTGTCATTTTATAGGGAAAAAAAGCAAAATGGTAAAGAAACATGAAACAATATCAGTTTGTAAAAATGGTCTGTTATGATTATGCATTGCTATCTTTTTTTATTATAAACCTCAAAGGTAGGACTATGTCTTTATTTATCTCCTAGAGCCTAGGATGATGCTTCATAAACGTATGTTCCAATCAAGTTATATATCCTGAATTTTATAAACACAGCAAAGCTCTCAATTTGCTATTTATTTAGTCATCAAAGTAATTTGTGTTCCTGCCATTCTCATGGTTTTTCTTTAAATTCATACTAGAAGGCTGGCAAGGGAATCAATTTTCCTAATTTATTCTCTCTCTCTCTCTCTCTCTCTCTCTCTCATTAAAACTTCTATAAAAACTAATCCAAGGCACCTGGGGAAGTTCAGTCAATTAAGCATCTGCCTTCAGCTCAGGTCGTGATCTCAAGGTCCCAGAATCAAGGCCCACAGTGGGCTCCCCGCTCAGCAGCAAGTCTGTTCCTCCCTCTTCCATTCCCTCTGTGATCTCTCTCTCTCTCAAATAAATAAATAAAATCTTTAGATAAATAAATAAATACTAATCCAGTAACCTAACCTGCCCACATTACAGAAATGGCACCTGTCCACTGGTTAAAAAAGTTCTGGCTCTGGAGCCATACTACCTAGATTCAAATCCTGACATGGTCTTTTACTCACTGCATGATTGTGGGCAAATTACTCACTGGCTCTAGAGCAAATTACCTATTGGGGATCTTGAGCAAGTTATTCACTGCCATTATCTGCTTGTATTTTTATACTAGCTCCCTAACATAGCTACACCTCAGTTTCTCATCTCTGAAATAAAGATAATAATAATCCCTACCTTAGAGGGTTGCTGTGGTAACTAGAATAAGACAGCTAAAGTGCTCAGGCACTTTACCTGGCACACAGTAAGTAGATTAAGTCAGCTATTTGTAGCCATGCCCCACCATTCCTCTTGTTACAATGAACTATCTCTGCTCCTAAATACAACTCCTCCATTAGTCAAGAAATCTTATTACCTATTCAATGACTTCTCCTGCAACTAGTCCTCTCCCTCTGGCATTATCAAATTTTCTCTCCTGACTATTTCCAAAAACATATCACATGTTAAATTGACCATCTTCATTTTTAGAATAACCGCTCAGTCCACATGTATTTCCTAACTTGTCCCTATTTATCATCCTTCTATAGCAAAACTACTCTGAAGAGTTCTCTACACCTGCTGATTATCTTAGATACAGTCTAATCAAGCTTTCATTCTTACCTTGAGAGATTCTCATCAGGGTCATCAGTGACATCTGAAAAGCTGGATCAAGTAAAATTCTTAGGCTTACTCTGACTTGACCTATCAGCAACTGATCATTCCCTTCTTGACAGATTTAATTCCTTTGATTTCTATCTTGTTTCTTCTCCTAGCTTCATAGGCTGCGTTTTCTTGGACTTCTTTGCATGATCCTCATCTCTTCAACCTCCAAACACTAGAGCAGACAAGAGCCTGGTCCCTGGAAGACTTCTCTATTCACTTCCTAAGTAATCTTACCCATTCTAACAGCCTTAAAAATCATCTATACACCAATGGCTCCCAAACTCCTACTTTCATCCTTACCTTTCCCTTGAACTCAATCTTACATGTAACTGACTAAAGGACACATTTATTTTGATGTATACAAGGCATCTCAACATCTCCAAAATCTTAATTTAATCCTCCAAAGGTGTTCTTCTTCCTCTTATCTTTCATATTTAAGTAAATGGAAGACCTAGTCGTTTAAGCCAAAAACTTTGGCAACATTGGTCAGTTATTTTTCTCAGGCCACACAGGAAACACAAGCAAATTCTATAAGCTCTGTCTTAAATTGGGAATCTGATCACATGTCACTTTTTCCTATTAACTTGGCATAAGACATTATCGTCTCTCTCTTGGTTTATTTACAATAGCCTCTAACTATTCTGCCTGCTTCTGTCTTTGCTTTCTTATGATGTTTTTCACTTCAGAGCCAGAAAGATGCTTTTAAAATGCTTAAGTCAAACACCTCACCATAACATGACATGAACAAGACACAAAGCAGTCATAATTGTCATATGAAAATGAATCTACTGGGGCACCTGGGTGGCTCATTGGCTGAGTGTCTGCCTTTGGCTCAGATCAAGATCGCAGAGTCCTAGGATTGAGCCCTGCATCAGGCTCCCCCTCTGCCCATGTCTCTGCCTCTCTCTCTCTGCGTCTCTCATGAATAAATAAAAATATTTTTAAAAGATAATCTACTTATAATTAACAAGTATATCAATTTAATTTAAAAATTACACAAGAAAAAAATAAGTACAAAATGTAACTATGTAAAATTTTCATAGACTTGAAGGGACAGAGATCTGTATTTCAGGAATTTTCATTCACAAATATATTCAATAGGGATGCCTAGGTGGCTCACTGGTTCAGTGTCTGCCTTCGGCTCAGGGCATGATCCTGGAGTCCGAGGATCGAGTCCCACACGGGGCTCCCCATGGGGAGCCTGCTTCTCCCTCTGTCTATGTCTCTGCCTCACTCTCTGTGTCTCTCATGAATAAATAAATAAAATCTTGAAAAAAAATACATTCAATAAATATTTGTTGTGCACCACTACATTCCAGGCACGGTGATAAGGGCTTTTAAGACAATAGTAACTTTGAGGAGGTCATGTGCATTTGTGACATAACTTTGAAGAGTTAGAATAGACAGTGATTCCTACAATAAATACTACAAATCAAAGTAAAGAGAGAGGAGGAATGTGAATACAAGGGATAATGAAGGCACTGCCCTAAGAAAAGCATGCACTTCAAAGAGCTACTCTACATATAGGCCATAAATTTCATTCCTGTTTTTCTTTTTGTTTCCCATTTCCTTCCTTCATTCATATTTATTACTTGTTCTGATGTGTTCTGTGTGCTACACAATATGAAATAAGCATTTGGTCTCTTTTTCTTCTTTTGTTTTCTGATGTAGTAGTAGCACATTGTGCTTCAACAACTAAAATGCTCAGGATTAATACTCTGGGTTTTTAGGATTTTAAAATTCAACCTTGTTCTGTGAGCTTTGACAAATTCATATAGGTGTGTGGTCATCACTGTAACCAAAACATAGGACAGTTCAAAAATTCTCCTCTGCTCTCTTGTAGTCAACATCACCCACCACAATCAATTCTTGGAAGCTATGGATAAATTTTCTATCATGATAGTTTTGGCTTTTCTAGAATCTTAAAAAAGTGAAAGTATAGTATTAAGCGATTCAAATCTGATATATTTTACTTAACATAATGCATTTGAGATCCATCATGTTGTTGCATGAATCAGTAGTTCCTTTTTTTAATTGTTCAGGATATCCCACTGACTGGATGTATGTACCAGTTAGTTGATCCATGTTGGAGAGCATCTGGATTGTTTCCAGTTTGGGGTAATTATGAATAAAGATGTTGTAGACTTTTGTACACAGGTTTTCATTTCAGTTGGATAAATACATAGGAGTGGAATTGGAATTGCTGGGTAGTATAAGAAGTATGTGTTCAACTTTCTAAGAAAATGCCAAACTTTCCAAAACACTTGCACCATTTTGCATTTCCACCAGCAAAACATGAGAGCTGCAGTTGCTATGTATCTTTGCCAACTCTTGGTATTATCGGTGTTTTGCTGTTGTTTTTGCTTTTTTATTTCAATCATTTGAATATGTGTATAGTAGCATAGTACTGCCCACTCTGGATTTAATTGGTATTTCCCTAATGACTAATGTTGTTTAGCATTTTTTCATGGGTTTATTTGTAATCCAAAATATCTTCTTTGGTGAAATAGCTGTTCAGATCTTTTGCTTATTTTTAAATGAGGTTGCTTTTTGTTTCCTTTTTAAGACTGAATTTTGAGAATTTTTTATAGTCTGGATACCAGTCTTTTATCAGATATGTTTTGCAAATATTTTCTCCCAGTGTGTATCTTTTCAATTCTTCTGAATGTCCTTTGAAGAACAAAAGTTTTGTTTTGATGAAGTCAAATTTATAAATTTTTTCTTTCAGACATCATTCCTTTGGTATCATATCTAAGAAATCTCTGTCTAACCAAAGGTCACAAAGATTTCCTATGTTTTCTTCTATAGCTCTTATAGTTTAGCTCTTATACTTAGGTCTATGACTCATTTTGAGCTAATTTTCATTATAGGGCAAAGTGTGCCTCAAGGTTTTTATTGTTTTAATTTTTGTATATAGATCTCCAATTTAAAGCACGATTTGCTAAAAAGATTATCCTTTCTCCATTGAATTTCAATTAAATTTTTATTTACAATCAACAGACCATATATGTGTGTATTTCCTTTTGCATACAACTGTATCAAGATATAATGCATATACCATACGATTCATCCATTTAATTAATTCAATGGTTTTAATATATTCACACAGTTTGTATAGCCACTAGCACAACCAATTTTAGAACATTTGCATTACCCCAAAAAGAAACCCTGTACTTCTTAGCATTCACTCCCCACTTACCTAAATCCTCACTCCAGCTCTGGACAATCACTAATCTACTTTTTGTCTCTATAGATTTGCCTATCCTTGATATCTCACATAAATGAATTCATACAATTACTCTTTTCTGATTTACTTTTTTTCACATAGCATAATGTTCTGAAGGATCACGCATGTCGTAGATGTACCAGTACTTGATTTTTGTTGCTGAATATCTCATCATATGTATATACCATATCTATTTATCCATCACTTGGTGGACATTTGGATTGGTTTCACTTTTTGGTTATTATGAATAATGATATCATGAACATTTGAGTACAAACGTTTATGTAGACAGATGCTTTCATTTCTCTTGGGCATATTAGCAGGAGTGAGATTGTTAGGCCATATCTTATCTCTCTATTTAAACTTTTTAAGGAACTGCAAGAATGAGTGGTATGTCATTGTGGTTTGATTTGCCTTCCCCTAATGACTAATGATGTTAAGCATCTTTCCATATGCTGGCTGGTCATTTGTATGTTTTCCCTGGAGAAATGTTGATTTACATTGTGTGGCTCTCTATTCTGCCCCTTTGATATATGTATCTATCCTTTAATCAATAATGTCTTGAATAATGTAGCTTGATGGTAAGCTGAAAGCAGGTACTTTATGGTACCTGAAATCAGGTAGTATGAGTCTCCCAAGTTCGTTCTTAATTTTTAAAATTGTTTTGGCTATTCTAGTTACTTTGCTTTTCTATATGAATTTTAGAATCAGCTTTGCAGTTGCTACCAAAACAATTCCACTAGGATGTTTATTGAAATTACATTGATTCCAAAGACTACCACAGGCAGAATGGAAATCTTAACAATATTGAGACTTTCATTCTATAAATATGGTATTATTTTTCCATTTACTGAGATCTTCTTCGATTTCTTTCATTATATCAAATGATACAGTGTATAGATCTAGTAACAGTTTGTTCAGTTTCTACCAAAATGTTTCATGCCTCTTTCTAGTGCTTTTACATGATTTTAAATTTCTATTTCCAATTTTTCATTGCCGGTATATAGAAATAGGATTGATTTTTGCGTATCTACCTTGTATCCTATAACCTTGTAAAACTCCGTTTCCAAGTTAGGTTAACAATGGCATGCGATCGAAAGGTAGAACAGCAAGGACTGTTCTATGGAACAGTTTAGCTATACCACAACTGATAATTACTGATACCCACCAGGTACTCTAGGAAATAGCAGCACCAAACACATTGTGTCTCCCCACCAGCTCAGAAGTCTGGGTAACTCTTCAGAATACAAGAACTAACCAAATGACCCCTCCTTTCACAGGCCCTTCTAAACCCTAGCTGCTCTGAGTATCCTCAGAAGCCTAAACAACCAGCTGGGCAGCCTTCTTCAGAAGTCCCTGCATCAGCTCCTCAGGAGATCTCCACTGAGTTCCTAGATTTCACTGACAATATTTCTTCCATTTTATTTCTCCACCTCTGAGGATACTGCTGCTTCCTACTACTTGGGTTATTTTAATGTCCTCTTTCTGTCTTTCAGCATTCTAACACACTAGAAACCAATTTCTTGCAATAATACCCTTCTATTTGAAAAGGCTGGCAGGGCTTCTGTTCTCCCAACTGGACTCTGACTTAATAATCTTCTTGCTCTGACCAGCACCCCTTCCCCATTCCCAACACCTAACTGTCCTACAAAATTCTTTTTTTAAATTTATTTATTCATGAGAGACAGAGAGAGAGAGAGAGAGAGAGAGAGAGGCAGAGACACGGTTAAAACTTTTTTGTTTTTAAAGTACATTAAAATACTAATATTAAGATAAACATATAGATTTTAATTAATAAGACAAATTAACATTAACTATGTAAATATAAAATTTTCAATGAGAAAAATAAATGTTTACCATCTTCCTAGCAATTCTCCCCAAGAATATAGGATCTTCTCAGGACAATCCTTAGACACATCGCCTGTTCCACTTGAAAGTTCATTATCACTCTCTGCAGAAGAAACACAAAAACAAAAATGGCAAACACTGTATTATATATTTGACATTTATATCTTATAAAGCAAGAAACATGACTATGTGTCTAATAAAACAAACAATACTTCTGTTTATATTATGCCCATTGCAAAAAAAGTAAAATCATTAATATAATTTATCTTTAGTGCCTAGATAAATATATTCTCAAAGCATAAACATTTTATGAAAATTCTTATTCACAATTTCTATACTATGAAATTTAAAATACCTATACATAAATAACTTTATCCCAAGAGGGTAAAATTTTAAAGCCAATGATAACACAATTAGAAATTCCTATGTGATATTCTACTCACCAGATTAATATTCTCAAATATTAGTATTTTATTAATGATCCCAATAAGCACTGAAGTCAAGTCAGATATATATCAATATATAATGCTGAGAAATATATATATGTATTTATATATAAATATATTTTTATTAATATAAATTAAATATAAATATATATTTATATATATTATGATATAAACACCAAACTAAAAATATTGAAAAAATTTTAAGGTTTTTTTTTAATTTTAAGGTTTTAAAGATATATTCATAAGTACAAATACTTTTGACTAAAGGAAAGATTAAACTATTTGGCCTTTTAAAATGGCAACTTCATAATATATCCCATAATATATATAAAGTAATAGTTTTAGAAAGAATAGGATTGGTTGAGTTACAGCTTACAATCAGTGATGAAAATGAGTAACTGTAAGCTGTACAAATCAAGTGGTAACAGAGCTGGAAGAGAAAGGAAATGGGCACAATTTATCTACATCATAACAAGGACTTTGACACAGTACTATATAAGAAAAGTCTGGAGAAGTATTATCTGAATGATAAAATAAGCTAGATAACAATCTGTCTGGCTCATAGCAAGGACCAATGTTTTATCAACGTTGTTAGAACACAATAGGGACTGACTGGCATTAAGTGAATCCCACAGGGATCTGTATTAAGAACAGTATTACTTAGCATACTACAAAGCCAATGATCCAAGTATAAACTAATTCATATTGCTGGATAGCATCAACACCAAAAAACAATACAATAAAGGAAGGTTTATTTGGCCAGGTTAAAAGATTTGGTCAGATTCACACAAAAAGATTTTATCACACATTTAGTAAAGTACAACCAAAACATATACACACACATAGACAAATGCTTTCACATATTTCAGATGCTTTGTTCAAAAAAGCAAACATTATTCTGGATATAAAAATGAAGTTCAAGAAGATAGACACTAACATTACTGCTCTAGAAATACCTCACATAAACAATTCTGTGAATTTTGCAACAAGTTCAACATGAAAGTAATAGAAATGAGAGATTTTTAAAAAGCTAAAGCAAATGAAGTATTGCTAAGTATTGGAGGAATAATGTAAACAGAAACAATTTAAGCCTTAAATGTCAAAATATTCTTAAAAACTATCCATGTGAACAACTATCCCTTATAATCCTTATAATTTTTTATCCAAACTGAGGTATTTTTTGAGCATGAAAAGGGACACTATTAAAAGTTAACACTCGAAAAAAGGTTAAACTTAAGAATCTTTCAGGCAAAAAGGACTGCTGATCACTCTTCTTATAAACTGGTACCAAGTGTGAGTACTTATAATATAAATTAGATTCAATTAGGCATGGTCCAAGATGGTCGCATCTTATATTCTATTTTGCTCCACAGTAAATAATAATACACCAAGGTTCCAAAGTATTTGATGAAATTGTATATGCTAAAATGGAGACCAAAATCTAAGAACACAATGAAAAGGAAAAAAAAAAAAAAGGAAACAAATCATTAATCTTGATTATAATAAAAATCAGAAAGTACTACTGACACAGAGAATCTCAGATTCTTCTCATTCTCTCTGGGAAAGGAATGAAACAAAACCAAATGCCATAAGAAAGAATAAGAAATCTGACTATCTAAAAATTAAAAGCTTATATGAAGGTATAAAGTACACTAAAAAAACAAAAACATTTTTCCAACATTTGACAAATGATCTTAATATTCAATAAACTAAAATACCCAACAGAAAATGGGCCAAGGACCTAAACATAGTACAGCTGTATAAAAAATAACTGGCCAATAAAGATGTTAAAGTCTTATCTCAATAATTTTGTCAAATTAAAACAATGCAACAGAAAACAGCAGAGAGCATAAAGAATAATTATACCTAGTGTTGATAATAATATGGGAAAACAGGCAGGAAAGTTGATGTTTATAGAAGAGTAATCTTTCTAGATATATTGAGTCCAAATTAATACATCATTTGATTTAGCAATACCACTTCTAAAAATTTATTCTCCAGGAAAACATATGCCAAAAAGATATATGTAAAAGGACTTCATTGTATTACTGCTTGTAATAATAACTGAAAACTATCAGGAATTCTTCAATACAACTTGCATTAACTAAGGGTGTGTGAGTGGCTCAGCTAGTTAAGCTTCTGCCTTCAGATCAAGTCCTGATCCAGAGTCCTGGGATTGAGTTCTGCACTGGGCTCCCTGCTCAGCAGGGAATCTGCTTCTCTCTCTGTCCCACACCCCACTCATGCTTGCTCGCTCTCTCTCAAATAAATAAAATCTTACACACAAAAAAAAGCTGCATTAACTAAGTTACATCTATTCCAAAGAATATCATCTAGTAACTTAAGAACTGACTAGATCTTTATATGCTATATGAAAACCGTCTAAAATACATTATTTTGTGATGAAAAGCAAGAAACAAAGGAGTAATTTTTAAGTATAGGTTTATTTCAGTAAGTAGTATTACTTATATGATTACAAAGACCTTTAAAAACAGGCTGTAACATTATACACCAAACTATTAAGAACAGTTACATTTTAGCATCTAACAGTATCTCATCACATATTAGACATTCAATAAATATTTAGGAAACACAACTTTCACTTTTTAAGTTTCTTTCCTATAAATATTCTTATCTTTTAAAATAAGCACACATAATTAGAATAAGCATGGGGAAAGGACTTTTTTTATCTTTTAAATAATCCCTATCACTAATAGAAAACAAGAACTGATTTTATTATTATAAACCCCTACTAATATGCCATAAAATCATCACTGACAACAAGGTACTGTCTCTCTTACAATCTCCCAAGTTATTTTCCACCACAAAAAGGAATCAGAATTGTAAACACCTAGATTAGTAGAGGAGAACCACAAAATAAAGAGGGGGAAACAAGCACACTGAATAAAACTAGATACCTGATGAACAATTAAGGCAGAAACCACAGCAACTCAGGAGCCAAATATGTGGCCAAAAAATAAAACTTGGCCAAAGAACACAGGAATCCCAGGCTTTTATTGAATGTCTGCTTTTTTCATCTCTATTCCAAGCACTATTCTTAAATTTTATTTTTTATTTACTTTTTAATATTTTATTTATTTATTCATGAGAGACAGAGAGAGGCAGACATAGGCAGAGGGAGAAGCAGGTTCCTCACAGGGAGCCCTATGCAGGACTCGATCCCAGACCCAGGGATCACGCCCTGAGCTGAAGGCAGACGCTCAAGCACTGAGCCACCTAGGCATCCCATGTTCTTCAATTTTACAGACACTAACTCATTGTATCCCCTAAACAACCTATTAAGGTAGTCACTACTAATTTGCCCACTTTCAAAATAAGAAAATTGAGGTACAGAGAGGTTAAGTAATTTGCTCAAGGTTACCCAGCTAATAGGTGATGGAGAGATAAAATTCAACCTCAGTTTGATTCCAGAGTCAAATATACTACCTTTCCTTGTAGATTTTTTTTTATCACGTTTTCATGGAAGACTGTTCTTGGCATTTAGCAGATACCAGTCTGTGCCAAGTGCCAACATCTAGTAAATGCTGGAAGCCAGAGCCAAGGATAGAAAAGGCAGGCACACTTAAAACAACATGCTGGAGAAACACTGAATTGGGCTCAAGAGATTTAATGGAGAGGTTTCAGGGGTATAATCCCCTTGACACTCAGGAAGAATAAAAATAAACTGATATCTCAGTGACCTCAAAAGTGAGCCAGATCTATCTTCCTTGCTGCAGAAACAACTCACCATGGGTGTTTTAAATACTTATTGGTCATCCTTCTAAACAGGAAGAAAGGAGGCTAAAGAAACATAAATTAAAATTCTTGCTATGTTAGATATGACAGAGTTTCTAGGTAGCATGGAAGAAATAAACTTAAGAAAAAAATAAGAAGAAAAAGACATTGGAGTCCAAAGTGCAGTAAGAAACAGAGTGGGGAAGTTAGCAAAATAGAATGTAGCAAAGAAGAGAAGGAACAACATGTTGAAAAATGTGAATATGTAAACGGGTAACTCTGAAGGTTTTAAGAAAACAACTGTATCCCATTCTACATTAGGAAAAAAAGACAAAAAATGATAGAAGGCTGGTATTCCTATCCTCCTGGGTAAATCTTATTTTTTCCATTGAAATTCAGGTTAGAGTTACCCTTTTCTGAATGGGCTAATAAGTACTACCCTCTGGGCATATTCTATCATTGCAATTATCACAACCATATTACAATCATTTATTTTCCTCTACATCTTCTCTTATCAGACTCTGAGTTTCTTGGCAGTGGGGACTATTATTTTTATATTCCTGGTGCCTAGATTACTACTTGGCCATAGAATGTTAAAAGTTTCTGAAGTGATAACTGGAGAGGAGAATATAGAAAAAAGGAAAATCCATTATAACTACAAAAAAAATGTATGCCTTGAAAATTAGTGACCTTTAGTATTTAAGCATCTATGTGCAGACATGGGTAAAGGCAGCCAGGTCCATTTAGTCATTCATAATGGATTCTGGAGCCAAAATGACTGCTTTTGAAACCCAGTTCCACCATTTACTAGCTGTCATCCTGGTTACCTACTTAACCTCTCTGTGACTCAGCTATTTGTAAAATGGGAATAATATCAGTATCTTATACTGTATTTGTAGCAATTAAGCAGGTTATTATATGAAAAACATATATTATGCCTGGCAAAAGGCAGGCATATTAACTATTAAAAGTTGTTTTCATTCAACAAATTTGAATTCCTATGATGTATATAGTACTGGAGTAGAACGTGGAGTGCAAGTTTTGAGTGGGAGGTGGTGACAGGAAATGTAGATTTTTCTTTATCCAAGCTCATGAAATATGGGAAGGTAAGAGAGTAGTATAGCTAAAAAGAACTGCATGGTAAATTCAAGCATTATACTTTATCAAGCCCCACTCCCCAGGAAATTGTCCAGTTCTTCCTTTCTGGCTCCTATATAGACACCAACAGTATTATCTATAAGACTTCCATAAACACATGCCTGTTTTCATTATTTATTCAGGCATTTAATATCTATAACTTTCATGTTTTACATATCTTTTTCCCCTTCTTAGATCCTTGCTCTGTGAGGGCTAGGAGTATATCTTGTCTTTATATAGTAGCCTTTAGCACATAGTAACACTCAACAGTGAATAAATGGAAGTATTTATTTGTTACTGCTTTATTTTTAGAATATGTTCATACCCTTAAGGTAACTGGAAAAGAAAACATTGGAAAGAAAAAGATGAGGAATCAGTCTAATTCCCTAAAAAGACATGAAACTGCCCAGGTTTGGAGGTAGTGACTGGCCAAAAGGACATCTCATATTTTGACTGAATATGGGGCTTTGGATAAGTTTGTTAAGGGAGAGAGTTGAGTGAATCCATAGTTAATAGCTTCAACTTTCTCTATAAAGTTCACTTTACAAGAGGTCTCTGAGAGACTCTAATTTAGGGAGTCTTGTTAGAGACTCCTCTAAAATGCCTAACTTCATTCCTTTCCATGAACACTCTCCTTATCAATTTCAATTTTCCCACAGTTATTGCTCTCCTTGAGAGAACAGGACCATACAGAGGATTCCAAATGTCACCAGACTCATACTATAGGACTACTACTTTCTTTAAACATTGGTGAAATGAAATCAACAATATTAATCATGTATTGTAAAAATTAGATGAAAATGCATGTGTGAAACTAACATGGTGCTGGTTACCAAGTGGTACTCAAATGTTAAGTATCACTTTTTATTATTTTTATTGTTATTGAATCCTCAGTTTCCTGCCCAACACTTCAAAGTACCTAAAAAGGCATTCTAGGTTTATTTTTTATTATTCACTGATTTCTAACATGCAGAGAGCAGAAACCAACTGTGCAATACCAAAATAAGACAATAAATGTAAATTTTTAGATCAAACAAAATAAATACGAATGACACTTCAATCAAAATAATTTAAGGGCTCTCTCTCTTAACTTTGACCAATCCCCGCTTTGAAAAAAATGCTGCATTTCTATTAGCAATGTTTTTCATCCTAGTCATAAAGGAAAATTTCAGAACTAGTATCAATAGACATCATAAAAGGAAAAAATATACATTTTTATATATACCTACACATACATACACACAATGTTTTTTCTTTTTACAAATACAAGTTAAAAATAAACTACAAAACTAGGAACAAATTAGCACAAAATCTTATTTTTCTTTTCAACTGAAGGAGTACTCATAAAATAAAAAGCTGATAAGTAACCACAGATAAAATGTGACTATTGCAGATTTTCAAAGATTTTTCCCTTTAATTTTCCTTTTTAATAAGTACTGTTTGCTGAAAATAATACATGTGACACAGGTTACTAAAAACTCTCTTCTAAACTATTGGGGGAGAAAAAAAACAAAACCTCACTCATCTGGCAAAACCTGTAGAGAAACAGGTCTATATAATGACACATGTCAACCTGGAATAGTGTAAACGTGATTTATTTTGATTACTTAGTAGTAAATAATGTCATTTTGGACAGCCAAAATCTATAGTCACATTTGTGTGACCTTGAATATAATATAATCTCTCATTTCTCACATGACAGAATATATTTGTTCTGTATATAAGCTGATACACAAAGGTAAACCATTAAGGTAAAAGATTATCCTTAATTTCTGAAATATGATAACATTTCCCACTGTAAAAAGCAAAGTGATTTATTCATAGAGAGAAGGTTCAAGGTAGAAGGAACCACAAATTGCATGATTTCTTTCCAATTAAATCATAATCACTGACACTCTGAATCTAATTACAAGTTTCTAATTAGTAATTCTTATAGTTGCTAAGCAAAAGTGATTAATAAAAATGTATCACTGATGATTGAAATCTGTCAACCATAGTCAAGAAAAGCAGGGCAGCCAATACACCTTACTTTTCTTTTCACCCCACTTTGTAACATTGTTTTTTAAGCCTCACAAAGTTGTACAGATAATCAGAATGGAAAGAAATTAGGTTACATTGAGGAAAAACAGGCTAAGGCTCTTAACATTAGACAAACTGCTTTCCCTTTTCTTTTTTTTCTTTTTTTTTTTTTTTTTTAAAGGAGCCCAACACAGCCCACAGATCTCATAACCCTGAGATCAAGACCTGAGTGGAGATCAAGAGTCAGATGCTTAACCCACTGGGCCACCCAGGTGCCCCTAAACAAACTGCTTTCTTAATCATGAGGCCAGTATATCTTTTTGTGTGTTTCATTTTACATTTTTCTGGGATATTAATGACTTAGAATTTATTTAGATATTCCCTTACATTTTGTATTTTCTGGGTTTTAGAAATGCATTTAATTCTCTGCTCATTTCTTTTGTTTCTAATTGAAGTATGACTAACATACAAAAAGCTATAGATATTTAAGGTATATAATTTGATGTGTTTGAAGAGGCTAGTATAGTCTTATAATAAAAAATTTGGGCAGTGTCTATTTGAATATATTATCAATGACTTTTTCCAAAATAAATTGATGGGTGGTAAAGATGGAATTTAGTGCCTGGCAGATTATAAGAAAAAAAGATATGTAAATAGTTATACTGAGTGATTATTTTAAAACTTATCACTCAAAGAATGACTTTTTAAAAGGCAGCCAGTCTTTTTCCTTCCAACAGTTGTTTTCTGTTAAAAACGAGGAAAAAATTTTCCAAAAATATTTTTCAGTTTTTTGTTTGACTAAAAATCAGTTTTGGGTATTTGAAAACTGTTCATTCAATTCAAGCTTTATAAGATTAATAGGTAATTGTGTAATCACAATTAGAGGAAATTAGAGGAAAAAAACTAAGCAAGCATTGGAGATAGAAACAAGAGAAGAAAACCTATCAGGATAGCTCTAATTTAACTAGTGGATGGAAAGGGAGCTCCCTAATACCCACCGGGTGGTACATAACACACTCAAAAGTCCTCTAACTGGGCAGATGACCCTCTTCAACCAAGAGTATGACTCTGCAAGGGGAAATATTCACAAGTAAAATGGAGAAAGGAAGGGAAAATGTCCATAAGACTAGCCAAAGCAGTCACATGAAACCAAGCAATCAAGGAAGTTAACAGTGAAATCAGATTCATCTCTGCATTTGGATTTTTAAATATTCCCTTCCTAAAGAAAGCATTTTAACTGATGAAGAGATTGCCTAGTATAAAACACAACTGGAGAAAAAGCAGAAACTGCCAAAAGAGACTTAGATTAATATTTTATATAGGCTGCCATAAGGACTTAAAATTCAACAAAGGCAGTAAACATATAATTGTGAAAGTAACAGAGTAGCAAAAAATAATGGATTTTTGAGAAAAACTCAAAATTTTAGAGCATAAATCCCATTTTAGTGGACCTGCTAATAACCATTCTCTGCACGGTGCTAACTTGTCTCTCTGTAATGTCCTGAATACTTGCCTGCTTTCCCTTCTAAACTAACTTACTTAAGTAAGAGACTATGTTCTAATCATCTTGGTATTCCACACCCCATCAAAGTACTTGGCAACTGGTAAGCATTCAATAGATGTTTGATGAATAAAATAAGAGGTGCACTATTTTCAGAATCTATATATCAACTGCCTATGTGACATTTCCATTTGGATATCTAATAAGCTTTCAAAAATAACCCTTAATTTCCTTCACATACCTGAATTTGCCTGATTCTCCATAAATGACAGCACTAGCTATGCAGTTGTTCAAACTGAAATCTACAAATTATTCTTTTACCCTCACCAACTACATTTGATTATTCAACCCTACAGACTTTACCACCAAAATGTATCTCAAATTTATCTACTTTTCTCCCCATCCACATTACAACCTTCACTCAAGCCCCAACATTTTGGTCAAGACTACCTTAAGAATTTCCCAATGGTCTCCCTGCTTCTATCCCTACTCTACTGAAGTTCTGTCTCTGGAGAACTTCATTCTCCACATATACAGTTGCAGAGGTGTTTTAAAACCATGAATTCAATCTGTCTCTTCTTCTTAGCTTAAAACCCTTCAAAGCCTTCAAAACAGAACTCCTCACTGTGGCTTACAAGAACTTACATGATGTTCCCTGGCTGCCTGTCCATGTCTGTATTGTACCACTTTTTTGGTTGCCCCCTATCCTTCAGTCATCTGTCCTCTTTTCTATTCTTCAAACACACCAAGTACATTTTTACCTTCCAGCCTCTGCACTATTTCCTCTCCTGAAATGCTCTTTTCTCATCTTTCAATGGCTGGCTTTTTTTGTCACTTATATCTCAATTTAAATGTGATCTCCTCAGAGAAATTTTTAGCTGAACACTCAATCTAGGCCAATCAACCAATTTTAAATATCTAAATGGCATTATTAGTTCTTGATATTTTTCTAGTCTATTTCTTATCTGCCATCTCTCCCATAATTACAAGTACAAAAGATTTATCTATCTTATGTCAGAGGTCTTCAAGATCACCCCCAGGTTCAATGATTTTATAGGAGGACTCTAAGAACTCAGCATATAGTTATATTTACACTTATGGTTTATTACAGTAGAAACAAAGCAAAATTGGCAAAGGGAAAACACACATTTGGTGAAGTCTGGAGGAAACCAGATGCAAACTCCCTAGGGTCCTCTCCCAGTGGAGTCACAGAGGACACACTTAAATCTTCCAGCAACAAGTTGTGACAAAATGTGTGAAATATTATCTACTAGGAAATCTCATAAGAGATTTTTGGGGGGCTAATCATGTAAGTACCTTCTGCCTAGCATGTACCAAAATTCCAGAATCCAGAAGGAAAGTAGGTGTTCAGCACAAACCATATTGTTAGTACAAATTAGTGTAGGCACAGTGAACCACTCTTCTCAGTTAGGGAATGGTAGGAACCCTCTCAAGATCTTTTTTTCAGGACCAGCCAAGGGCTGACCTTGCAAATAGCCCTTTCTTCAAATAGCAGTCTGTAGCTTGCTATGTTGTCTGTTCTACACACTCATTCACCCTTGTATCACCTATCCTAATTCCCATTAACAGATTTTAAAAACAAAAATATGTTGTTCTTCACTGAATCTAACATTTCAAAAAGATTTCCACTCATTACACAAATATTTACTTAACACTTGCCACATACTAGGCAATGGGAACTCAAAAAAAAAAAAAAAAAAAATACCATCTGCCCCTTAGGAACTCACACTCTGGAAGGTGAGAGAAATGAATTTAAATGACCATATTTATAATATAGTATTTTAAGAATTATTAGAATGGTATGTTCAAAGTACCATTGGAACAAGATGGAAGAAAGAATAACACTGCCTTAGTGCGTAAGGGAAGATTTCCAGAAAAAATTAAGGGAGAAGAAAGGGCCTATTTTAGCTGGAAGCAGTCAAGACTATCTGAAAAGGTAACACCTAAGCCTTGAGCTGAGATCTAAATGATGAGGAAGGGGCTCCTGGATGGCTCAGTTGGTTAAGTGTCTGCCTCTGGCTCAGGTCATTACTGGAGTCCTGGGAGTGAGCCTCACAGCTGGCTCTCTACTCAGCGAGGGGCCTCCTTCTCCTTCTCCCTCTCCCACTCCCCCTGCTTGTGCTCTCTCTCTTGCTCACTCTCAAATAAACAAAATCTTCACTTAAACAAAAATAAATGATGATGAAAAGGCAACACGCAGAAGTTCTGATGAGTGTATCTTTCAAACAAGGAACAACATGTGCAATGGCACAGAGAAAGGTCAATTTGAAGGGAAGCTCAAGTACCTAGCATATAGTATACATTCAATAAACAGTAGCTATTATTATATCATGTCCTCCTCATGTATTAAGAAACAGATTATTTAAAAGATATGCAAAGCCCATATTATTATATCTTATTTATATCTACCCTACCAATTTATCCCCCCAAAATACTTGAGACAGAGGTTAAAAAGAAGCACAAGTAAAATGAAGCAAACATGAATCAACCAACTATTGAGTCTTTCAAATATTAAGCACTCAACACATGGCCAATCTTAAAAATATGAAATAGACATGCTCCTTGACTTTGAGGAATTTATGTTATAGCAGAACATAAGGAAATGGATATAGACACATGACAACAGAGCAGAATACATGCTACAACAGTAGTAGGAACAGAAAAGTCAAAAGTTGGAGTGGGGTAGAGAAGATACCTTAGATTAGAACACTAAAGCAAAAATAACATACAACAGGTTAATGAAAAACCAAGCTTTAACCTTCTCCAAAGACATGAATGAAAAAACTGAAGGGATGGGTTGGGCACCTGGGTGGCTCAGTTGGTTCAGTGTCTGACTCTTGATTTTGGCTCAAGTCCTGATTAGAGTGTCCTAGGATCAAGCCCGGCTATGTGCTCCACATTCAGCAGGGAGCATAATTGAGGATTTCTCTGCCTCTCCCTCTCTGCCTTAGTGCATAAGGAAAGACTTCCAACCCCTCCCCCTGCTTGCGTGTTCTCGTTCTCTCTCTCTCTCTCTCTCTCTCTCTCTCCCCCCTTCTCTCCCAAATAAATATTAAAAAAAAAAAGAAGGGTCACATGCACAACTCTTACTGATAAAAGCTCAAAAAAATAATTTCACTTAGAAATCTTTTCCCAACTTGTGTGAGCAATCTCCTAAATCTTTATACAAAATACCCTGAATAACATAATAAATCATGTCCAAGAAGACATTTTTTACCATACCTGTAAAATATCTCTTATACCAAACCTTGACTAAAGCAGAAAATACAAAAATAGAATGATCTAAAAGGCCCTCCATCACTCAGCCTCTATATTCTCATTTCATATCCTATCATTTCCCATCCTTACAAATAAATATATTTTACTGCACACAATGCTGTTTTCTATCACCCAAAATTTTTCTCTGTCTGGGAAGTCTCTCTTACCAGGCATCCAAATATTTCTATCTAAATAATGTGTTTTAATCAAGACAGAGCTCATAGGCACAATTTCCAAGAGGTCTTCCCTGAATTTTCAGGCCAAACTAAAGTTTCTTTTAGGCAGCTTACCTATATCCCATTCACATCTTATTACCACATTTATTGCATATTACTAAGATTATCTATTCATAGGTCTTTTTCTTCAACTAGACTAAAAGCTCCTCAAGGATGAGTCATGTCTTATTTTTGTATTCACAGGACTTAGCAAAGTAGTGGGTGCCCACTAAAAGTTTATTAAACTTTTACAATTTTAATAAAACCTACCAAATAACAAACTTAATTTACAGCTAGCCTTCTAATAATCTGAACTGATCTAGCAATCACACTTGAAAAATCTAAAAGAATAAATCATTAATCTTTTCTTTAGAGGAGATATCCTGAACACCAACTGTCTACATTTTTCAGTCTATATAGTGCCAAATGTACCCATAGTCTGTACTGTGCTTGGCACACTTCTTTTTTTTTTTTTCTTTTTTTAAATTTATTTATTTATTTATTTATGATAGTCACACACAGAGAGAGAGAGAGGCAGAGACATAGGCAGAGGGAGAAGCAGGCTCCATGCACTGGGAGCCCGATGTGGGATTCAATCCTGGGTCTCGAGGATCGCGCCCTGGGCCAAAGGCAGGCACCAAACCGCTGCACCACCCAGGGATCCCCACTTGGCACACTTCTTATGGTGAATGGGTGGCAAAATGAAATTGCATTGCAAAAGTCAAAGAGCCTTCCATGTATGCATGCTTGGACTGAGGGTCCCTAAATCTCAACATAGGTATCTTCTATAATCAACAGCTCTCAACTTTCTACCACCTACATATCATTGGTATATGTACTCCATTCTCATAAAGGACATTTTTCAATGCACACAGTAAATGCTCAACTGAGGACACACACCACTGGAGTAACAAGGTAGTCTCATATGTTAAGAATTACTATTCTGCTTATATTATTTCAGTTGAAAACACCACATAGGATCTGATATATTAATCTTTTTATGCATATACTTATAACTTACAATATATTTCTTTCCTTTAAAAAATGTGATAAAGGTGAGCATACAAAATGTGACTTATGTGAAGGTTTGATACTCCATTAAGTCAAACTACAATCCATACTTCTGCTCCTGTGCCCTAAAATCTAGTGAAAGGAATAGGAATCTGTTGCATCATTCTATGATTAAGATGTATTGTTCTACTTATGCAAAACATCATCCTCTTTTTAAGAAAAGAAGTGAGAGAAAAACTCAAGATTCCTTAAATTAGAGAGTTTTAATCCCTTAACTGGGTAACATAATCATTACAAATACTCAACAAAAATCTTACTTTGGGAATGATTGTAGGTGCATAGCCTTTAGGAGATATTCAAATTCTAACTATTGGAATGCAACTTGTCTTTCTCTGAGGGTCTGTACCTTTAATATCTTGCATTCACTCACTCACCCATTCATTTATTCATTCATTGTTTCAGGTTTTTATTTAAATGGCAATTAGTTAACATATAGTGTAATATTAGTTTCAGGAGAATTTTGTGATTCATCATTTACAGACAACAACCAGTGCTCAGCACAGCTCACCTCCTTAATACCCATTCCCCATTTAACCCATTCCCCGCCCAGATCCTCTCCAGCAACCCTGAGTTTGTTCTCTATAGTTAAGAGTCCATTTTATGATCTGCCTCTCACTATTTTTCCCCATGTTCACCTGTTTTGTTTCTTAAGTTCCTCATATGAATGAAATCTTATATTTGTCTTTGAGTGGTTTATTTCACTTAGCATAATATACTACTTTCCACAATGGCTGCACCAGTTTGCATTCTCACCAGAAGTGCAAGAGAGCTCCTTTTTCTCTACATCCTCAATGACACTTGTTTTTTGCTGTTTATTTTAGCCAATCAGCCAGATGTAGTTTTGATTCGTATTTTCCTGATAATAAGTGATATGGAGCATCTTTTCAAGTGTCTGTAAGCCACCTGTATGTCTTTGAAAAACTGTCTTCTGCCCATTTCTTAACTGTATTATTTGTTTTATGGATATTGAGTTTCACAAGTTCTTTACAGATTCTTTATCAGATATGTCATTTGCAAGTATCTTCTACCATTCAGTAGGCTGCTTTTTAGTTTTGATGGTTTCTTTCACTGCATGGAAGCTTTTTATCCTGATGTAGTCCCAATAGTTCATTATTGCTTTTGTTTCCCTTGTCTCCAGAGACATATCTAGTAAAAAGCTGCTATGGCCAATGTCAAAGAAGTTACTGTTTTCTCCTCTAGGATTTTGATGGTTTCTGGTCTCACATTGAAGTCTTTCACCCATTTTGAATTTATTTTTGTGTATGGTGTAAGAAAGCAGTCCAGGTTCATTCTTGTGCATGTCGCTGTCTAGTTTTCCCAACACCATTTGTTGAAATTTTTTCCCATTGCATGTTCTTTCCTACTTGTTGAAGATTACTTGACCAGATACTTGTGGATCCAATTCTGGGTTCTCTCTTGTCCCACTGATCTATGTGTCTGTTTTTGTGCAGTACCATATTGTCTTGATGACTACAGCTTTATAATATAACTTGAAATCTGCAACTGTGATGCCTCCAGTTGTTTCTTTTTCAGAATTGCTTTTGGTATTCGTGGTATTTTGTGGTTCCATACAAATTTTAGATTGTTCTAGCTCTGTGAAAAATCCTGGGGCTATTTTGATGAAGACTGCATTAAATGTGTAGATTGCTTTGGGTAATATTATATATAGTATAATGTCATCTGCAAAGAGTGACAGTTTTATTTTGTTCTTGCTGGTTTGGATTTTATTTATTTTCTTCCTGTTGTCTGATTGCGGAGGTTAAGATTTTCAGTACTATGTAAATAAAAAGGGTGAGAGTGGACATCTCTGTCCTGTTCCTGACCATAGAGGAAAGCTCTCAGTTCTTCTCCATTGAGGGTGATGTTAGCTGTGGGTCTTTAGGATATGGTCCTCATGATGTTGAAGTATGTTTCCTCTATCTCTACTTTGTTGAGGGTTTTTACGAATAATGAATACTATATTCGGCCAAATGCTTTTTCTGCAACTATTGAGAGGATCATGTGGTTCTTATCCTTTCTTTAATTAATGTGGTGTATCACACTGACTGATTTGTGTATATGGAACCACCATTGTAGCCTAAGAATAAATTCAACTCGATCATAGTGAACAATTCTTTTAAGGTACTGTTGAATTCAAATTGCTAGTATTTTGTTGAGAATTTTTGCAACCATGTTCCTTACAGATATTGGCCTTGTAATTCTCTTTTTTAGAGGGGTCTTTGTCTATTTTGGGAATCAGGGTAATGCTAGCCTCGTAGGATAGATTTGGAAGATTTTCTTCCTTTTCTATTCTTTGGAACACTTCAGGGAGAATAGTAGTATTAACTCTTATTTAAATGTTTGGTTGTATTCCCCTGGTAAGCCATCTAGTCCTGGACTTTTGTTGGGAGATTTTTGATTACTGATTCAACTTCTCTGCTGGTTATCAGTCTGTTCAAATTTTGCATTACTTTCCATTTCAGTTTTGGTAGTTTATATGTTGCTAGGAATTTATTTCTTTGAGATTGCCGAATTTGTTGGAATATAATTTTTCAGAATATTCTTATTGTTTGTATGTGGTGTTGGTTGTGATCTCTCCTCTCTCATTCATGATTTTATTTATTTGGGCCCTTTCTCTTTTCTTCTTGATAAGTCTGGCTAGAGATTTATCAATTGTGTCAATTCTTTCAAAGAATCAGTTCTAGGTTTTCTTTGATCTGTTCTGGGTTTTGGTTTTTTTGTTTGTTTTTTAAGCTTCTATATCATTTATTTCCACTCTAATCTTTATTATTTCCTTCCTTCTGCTGGGTTTAGGCTTCATTTGTTGCTCTTTTTCTAGCTCCTTTAGGTGTAAGGTTAAGTTGCATATTTGAGATTTTTCTTGCTTCTTGAAATAGGCCAGGCCTATTGGGCTATATTTCCCTGTTAGGACTACTTTTGCTGCATCCCAATGGTTTTGGACTATTGTGTTTTCATTTTAATTTGTTTCCATGTGTTTAATTTCTTCTTTCATTTCCCAGGTTGACCCATTCATTATTTAGTAGTAGGATGTCTTTAATATCCATATATTTGTAGTCTTCCCAAATTTTTTCTTCTGGTTAACTTCAAGTTTCATAGCACTGTTGCCAGAAAATATGCATGGTATTATCTTAATCTTTTTGTACTTGTTGAGGCCTGATCTGTAACCTAGTATATGATCTATTCTAGAAAATGCCCCATGTGCACTCAAAAAGAATGTGTATTCTGGTATTATAGGATGAAATGTTCTAAAGACATCTGTTAAGTCCATCTGGTCCAGTATGTTGTTCAAAGCCATTGTTTCCTTGTTGATTTTCTGCTTGGATTATCTGTCCATTGATGTAAATAGGGTGTTAAAGTCCCCTACTATTATTGTATTATTATCAATGAGTTACTTTGTTTGTTATTGTTTTATGTATTTGAGTGCTCCCAAATTGGGGGATAAATATTTATAATTATTAGATCTTCTTGTTGGATAGACCCCTTTATTGTGTTATAGTATCCTTCTTCATCTGATTATAGTCTTTGGTTTAAAAATCAAGTTTGTCAGGACACATGGGTGACTCAACTGTTGAGTGTCAGCCTTCAGCTCAAGGCATGATCCCAGATCTAGGGATTGAGTCCCATATCGGGCTGCCTGTGAGCAGCCTGCTTCTCCCTCTCTGTCTCTGCCTCTATCTCTCATGAATAAATAAAATCTTTTTTAAAATAAAAATAAATAATAAATAAAAATTTAGTTTGTCTAACATAAGTATTGTTACTCCAGCTTTCTTCTGACATCCACTAACACAATAAATGGTTCTCCATCCCCTCACTTTTAATCTGCAGGTGTCTTTAGGTCTAAAAAGAGTCTCTCACAGGCAGCATATATATGGGTCTTATTTTTTTATCCATTCCAATACCCTGTGTCTTTTGATTAGAGGATTTAGTCCATTTACATTCAGAGTCATTATTGATACATATGAATTTAGTGCCGTTTTCTTTCTTTTTTTTGGCATTGTTTCTGGAGATTTTCTCTATTCCTTTTTAACTTTTGTCACTTTTGGTTTTTCTCTCCATTCAGAGTTCCCTTTAATATTCTTGCAGGGCTGACTTAGTGGTCATGAACCTCTTTAGTTTTGTCTGGGAAACGCTTTCTCCTATTCTGAATGACAACTCTGCTGGATAGAGTATTCTTGGCTGCATATTCTTCCCATTCAACATGTGGAGTATATCATGCCACTTTCTTCTGGCCTGCCAAGTTTCTGTGGAAAGCTCTGCTGCTTATTTGTTTTCCCTTGTAAGTTAGGGACTTCTTTTGTCTTGCTACTTTTAGGATTTTTTTTTTCTTTTTCTCTATATTTTGCTAGTTTAACTACAATATGTCTTGATGATGGCTTGCTGTTTTTTATTTTAATGGAAGTTCTCTGTGCCTCCTGGATTTGGATGTCTGTTTCCTTCCATAGGCTAGGGAAATTTTCAGCTATAATTTCCTCAAATGAACCTTCTGCCCCCTTTTCCCACTCTTCTTCTTCTGGGACTGCTATGAAACAAATGTTATTATACTTTATGGAGTTACTGAGTTCCCTAAGTCTATATTAATAATCTATTTTTCTTTCCCTCTTCTTTTCACCTTATTTTCCATAATTTTATTTTCTCTATCACTTACTTATTCCTCTACTTCTTCCATCCTTGTGGTCATTAACATCCAGTCAGTTTCAAATCTCAATTATCACAATTCTCATTTTGGTCTGACTAGTTTTTAGGTCTTTCATCTCTGTGGTAAGGAACTCTCTGGTGTCATCTATGCTCTTCTCAAGCCCAGCTGGTATCCTTAGAATTGCTGCTCTAAATTCTAGATCAGGCATATTACTTATATTTGTTTTGATTAGATCCATGGTGTAACATTTCCCTGTTCTTTATTTTGGGATGAATTCCTCCATCTTAGCATTTTGTTTAGAGCTCTGTCTTCTTCTATGTGTTAGGAAAGCTGCTTATGTTTCCTGCTCCTGAGAGCAATGGCTTTATAAAGAAGAGTGGAATCCAGGGGCCTGGCAGTTCACAAAGTGTCTCTGGTGTATGCTATGTGCACTCTGCTGCTATGTGTTGGCTGCTCTTTCCCTCAGGTCACTCCTCTGCAGACTTTCTCCTTGCCTAAAGTGGGGAGTGTCTGGATCTTGGTCAGAATATGGCAAGTTTCAACTAAGTGTGCTCTGTTCTGCTTGTTAAAAGGGACCTGATGCTATTTCCACTGGAGCTGATGCTTTTCAGAACTCTATGGTCAGCAGATGTACAAGGAGTTTGTGCAAATCTTCTAGGAGAGGGATCCACTACCCTGGTTCTCAGGCAAGTGTGCAGAGTGCAGTGGAGTGGGGTTGGTGCGAGCATTTGAGGCTGCCAGTGTTGACACTGTGCTGCTCACTGAAGTTATTATATGCTGAGAGGTGGGGGAGAGAAATAGCCCCATCCCTTATCTCCAGAGAGGGAAGAATGCCCTCACTGCTGTCCAGAAAACCTTCCCAGAAGAGTGAACAATCTCCACTCATGTGTCCCAGGTGTCCCTCATGTCCCTGCCTTCACCTTGTATCCAGGGCCATCTGTCTCCCACCCCCAGCAGCACAGAGCACCTGTGTTCTATCCCAGGCAAGCCAGCGGAGTTTTAAAACTCCAAACTTGAGGGACGATGGAGCAGACCCATGCTGGTCTTCTGGGGGAGGGGCTTGCCATGCTGGGACTAGTGCAGATTTGTCCCAAAGGGGCAATTGCACCAAAGCACAGTATCGTGGTTTGCATTAAAGGGCAGCAAAGAGACAGTGTTGAGGTTATCTGACCTAGGCAGCTATCTCTGCACCTATGCTAAGGGACAAGGAGGGTAATGGCACCCAGCTCTTTTGTTTCTGGAGAGGCAATGCCACCTATCGCAGCTGCACTCCAAGAAGGGGGAACCATCTCTCCCAATGTGTCCCAGGATTGCACCATCTCCTTCCAGGCTCTCTGCCCTCCTCCACAGGAGTACTGAAACACTCTGAGGGCTCCATACCAGGCGTGCCACTGACCTCTAAAACTCCAGCTTTTGAGCCCCAATAGTTGTAAAATCTCAGAAAAGTCAGCCCTTCTCCTTCTCCCAGTCAATGGCTTTGGGAAGTGTTTTCCTTGTGGTATCCCTTATGTACTCCTCTCTCTCTCTCTTCTCTCTCTCTTGCCTCTCTCCGTGACTAGGGCTTCCTCCCCTCCACAGCACCCATGATCCTTTTCTTCCCCAAATCACATCTCCACACCTCCTACCTTCCATCATGTGGCCTCTTCTCTCTCTAGTTGTGTAGTTTGTCCTGTGAGTCCTCAGAATGATTTCTTGGGTATTTACAATGATTTGATATTTATATAGCTCTGTTTGAGGGACAAGGCAAGCCTAGGGTCCTCCTACTATTCCACATCTTTGTTCCTCTATCTTGCATTTATTTTACACATACCTCCTTCTACCTCTACACTGCAAACTCCTTGAAGATATTTACTTGTCCTAAGCATTCAGAATAGTACCTTGTACATAACAGGCTTTAAATATAATTGTAAGGGGGCACCTGGGTGGCTGAGTGGTTGATCTGCCTTTGGCTCAGGTCATAATCCCAGGGTCCTGGGATCAAGTCCCACATTGGGCTCCCCAAAGGGAGCCTGCTTCTCCCTCTGCCTATGTCCCTACCTCTCTTTGTCTCTCATGAATAAATAAATAAAACCTAAATAAATAAATAATTGTAGGAAGGATAGAAGAAAGGAATCTGGAAAGGGAGGGTAAGTAGGACAGGCAAAGCTGGGGAATGGTAGAGGCAAGTCTAAGAAAATCGGCACTACAGTAATAAAGGTTATGGGGATGGAGGTGATTACAAAAGCCAGGTAATTCTGAAGAGAGTGGTAAATCTAAAACCTGTATTTCTCCGACATAAAATTTATTTGTGGTTTAGGTACAAAGAGAAAGGACAAATTAAAGCCCTAATTTTCTAAAGCCAAATTTCTGGATTTTTTTTTAAAAACAATCTCAAAGAGTCATGAGATCGAGCCCACATCTGGCCCCATGCTGGACATGGAATCCCCATAAGATTCTCTCTCTCTCTCTCTCTCTCTCTCTCTCTCTCTCCTTTTACCCCTCCCATCACCACATGTACTCTGTTTCAGAAAAATAAAATGAAAATAAAAATAAAATACCCCCTCAAAATATTTTAATATGCTCAAATGGGTACCACTTAGAATTTTTATTAACTAATTTGCCGGTCTCCATTTATAGTATCATGAAAATATACAATATTGTATAGCCCTTCTGCTGACACATATCATATAAATATTTACTCCAGTCCCAAAATTAAAGTCAGTGTGATATTTTCAGTACTAAGTTTTCAGAAAGCTCAGCCTTCTTCCTGTAGTTATAAGAGATCTGAGTATTCAGCTCCCAATGCCATATTCAAATCATTAGAACACCACATCCCCCTGGTGTGACAAGAGCCATAATTTCTCCAACTGAAAAATTAAGCCCTCTCCTTACTAACTACTGGTACAGGAATGGCATATGAATTAGTTCCATAATTTTTCCACAAATAGTTAATAAGCTCTCAGTCTTGCTTCAGCTAAAGGAGTTAATTACTCACAGACTGCAATTATAAAGTAATCAGGAGCCTAGATTCTGGTCCTGACACTGTCACATTGTCTCAGGATCTCAGTTTCCAGAACTACAAATGAGATAGTTCAGTATAATTAAATTCAAATAACATTTATTGAATACATTCTCTGGCCAAATATATAATGCCTAACTTGTTGCAAGTCTCCAAAATTTAAATATTTAATGAACTGAGGTTGTTAAAATTGTCCTGATTGTAATGGATTGAATAAAGAGAACCTAACAATTAGCACCTTCCTCCTCAGGTCTGTTCCGCAGACACCTATCTCCTCACGCCCTGCTCACACACATGCACTTGGGAGTCACAGCTGCTATCAGCTTTCTGGCTTCAACCCAAACCCCAGTACAAGGCTGATAAGCAATAGGAGTCTGTCATATTCTACTCCAACCTATAATGGGGGGCAGGGCAGTGCCTGAGAGGACAAGGGAGACGGAAGCAAGGCCTTAGCCTGAAAAAGAAAAGATTTTAGCACGAAAAATATTCACAAACTGTGTGACCTTGGGCAAACTGCTTAACCTCTCTATCTTCCAATTTTTCTATACCAAAAGAATGGATAAAATACTACCCTCTGGGGCTGGTGTGCAAATTAAATATATAATTCACATAGTTTTTCATACATATCATCCATTATTATTCAATGGAAAATGGAATTAAGTGCCTCGTGAATCAGTGACCCAATCTATTCTCACAGAAACCAGTTCACTTGCCAAGTATTAAGGGAATTCTACTTCAGGAGAGGGCAGGCAGATTACCCTAGGATCCCTTCTAATTCAAAGATTCATTGAAAACATGCAGCTGTATCAACATCACCAGGGTATGTAGATGATCACACTCAGATAAGTGGTCATTACAGTATTTTAGTCTAAATCCTAATCATTAAATTGGCAGCAAAAGTGAATTCAGTAGACACACAGGTCTAGACACAAAGACTCTGAAGTAGGCTTTGCATAACTACAGATCATCTATTATTTACTTACGGGAATAAAAGTGCAGAGACTAGAGAAGGCTCAATTCACAATATAGAGAACATCCAAAAAATGCTGATAATAGTCTCAGGCATATATAAATGTTTAAAAACTTAACTCTTATTATTACTATTATCATATCATGGAAGCGGCAAACATTAAAAGACTGATAAGGGACGCCTGGTGGCTTAGAGGTTAAGCGTCTGCCTTCAGCTCACGGGATCCAGGATCTAGTCCCACATCGGGCTCCCTACAGGAAGCCTGCTTCTCCCCCTGCCTATGTCTCTGCCAATCTCTCTGTGTCTCTCATGAATAAATATATCATAAATAAATAAATAAATAAATAAAAAAAACACTGATAATATCTCCTTTGAGAGAAGGTATGAAGGAAAGGGTGCTCAGATACACTGCTTAAGGCATATAAATTTGCAGTCTTTCTAGAGAGTAATTTAGCACCACCTATCAAAAACCAGTTTGTGCACACCACGGTAATACCTATAAATCTGCATTTGTGCTTTAGAAGTATATACAAGGGCAACTATTCTTTACAATATATGTAATAGCAAAAACGAAAAATAGAAATTGCTTTCAGAACATTCAAAAGAGAACTGTAAAAGTAAATAATGCTGTATCCATGCCACAGAATACTCTGCAATTAAGAAGTGCAAGAACTAGTTTAACGTAGTGTTCAAATAGATAGTTTAATGAGAAAAGCAAATTGCCAAACAGGATATACAAAATATTCCTTTTGGAAAATGACATCTAAACCATTAAATGACTTCTCCTGAGAATTAGAATTGGCAGACAGTCAAGGTACATTTTTATATTTATTTCAATTTTTTAACAATAAAGAAAAAGAAACTCCATGTATTTTTGTGTCTGTTCTCTAATACAAAGTTGCTTATCTTCCCAAATCATAAATTGGTAACTGGCTTTACACAATTTTCCAGTACTTCTGTTAATTTAAATATCTTAAAAACTTGACTAAATAAATGATTTTCAAAAACCAGTCAAAAACCATTTTAGTTGATTCATATAATCAGTAAAATTGAAAAGACAAATATCAACATTTGCTAGAGAGTTTATCTCAGAAAATACAATTAGGGTTTTCTTTTAACATTTAAATCATCATTAAATCATCATTTGTCAACAATATTTTAAGAGCTCTAGACAGTTTCTAACTACTCTCCTTTCTTTATTAGGGTACCATTTAAAATACTATTATCATATTAAGCTGCAGCCATTGTGAATAAATATTCTTATCTTTCCTTTAGCATACTGGATCTAGACAAACTTTTCAAACACAAGCTTTACTAAGTCACTTAGGAAAATATAATTACACACAAAAATCTTATAGAAAGATAAATAAAAATCAAATTAAATTTCTATAAAAACTGTGTGGCATTTAGCTAGTTGCAGTGACCCTTCAAGTACAAAGTTCACTTATCTATCATTTGAAGATCAGCCCTACTATCGGTAAAGACATTTATAGGATTAAATTAGTCCTTTCAATTTCCAGAAAAGTACCAGTGTATAACTTTATTTAGAATATAATTGCTTTGCATGTAAATATGTGAGATCTTTGGACATCTGAAACATATTTCATTAAAACGAAACTGGGGCACTTGTGGCTCAGTTGGTTAAGCGTCTACCTTCGGCTCAGGTCATGATCTCGGGGTACTGGAATTGAGCCCTATGTTGGGCTCCCTGGTCAGCGGGAAGTCTGCTTCTCCCTCTCCCCTCTGCTCGTGCTCTCTCCCTCCTCGCTCTCTCTCTTTCTCTCAAATAAATAAAATCTTTAAAACAAAACAAAATCTAAAATCCTCAGGTCATGACGTACTTTGCTTAAAGAAATATCAAGAATGAAATCCTATATTAACTTAGAACTTTAGCTACCAAAGATTTTCCCTGAATTCCCCATTATTCTATGAATTACATTAAGTATGAGAAAGGGGTTTCGAGGGCAAAGAAGGGCAAAATACTATCTCAGTTAAACTTTAGGGATTTCAAATGAAAACTTACCTTTGTATGTAATGGAAACTCTGAGTAATAAGAAATGGAAGTGCTCAAATTTTCATCCAAACTTGGTGTAGCACTAGCCTTGGTGCTATATCCAATAATTTTGCATAATAAAATTGTATTGAATTCAATCTCCCTCTTATCTTCTAATATCCTTTCCTATCCAATCTTCATCCTATTCTATGTTTACAGAAAGTGTTCACAGGAAAATTACAAAGGCAGTATTTTGACAATGTCTCTATGATAAATTATAAAATAATCTTAATCTTCATCTTTCAAGTTTCAGACAGCCAAAGAAGTATCACATTAATCGGCATTCAGGAGATTTGGGGGATTGGGAAATGTGAAACTTTTATATAACAATATTAGAAAAATGATGAAAGACAGCCACATGCATTTTGGCATAACATAAAAATAGTAAATTAAGGAAGAACTACGGATAACTTTCTATAGGAGTGCTATTTTTCAAACTCATTTTCTAACTTCTGAAATGATTATTTTTAAAAAGAAAATATATAGAAAAAGAGACATGATCACTTAATTCTTGATACTATATTCTTACATTAGTAATGTTCCAGTTAATGTAAATAGTATACCTACAAAGTACTAAATGAACCAAAATTGACTCCAGCATGAAAGGAAAAAAAAAAAACCCTCTCCCCCCCCCAAAACCCCAAGAAAACCCAAACCTATAAAAGTTTAATAACCAAATAGGGGCATTTAAAAATACACACTTAAAACTCTTTTCTAAAAGCATGCTAGGGGATCCCTGGGTGGCACAGCGGTTTGGCGCCTGCCTTTGGCCCAGGGCGCGATCCTGGAGACCCAGGATCGAGTCCCACATCAGGCTCCCGGTGCATGGAGCCTGCTTCTCCCTCTGCCTGTGTCTCTGCCTCCCTCTCTCTCTCTGTGTGACTATCATAAATAAATAAAAATTAAAAAAAATAAAATAAAATAAAATAAAAGCATGCTATACAAAAAAATAAAAAATTTAAAAAAAAATAAAAGCATGCTATACAAAAATTCACAACTCACACTTACTATATTCATAATCTTATCCTTACTGTAAGTTAAAACTCAAACTTCATGTAATATATTTATATTTTAAAAATCTCCTGCATAATATTGTCTTTAAGACTGATTTTTCTAACCAAAGAGTCTGTACTATATTAATGCTAAAGATAAATCTTCCTTGAAAAAGAGCTTATATAAAATAGAAAATATTTTTATGATATTAAGATGTACTTTTTCTATTAGATTATCCATTTATGATAGTTTGAAGTAAATACATATGTGGGACCTGCCAAAACAACCAAGAGTTATATTAAGTTGTAGCTTAAATACTAACAAATTGTTAAGGCACATTTAAATAATCAAATGAGAAAGATAGGTGCTTTCCATCACACCTATATGATTAAACAGTAACTCTAAAAGTTTTCTTTTTTTTTTTTTTGGCACTTCACATATTTCTTTACGAATATATTTTCTATTACTAACAAATTCAAATTATGAATTTTGAGTTGCTCCACTTAAGATCATTTCAAAATGCAAAAAAAATCTTTAATTTCATTTCTTACATACTTCTCATTAGAAATATATGAAAACTTTATTATAACATACTATTCATGGTAAAAAGTTTTAGAAGAACAGTTTACTTTAGAGCATTAATAGGAAGGGCATTTATTATGTAACGAATGCAACTAACAAAAAGTAACTTTAACTAAACTATGGCCCAGTTATGTACACAAAGAAATCATAATAATAACTACACTTTATAGAATTTTAAGAATTACATAAAACATACATATTAGTGTGCTGTGAATGTCAGAGTTGGCCAACTCTGATCTTTTCTGTAAGGTCCAAAGAGTAAATATTTTCAGCTCTATCTCATGTTCTTCTCTTTCCTCTTCTTCCTTTATTTTTGTTGGGGGGCTAGGGTTGGGGAGGGCTTGTTGTTATTACAACACTTTAAAAATATAAAAACCATTCTTAGCTCAGAAGCCATCACAAAAACAGACTGTGGGCCGGATTTTGCTATTAGGACATAGTTCATCAAACCCAGGACCCTTGAAGAGCAACTATTTATTTCTATTTGCTTCAAAACATTAAAGATGATTTTTTTTTTCAAATGCCCAATACATTTTTATTTTTTATTTTTTTGTTTTTTTCCCAATACATTTTTAAGAAAACAATCCACTTTATGAAAAGTGAAGAAATATTTACTATAAATATACAAGACTAGAGTATGTACTATACAATTTAAATAGAAATAGTCCCATACACATTAAATATGTTAGAATCAGATTTCAATCTGCCAAATGCAAGAATCATACCACTTAAAAAAAAATACTAGATTCTAGTTAAGGACAAGACAATAAACTTTCCAGGCACAAAAACACTGCTGTAGGTAATGATTAAAATGTATTTTTGTCAAACTGAAAGAGTAATTACTTTTTGATACAGCATGAGAATTTTTTTTCTTAGAAGACAACCAACCTAGAAATGTGAGAGTATAGTTCACTTTCTATTGAATGCTATTTATTATTAAAAAATAAATAAATAAACTGAATTAATTTAAAAAAATGAATGCTAGATTTTTGTTCTTTAGAGGTGCTGTACTTTTTTTTTTTTTTTTTTAAGATTTTGTATTTATTCATAGAGACAGAGAGAGAGAGGCAGAGACACAGGCAGAGGGAGAAGCAGGCATCATACAGAGAGCCTGATGTGGGACTCGATCCAGGGTCTCCAGGATCACACCCTGGGCTGCAGGCGGCGCTAAACCGCTGCGCCACCGGGGCTGCCCAGGTGCTGTACTTTAAAACATAAAAATTACTGTATGGTTGAGGTGGAATAAGTAAGATTAGACTCAAAAGACTGCAATCATGAATTAAACACCACTTGGCTTTTTTTAACATTGAGTATTTTAAGACTTATTTATTTATTCATGAGAGATACACAGAAAGAGGCAGAGACAAAAGCAGAGAGAGAAGCAGACTCCCTGTGGAGAGCCCGATGTGGGACTTGATCCCAGGATTACAACCCAAGCCAAAGGAGACAGTCAGCCTCTGAGCCACCCAGGCGCTCCTATATTTTAGGTTTTTTGTTGTTGTTGTTGTTTTTATTTTAGGTTTTTAAATGAAATACAAATCACAGAGGAGGAAATCAATACTAAATGCTTAAGTTCAGTTGATATGGGACCAAATCATACCCAAACTACCAATGGTTAGATTGCAGTTGTTTTTTTGAAACACCACTAGTTATTTGTAGGGGAAAACACCAAGAGCCCAAATGACAATCTTAATTAATCTCACAACACTTAGAACCTAAGCCACACATTTGGCACTTGATTACATTTGGGTCAAATGCAATGCACACTGTGATGTTTCACAGTATTACTTAATCCCTGCAATGATTTAAAATGCTTATTCCCACATAAAACATAAGTAACCTTAAAGGAACTTTAAGTCCCTCAAGGAACCAATCACATTGCTAAAAATATGTATGTACACAAATATTTCTGAAATGAATGAAATTAATATACAAATATGCTTTCTTCCAGTGCAACCTAACCCAGCAATGAGCTTGTGAATATGGCAATTAAAGACAGGCCTGATTCATCACCCTTCCTTTCAATTATCACAGTCATTTTCTATTTCCAGGATCAGCACCCTTGTTCAGGCTTTATCTCCTCAAATTAGACATATTATCACAGGTTCTTCACTGCTGCTACCTGCATTTCACACAGTTTACTACCTATTTAATCTTCCTAACTCAAATCTCTGCTCATGCCATGCTCTGGCTCAAAATCCCTCAATGGTTCGCCATGGCTTCATACATTTAAAGTCCATGCTGTACAATGTTTTCAGTGAGACCCTCCAAAGCCTATTCACCTGTCTCTCCAACCTCAATCTCACAGTCTCACACGCACATTGCAGATTCTGCTTGCATCTATACTTCCTGTTAAATTGCTATGCTTCCTTCTTTCTACTCTTCCAAATCCCATTACTCACTCAAATTTTCTTTGACTGAATCATTTGAAAGTGAAGTAAAGCTACCATTTACTGGTGACCCACTGTATTGAAATCTTTGATAGGCCCAGCAGAGGACAGATACAAGTACGAATAAATATCCAAGCTTGTCACAGAAGGCATTTACAGTCAAGGAAGAGAAGACACATATAACTGTAGTTTAACAAAGAATATCATAAATGAAAAAAAAGAATATTACAAATGTCATTGAAAATAGATATGCAAAATTGTAGTGGAATTCTATATTCAAGGAGTAACAGATCACTTCTGATTGGAGCAAATTGACAAAAAAAAAAAAAAAAAAGGTATTTAAACTGATAGCTAAACCCTGGCTTCAATGGTCAGAGATGATGAGGGTTTCACAAGTAATGGAAATGGCTTGAGAAAAGACACCGAAACCTACGCCAATCAATGTGCTTATTACTCATTTGGCAACTCATCATGTACTCTTTGGAAGAGCTTTAGATCATATTCTGCTTAGCTAAAATTGTATATATTTATATCCTATGGCCTAATCCAATAGGACAAATGAAATATAAACTTATAAAATGAGAGAAGTAATAGTACCTATCTTGCGTCATTATGGTAACAAGTGAGATAACGTATATGCAAAAGTGGCTGTTACTTAACATATGCTTAAAAAATGACAGGTTTCCTTTATTTTCAGTAAACAGTTCTCTATGATAGGCAGTTCTAAGACAGGCACCAAGATTCTTGCCTCCCGAGGTATGCACCCTGCAAAACCCCTACCCTTGAGTGTAGGCAGAATGTGTGTGTGTACGTGTGTATCCACATCATATATATATATAATATATATATATATTATATATATATATGATGGCTATGACTAGGTTGTTCTATAGGCGAAGGTGAAGGGATTCGGCAGATACAAGGTTCCCAACCAGTTTGACTTGGAATTAATCAAAGTAAGACTATCAAGGTGGGCCTGACCTAATTAGGTAAATGCTTAAACAAGGGCTTGGACTTCCCTTAGAGTTGATTCTCCTGTCTGCCTTGAAGAAGCATCCCCCATGAGTTCTACAGCTGCAAGAAAATTAATTCAGCTGACAATCACATGAGTTTTGAAGAGAACCCCAAGCCTCAGATGAGACTGAAGCCCTAACAGAAATTCTGGACTGCAGCCTCTTGAGGCCCTGAGTGGAGAACCCAGCTAAGCCATGCCCAGACTCTTGATCCAGGGAAAATGTGAGATAACAAATGTATGTTGTTTTAAGATGCTACTTGTTTGGTAACTTGTTATGGAGCAATAGAAAACTAATACACTCTTCCTTCACTTTTTCTTAAATACCTTCCCTTATTAAATATGTTTTTAATCATTTTGTTGAAAAAGATAATTTAAAATCCAAGAATAAAAAATTATAAAGTCCTGTCCTCCCTCTCTCCCCCTCTTCCCTCTCTTCTCTCTCTCACACACACACACACACACACACAAATTTTATAAATAAAGTATCTGATTGCTAAAGAAATAGTATCTAATGTACTAAGATGGTTTTATTGGAACATATTTTGCTCATCTGCAAGACGGATATAGTAATAATGTGGACCTTTCTGGGATGATATGAGAATTAAATGAATTAATATAAGCAGGCAAATTAAATCCTTGCTACTGAAAGTGTAGTGTGGTTATCTGGCAGCAGACTTTTTTTTTTTTTTTAGAAATGCATATCAGGTTCCCTCCCAGACTTAAGAAACAAGACTTTAACAAGATCTCCAAAAAAAAAACAACAACAAAAAAAAAAAAAACAAGATCTCCATCCCTAATTTCTTTTCTATATCCCCATCTTCTTTTCATTTGAATATAAAGAATTTTCATCTGCAAACCAGTTTCTACATTAAAAGGTCTTTGTGATGCCTTTTATCTAATTAGACTATGAATTAAGAAATTAGGAGACAATAAGCCTCAGACTGAGTTTGAGACTATTTTGCTCTTTAGTTATAATAAATTAGGAGTAGTGTTAAACAAGCTGACAATCACTTAAATCATGGGGAAATTATTTTTTAGATAGCACTTTAACCAATACAAATACAAATACCACCAATTAAACTGAACATAAAAAGTACAACCAGGAATGAAGCTTACCTAATATTCCTGTAACTCTGGTCTTTTACAATTACTTGGGCATGTGTCTTAAAGGAAATCATACTGTATTTGCCATCTCTTGCCTTCATGTAACTTACTATCCATGTTTTAAATACAAATACAAATTTCATTCAGGTTAACAAACAGAATGCCAGTTTGAAATACAGATGAAGCAATACCAAGGGCACCTCAAGTTTCAAAGGCAGGAGAAATTCAGAATATGTAGGAGTATGTGAAGGTGATAAGGTAATTTTTAAATAATCCCTTCAAAAAAATAAAAAATAAATAATCCCTTCAATGTTGCATTGATGGATTTAACTTTCTGCTAAGATTCCTCTGCATTCAAATTAATACCCTTTAACAAACTTCATTTTCTGAACAGCAGTTGAAAAATATGCAAAGATATCCTAAATCATTTTACTTTAGATCTTTCTCAGGAAATTAAGAGCAATTTTAGTCCTTTTAAGTCTGAATCCCTTTTTAGTTAAATTACAGGTTAAGGTAAGACAATTTAGAGTGACTTGAACTTCCACTTTTGCTTTGACAGGCAAATTATTGAAAATAATTAAATAAAAGAATACTCCAATTCCCCCCCAGCAGGAAAACATTTCTATGCCACCTCCAGCTCTAACTTTTGATATTTGCGTTGACAGAAATGTCAATTACAGAACTAATAATAAAGCATACTGAAAATGTATGAAATGCTTGATCTATTTAAAAAAAAAGTATTACTTCCTATTCTGTGACTTTTGTAGCTTTTTAAATATAAGTTATGGCTAACAGAATTTCAAAAGACGAGGTGACATCTCAAATAGTGAAAAATAAGGACAGAAGTGAAAAAATTTTTAGAGAAAAAGAAATCTGATGACTTGTTCTTCTTTAGACCTCCATATACATAAGGATGAGAAATTGAAAATTTTATGTATGTTTTTCATATTTTCAAATGCAACCCAAAAGTGTTGCCTCTGTTTTTCTATTCTTCTCAGTACTGAATCATTCTGAGGCATTATAAAAGGAGAAACATTTATTTTATGTATTATAATTAATACATTTATTTTTTTAATTATTAGTTCATTCATTTATTATTATTCACTCTATTTATTGAGCAGGCAAGATTTCAATGAGAAGGTGGCATCTGAAGAAAAATTAGGATGAGGCAAAGGAGGGAACCATGTGGCATCTAAGAAAAAGAGTCCCAGCCAGTGGCAACTACAAGTGCTACAGCCCAGGAAAGCATTCACCTGGTGTGTCCGAAGAATAGCAAAAGGATAAGTGTGGCATCTGTGAGGGAGGGAGTGGTGAGAAATAAGGCCAGAAAGGTAAAAATCAGGGAGCCAGAGTACATTCAGCTTTGTAATTCTTGCTAAACAGAACTTTTGGCTGAGTGAAATGAAAAGCCAATAGAGGATTTTAAGGGAAGAAGTAAATCATCTGACAAATTTTAAAAGGATGTGTATGGCTGGTATGTGGGACACAGTCCAGGGTAGGTAGGGACAACAGTGTAGGAGGGAGGAGCAATGACAATAATCCAGTACAAGAAATGATAAAGTCAGAGAGAGGTCAGATTCTGGCTTCTGAGATTTGGAGCCCAGGAGTGGACACTTGCTGAGAGCAGAAGACTAAAGGCTTGATGGTCGGAGAATCAGTCTTTAGCTATTCACTCCACTTGGAACACAGCTGCTCTCCATTGAATAGAAAAAAAAAAAAAAGCAAAACCATTTTGGAGACAGATCTCTGGAAACATGACTCGGTCACATGCAAGGCCTCAGGTCCAGCACAGACATGTGACTAGGTAGGGCTCTCTCTAGTCTCTCCTGAGTATGTGCACAGCTTTGCACACATACACAGTCTTCCAGACCACCAGTGATATGTACAGTCTTCTGAAGACCCACCTATTCCTTAAATTTTGTTTAAATTCTGGCCAATCTGTGGCTTTCCCCAACCAGAACTACAACCACATGCTATTTATAAAAAAGGCCTTCCCATTCTTTTGCCACAAAAATCACTATTTCCAACAACATTCCAGAAATATGGGATTTCTATGTTTGCTCCAAATCAAGTAAACCCCTTCCAGCAGCTAAAACAAAGCTATTATTCTGTCACTGACTGAAGTATAGCTGACACACAATATTACATTAGTTTCAGGTGTACAAGACAGTGATTGGACAACTTTATATGCTATGGAGCACTCGCCACGAGTGCAACTATGGTCTATCACCAGACAATGCTACCACAGTACCACTGACTCCACTCCTCATGCTGTAACTTTAATAAAAAAAAAAAATATATATATATATATATATATATAAATACGTATGTGTGTGTATATATATGTGTGTGTGTGTGTGTCTCATGAATAAATATATATAGATATATATATATTTATTCATGAGAGACACAGAGATAGACAGAGACATAGGCCGAGGGAAAGCTGGCTCCCTATGGGGAATCTGATGCAGGACTCAATCCCAGGAACCCAGGATCACAACCTGAGCCAAGGCAGATGCTCAACCAGTGAGCAACCCAGGTGCCCCCCTCATGCTATTACTTTCACTCCCATGACTTATTTATTCCACAGCTGGAAGCCTGTCTCTTCCCCTCCCCCTCACCCATGTTGCCTATTCCCCACCTCTCACACCTCTGGCAACCACCAATTTGTTCATAGTATTTATGGATCTGTTTTTGCAAAGTTCCTAGTTTTCACAGCTTCCTACCTTCATAAACCCACCATGACAATAAGCCACTGGTGGGAATGAGCAGAATGGAAGCATCCTCAGGGACTAAAATACAGACTGTTCTTACCTGAGCTCAGTGGTTTTTCTTGAATAAATGCTTCTCAATATTTTGTGTCACTTTCCCAAATCCTGAACTGTCTGATTTTTGACAATTTTATTGACTTTTATCATTGCTTTTCGATAAGTGGATTTGCCAAGCTCCTCACTCAGCCATCCCACATTGAATACTTTTTAAATGTAACTTGCCTGAGCAACCTACTAAAAAAATGTTTAAAATAGGAAATATTTTAAAACATCTCTAAGTATAGAAACTGCCAGTACGCTAAAATTACTATTTTCTTTTGATGGTTAATATGCCTTTGTTGAAGGCTTACTCAGGTGGACTTAAGTAGAAAAAGCCTCCAAACAGAGTAAACAGCATTTGCAAAGACACAGAAGCATGTTACACATTCAGTGGCTAAATCCTATTTTAGCTCTCCCTTTCCAACTACAGATGAACTCAAATTTCTTACCCCTTTCTTGGCCTAATATAACCCAATGTTTTTAATCTAATCTTTTTTCTTCTCACTACCTTTTTGAAAGTTTAAGAACACTCTTCTCTCCTCCTCAATCCACTATAACAGGATTTCTTTCCCAACTTCAGTAAAATCACCCTCAGTGACTTCTAAAATTCACCAAAACCAATTAACAGTTTTTGGTCCTTTCATCCTGAGCCATGCTGCACATCACCCCTACCTTGTACATCTCCACTCTGTTACTACACTGTCTTAGTTCTCCTCACATTGTTCTGATCATTTTTCTGCAATCCTCTAGCTGGGCTTTCTCTTCCTTCATCTACCCTACAAATGTCAGTGATCAATTAATTTCTACTTTTAACCTGCATCTCCCACATTTTCCCCCAAGGAAATTTCAGCCATTCTCATTACCTCATGCCAATGTCTCTCAAACCTTTATGTCCAGCTTTAAACTTCTCTCACAATTAAAGATTACTTCTAATAACTGAAAAATAGTCCCACTTAAATTTCAGCAAATTCAAACTCATCAATGAAACAGAATAAATCTTACCCTTACTCCAAAACCCACTCTTTCTCGTCTTGTCTCATTTGTTGGTACCAAGATCATCCAGCTACCTAACCTAGAAACCTGAAATATGATTCTTTTTCTTCTCTTACGCTGCTCATGACATACAATTAATTTATAAACCTCTTGATTTTACCTCCAGAATATTCTCAAATCTATCTCTTCTACCTCTATTTCTTATATTTTGAAGTAGCCATTTAGACACAATTGTGTCTAAAGAACTCTGTGAAAATGACATGAAAAATGAAGTTTGATGTCATATTTTTATGGATAATATTCCACTATACATACATACTACCTCTTCATCATCCATTCATCTATCCATGGACACTTGGGCTGTTCCATCGCTTGGCTTTTATAAGTAATGCTGCAATAAACATAGGGGTGCATTATGTCTATTCAAATTAGTGCTTTTATTTCCTTTAGGCAAATACACAATAATGGAGTTCCTGGATCGTATGGTAATTCTATTTTAATTTTTTGAGGAACTGCCATACTATTTTCCACAATGGCTGCACCAGTTTGCATTCCCACCAACAGTGCACAAAGGTTCCCTTTTCTCCACATCTTCACCAACACTTGTTATTTCTTGTGGTTTGATTCTAGCCATTCTGACAGGTGTAAGGTGGTACCTCATTGTGGTTTTGATTTGCATTTCCCTGATGATTTGCAACAACATGGATGGACCTAGAAGGTATAATGGTAAGTGAAAGAAGTCAGACCAAGAAAGACAAATACCATATGATTTCACTTATATGTGGAATCTAAAATACAAAACAAATGAGCAAACAAAAAAAGAGACAAAGGAAAAAAGACTCTTAAATAGAGCAAACAGGGGCACCTGGGTGGTTCAGTCAGTTAGGGAATATCGGTAAAATGGTAATAGCATTATTTGGTGATAGATGCTGACTACCCTAATCATGGTGTACAATGAAAATGTATAGAAATGTTGAATCATTATATTGTACACCTGAAACTAATAAAATACTGTATGTTAGTTATACTTCAATAAACGTAAAAAAAAAAAAATCAAATCTCCTCACCCCTGAAATAATTACCACTAAACCAAAAAATACCTTTCCAAGCCCTGAATAACATCGAATAATATGTCAGACAAAATACATGGAAAATAAAGGTGTGCTTGTGTATCTGAAAGACTTCTGTTGAAGAGAATATTTTGGCTTCCAACAGGTTTTTCTACAATCTGTCCTTTAAAGAAGGATGTTTGGCTTCAGGCTGACATAATTGAAATATTTCATATCTAAAGGTCTTTTTTAATGCACTAGTTGATTTATATGCTGAAATCACTCTTCAAAAATGCTTTCACATAAAACAATGCTGTTTGGAAGATAAGAGTCTCATGTTATATTTTAATATTATATTGCATTATAGTCTTCTACCCAAGGTGTTTGATGTTAGATCTAGAATATGACCTAAAATATGTAAAGATCTAAAATATCTTGTCTGTAATATTAAAAATACTACCTTTTAAGCAATTGAGAGTAGAGTTACATCAATTCAGTGGTTTAAAGAAGAATATCTTGATTTTATAGGTCATGAAAATTTACTGGCTTTAGGGTGAGACTAACATAGGTTTGGATTCTCTATATTATTATTAGCCCTCTGATCACAAATGATTTACCTAAAATTTTTAGTCTATTTCCTCATATATTCTAAAAAGATGATACTACTTATTTCTCAGGACTAATGTAAAATATAAATTAGATCTATATCTAATAGATATTTATTTAAATAAAATAGATCTATTCATTCATTCATTCATTACGTGCCACAAAGCAGATACTTAATCCATGTGAGTTAACCTTCTTTTAAGTTAGTGGATAGAAGGAATTTTTATTTACTAAATTATAATAAGGTATTCCTGTTCAGTAGCACCTGTCATTCTATTATTTTTGTTTTCTCCCAATCCTAGTTCCATGTATTTTTTATTTCTAAAGAGAATGGCATTTTTGTAAGACATTACCTGAAATCTCATGTTCAAATTACTTTCTGGTAGATACTTGTCACACCTCGTTTTTCTTCCTGAGCACATAGCTCAATTACATTCCCAAACCAGTGTTGTGGTTTTTGTTTACCAGAAAAGAATGTGCCTCTAAGTCTGGCCCAAAATCATCCTGCATGTGATCTCTGGTCTTTTCCTCTTTGTGTTGGCTGGAAAGGAGATGACTACAACAGTGTTTCTGGGAGTGTTATAGAGAATATAGTAGAGTCACACAATAAAAGTAGGGCTGAACTCTGTGATCAAGAGAATACTAGGAAGTGATGTTGCATGACTCCAAAGCTAGGATATAAAAGGCACTACAGTTTCTACCTTGGTCTCCTGGATTGCTGTCTGGAGGCAGTTAGCCATTCTCCCACAATGACACCCAAGCAGCCCCTATGGGGAGGCCTATGTGGAGAGGAAACAAAGTTGTTTGCCAACCAACAGCATCATTTTGGTAATTATGTGAATGGGCCCCTTTCAGGTTCACTCAGTGAAGTGAAGCTGAGTACATACCCAGACAACACCTGATTCTTCATAAGACATTCTTAGCCAGAACTGCCCACACAAACTACTCCCTAATTCCTGACCTTCAGAAACCATAAGAGATAATACAGGGTTTTTTTGTTTTGTTTTTAAGGCCCCCCCCAAAAAATTTTTTAATGGATCACAAATCATTAAGGAAAAAAACCTGACAAATAAGACTTTAGAAAACTTAAACTTTTGCTCTCCAAAAGACATTGTTCAAAAAATAAAAAGGCAAACTACAGAATGGAACAAAATATTTGCAAAACATATCTAATAATGGGTTTTTATCTATCTATATATACAGTGAGATGAAATCTGAAAAAATCAATCAGAAAACAACCCAATTTAAAAATGGGCAACAGATCTGAATAGACTGTTGACCAAGAAGATATACAAATGGCAAATACCATATGAAAAGTTGAACAACATGATGAGTCATTAGGGAAATTCAAATTAATATCACAAGATACACTATACACCCACTAGACTAACTAAAATTTTAAGAACTGACAATACCAAATGTGGTTAAGGATATGGAGCAACTAACTCATATGCTACTGATAAGGATGGAAAAACAATGCAACTACTTTGAAAAACTAGCTTAATGGTTTCTTAGAAAGTTAAATATGCCCTTACCAGAAGATCTAGCCAGTCATTCCTAGGTGATTTACCCAAGAAAAATGAAAGTGGATATTCAACAAAGACTTGTACTCAAATATCCACAGCAGCTTTATTCCTTTTTTTTTTTTTTTAGCAGCTTTATTCCTAATAGCCAATAGCTACAAACAGCTCAAACATCCATTAACTGGTGATGAGATAAACGAATTGTGGCATATCGTTACAGTAAATTAATACCCAGCAACAAAAGGAACCAGCTACTGATACAACATAGATAAATCTCAAAAGATTTGCTACATGAAAGATGCTATATACAAAAGATTTGTACTATATGATTCCTTTTATATGAAGTTGTAGAAAAGGCAAAACATGGTGACAGAAAACAGATCAGTGATTACCAGAGATCACAGGTAAGAAGAAAGGATGACTCTTGCAAAGGGGCATGAGGGAAATTTGGGGTGGGGGTGGCAGGTAAGGGATAGATTTTATATTATGGCACTGGTGGTGGTTATACAGATGTATCCATTTGCCAAAATTCAATGAACTATACAATTAAAATGGGTACATTGGGCACCTGGCTGCTTCAGTCAATAGAACATGGGACTCAATTTGGAAGTAGCCAGTTCAAGCCTCATGTTGGGTACAGAAGTTACTTAAAAATAAAATCTTCAAAAATTAAATAAATAAATAAATAAATAAATAAATAAATAAATAAATAAATAAATAAATAAATAAAATTAGTGCATTCTATTGTACAGAAACTATACCTTCACATCTTTTTATTAAACACTTAGAATAATATCTAGCATGTAATAAACACTCAATAAATATTAGCCAAAAATAATCATTATCTGCATGGCAACCAAATAAAGGAATGGTTTCATAGAAAGATGCTTTTTTCAAAGATGACATATATTCAGAAATTTATTTTTAATTAGTCATACCCTATAAGCAGATAATTTAAGGGCTTCAAGCAAAGATCTGCCATTTAGTTCTAGCTTCTATAAGAAGAGTACCAAGCACAGAGCCAAATGAAGTGTGACTCTTGTGAGGTTGGTTAGCAGCTCTCAGTGGCATCCATGTAGTAAACAGAGTACATATCACACTATTTCAAAAAACTGAGTAGTAGAATGATAAAACAACAAGAAAAAACAAGTCAGAACTAAATAGTATCAAATGAGTAGTGGGGCATGATCTTTTTTTTTAAGATTTTGTGTATTTATTCATGCAAGACACAGAGAGAGAGAGGCGGAGACACAGAGAGAGGGGAAAAGCAGGCTCCATGCAGGGAGCCCAATGTGGGACTTCATCCTGGGACTCCGGGATCACACCCTGAGCTGAAGGTAGACACTCAACTGCCAAGCCGCCCAGACATCCCGTGGGGCATGATCTATCACTAAAATTCTAAAACCACTTGAGAGAAGGTGGTTTTCATTAAACACCTCAAAGATATTTGAAATAAAACAGGAAGCAAAATAGCAAAGTGAGGCTGTTAAATTTAAACAAATGTATAAGTGGCACTGGAGCCTATACAACCAAGGAACCAATGGACCAAAATCTCTTCTGCATCTAGCAAAATGTAGCCTAAGAGTAAGAGAGACTAGGAATAATTATCATTCTTCTCTCACACTCCTCACAGACATACATGCACACAGACAAAAATACACACACCCCCCTTTGAGGGTTATAAGTAAAGCAGCTCTATAGAGAGAGAGAACTGAGTAAGTACCACTTCTTACCCTCTTCTGCTTCATCCTCCTGTGGTGACATTGGACCCCCTCCACTAGTGGGAGTGACTGGTTCCTCCTTCTCAGATTGTCGCTGAAGACTTACTACCTCATATATTGCATCTCCAGCATTGGCGTGACCTTTTCCCTCAGACTGAGAAAGATATAAACATATTATTTAGTATTAGAAATTTGAAGGAAATGCTATAAGATAGTATTTTCAAGGTTCATCAGAAATAGCTGAAATTAAGAAGAGCATGTCATGTTTGATCTACTGCATGTCCTAAGTTAAGAAAGTTTTTTAAGTGTGTTGTTTTCTACATGATATTCTAAATGCATTATTCTTTGGGGCACCTGGGTGGCTCAGTGGTAGAAAGTCTGCCTTTGGTTCAGGTCGTGATCCTGGGATCCTGGGATCGAGTCCCACATCAGGTTCCCCACAGGAGGCCTGCTTCTCCCTCTGCCTATGTCTCTGCCTCTGAGTGTGTGTGTCTCTCTCATGAATAACTAAAAATCTTTTTTTAAAAAATGCATTATTTAAAAAAAATGCATTATTCTTCTAGTATTATTTAAACTAATGAAATCTACTAACCATTTTGGTACACATTTTCTTTTTATCAAAAAAACCTGAAACACCACAGATTCTAGAGCAGACAGATAAGTAATGCTAGATTTCTAGGACTGACTACACCTTGCATTGAGATAGAGATATCAGCTACATCCATCAAGTAATTCATGGAAGTAGGTAGATTTTATAAATTGTTTACATTTTTTTAAGATTATTTATTTACTCATTCATTCATTCATTCATGATAGACAGAGAGAGAGAGAGAGGCAGAGACACAGGAGGAGGGAGAAGAAGCAGGCTCCACACCGGGAGCCCAACGCAGGAATTGATCCCAGGACTCCAGGATTGCGCCCTGGGCCAAAGGCAGGCGCCAAGCCGCTGAGCCACCCAGAGATCCCCAAATTGTTTACATTTTAAACAGCCCTTTTCTAAAGAGGAAAAATTAAGGCAATTGCCAATTAAACTAGCATAGCCTACAAAGCCCTAGATAACCTAGCCCCGTCTCTCTTCAGTTAATACCCATAGTTTGGTTACTACATTCCAATCACTCTGGCCTTGTTTCAGCTCCAGGAACCTTTAGGTCTTTTCCAATTCAAGATCCTGGGACATCCTTTTCTCACTGCCAAAAATAGCCTTTCTAACTCCCATCAATCTTATATCTTTACCTCTAATATCACTCCTAAAAAATATCTGAGCTAAGTTCCTCATGTTTTAATACTTTTCATTCCCTGCCCTTCCCCTTCACAGTATTACCATGATGTAATTACACATTTATTATTATATTTATTTGTTTAATGGCAGTCTTGTCATAAGACAGTAAGCATCATAAGGGCAAGGACTTAACTGATTTTCAATCAGAAATAATATAGTACCTGACACACAGTAGGTACTCAACAAGTATCAGTAGCATGAATGTCTAATACTAAAACATGAATTTCAGAATCAACTTGATCTGGATGTGAATTCAAATTTCACTACTAATAAGACGGTTAGTCTTGAACAAATTACTTAATTTTGCTGAGTCACAGTATCTATATCAACTAATTCATGGTTGATTCATTCAAAGTATATTAAACACTGTAGACATTTACCAGAGTAACTGAAACAAATATTTAATAACACTTGTTACTATTTCAACATTTATAGCACATTAGACTCTAAAAAAAAACCAAGAATAATATAGGCATAAAGGGAGATAAAATTATCTCTAATATCTACCTATACTATAATCCATTTAAATTATAAAAATATAACTACTAATTATTCACTGTTTTCAAGAATTAATTCTGAACCACAAATCAAATTTCAGGTGCATCTTCAAATCAATTAGCAAATAATAAAAGTTAAAAATTGTCTACTGCATTAAAAAAGAGAAAACAGCCATGAAAAGTTATTAGGTGTAAGCCAACCAAATTTTATTGCGTTTCTACTATATTCAAGAAACAGTTTCTACTATATTCAAGAGACCTCAATCCCTAAAGCAACAACTAAAGTTATATAGGGCAATAGAGTAAAAATGAAATACGAACTGCATGTTCAAATAACTGGAAAGAAAGGAAAAAGAAAGAAATGAAAACAGAAAACTAATATAATGACAGACCTAAATTCAGACATATCAATAATTATATTAAACATAAATGGCCTAACCATGCCAATTAAAAGACAAAAACTGTCCAATTATATTAAAAACAAGACAGAATTGCATTCTATCTAAAAAAAAACTTTAAATATAATAATATAGGTAAGTTAAAGTAAAATGGAGGAAGAAGTTATACCATGAAAACACTCATCAAAAGAAAACTGAAGAGACTATATCAATATAAGATAAAGTAGACTACCAGACAAGAAAAAACATCACTAGGAGTAAAGAAGGTCATAACAATGTTAAAAGAATCAATTCAATGAAAACACAAAAGCATCTTATAAGTAAATTCACCTAACAACTAGACAATATAAATACCTGATAAAACTGGAAGGAGATGGACAAACCCTTATTTATAATTGGAGATTTCACAGTTTCTCACAATAATCACAAAAAAACGTATATAAAAATATAGCAAGGTTATAGAAGAATTGAACATCAACAATAAAATCTAATATATATCGACCACTGCACAACACAAAGGCAGAGTACACATCCTTTTCAAATGCACATGGAACTTTTCTCCAAGAGAAACTACGTCCTGGGTTATAACACAATCTTTAAAAAAGTTTTAAAAATTGAATTGTAAAATACCTATTTGGTGAGCATATACAATTAAACTGGAATCAGTAAGAGAAATATATATGAAAAATCTCCAAATACTTAAAAATAAAGTAACATTTCTAAATAATCCATGGATCAAAGTCAAAGAGAAATGTTAAATTACAAAATATTCTGAACTCAACAAAAATGAAAATAAAACAAATCAAAATTAGTGGAACATCTAAACAGTGAGTAGAGATTTAGAGCTATAAGTGCTTATATTACCAAACACCCCAAAATCATAATTTAACTTTCTACCTTAAAGAAAAGGAAATGCAAAATAACCCAAAGCAAGAGAAAGAAGGAAATAAACAGCACAAATCAATAAACCAAAATGTAGTTCTTAGCCAAGATCAATAAAATGATAAACCTCTAGCTAAATTGACCAAGCAAAAAGGAAAGTACAAATTACTGGTAACTAGGAAAATAGTGTATATCACTTGTACTGTGATATTGTATATTGATTTGTATATTGTATATCACAATATCAAAATGAATAATGCAAACATCCCTATGCATATTAATTGGACAGCTTAAATATAATGGACCAATACTCTGAAAGCTAAAAAATATATCCACACTTATCCAGGAAGAAATACATAACCTGTATTAAAGAAATTGAATCTGTAAGTTAAATCCTCTCTGAAATGAAAACTTCAGGTTCATATAATTTCAATGACAAATACTACTAAATATTTAAAGAAATAACAACACCAATGCTATTTTTTAAAAAAATCTTCAGGGGCACCTGTGTGAGAGTCAGTGACTCTTGATTTTGGCTCAGGTCATGACGTCAAGGTCGTGAGATCGAGCCCGGCATTGCACTCCACTGACTCAGTGGGAGTCTGCTTGAGATTTTTTTCCCTATCTGCCCCTTCCCCTCTCAAATAAATCAATCTTTTTATTTTAATCTCCAAGGAAATATAAAAAAGGGATTCCTAATTCATTATACAAGGCCATTTCTCTGAGACCAAAACTAAAGAAGGTATTACAAGAAAAAAAAAAAATCACAGACCACTATCCCTCATAAAAAAATAAGACGAAAATCCTCAATCAAATATTAACAAAATCCAGCAACATAGCTTATAGTTACAAATATATATCAAAACCAGTGAGGTTTATCTGGGAAATGCAACAATACTTCAACACTGAATATATCAATAGAGGGACACCTGGGTGGCTCAGTGGTTGAGCATCTGCCTCTAGCTCAGGGAATGATCCCCAGGTCCTGGGATCGAGTCCCACATCCAGCTCCCCATGGAGAGCCTGCTTCTCCCTCTGCCTATGTCTCTGCCTCTCTCTCTGTGTGTTTCTCATTAATAAATTTTTTAAATCTTTTAAAGGAAAATCAATATAATCCAACATATTCACAAACTAAAGAAGAATGACATATGATCAATAAATACAAAAAGGCATTTGAGAAAATTCAGCATTCATTTATTTACATTCAGTAAACTGGGAATACAAGGGAGTTTTCTCAACCTGATAAACAGTATCTATGATAAGCCTACAACTAACGTCACTCTTAATGGTAAAAGACTGAATGCTTTCCTCCTAACACTAAGAACACAATAAGGACATAGACTGTCACCACTCCCACTCATTATCATACAGAAGTCCTAGCTAGTGCAATAAAGCAAGAAAAAGAAAGAAAAGGCAAACAGATTGGAAAGGAAGAAGTAAAATAGTTTTTACTTATAAACAATTATTCCTTGTCAGAAGTCAACAAACTTTTTCTATAAAAAGCTAGATAGGAACATTTTATGCTTTGCAAACCATATGGTCTCAGTCACAACTACTGAACTTTGTTATTGTGGATAAGTGTTACAACAGTGGTAAAATATTTCATCTGGACCTAGTTTACTATGCAAGCGTAACTGACTCTATTACTATAATCTCATTAATCTCATGTAGACCTAAACATTATATCCACCAGTTGAGTTTCAAAATGACTTTTTAAATAAAATATACTTTTTGTTTCCAATATTCACTTATTTTTGGATAACTAAAAATCTACCTGTCTGTATTTGTAAAATAAATTATCTAGTTCATGTTAGAACTAATTAGAGTACTTTGAAACACATAAATACATGGCAGGTGCTCAATGAGAGTGTAGTTGATTCAACCACATTACAAAGATTCATCATACTTACACAAATAAACTCTAATTTTTTCCAATGGTTACTATCATCAAATACAAAGAACAATAATGCTTTTATCTCTATTCAGAATCTTTAGGATAGGGTCCAAGAATCTGAGTTTTTTAAAGAGCCACAAGTGTTTCTGATGAAAGGCTAAATTGTGAACATTTGCCAATAAGAACTCTTGTTCTTAACAAAAATGTCTATGTTTAAAAAAATCACAACTCATATAACAATCATATAGTCTCACTAAGCTGCAGTATATATAATAACATGGAAAAAATATACCTGCAAGCAGCTTCTATTTGACTCTACACAACTGAGGTTTGGGGGATCCCTGGGTGGCTCAGCAGTTTTGCGCCTGCCTTTGGCCCAGGGCGTGATCCTGGAGTCCCAGGATCGAGTCCCGCATCGGGCTCCTGGCATGGATCCTGCTTCTCCCTCTGCCTCTCTCTCTCTCGCTCTCTATGTCTATCATAAATAAATAAAAATAAATCTTTAAAAAAAATCACTTAAAAAAAAAAACAACTGAGGTTTGTAAAACAAAGCCAATCCTAAACAAAACTGTTGAGTTAGTAAAACATTTGCCTTCCATGGCTTTTTATTTTCCCACACACACATAAGTAATCCTTTCAACCTTGTTAATTTTCATCTTTCTGCAATTAGAACAGTTATTCCTATTCAGTTACTTACTTACTTTTTTTCTAGTTTTATTGAGCTATAATTGACATACATTATATAAATTTAAGGTGTACAACATAATGATTTGATACATCATATACATTGGGAAATAATCTCTACAATAAGTTTAGTTACTATCCACCACCTCACATAGTTACTTTTGGCTATACTAACTGATTATATTTTTATTTAAATACACTTAAATCAACATGCATCTTCAAAATGGAATTTTCCTTTTGTGCTTTAAAACTGTGTTAAAAAAAAAAAAATCACAGGCCCAAAACAGCGTCACTTAGACCAAGTTTCCAAACCAGTACTTAACACATAATCTAACTCTGGTTCCAACAATCCCCATAAATGTAGCCTTAACCAGTTAGTCAGAAATTTTTCAATCCATTCCAGGGTTCTGCCACCTGGGTCCTCTCTACCCTACAATGAAAGATATGGTAATCTATATGATAAGACATCTGATTTCTCCCTAGACAGTGCCCTACCTGTAACAACCTGTTATTCTTTTACAATAACTTTCTTACCCTCATCATTCTATAAAAATTTTCCATTTTATAGAACTCTTTGGAGCATTCTAGTTGTTAGATGGGGTACTGCCCAATTCATGAATTGCTGAATAAAGAAAATTAGATCTTCAAACATGTTTGAATTGAATTTTGTTATTTAACAGATTTGGTGGCAGTGGTGGGATCTCAAGTAAACTTCTGACAGCACTCAGGGACAATGAGAAACAAGGCAAACCCTTTGAGTTCATTGAGTTTCTTGTCATTTTGAGGGCCTGAGAGTTGCCTTTTTGTTTGCACTCAAGCTCCTGATCTGATTGGCTGCCCTTTACAGTCAGGTCAGCTTGAGCTGGCAGACGGTTATGCACAGAACCCAAAAGAGCTAGTAGTTCTGCCTAGAGCCCAGTGCGGATGGCAATTTTGGCCAGAGCACAACTGAGCTGGCAGAAAGGTCTGCCTAGAACCAAGCCCCCAATCCTTCAGACCACAATCCCCTGGGTAGAAATCCTCAGCAAGGTTCTACAAGAATTGTCAGTGGTGTGCACAGGACCTTCTTGAGGCCAAGACATGGTACTGCTAATATATTAAAGCACATGTTTGTTCATCTTGTTTTATGTATATAAACACTAATGCAAGTAGGAATCTTGGAAGCAAAAAGCCATAAAAATTGGTGGGTACAGGTCAAGTATTTGACAACTGTTAGAGCACTTACCACTTGAAGACCCTTGTGGTAGGATCAGGTCACAGATGGATTAGATTAACACTAGGTCATCTGACAACATCAAGAAAACTTTTGTGCTGCAAGGTAAATAGTAAAACATGCACAATCCCCAGCCCCCCAGCACACAACTTTTAGGTATTAGTTGGTTCTGAGAAATCCAAAGACATAGCTAATGGGATACTTACATTCTAAAGAGTCAAGCACATCTGCTTATTTTATGTCTAAGAACCAAAATCCTAGAGGTTGTAGATATCTAGCAAGATGAAAAAACTTTTATTAAAAATAACCTAGAATTTACAGTGGCCATCATGGGGAATGTTCAGTTAGACAAGACTGCTCATTTAAAAAGTATAGTTGAGAATAGCCAGGGGAATTTTAAAAAAGAAAACCATAGCTGGGGGCATCACAATGCCAGATTTCAGGTTGTACTACAAAGCTGTGGTCATCAAGACAGTGTGGTACTGGCACAAAAACAGACACATAGATCAATGGAACAGAATAGAGAATCCAGAAGTGGACCCTCAACTTTATGGTCAACTAATATTCGATAAAGGAGGAAAGACTATCCATTGCAAGAAAGACAGTCTCTTCAATAAATGGTGCTGGGAAAATTGGACATCCACATGCAGAAGAATGAAACTAGACCACTCTCTTGCACCATACACAAAGATAAACTCAAAATGGATGAAAGATCTAAATGTGAGACAAGATTCCATCAAAATCCTAGAGAAGAACATAGGCAACACCCTTTTTGAACTCAGCCACAGTGACTTCTTGCAAGGTACATCCACGAAGGCAAAAGAAACAAAAGCAAAAATGAACTATTGGGACTTCATCAAGATAAGAAGATTTTGCACAGCAAAGGATACAGTCAACAAAACTCAAAGAACCGACAGAATGGGAGAAGATATTTGCAAATGACGTATCAGATAAAGGGCTAGTTTCCAAGATCTATAAAGAACTTATTAAACTCAACACCAAAGAAACAAACAATCCAATCATGAAATGGGCAAAAGACATGAACAGAAATTTCAGAGGAAGACACAGACATGGCCAACATGCACATGAGAAAATGCTCTGCATCACTTGCCATCAGGGAAATACAAATCAAAACCACAATGAGATACCACCTCACACCAGTGAGAATGGGGCAAATTAACAAGGCAGGAAACCACAAATGTTGGAGAGCATGCAGAGAAAAGGGAACCCTCTTACACTGTTGGTGGGAATGTGAACTGGTGCAGCCCCTCTGGAAAACTGTGTGGAGGTTCCTCAAAGAGTTAAAAATAGACCTGCCCTACAACCCAGCAATTGCACTGTTGGGGATTTACCCCAAAGATACAGATGCAATGAAACGCCGGGACACCTGCACCCCAATGTTTATAACAGCAATGGCCACAATAGCCAAACTGTGGAAGGAGCCTCGGTGTCCATCGACAGATGAATGGATAAAGAAGATGTGGTTTATGTATACAATGGAATATTACTCAGCTATTAGAAATGACAAATACCCACCATTTACTTCAACGTGGATGGAACTGGAGGGTATTATGCTGAGTGACGTAAGTCAGTCGGAGAAGGACAAACATTATATGGTCTCATTCATGTGGGGAATATAAATAACAGTGAAAGGGAATATAAGGGAAGGGAGAAGAAATGTGTGGGAAATATCAGAAAGGGAGACATAATGTAAAGACTGCGAACTCTGGGAAACGAACTAGGGGCGGTAGAAGGGGAGGAGGGTGGGGGGTGGGAGTGATTGGGTGACGGGCACTGGGGGTTATTCTGTATGTTGGTAAATTGAACACCAATAAAAAATAAATAAATAAATAAATAAATAATTGAAAAAGATAAAAAATAAATAAATAAAAATAAAATTATAATTATATCACCAAAAAAATAAATAAATAAATAAAAAGTATAGTTGAGAGGTGCTTGGGTGTCTCAGTCAGTTAAGCATCTGCCTTCAGCTCAGGTCATGATCCCAGGGTCCTGGGATCCTGAGCAGGGAGCCTGCTTCTCCCTCTCCTCCTTGCTTGTGCTGTCACTATCTCTGTCTCTCTCGCAAATAAATAAAATCTTTAAACAATAAAAGGTGTAGTTAAAAGTAAGGGTTCTCAGGTTAAATAGATTGGGAAGCCTATTTTAATTGGTTTGAAGAAGCTTCCTAAAAGGATTCTAAATTAGCTTCACTGAAAGATTCATTACAAAAGGCTAATAAAAAATTGAAAATACAAGCAATACCTAAGACAAAAAACTGTAAGACTGACATAATTCCTACTGCTCCCTTCTAGCTTTTTTTACCTGAGTACTCACTGTCTACTAATTTCTGTCTGAACTGCCTTTACACTCTAAAGAGAAAGTTACCTTTTAAAATAAAACTAGGGGATCCCTGGGTGGCTCAGCGGTTTAGCACCTGCCTTCGGCCCAGGTGATCCTGCAGTCCCGGGATCAAGTCCCACATCGGGCTCCCTGCATGGAGCCTCCTTCTCCCTCTGCCTGTGTCTCTGCCATTCTCTCTGTCTCTCATAAAAATAATTTTTTTTAATTAAAAAAATAAATAATAAAACTACCTGAGGTTAAAATAAAACTACCCTCCTCAGATATCTTCCACATCTTGGTCAAAGAGGGAGCTTTATGACAAAATTTATTAACACAAAGGAGGATCTTCAAAAAATTTTTGTTGTTACTGTTTTTAACAGATCACCGCCAGGCCTAGTCAAGAAGGGAAAATAAAAATTCACATGATCTCATCCTTTTCAAAGCCAGAACCACTGGTTATTAATTTCACTCTTAGGAATAACTATGTATTTCTGGCCCATCTCACTTTACATCCCAATAACACAGCTTGGACTTTTTGCCTGCCTTGGGACATGCAGGTGGTTGTTTCTTTGGCTATCTTGGGGAATGGTCCTAGCTCTTGTAAAATTGTATCCTTTACACCCTCTTTGAGGTCCTTTAGGCCCATGAGGTTGGTTATTACTTCCAAAAATCTTTACTGTTTGTCTCAGTCGAAACCTGACAAGATATTTTTAAAAGATTTAATAACTATAATCAGAAATTTGGTCAAACTGGAAAGCTGATATCCAGGGCCTGGTAGAGATTTTTTTAGACCTTTTCCCCTAAGCTAAATGTAGCCAAAGGAAAAAAAGACATTCTCACAGATATATGGGTTTGTTAGTACTATGATATCATTTAGGCAGCAACAAAATTCTGTGAGAAATTAGAAACTGCTGTCCTTTCTTTACAAAACTAGTCTTTACAGGTCCAAAGCTGTGATTCCAAAAGTAATTCAAAGACTACCAATCCCCTTCACCAATCCCAAAACATCCCCTATTTATCTCAGAAGGTTTATAAATATTGTAAAAATTCTTACCTTAAAGAAATGAAAGTCTTCTAGAAAATGGTTATTTTTTTCCCTGTGCATTTTTTTTTAAGATTTTTTATTTATTTATTCATGATAGAGACAGAGAGAGAGAGAGGCAGAAACACAGGCAGAGGGAGGAGCAGGCTCCATACTGTAAGCCCGATGCGGGACTCGATCCCGGGACTCCAGGATCGCACCCTGGGCCAAAGGCAGGCGCTAAACCGCTGAGCCACCCAGGGGATCCCCTTCCCTGTGCATTTAAAATGAAAATGTTCAGTGTTCTACCAAGTCATTTCTGAGACTTTCTAGATAAGAAAGCCTATCTCTTTAAAATGCAAATTGCAGGCAGGTTTTTCTTAACAAGTAAAGACAAGAAGGAAAGGCCATTTAAAACTTGACTTGCCAAGGACAAATACAAATCTTTAGTAGCTTCTCCAAAATTATTAAAAGAAAGCATTAGTCATCTATACCAATAATCTTAACTTATTCCATTTACCAGAAAAACTAAGATACAAATTTTATAACTAAAAGTTACACTTAAAAAAATAAAAATAAAAAATAAATAAAAGTTACACTTAATGTCAGCAAGCCCTCTTGTTCAACCACAGACCCAAACAGTTAAAACCAGAAATAGACAAGACTACTCAACAAGTCATGCTGTAACCATAAACTACTATATTTATTTCTTATTACACTTTCAGGTGGCACTGACAAAAATACTTTGTAATGAACAGAACATTCCAACTACACCCTGATAGCAATCAAATACTTCAAAGACCACATCCCAAATGTCCTCTTTCCCGCCCAGGATCTTGAGCTGAACACATAAGGAGCCCCCACCCATGATCACACACTCTTTGTCTACTCTTTTGCATGTACACCCCTGAACCTCCTCCAATGAAACCCTAGGTGTCCATCTCGCCAGGAGATGTTGGTTTTTAAGGCTTGAGTCTGCCACCTTCCTAGAACTTGAAATATATTTCTCCCTTTCTCTTCTGTTTTCCAAACCCTTGTCTCCTGAGTTACTGGCTTCTCTTGTGACAAGTTTATTCAGGTTTGTTTGGCAACAATGTTAGCAATACTAGCCAGGTGCTATCCTATTGATTTGTCCAGCCCCCATGGAATTCCCTGGTTCAGATGGCTGAGGCTGTCTTTAAAAAAATAAAGAGAGAATTTTAAAAGCAGCAACTGAAGATAGTTACATACATACATACATATATACAAACAAGGCAGTGTGTGTTTCCCTTACATCCTTAAGGGAAATCTCATAAGGCTTTCACAAATTTTTCAGCAGAAATTGCAGGCCAGAAGGGACTGGCATGATATATTTGATATATTTTAAATACTGAAAGAAAAAAAACCCTGCAATCATGAATCATGAACTCTATCCAGCTAGACTATCATTCAGAATAGAAGGACAGAGCTTCCCAAACAAAAGTTGAAGCAATTCATCACCACTAAACAATCACTACAAGAAATGCTAAAGGAAACCCTTTGAGTGGCTATAAGTACAAGAAAAGTAGGAAGCACAAAAGTAATAAAATTAAGTATATCTACAGGGACTCACAAAATAAAAGGATGTAAAGTATGATACCATATACCTAAAACATGGAGGAAGAGCAAAAAATATGTTCAAATTTAAATAACCATAAACTTAATACAGATTGATATAGGCAGATGTTATAAATAACCCTAATGGTAACCATAAATCAAAAACTGGTAATAAGTATGCAAAAAATAAAGAGAAAGGAATCCGAGTATATCACTAAATAAAAGCAGCAAACCAAGAGAGGAGAGAACAAGAAAAAACAGAGAAGAACTACAAAAATAACCATAAAACAAGTATCAATATGGTAGTAAGTACATAGTTATTAATAATTACTTTGAATGTAAACAGATTACATATTCCAATCAAAAGACACAAAGTGACAAAATGGATAAAAAAGCATGACCTATCTATATGCTGCTTACAAGAGACTCATTTTAGACCTAAAGACCCATGTAGAGTGAAAGTAAAGGGATGGAAAAACAGTTATCATGCAAATGGCTGTCAAAAGAAAGTCAGGTTAGCAACATTTATATTAGACACATAGATTTTAAAACAAAGAGACAAAGAAGAACACTACATTGTAATAGAGGACAATCCAATAAGAAGATAAAACAACTGTAAATATTTATGCATAGGAGCATAGAAGCACCCAAATACATAAAGGAGCTAACAACAAACATAAAGGAAGTAATCTCCAGTAATACAATAATAGTACGGAACTTTAACAGCCCACTGATATCAGTGCACAGATCATGCAAACAGAAAATCAACAAGGCAACAGTGGCCTTGAATGACACATTGGACCAGATAGATCTAAAAGATATATTCAGAACATTCCAGAACATTCTATCTTAAAACACATTCTTTTTAACAGCCCATGGAACTTTCTCCGGAATAGATCACATATTAGGCCACAAAAAAAAAGCCTCAAAGGATTTTTTAAAATGGAAGTCAAGAGTGCCTGTGTGGCTGTCTGTTACGTGTCCACTCCTGATTTTGGCTCAGGCCATAATCTTAGGTTTGTGAGACTGAGCCCCCAGGGAGACTCTGTGCTCAGCACGGGGTATACATGAGATTCTCTCTCTCCTTCTGCCCCTCCCCCCGCTCACACACACACTCTCTCTCAAATAAATAAATAAATAAAATCTTCCCAAAAAACCCAAAAAAGAACGAAGTCCTACCATGCATCTTTTCCACTCACAATACTATAGAACTGGAAATCAACTGCATGAAAAAGTATGGAAAGAACACAAATACATGAAGGTTAAATAGCATACTACTAAACAATAAATGGCTCAACAAGAAATCAACGAGGAAATGAAAAAATACATAAAGACAAATGAAAATGAAAACATAATAGTCCAAAATCTTTGGAATGCAGCAAAAGCTGTTCTAAGACAGAAGATTATACCAATACTCAAGAAGCAAGAAAAATTTCAAATAAACAACCTAACCTTACACCTAAAGGGTCTAGAAAAAGAAGGCCAAACAAAACCAAAACCTAGTCTAAGAAAGTATGAAGATTAAAGCAGTAATAAACAATATAGAAACTAAATTTTTAAAAAATCAAACCTATCAGTGAAAACAGTGAAAACAGAAAACAAAGTGATCTTCTTTGAAAAGATCAACAAAATTGATAAACCTCTAGCCAGACCCATCAAAAAGAGAGAGAGAGAGAGAGAGAGAGACAGGATCAAAATCAGAAATGAAAGGAGAAATAACAACCAACACTACAGAAATACAAAGAATTGTAAGAGAATATTATAAAAAATTACATGCCAACAAATGGGGTAACCTATAAGAAATGTATAAATTCCTAGAAAAATATAACCTCCCAAAATTGAATCAAGAAGAAATAAAAAATTTGAACACACCAATAACCAGCAATGAAATTGAATCAGTAATCAAAAAACTCCCAACAAAGCCCAGTACCAGAGAGCTTCACAGGTGAATTCTACCACATATTTAAGTTAATACCCATTATTCTCAAACTATTCAAAAAAATAGAAAAGAAAGAAAAGCTTTCAAATTCATTCTATGAAGCCAGCATTACCCTGATACGAAAACTAGATAAAGACACTAAAAATACAAAAAACAAACAAACAAACAAAAAACTATAGGACAGTATCTCTGGTGAACACACATGCAAAAATCCTAAATATTAGTGAATAGAATCCAACAATATACATACAAAAAAAAAAATCATTCACCACAGTCAAGTGGAATTTATTCCTAGGATACAAGGGTGGTTCAATATTTGCAAATCAATCAATGTCACATCACATCAACAAGAGAAAGGATGAAGACCAAACTATCATTTCAACAAATACAGATAAAAGCATGTGAAAAATACATCAATTCATAATAAAAACCCTCAGTGAAGCAGGTTAAGAGGGAACATACCTCAATACAGTAAAGCTCATATATAAAAAGTCTACAGCAAACATCAAACTCAATGAGAAAAAGATTAGAGCTTTTCCCCTAAGGTCAGGAACAAGACAAGGATGCCCACTCTCACTGCTTTTATTCAACCTACTACTGGAAGTCCTAGCCACAGCAACCAGACAACAAAAAGAAATAAAAAGCATCCAAATCGGTACAGAAGAAGTAAAATTTTCACTATTTGGAGATGACATAATACTCTATGTAGAAAATCCTCAAGACTCCTCCAAAAAGCTACTAGAACTTATAATTGAATTCAGTAAGCTCACAGGATACAAAATCAATATTCAGAAACCTACTACATTTCTTTACAATAATAATGAAGTAGCATAAAGAGAAACTAAGAAAATAATCCCATTTACAATGACACCAAAAATAATAAAATACCTAAGAGTAAACTTAACCAAGAGAGTGAAATATCTGTATTCTGAAAACACTGAAACACTGATGAGAGATGAAAGAAACTGAAGGCAACACAAACAGATATTCTATGCTAGAAGAACAATTATTGCTAAAATGGTCCATATTACCCAAAGCAAGCTACACATTTAATGCAATCCTTATCAAAAGACTGATAGCACTTCTTACAAGTAATCTTAAAATTTGTATGGAACCACAGAAGACCCTGAATAGCCAAAGCAATCTTGAAAAAGAACAAAACTGAAAGTATCACAATCCCAGATGTCAAGATATACTACAAAGCTGTAGAAATCAAAATAGTATACCTTTGGCACAAAAACAGACACAAGATCAATGGAACAGAATAGACAGCTCAGAAATAAACCCACAATTACATGGTTAATTAATCTTCAACAAAGGAGGCAAGAATATGCAATGGGAAAAGGCCTCTTCAATAAACAGTACTAGGAAAATTGGCCAGTTACACGCAAAAGAAGGAAATTGGACCACTTTCTTACACTATACACAAAAATACATTCAACATGGATTAAAGAGGTAAATGTGAGACCTGAAACCATAAAAAACCTAAAAGGAAATATAGGCAGTAATTTTTCTGACATCAATAGTAGCAGCTATTTTCTAAATAGGCCCCCCAAGGCAAGGGAAACAAAAGCAAAAATAAACTATTAGCACTGCATCAAAATAAAAAGCTTTTATAGAGCAAAGGAAATGATGAACAAAACTAAAAGGCAATCTACAAAATGGAAAAATATATCTGCAAATGACATTATCTGACAAAGGGCTAGTGTCCAAAATATATAAAGAACTAAAACAAGTCAACAACCAAAAAATAAATAATCCAATTAAAAGTGGGCAGAAGACAAGCACAGATATTTCTCCAAAGACGACATACAGATGGCCAACAGACATGTGAAAAGATGGTCATCACTTATAGCCCGGGAAATGCAAATCAAATCCACAATGACATATCACTTCATACTTGTCAGAATGGCTAGAATCATATGCACAAGAAATAACAAGTGTTGGTGAGGATGAGGAGAAAAAGGAGCCCTTGTATACTTTGGCAGGAATGCGAACTGGTATAGTCACTGTGGGAAAAAAAAGTATGGAAGTTCCTCAAAAAAATTAAAAATAGGATTACCGTATGATTCAGTAATTCTGCTACCTGGTATTTCCCATAGAATATCAAAACACTATTTGAAAAGATATAAGCACCCCTATATTTATTTTTTTATTTTTATTTTTGTATTTATTCATAGAGACAGAGAGAGAGAGGCAGAGACACAGGCAGAGGGAGAAGCAGACATTATACAGAGAGCCCGACGTGGGACTCGATCCAGGGTCTCCAGGATCACGCCCTGGGCTGCAGGCGGCGCTAAACCGCTGAGCCACCGGGGCTGCCCCACCCCTATATTTATTACAGCATTACTTACAGTAGCTAACAAATAGAAGCAGCCCGAGTATCCATGGATAGAAGAATGGACAAAGAAGAGGTGGTATATAATGCAATACTGTTTAGCCATAAAAATGAATGAAATCTTGCTATTGGCAACAACATGGATGGATGTAGAAGGCAGAATATAATACTAAGTGGGAAATAGGTCAAACAAAAATACCATATGATTTCACTCATGGAATTTTAAAACACAAAAACCATATGATTTCACTCATATGTGGAAATTAAGAAACAAGCCAAAAAACAGATTGCAAACTACAGAGAATAGACAGATGGTTACCAGAGGGGAGATGGGTAGAGGATGGGTTAAAGAGGTGAAGGGAATTAAGAGTACACTTATCATGATAAGCACTGAGTAAGACACAGAACTGTTGAATATACTATACACCTGAAACTAATATAATATTGCATATTAAATCGTCTGGAACTTAAAAAAAAATGAAATGAAAGTAGGGAGGGAAGGGGGAAGGAAGGGAGGGAGGGAGGGAAGGAATTTGATTTTCTCCTGACAACTTGATTCTTAGTCCAATTTAAAAAAAAACATGAAGGGCACAGGAAGTTCTTCCACCTCAACAATAGTTTCCCCAAATCTTTTTGGGAACTTAAAATCTTTAAAAACATTTTGCTAAGTTAAATAATGAGTTAAGTTAAATTCATTAAATATCTAGATCATTTCCAAGTAAGACAAAATACTAAAACATAAATCACTAAATATAAGTTTATTTACTTTTGGCTTCTTCTTACAGAGAAACTAAAGTAATTTGGATATATTAATGCTTCATTTTTAAAAAGGCACGTGCTTCTCAAAATTTTAAGATGTATTCATAGGGATGCCTGGGTGGCTCAGTGGTTGAGTGTCTGCCTTCGGCTCAGGGCATGATCCCGGGGTCCTGGTATCCAGTCCCGCATCGGGCTCAGGAGCCTGCTTCTCCTTCTGCCCATGTCTCTGTCTCTGTCTGTCTCTTGTGAATAAATAAATAAAATCTTTTTTAGATAAATAAATAATAAAAAATAACATGTATTCATAAACTTGCAAATTTTTTAAATACTGATATGACGAACATTCATAGTTGTTTATTAGTTTTCACTAGAAATCAAAGTTTCCAATGGTTAAAAATTCTGACTAATATATCTAATTAAACTTCTAAAAATAGTAAGAAAAACATCATCATATACCCAGAAAGTGAGATGTATTCAGTAAAAAAAAAAAAAAGGGGGGGGGGGGGGGGCACATAAGAAAAGAGATGCATTTTTGTTAAGGAGAAAAACAGTTATTTGTTTTCCTAAAATGAAGCTGATTAAAAAAAAAAGACAAAATCCAAATTTGGAAAAAATTATAGTTTTGTGGATAAAAAAAAGTTTAAAAATTTGGGCAGGGGCATCTGGGTGGCTCAATTGGTTAAGCATCTGACTCTTAATTTTGGCTCAGGTCATGAGCTCAGAGTTCTGAGGTCGAGCTCCAGCCTCAGCATGAAGTCTCCTCTTCCTCTCTCTCTCCCTCTCTGCCCCTTCCCCAACTCACACACACTCTCTCTCACACTAAAACAAAGTATTTTTTAAAATTATTTTAATGTGTGATCTAACTGGCTAACATTCAAATACATTTATTTTTAAAAATAAGCTTTATTTTGAAAATAAATAAAAGTAAGCTTTATTACCAAAATTGAGCTGGTATAAAATTAAAATTCTATTTTATTAAAAATACAAAGTTTTCAGGGCATGTGGGTGGCTCACTTGTTGGTGTCTCACTCTTGGTCTCAACTCAGGTCATGGTCTCATGGGTGGTGAGATCGACCCCTGCCACGGGCTCCATGCTCAGTGAGAATTCTACTTCTCTCCTCTCCCTCCCCCTCTACCCCTTCCCCCACTCACACCTGTGTGCTCTCTCAAGTAAATAATCTTTTTAAAAAAATAAAACATTTTCTTGGACTTTGGTCTCTTTTGATAGTTGCATAAGTTTCTTTACCTTTTAAATATTAAGTTTTATAATCTGTGATCCTATTTAGATAAGCATTTTAAATCCTTTCTTGATATTTTTGACAAAATTTCCAAAATGAATTTTTTTTAAAAAAAAGTCTTTTTGAACTGGAATATTCCTAAAGATTTATTAAACTATTTAGGCATATTTAACACACAAATTACATGGGAAATACGGTTAAATAATGGTAAGCCTTCTTCAGATTTATCTGTAAGATTGTGGCATACTTAGATAGTCTACTCTGCTCCTCCAAGAATGGTGCCTCATTGCCAGACCTTTCCCATTCTAATATCCTTATGATATGGTAACAGCCTGTTTCTAAACTAAAAAAAAAAAACTAATATGGACAGACAATAGTCATAATTTCAATAAATTCAATAAGCAGGGCTTTGGGAAGCCCATGAAGGACCCTAGTTCTGTCTGGCTCCCTAACAAACACTATTTGCAATTTTGGCATTTTTCACTCACCATAGTATATTTACTGAGGGGGGCACTTGACAGGATGAGCACTGGGTGATATGCTATATGTTGGCAAATTGAACTCCAATTAAAAAAAAAAGAGGACTCAAATCATAAATAGATATTGGTATAGAGACTTGTATAAAATTCTAATACCTGAACTAGACTCCATTACACTGCCATTCAGTATGAGTTATCAATAGATTTTTGTCATTATATAACTATTTTGTGGATGGGTTTAAGCCTTTCTTTGCCACAAGGCTGATGCCCTGGCAGGAGAAAAAAAAAATCTGTTAAAAAATGTGTTTCCCATTTGGGGTGTACTTTCCACTCTCTACAGTGATCAAAGTACCCATTTTACTGGACAAATCATAGAAGCCTTAACAAAAATCATGCAAACTTCTCAAAATTCTATCAATATATAACCTTCTGCTCATCCCTTATCTCATCCTAGTATGACAACTACTGTTAAGTCTCTAATGTTTTATGCTCAAGCCTGTCATCTATAGGTTGAAGAAGCTTTCCTGGATCCTAACTCAAAGGAACCTGTCAGTCACAGTCCAGGATCTAGTGTGACTGGGTATTCTGAAACATCATCATAGGAAGAGAACCCTCATATCAATAAAAGGAACCTTACTAAGTGCTACTAATCACTGACATTGTTACCAAACTAAGATATGTAGAGACTTCAAAAACAAACTGATGAGTAAGAAAAGCAGCAGAAAAACAGGATAGACTGTCTCCACCCAAAATGGCAGATCAAGAATTTATACTTTTAATATAAAATCCTTTTTCCCTTTTCCTTTCCTTTCCTCTGGCATTGACCTAGAAGGATGGCACCCTCATCTGTATCTCCCAGGCCACTGCTAAGGGTGAGGAGGTGGGGGGGGGGGGGGTGTCTCTTTTATTTCAGACTAAAGGAAATCTAATTGTGTCCCTAACTTTTCACAAGCAAAATAAGACATCTCATTGGTCGAAATTCACATTATTGAGTTAAAAAAAAACCTACCAAGAGGCTTTCTCAATTCAGGATTCACTCTTTTTGGCAGTCCCTATTTTCCTGTTTAGAGATAAATGTAAATGAGGCTTTGATCAAGAACTTCTCCTTAATTCTTAAAATTATTACAAAATCTATTGCTAGAGCAAATAACAGACCCCCCCAAAAAAAAAGATCATTAGACTCTAGACAAAATTGTCCTTGACAGCTTTTTTTTTTTTTTTTTAAAGATTTTACTTATTTATCCGAGGGGGGGGGGTGGGGGGGGCAGAGTGACAGGCAGAGGGAGAAGCAGGCTCCATGCAGGGAGCCCAATGTGGGACTCGATCCCAGGCCTCCAGGATCACACCCTGGGCCGAAGGCGGCACTAAACCGATAAGCCACCCGGGCTGCCCGACAGAATAGCTCTTGATTGTCTTGAAGCTAAACAAGGATGTGTCTGTGCAGTGTCCAACAACTCCTGCTATGCTTGGATTAACACTTTCTGGGAAGCTGAAATGCAATCACATAAAAATAAGCCAACTGGCTTAAAAAGGTGACTCCTTCCACAGGGTCCCTGACTTATTTGATTTTGATTGGTTTGGGTCTGGGTGATCATATCTCTACAGTGCACTCCATATAATGGGAGTTATTCTACTTACAGGAGTGAAATAATCTCCCTGGTTGCATTTCTCTCAAAAGCTTTAAATGCAAACTCACAGCTGCTAACCACCAGGGAAATGATCTCCCTAAAACTGGAACATCTAAAGAACAAAGAAAATGACCAACTTAAAGAACATGAACCTGAAGCCATGACCTGGGAATATCCTAGAGATAAAACAAAAATGTCAGGACCTACAGATACCACACAAAAGAATAACAAAAAGTGCTAGAGCTCGAGGTTGGTCACTAAGAGTGGCATTAAGGCTTTAATTTTGATCACATTTCTGTTAAGCTGAGAGTCTGATCAAAAGGGGATAATTGTTAAAAAGAAAACCCACAGGCCCAAAATGGCACCACTTAGGCCAACCAAGACTTATCATCTAACTGCAATTTCAATCCCCTAGGAATGTAAAGGTTAACCAATGAACATGGAGTTTCCTGGTTAACACTAGGAAATTTACTGATAAGCATCTTCTCCTTCCCTTACAAGGGCAACCTTGCCTAAACAATGCTAGTAAATGCCTTTCTTATTCTTTATGCCCTCTGCTTTTAAAGACCTTTCTCAAAAAAAAAATTTTTAATAAAATACATTTTTTGAAAAATTAAAATCTTTCTCAAGGCACCTGAATGGCTTATTCAGTTGAGTATCCAACTCATGGTTTCAGCTCAAGCCATGATCTCATGGGTCGTGGGATCAAGATCAGGCTCCATGCTCAGCATGGAGTCGGCTTGAGATTCTTTCTCTCCCTCTCTTTCTGCCCCTCCTCCCCTCACATGCATGCACTCTCTCTCTCTAAAAATAAATCAATCTTTAAAAATAAATTAAAATTCTCCTCTTAACTTAGTGAAGCTCCCCTCTACTTCCTAGATGGAATGCTGCCCAACTCATGAATCATTTAATAAAGTCAATTAGGTCTTCAAATCTACTGGCCTGAATTTTGTTTTTTAATAACAGACATTATCTTATAGGCTAAAATACATTTAGTTTTCAATTTCTGCTATGCTTATTAAAAACGACTCACCTATTTCCTCAGAGGGACTTCTTTTAAGTACCTCTTTGTGTCATTATATGCCATGGTCCCTTTGTTAAACCCCACAGTATTCTATATATTATTTTCATTCAGTATTTATCATATCCTTCTTTGTAAAATGATGTTTATAAATTTCCTTATTAACAGAAGGTGACACAGAGATCCTTTGGAAATACGGATTATATTTTAAATATTTTATCCTCACTATAACCACTACCACATATACCATAAATTAACCCTGAATTAACTATAATAGTCATAGAATTATTTGTGGTAAAAATCTTCTATGTAGCTAATTCAAATGTCACAGAACTTTAGAGAAGGAAAAAAACTTCAGTAATAGTAATAGGTTAATACTATTAACCTACATTCTTATTTTATAATAAGGAAACCAAGGCTTATAAAGGGACATCAGGATTTTTTAAATTATCTATTGAAAGCAAACGTCATCTGACATACTTATTTCTTATACAAATTCAAAACACTTTTGTCATGCATTATTCAAAATATATGATACACACTGCATATCTATATAGTAGTAAGTGATTTCTTTTCAATCAAATGTAAAATTCAGTATGTCCTTTTAGGCCAGATACTCTAATAACTAAATACAACTTAATTTTTATTATTATTAGAGTTTTTAAATCTCCATAATAAGCAACATTTTTTCAGAAAATCTGTTCAACATGGCAATCAGATATGTTAATATAACTTATTTAAATTATTCAAACCTTACTAATTCTACAACATATGCTTCCTATCTCCAGAAATTTCAATTTGCATTAAAATATGCTGTGCTGGCCTCAAAATGTTTCGGATTTCCTAAACTAATCTAATCTAAGTAACATTTCTTAAAATTATCTTTAAAATGAGTATTATATAAGCATTTCTTTCTTCGTAACATTGTTTTTTATCCATTATTGCCTCAAATTGTTCTTTCTAGTTTATCACTCACTTCCCCAAAATAAGCAAGAATTCAAGAACCACCCCCTGCATGTTTTCACTGTGCTGACTCAATTGACCTCTGGCAAATGGAACTCTATTTTACAATAACTTCATCTAATCAAATCTGCTCCTATTTTCTTCCTAAAACTCTCTCTCCTCATAGATGCCTAATTATGAAATAAAAGATCATTGAGTTCACTGAAGTAAATGTTGCATTTTCCAAGCTCTTATCTCCATATGCTTTCCCTTTTTTATACCTAGAATAACTTTGCTGTTACCAATTTTTACTACATTTTGGCACCAGCACAAAGTAGAAAACATTTTTATGACGAGCAACATAGCTAAGAAAGTTATATGGCATTATTGGAAACAAAAGCAGTTATGTCTGTTCACAGGAAATCATTTCATTTCAAAATGATGAACAAGTAGTATTTTACAAGCAATACCACAGTCTTAAATACAAAAACAATACCTGTACCTAAAGACAGTGTATTTATGAAATAAGCAAAATTTTATTAATAAATATCAATTATGCTACTACTTCCATCACATCCAAGTAGCTCTGTCACATTGCCCTTTAGATGGTGATAAGTCTTTTGTTTTTATCTTAAATTTTCAATGCACTAAAAGAACACAAATCTTTATATAAGTTATTCTTCACTCATTAGCTACTTGGTAGTGCTTTCAACATCACAAAATAAAAAAAAGGAGAAGGCTAATACTTAAGGAAAATCTCAAGTTACTGTGCTTGCCATCTTGCTTTGCTTAACAAATGACATATTTTTTAATACACTGCAAAAGAATATATGTAATTAAGGGTGCTCTGCTTTCTGGCTTATGATTTTCAAATGCTAGTTTTTCAAAATCAATTCTTTCTACTCAACTAATAATTCCTCAAGTTTTCCATGAAGACCTATAATAAACCAACTATTCTCATTCCAGTAACCAGAAGGCAAAACAGCTTTATTAAAGAGCTTTATTTCTTTTGATGTATTCTCATGATAGAACACACTTTACAGGACAATCCAGAGCAGGTTTGAAAATAAGTGGTAGCACCTACATGTTTCCAGTGTCTTACAGTTCTTGAGGCTAAATACTAGCAGCAGAATATAAAATTATTCTATGACTTTATAAAACTATAAAACAAAACAAAACAAAAACACTACTACAAAGGTTGTACTCCAGTCAGTTTCTTATCCTAAGAACCCTGCCATTAAGTATATGGATTATTAGATGTGTAACATTATTTTCACTAAAAGAAAAAGGAACAAATAATAGTTCATTAAATTATTTCTTAAGTAATTTATTAGAGTGGCAAGAGATGATGTCACTATAAAGTTATGCTAATCTGTATGACAAGACCCCCTGCTTATCCTCCTAAGGGAAAGTGACCTTGCCTGGAACAATCCTTTTCTTTTGCTAAAAACTTTCTTGCCCCACCTCCTTCCTATAAAAACCTTCCATGTTGTACAAGTCCTTAGAGCTCCCCTCTACTTGCTAGATGGATTGTTGCCCAATTCATGAATCATTTAATAAAGCAAAATTTTTTCAAGTTTCTATTTAAATTCCCATTAGTGAACATAGAGTATAATATTAGTTCCAGGTGTAGAATTTAGTAAGTCATCACTTACATATAACACCCAGCGCTCATCACAAGTGCCCTCCTTAATAACCATCCCCCATTCAACCCATATAGATAGACCAACAGATACACATACACACACACACACACACACACTCTCTCTCTCTCTCTCTCTCTACACCTTCTTTATCCATTCATAGGTCAATGAACCTTTACATTCTTTCTGTAATTTGGCTATTGTTCATAATGCCATTATAAAGATAAGAGGGCATGTGTCTCTTCAAATCATATTTTTGTATCCCTTGGGTAAATACCTAGTAGTGCAATTGCTGGATCATAGGGTGTTTTTATTTTAACTTTGAGGAACCTGTATACTGTTTCCCACAGTGGCTGTACCAGTTTGCATTACCCACAGTGTAAGAGGGTTTCCCTTTCTCTGCATCCTTACCAACACCTGTTGTTTCCTGTGTATTTTTTAGCCATTCTGACATGTGAGGTGATATGTCGTTGTGGTTTTGATTTCTATTTCCCTGATGATGGGTGATGTTGACCATCTTTTCATGTGCCTGTTGACCATATGGATGTCTTCTTTGGAATAATGTCTATTTATGTTTTCTGCCCATCTCCTAACTAGATTATTTGTTTTTCAGGTGTTTAGTAAATTTTACATATTTTGGATACTAACCCTTTATCAGATATGTCATTTGCAAATATCTTCTCCCATTCCATAGGTTCCCTTTTTGTTTTGTTTTCTTTGCTGTACAGAAGCTTTTTATTTGATGTAGTCCCAATAGTTCATCATCACTTTTGTTTCCCTTGCCTCAGGAGACTATTCTAGTAAGAAGATGCTAAAGCTAATGTCAAAGGCGTTACTGCCTATTTTCTCTTCTAGGATTTTGATGGTTTCCAGTCTCACATTTAGGTCTTTAATCCATTTTGAATTAATTTTTGTGTACAGTGTAAGAAAGTGGTTCAGTTTCATTCTTGTGCAAGTTGCTGTCCAGTTTTCCTAGTACCATTTGTTGAAGAGACAGCCTTTTCCCATTGGATATTCTTCCTGCTTTGTCAAAAATTAGTTGATTATATATTTGTGGGTCCATTTCTGAGCTCTCTATTCTGTTCCAGTGATCTATGTGTCTGTTTTTGTGCCAGTACCATACTGTCTTGATGACTACAGCTTTGTAATATAACTTGAAATCTGAAATTGTGATGCCTTGACCTTTGCTTTTCTTTTTCAAGATTGCTTTGGCTATTTGGGGTCTTTTGTGGTTCTATAGAAGTCTTAGGTTTGTTCTAGTTCTGTGACAAATGCTGGTGGTATTTTGATTTTAATAGGGACTGCATTAAATTTGATCTTCAAATTTACGCTGCTGAACTTTGTTTTTTAACAAGTTATGAGTATCTCCAATATAACTTCTATTTTGGGGTACTTTAAAAAATCATTTTGAATTAACATGATAAGCACATAGAATCTGTAGCAACAGAATGTTCCAAAATTCTAATTTTGCTTTCTGCTGTTTTGGAAGTCCTCCCATATGTTTAAAAACAAAAAAAAAAAAAAAAGAGAGAGAGAGAAAAAGAAAAAGAAGGAAGGAAGGAAGGAAGGAAGGAAGGAAGGAAGGAAGGAAGGAAGGAAGGAAGGAAGGAAGGAAGGAGAAGGAAGGAAGGAGAAGGAAGGAAGGAAGGGAGGGAGGGAGGGAGGGAGGGGAAATATCAGGTGATAAACATAATTTCTTTTTTAATTGAGATATAATTGACATGCAGTGTTGTGTAATATGCGTATATAATGTGATATGATACATTTTATACTACAATATAATTACCATTCTAGCATTAGCTAACATCTCTATCCTGACACTATAATTATCATTTCTTTTTTTGTGGCAAGAACAAAAGATCTAGTCTCTTAGCAACTTTAAAGTTTATAATATAATATTGTTGATTATAATCAGTACGCTGTGCATTAGATCTCTAGGACTTTTTTACCTACTAGTTGCAAGTCTGTACATAATTGCTTAACTATACCATTTCTGCAAAAAGATACTACTTTGTTTTAAAATTTATCTACTGTCATTCTTCTAAATGTTGGCAATAATAGGTGTTCAGCACTCCATATTTTGATGAAGTACTCATTCAGCGGTATCACTAGATATAGCTTCCAAATCCAGGAAAAATAGATTGAATTTTCTCAAAACTCTAATTTTAGGGGCACCTAGGTGGCTCAATCAGTTAAGTGTCTGACTTCAGCTTAGGACATGATCTTGGGGTCCTGGAATAAAGAAAATGTGGTGTATATTATAATAATTTTATATATATACAATTTATTATATATATATACACATATACACCCACACAATGAATTACTCAGCCATCAAAAAGAATGAAATTTTGCCATCAGTAAAGCTTCCGGTCAGCAGCAGTAGGATGTTAAGTTCTGAGGAAGCCTAAAATTAACCATGGAATTTCACTGCATGAGGGGTAAGCATCCTGAACCTCCATATTGTTCAAAGGATCTGTACCTAGCATATCTTTTGTCCCAAGTTGCACAAGGGTTCTGACGACATTTTTGTCTCCTATTCAACCCTCAGTCAACTGCAGTCAGACTTCTGCCCCACTAGTCCTCTGAAACTGTCCAAGTCTACAGTCTAAGACCATTGTCTTTTATTACCCATCAACTCCCTAGTTAACCTCCCTGTAGTAACTGATGCTATAGTCATTCTCTCCTCCTAGAAACAATTTTATTCCTTGCCTTTCTTGGCCTCATGCTCTTGTGATTTCATCCCTGTATCTGGGCTTATCCTTCTAGATTTACTCAGCTCAATCATCTCCCAGTCTATGAAATGTCTATTTCTCAAGCACTCTACTCTTCATTCAACACTTGGTATCTGGGTGATTTCATCTACTCCTATTCACAATTCACAAGTATTAACCACTTTAAAATTTTTACTTCCAAAGGTTATAATACAAATATCCACCTGCCTACTAACCTGAGAGCTCACAAGAACATTAAATTCAGCCAGCATATATGAAATTCTATTGGCTTTCCTCAAGAGTCTTATAACTTTTCTCCCTGGAATTCTATGTCAATCAAGAGGATCAACAACCACCCAGTCACTTAGAAGTAATCCTAGCCTGGGGCAACCCAGGTGACTCAGTCCCTTAAGCATCCAACTCAATTTTGGCTCAGGTCACAATCTCGGCACAGAATCTGCTTGAGAGGGATGACTGGGTGGCTCAGCGGTTACTGCCTTCCAGCTCAGGGCGTGATGCTGGAGTCCTGGGGATCGAGTCCCACATCGGGCTCCCTGCATGAAGCCTGCTTCTCCCTCTGCCTATGCCTCTGTTTCTCTCTCTCTCTCTCTCTGTCTCTCATAAATAAATAAATATAATCTTAAAAAAAAAAAAGAATCTGCTTGAGATTCTCTCTCCCTTCCCCAACTCACATACATGCTTACACAGTCCCTTTCCTTTAATAAATAAATAAAATCTTAAAAAAAAGAGTCATCTTAGCCTCCTTGTTTTCCCTCAACTTCACATCAAATCAAACACCAAATCTTAATGTCTTTACTCTATTAATGCCTAATTCCTCTGTCCTACAATCCCCACTGCCACTGCCTACCTTTAGGCCATCATAGCCTACTTACTTCGTATCTACTGCCTCCAGTATCAACATCCTTTTCACTCCTGTCAGAGAGAGCTTTCTCTATTACAAATCTAGTCATTCAGAGCTTTTAAAATCCTCCCAAACTGAGGAAAGTCTCTAAATTTCTAAGTATGGTAATGACTAACTATCCAGAGTAATTATCTACCATGTCTACTGACGCTTCAGCAATATTTAATTTTTCTAAATATCTTAAGCATACCACCTTGCATCAGTTCTATAAATTTACTCAACTATTTTCTCCAAATGAAATGGCATTTTCTGCTCTGTCATACTTCAAAAGCCTGACCTGTCTTACCACAGTTATTCATTTACTGGTTGACTGATTCACTTACTTTAGGCTGAAAGGACTCTTTCTAAAGAGAATACAGACTAGATGGAAGAAAACAAGTAGTCAATTAGCATTAATAATAATAACAATAGGTAATATTTACTGAGTATTCGCCAGATAACAAGCACTGTCCTAAAAGAGTTTACATGAATTCTTATCTATTCATCATAACAATTATGATACTGTGATATAATAATACATATATTTTTGGTCTTCATCTTAGTTCCTGAAAATGCTCCACGGGTATAAAAGTGAAAGAAATAAAAAATAAAAAAAAAAAAGTGAAAGAAATATCTTTTGTTATATTTGGGTTTGGTTATATGTAAAGAGCCCAGATGTCCATCAACAGATGAATAGATAAAGAAAATGTTATATATACACAATGGAGTATTACTTAGCCATCAAAAAGAACACAATCTTGTAATTCGCAATGACATGGATAGAACTAGAGGGCATTATGCTAAGCAAAATAAGTCAGAGAAAGGCAAATATATGATTTTACTAATATGTGGAATTTAAGAAACAAAACAGATGAATATAGGGGAAGAAAAGGAAAAATAAAATAAGATGAAAATTGAGAGGGAGGTAAACCATAGGAGACACTGAACTCTAAAAAACAGAGCTGCTGACGGGGAGGTGGGGTTAGGAGGAAGGGATAATTGGGGGATGACATCATTAAGGAGAGCACTTGATATAATGAGCACTGGGTGTTATATGATACTGATGAATCACTAAATTCTACCTCTGAAACTAATAAGCATTTTTTTTAATATTTGGTTTTTGTCCCCAGTTTCTGTAATACCTCCAGAGCAATTAAGATAAAAGGAGCATCTTTTGTCAATCCTAACATGCCTCTTTCAGCTACACTGCAGTTTATGTTACTGAGATGACTTTTGGAAAGCCCCTATAGATTAGAGGGAGGAAAGGACTGAATGTGATCAACAGTGTGATTAGAGGATCGCAACTTTCAGACCCACTCCTCAACCTCCAAGGAGGAGAAAGGGGCTGATCAGTGACTTAATCACTAATGGTCACTGATTTCATCAATTGTGCCTGTGTAATGGAGACTCCATTAAAATCCATTAATAAAGAGATTCAGAAAGCTTCGTGATTGGTGAACACTTCAAGGTGCTAGGAGAGTGGTATGCCTGGAGAGGGCGTGCAAACTCCACAATTGACATCTTTCCCCCATATTTTGTCCTATGCATCTCTTCCATCTGGCTGTTCCTGAGTTATATTCTTTTATAATAAAATAATAATGCAAGTAAATTTTTTCCTTGAGTTCTGTGACCTATTCTGGCAAATTATCAAATTTGAGGAGGACAACTGTGGGAACCTCCAATTTATAGCCACTTAGTCAAAATCAAATGTGTCAAACTGGACTTACAACTGGTGTCTAAAGTTGGAGGTAGGGGAGGAGGGGCAAGATGGCAGAAGAGTAGAGTCCCCAAGTCACCTGTCCCCATCAAATTACGTAGATAACCTTCAAATCATCCTGAAAATCTACAAATTCAGCCTGAGATTTAAAAAGAGAACAGCTGGAATGCTGTTCATGCTTCTATCAAGGTAGGAAGACAGGGGAAAAAGAAATAAAGAAACAAAAGGCATCCAAGAGGGAGGGGCCCAACGAGGAGCCGGGCTGAGGCCAGGGCGAGTGCCCCCAGGACAGGAAACCACCATCACGGAGAAGCAGGAGCTTCACCAATCTTCCCAGGCGGAAAGGGGCTTGCAGGGAGTTAGAGCAGGACCCCAGGAGGGGCGGGGATGCCCTCAGGCTCCCTGGGACATTAACAGACACCTGTCCCGGGGAGAGTGCGCCAAGCTCCTTAAAGGGCTGCAGCGCGCACCGCTGGACCCGGGAGCAGCTCGGAGGGGCTCGGGCGGCGGCTCCGCGGAGGGGCTGCTCCGCGGAGGGGCTGCGCGGCCGGGAGCAGCTCGGAGGGGCTCGGGTGGAGGCTCTGCGGAGGGGGTGCTGCCCAGCGGGGAACGTGAATCCAACAGCACAGGCCCGGGAGCACAGGGCGCTGGGGACACAGCCCAGGATCCGACTTCCCCCCGGGACAGGCAGAGACCAGGAGGGCCCAGAACAGCAAGGACGGTCCTGCCCCGAGCTGAGCAGATCAGCAGCCCCACCCCCGTAGCATCCAGGCCCCTGCAGACCATAGTTACTGCAGGAGCTGACTCCAGGGCTCCAGAGCTGGCCTCCGCCACTGTGGTTGTTCCTCCTGGGGCCTCATGGGGTAAACAACCCCCACTGGCCCCTGCACCAGGCAGGGGGCAGAGCAGCTCCCCCAAGTGCTAACACCTGAAAATCAGCACAACAGGCTGATCTCCCCCAGAAGACCAGCTAGACGGACAAGATCCAGGGGAAGTGAAGGGACTTAAAGTATACAGAATTGAAAGATACTCCCCCGTCGTGTGTTTTTTTTGTTGTTTGTTCTTTTTTTTTTGCTTTTTGATTTCTGTTTTCTTCCCCCACCCTCTTCTTTTTCCTTTCTTTTTATTTCTTTTTCTTCTTTTTTTTTTCTTTTTTCTTCCTTCTTTCTTCTTTTTCTCTTTTCTTTCCTTCTTTCTCTCCTCTCTTTTTCTCCTTTTCCCAATACAACTTGTTTTTGGCCACTCTGCACTGAGCAAAATGACTAGAAGGAAAACCTCACCTCAAAAGAAAGAATCAGAAACAGTCCCCTCTCCCACAGAGTTACAAAATTTGGATTACAATTCAATGTCAGAAAGCCAATTCAGAAAAAAAAAAAAAAAAAAAACACCAAAGGAAAAAAAAGCCAATTCAGAAGCACTATTATACAGCTACTGGTGGCTCTAGAAAAAAGCATAAAGGACTCAAGAGACTTCATGACTGCAGAATTTAGAGCTAATCAGGCAGAAATTAAAAATCAATTGAATGAGATGCAATCCAACTAGAAGTCCTAACAACGAGGGTTAACGAGGTGGAAGAACGAGTGACATAGAAGACAGGTTGATGGGAAAGAGGGAAACTGAGGAAAAAAGAGACAAACAATTAAAAGACCATGAGGATAGATTAAGGGAAATAAATGACAGCCTGAAGAAGAAAAACCTACGTTTAATTGGGGTTCCTGAGGGCACCAAAAGGGCGAGAGGGCCAGAATATGTATTTGAACAAATCATAGCTGAAAACTTTCCTAATCTGGGAAGGGAAACAGGCATTCAGATCCAGGAAATAGAGAGATCCCCCCCTAAAATCAATAAAAACCATTCAACACCTCGACATTTCATAGTTATGCTTGCAAATTCCAAAGATAAAGAGAAGATCCTTAAAGCAGCAAGAGACAAGAAATCCCTGACTTTTATGGGGAGGAGTATTAGGGTAACAGCAGACCTCTCCACAGAGACCTGGCAGGCCAGAAAGGGCTGGCAGGATATATTCAGGGTCCTAAATGAGAAAAACATGCAACCAAGAATACTTTATCCAGCAAGGCTCTCGTTCAGAATGGAAGGAGAGATAAAGAGCTTCCAAGACAGGCAGGAGCTGAAAGAATATGTGACCTCCAAACCAGCTCTGCAAGAAATTTTAAGGGGGCCTCTTAAAATTCCCCTTTAAGAAGAAGTCCAGTGGAACAATCCACAAAAACAAGGACTGAATAGATATCATGATGACCCTAAACTCATATCTTTCGATAGTAACTCTGAACGTGAACGGGCTTAATGACCACATCAAAAGGCGCAGGATGTCGGACTGGATAAAAAGCAGGACCCTAAAAAAAAAAATAATAAAAAATAAAATAAAAAAAATAAAAATAAAAATAAAAATAAAAAAAATAAAAAAAAAAAAAAAGCAGGACCCACCTATTTGCTGGCTACAAGAGACTCATTTTAGACAGAAGGACACCTACAGCCTGAAAATAAAAGGCTGGAGAACCATTTACCATTCAAATGGTCCTCAAAAGAAAGCAGGGGTAGCCATCCTTATATCAGATAAACTAAAATTTACCCCAAAGACTGTAGTGAGAGTTGAAGAGGGACACTATATCATACTTAAAGGATCTATCCAACAAGAGGACTTAACAGTCCTCAATATATATGCCCCGAATGTGGGAGCTGCCAAATATATCAATTAATAACCAAAGTTAAGACATACTTAGATAATAATACACTTATACTTGGTGACTTCAATCTAGTGCTTTCTACACTCGATAGGTCTTCTAAACACAACATCTCCAAAGAAACGAGAGCTTTAAGTGATACACTGGACCAGATGGATTTCACAGATATCTACAGAACTTTACATCCAAACTCAACTGAATACACATTCTTCTCAAGTGCACATGGAACTTTCTCCAGAATAGACCACATACTGGGTCACAAATCGGGTCTGAACCGATAGCAAAAGATTGGGATCGTCCCCTGCATATTCTCAGACCATAATACCTTGAAATTAGAACTAAATCACAACAAGAAGTTTGGAAGGACTTCAAACACGTAGAGGTTAAGGACTATCCTGCTAAAAGATGAAAGGGTCAACCAGGAAATTAAGGAAGAATTAAAAAGATTCATGGAAACTAATGAGAATGAAGATACAACCGTTCAAAACCTTTGGGATGCAGCAAAAGCAGTCCTGAGGGGGAAATACATCACAATACAAGCACCCATCCAAAAACTGGAAAGAACTCAAATACAAAAGCTAACCTTACACCTAAAGGAGCTAGAGAAAAAACAGCAAATAGATCCTACACCCAGCAGAAGAAGAGAGTTAATAAAGATTCGAGCAGAACTCAACGAAATCGAGACCAGAAAAACTGTGGAACAGATCAACAAAACCAGGAGTTGGATCTTTGAAAGAATTAATAAGATAGATAAACCATTAGCCAGCCTTATTAAAAAGAATAGAGAGAAGACTCAAATTAATAAAATCATGAATGAGAAAGGAGAGATCACTACCAACACCAAGGAAATACATACGATTTTAAAAACATATTATGAACAGCTATACGCCAATAAATTAGGCAATCTAGAAGAAATGGACGCATTCCTGGAAAGCCACAAACTACCAAAACAGGAACAGGAAGAAATAGAAAACCTGAACAGGCCAATAACCAGGGAGGAAATTGAAGCAGTCATCAAAAACCTCCCAAGACACAAAAGTCCAGGGCCAGATGGCTCCCCAGGGGAATTCTATCAAACGCTTAAAGAAGAAACCATACCTATTCTACTAAAGCTGTTTGGAAAGATAGAAAGAGATGGAGTACTTCCAAACTTGTTCTATGAGGCCAGCATCACCTTAATTCCAAAACCAGACAAAGACCCCACCAAAAAGGAGAATTATAGACCAATATCCCTGATGAACATGGATGCAAAAATTCTCAACAAGATACTAGCCAATAGGATCCAACAATACATTAAGAAAATTATTCACCATGACCAAGTAGGATTTATTCCCGAGACACAAGGCTGGTTCAACACTCGTAAAACAATCAGTGTGATTCATCATATCAGCAAGAGAAAAACCAAGAACCATATGATCCTCATTAGATGCAGAGAAAGCGTTTGACAAAATACAGCATCCATTCCTGATCAAAACTCTTCAGAGTGTAGGGATAGAGGGAACATTCCTCAACATCTTAAAAGCCATCTACGAAGAGCCCACAGCAAATATCATTCTCAATGGGGAAGCACTGGGAGCCTTTCCCCTAAGATCAGGAACAAGACAGGGATGTCCACTCTCACCACTGCTATTCAACATAGTACTGGAAGTCCTAGCCTCAGCAATCAGACAACAAAAAGACATGAAAGGCATTCAAATTGGCAAAGAAGAAGTCAAACTCTCCCTCTTCACCGATGACATGATACTCTACATAGAAAACCCAAAAGCCTTCACCCCAAGATTGCTAGAACTCATACAGCAATTTGTCAGTGTGGCAGGATACAAAATCAATGCCCAGAAGTCAGTGGCATTTCTATACACTAACAATGAGACTGAAGAAAGAGAAATGAAGGAGTCAATCCCATTTAAAATTGCACCCAAAAGCATAAGATACCTAGGAATAAACCTAACCAAAGATGTAAAGGATCTACACCCTAAAAACTATAGAACACTTCTGAAAGAAATTGAGGAAGACACAAAAAGATGGAAAAATATTCCATGCTCATGGATTGGCAGAATTAATATTGTGAAAATGTCAATGTTACCCAGGGCAATTTACACGTGTAATGCAATCCCTATCAAAATACCATGGACTTTCTTCAGAGAGTTAGAACAAATTATTTTAAGATTTGTGTGGAATCAGAAAAGATCCCGAATACCCAGGGGAATTTTAAAAAAGAAAACCATACCTGGGGGCATCACAATGCCAAATTTCAGGTTGTACTACAAAGCTGTGGTCATCAAGACAGTGTGGTACTGGCACAAAAACAGACACATAGATCAATGGAACAGAATAGAGAATCCAGAAGTGGACCCTCAACTTTAAGGTCAACTAATATTCAATAAAGGAGGAAAGACTATCCACTGGAAGAAAGTCTCTTCAATAAATGGTGCTGGGAAAATTGGACATCCACATGCAGAAGAATGAAACTAGACCACTCTCCTTCACCATACACAAAGATAAACTCAAATGGATGAAAGATCTAAATGTGAGACAAGATTCCATCAAAATCCTAGAGGAGAACACAGGCAACACCCTTTTTGAACTCAGCCACAGTGACTTCTTGCAAGATACATCCACGAAGGCAAAAGAAACAAAAGCAAAAATGAACTATTGGGACTTCATCAAGATAAGAAGCTTTTGCACAGCAAAGGATACAGTCAACAAAACTCAAAGACAACCTACAGAATGGGAGAAGATATTTGCAAATGACATATCAGATAAAGGGCTAGTTTCCAAGATCTATAAAGAACTTATTAAACTCAACACCAAAGAAACAAACAATCCAATCATGAAATGGGCAAAAGACATGAACAGAAGTCTCACAGAGGAAGACATAGACATGGCCAACATGCACATGAGAAAATGCTCTGCATCACTTGCCATCAGGGAAATACAAATCAAAACCACAATGAGATACCATCTCACACCAGTGAGAATGGGGAAAATTAACAAGGCAGGAAACCACAAATGTTGGAGAGCATGCAGAGAAAAGGGAACCTCTTACACTGTTGGTGGGAATGTGAACTGGTGCAGCCACTCTGGAAAACTGTGTGGAGGTTACTCAAAGAGTTAAAAATAGACCTGCCCTACGACCCAGCAATTGCACTGCTGGGGATTTACCCCAAAGATACAAATGCAATGAAACGCCGGGACACCTGCACCCCGATGTTTCTAGCAGCAATGGCCACGATAGCCAAACTGTGGAAGGAGCCTCGGTGTCCACTGAAAGATGAATGGATAAAGAAGATGTGGTTTATGTATACAATGGAATATTACTCAGCTATTAGAAATGACAAATACCCACCATTTGCTTCAACGTGGATGGAACTGGAGGGTATTATGCTGAGTGAAGTAAGTCAGTCGGAGAAGGACAAACATTATATGTTCTCATTCATTTGGGGAATATAAATAATAGTGAAAGGGAATATAAGGGAAGGGAGAAGAAATGTGTGGGAAATATCAGAAAGGGAGACAGAACGTAAAGACTGCTAACTCTGGGAAACGAACTAGGGGTGGTAGAAGGGGAGGAGGGCGGGGGGTGGGAGTGAATGGGTGACGGGCACTGGGTGTTATTCTGTATGTTAGTAAATTGAACACCAATAAAAAATAAATTTAAAAAAAAAAAAAAGACTCCTAACTCTGGGAAACGAACTAGGGGTGGTGGAAGGGGAGGAGGGCGGGGGGTGGGGGTGAATGGGTGACGGGCACTGAGGGGGGCATTTGACGGGATGAGCACTGGGTGTTATTCTGTATGTTTGCAAATTGAACACCAATACAAAATAAATTTATTATTAAAAAAAATAAAAAATAAAGTTGGAGGTAGGGGGGCTCAGTCTTACAGGACTGAACCCTTACCCTGTGGGGTCTGTGCTAACTCCAGGTAGTGCCATAACTAAATTTTAGGACATCTAGTTAGTATCCACCAAGTTGAACAATTGATTGATATGGGAAAACACCCACCCATCTGCTGTTAGAAGCAAAGTGGTGTGAATCATAGTAAAGGAAACAAAGTTTTCTTTTAACAGTTCTATGAGGTAGTATAATAAAACTTCACACTTCAGAGATATAGAGTATCTTGCCTAAGGCTAAACATCTAGGAAACGGTAAATTGAGATACAGCCCCAGGAAGACTAAACTCAATCCAATGTGTGATTAGCGAACATGACTTCTGCACTTTGCATATACTTCTACAGCTGCATGTATTTCCCAGTGGCATAATATTTTTACCACTACATTCTAACTCCTTAAAGACAGAGAACATATATTACTCATTCATGTAGCCCCAACTCCTAGGGTAATGCATATCACATTGTAGCACTAAGTAAATGTTTAATAAACTAAGCACTGAAAATCATTTCTAAAATGGGTAATGGCATCTCAGAAAAACTATAAAATAAACTATACTGGCCTTTGATCCTCTCTCCTCAATTTACTAACACTTCACATCAAGCAGGAATGCCCTCTAGATTTCTTAATCTTCCTCTAATAAAGTCTAGCCAAAGGAAAGAGTCTTATTAAACTCATCAATAATGAGGACAATAAGACTGGTAAAAGTTATTAAGGTCTATTTCCTGGGGATACTGGCATTTTAACAACTAACAAAGCTTTAAACCAGTGGAATCAGTATCAAATAATAAAATACTAGATGTTCATTACTACTAGAAAGGTTTTTCGGCATACATCTTTTGGGCAAGCAGTTTCAAATGATTCCATATAAGTAGTGTGCTCTTCCCAGATCAGCATTACACATCACGGCATTTCAGCCGCTAAGAGCCTGTTTGGAGGGGTAAAATGCACTGCTAATGTTTCAAATATTATGAGTCCCTAGATCTTATTTCTAAGTTCTTCACATATAACGCTAATGTATCTAATGATGTCAACAGTCATAGATGATGCAAATAAAGAAGACAAGTTGAAGTGAAATATAACAAAATGACCAGGATTCATACAGAAAAATTTTCACAGAAAAAAAAAATCCCAATTTTAGTGTTATGCCCTAGCATATTTCACAAGGATAAGTTTTAGGGCCAACTTCTTAGGTTTAATTCCTGATCTACCCACTAATAACCTTCCTGTGCCTATGCTTATCTGAAAATTGAGGATAATAATGGCACCTACACATCAATGCTGTACTGAAATTAAATATACTAATCCTTTGAAAATGCTTAGAACAGTGTACAGCATGTAATAATATAGTTGCTATCATCACTATCACTTATAATAGTCACAGAAGTTGCTGTTATTTCCAACAAGAATGGAGAGATCTCCTTGAATAAATGGAGAACTGAGTAGACATGACAGAAAAACCCTTTCAGAGTACTCAACATAACTGACATTTACAGAGTATTCCACTCAACAACTGCAGAATATACATTCCTTACAAGCACTCTTGGAACATTTACCAAGATGGACCATTTACTAAGACACAAAGTAATTTAAACAACTTAAAAGGACTGAAATGACACAGACTATATTCTCTGATCAAAATGAAACAAAATTAGAAGTCAGTAGCTGGAAAAATTACAAATATTTGGAAATTTAAACAATATACTTCTAAACAACTCATACATCATAAAAGAAAAATATAGGATGTAGAAAATATTTCAAATCAAATGAACACACAAAACATCAAGTCTTACAGGTACAGCTAAATCAGTTGTTACAGGAAAAGTTATAACCTTAAAAATGAAAAGGCATCAGAAAAAAAAAATTTTAATCAGTGATCTAATCTTCACATGAAGAAACCAGAAAAAGAAAAACAAGTTAAATCCAAAGCAGGAGGGGTGGGGGGGGAAAGAAATAAAGAAAACAAAAGGAGTAAGCAGAAAACAGAAAAACAATAGGGAAAACAACTGAAATTTGATTTTTTAACAGAATATCAATAAAATTAACAAACCTTCAGCTAGGCTAATTTAAAAAGGAAAGAGAATATATAAATTACCAATATCAAAAATAAAAGCAGATAAATTGCCAATATCAAAAACAAAAGCAAATGAATCCTAAAGACATTAAAAAGAAAAAGACAATGTTTTAAGCAATAAATATCCTTGATTAAACTGAAAACTTCTTGAAAGATACAAATCACCAACAATGACTCAAGAAGAAATAAAAATAATAAGCAGGATAACACAGTATCTACTAAAGAAATTAAGTTGATAACTAAAAGCCTTCCCACAAACTAAACTATAGGCCTATATGGTTCCACTGGCGAATTCCACCCAACATTTAAGGAAAAAATAGTAATGATCTTAAATTCTTCAAGCAAATAGAAGATATAAATTCCAACTAATTTTGTGAGAATGTTACACTAATACTAAAATCTGACAAAGACATTATAAGAGAACTATAGACCAATATTCCTCATGAAAATAGACATAAAAATCATTAACAAAATATCACTAATTCAAATCTAGTTTATATATAAAAAGAATATTATCATAACATATATAAAAAGAATACCATCATGGTATTAGGATAAATGGGGCTTGTCCTAAAGAAGGCAAAGTTCATGGGGGAAAAAACACTCAGTGAGGCAAGAAAAGGAAATAAAAGCATTCAGACTGGAAAGAAAGATATAAACTGTTTTTATACATTAATTACATTACTGTACATGAAAAACAGGGACTTATAAAAACTAATAAGCGAACTTTTAGCAAGGTTGAAGGAAACAAGGTCAATATACAAAAAGCACAATGTTCTTTTCTAGCAATGAACAATCAAAAATTTAAATTTTACAAAACATATCTTTCAGTCACATAAAAATATTAAATACTTAGAGATGAGTGTAACAAAATATAAATAAAGCCCATATACTAAAATGACCTAACACAGCTGAGAGGATTAAAGAAAAGCTATATACCTTGTGATATGCCATGTCCACTGATTGTAAGACTTGATTTTTTTTTTTTTAAGTTTTTATTTTTAATCACCCGGTGCTCATTATGACAACTATACTCCTTAATCCCCAACACCTACCCCATCCCCTCACCTATCTCCCTTCTGGAAACCATCAGTTTTCCCTCTAAAGTTAAGAGTCTGTTTCTTGGCTTGTCTCTTTTTCCTCTTTGTTCATTTGTTTCTTAAATTCCACATATGAGTGAAATCATATGGTATTTGTCTTTGACTTATTTCACTTAGCATTACACTCTCTGGCTTCATCCATGTTGCTGCAAAAGGCAATCTTTCATTCTATTTTATGGCTTAATAATATTCCACTGTATATATACCACCTCTTCTTCATCCATTCCTTAACTGATGGACACTTGGGCTGCTTCCATATCTTGACTATTGGAAATCATGCTGCTAAAAACATAGAGGTGCATGTATCCTCTTGAATTAGTGTTTTTGTATGCATTGGGTAAATACACAGTAGTGTGATTCCTGGATCATAGGGATCTATTTTTAACTTTCTGAAGAACCTCAATACTGTTTTCCACAGTGGCTGCACCAGTTTGAATTCCCACTAACAGTGTAACAGAGTTCCTTCTCCACATCCTTGTCAACACCTGCTATTTCCTGTGTTGTTAATTTTAGCCATTCGGACAGGTGTGAGTTGATACCTCATTGAAGTATGGATTTGCATTTCACTGATTCTAAGTAATGATGAGCATCATTTATGTGTTATGTTAACCATCTGCATGTCTTCTTTGGAAAAATGTTCGTATCTCCTGTACATTTTTTAATTGGATTTTTTTTTTTGGGTGAGTTATAGCAGTTCTTCATGTATTTTGAATACTAACCTTTTATCAGATATGTCTTTGCAAATATTTTCTTTCATTTCATAGGTTGCCTTTTAGTTTCACTGATGGTTTCTTTTGCTGTGCAGAAGCTTTTATTTTGATGCAGTCCCAATAGTTTATTTTTGCTTTTGCTTCCCTTGCCTCTTTTTTTGCTTTAGCTCTTTGGGGTCTTTTGTGGTTCTATACAAATTTTAGGATTGTTTGTTCTAGTTCTGTGAAAAAATGCTGGTGGTATTTTGATAAGGATTGCTTTAAATATGTAGATTGCTTTGGGTAGTACAGACATTTTAATATTTGTTCTTCCAATCCATGAGCATGGAATATCTTTCCTTTTCTTTGTGTCATCTTTAACTTCTTTCATCAGTGGTTTACAGTTTGCAGGTACACGTCTTTCACCTCTTTGGTTAGATTTACTACAAGACAAATTATTATTTTTGGTGCAATGGGATTGTTTTCTTAATTTTTCTTTCTGCTGCTTCATTATGGTGTATAGAAATGCAAGGGATTTCTGTACATTGATTTTGTACCTGTGACTTTACCAAATCTATTTATCAGTTTTACCAGTGTTTTGGTGGAGTCTCTCATGTTTTCTATACAGAATATCATGTCATCCGCAAATAGTGAGAATTTTACTTCTTCCTTACCGATTTAAATGCCTTTGATTTCTTTTTGTTGTCTGATTGCTGTGTCTAGGACCTCCAATACTATGTTGAATAAAAGCAATGAGAGTGGACATCCTTGTCTTGTTCCTGACCTCAGGGGAAAGGCTCTCAGTTTTTCCCCATTAAAGGATGACAAGAGCTGTGGGTTTTGTACATATGGGAAAGGCGCGATAATGTTAAGATAGCAAGTTTCCAAAGTGATATACAGATATAAGGCAATCCCAATCAAAATCAGAGTATTTTTCTACAAATTGACAAATTACTGCTAAGATTGAGATGCAAATACAAAAAAAGTGAAACAGACAAAACAACTTTGAAAAATATTAGAAATCTTACATCAGACTTTAAAATTATCTAAAAAGCTATAGTGGTCAAGACTGTTTGGCATTGGTATAAAAACAAACCTACAAACAACGGAATAGGATATAGAGTCCAGGAAACAGACTTACAAATCAATGGTCAAATTATTTTGGACAAAGGTTAACAGCTAATTCAGTAGATAAATGGCAGTCTTTTCACCAAATGATGACAGAACAACTTGGATATCCATGTGAAAAAGATGTCAGAAGAGGATCTCAAGCTTTATTTCATGCCATACATAAAAATTAACTCAAATGAGTCATAGGCTTAAACTCTAAAACTCTAGAAGAAACCGTAAGAGAGCATCCTCACAACCTTAAGGCAAGATTTCCTCAACGTGACACAAAAAGCACAAAGACATATAGCCATCAAAACTAAAAAATTCAGCTCTTCAAAAGGCATTGTTAAGAAAAAAAGAGACAAGCCATTGTTGGGGGATGGAATATTTGGAATAAGTGTATCTGACAAAAGACATATTCAGAATATATAAAGAATTCTTGTAACTCAATAAAACAAAATATGAGCAAAAAATTGATTTTATAATGAAGATATATAAATGAACAATAAGCTAAAGAAGCTCAAAACCATTATATGAAATGCAAATTAATACTGCAATGAGTTGCATCTACATATCCACAAGAATAGCTAAAATTTAAAAGAATGATAATACTAAGTGTGGCAAGGTTGAGGAGAAATTGGAACACACATACATTGCCAGAGGGAAATTAAAATGATCAAGCACTTTAGAAAACAGTTTAGTTGTTTCTTATGAAGCATACACTTACCATATGACACAACAATTACACTTCTAGTTATCTATCCATGATAAATAAAAACCTATGTCCACACGGAGATACATACATAGCAGCTTTAACTATACTAGCCAAAAACTGGAAACAATTCAAATCCCCAAGGGATAAATGGGTAACCAACTTGTGGTATATCCTTATAAAGGTCTATTGTATCACAATAAAAAGGAATAAATTACTGACACACACAACATGGATGAATCTCAAAAACACTGTTATATGAAAACTCTTACACAAGAGCACATACTGTACAATTTCAGTTAGATGAAACTCTAGAAAAGACTATCCTAATCTATAAGGACAGATTACTGCTTATCTGAGGCAGAGCCTGGGGAGGAAATCTAATATATAGGGCAGCCCCGGTGGCTCAGCGTTTAGCACCGCCTTCAGCCCAGGGCTTGATCCTGGAGACCTGGGATCGAGTCTCATGTCAGGCTCCCTGCATGGAGCCTGCTTCTCCCTCTACTTGTGTCTCTGCCCCCCTCTCTCTCTCTCAATACCTCTCTCTGTGTGTCTCTAAGAAATAAAATCTTTTCTAAAAAATCTTATATATTCTTGAAATGTATATGAATATATAAATCTTAGCACTCTTATTTATCTAGTCACATATATGTGTGTGTATACATACATATTTACATGTACATGTATATATACACATACACACACATACACACACACAAGAAAAAGCTTATTTTTTATCAGGCCTCAAGGAGGAAGAATTCTTATCACGATTTATTAATAGTCACTGGGAAGAATGATGACCACTTTCTATATAGATCCTTTATTTACTCTTACATAGATGAATAATCCTTTGGCTCAAAATGACAAGGGAATTCTTTGATAGAACAATTAAGCTACCAAAAAAGCAAAGAAAAGAAGGGAGGGAGGGAGGGAGGAAAATATTCCATAATAAAATATGAAAAGATACTCAGGAGGCAAATATTTTGAATACTGTTCATATAATCTTCAGTAGAATATGCTACAAAAAAATAGTAATAAAAGTTGTGTCAAACCACCACTCTGAATTTTCTGAAGACAAAAAACACAATAATTGCAAAGTATGTAGTACATGAAGCCTAACTGAGCCACAAGTTTTTTTTAATATGAAAGTGGGTAAGTGGCTTCTTTATTTTTTTCACTGCCCTGACACTTGCTTTCACCACATCACATTTCAAATATTATAGTCTATGAACCAGCAAGCATTATTAAATTTGGGAAATGGCAGGACTAAATAGTATATAAAGGATATCCATTATTCAACTAGAAATTTTATCTTCTTTTCACAAAACTGATACTATTAGGATTCTAATTATTTTTCACTGTTATAGTCTTCCCTCACTACAAAACAAAAATTATGTATTTTACCTACTAAAATTGTCTAATTTAGGGATGTCACAGAAACCCTACTTTTGTTAATTTAGTACTAAAAATAATTTTATAATCTTACTGAGTCACACAATACATTCATATATTTTGGTAGAAATAACTATGACAATCCCAGGTATTACTTGGAAATTGTTTTATTATAACTTTATAAAGATATGCTATTTCTGTACCCTGTCTTTTTGGTTTTAAATAACTGTATATAAGAGGATGTTGTTTTATATATAAAATCAATATTTGTATTAAGTATATGGATAGTTCACAGGGACACAGTACAAATTTCTACTGAGAAAAGTACATAATTATTACACAAGCTGGGATTTTTTATTTCCATAACCTAGTGTAGATTTTTCAAATTTTCTATTGGTTGACTGTATCACTTGATTATTTAAGGAATTTTATCACTCTTTATCACTACTTAAGAAATTATCTTGGTATTAAAAAAGGAATAGGAAAAAAAATATATATATGGGTTATTATATGCAAAGAACAAAAGGTCCTACCTGTTTCAATCTCATGAAGAAAGTCTCTGTGAAAGTCTTTCTACTGAAATACCAAAATCGCTCATTTGCAGGATACACACGTACTACTGTTTCCAGGAGAAAGCGCACAGGCTCCACCACCTCTGTGACTACCATATCCACTGCCACAGTCATGTATACTCGTTTATCTGCAGTAGAAATTTTCCATATGTTATGCTGGCTTTATTAATATCTGATTATTCAGGAAAGCAAAGATTTCCCACTTATGAAAAAATTAAGGTTCTTTTCAATCAACTTACCTTCTATGTTTAATTTTAAATGTTGTATGGTCACTTTGATTAAATAGGTAACCACATTTTTCAAGTATGTTTCTCAATACTCATGACTATTTAAATCAATTGTCAAAATCTCCTCTGACAGGGACACCTGGATGGCTCAATGGTTGGGCTCTGCTTTCAGCTCAGGTCATGATCCTGGAGTTCAGGGATCCGGAGGGAAGCCTGCTTCTCCCTCTCCCTTTGCCTATGTCTCTTCCTCTCTATCTCTCATGAATGAATAAATAAAATCTAAAAAAAAAAAAAAAAAAAAAAACCTCCTGACTACCTTACTTTTTCCTTCCCCAAATCAGGTCCTTAATATAAAAAGTAAGGCAAAATGTCCAGAATGTCTTTTATACTACCCTTTCAAATTTCCCAGAAAACCTCTAGAAATTCACAAACATTTGCCCTTTCATCTTATAAAAAAAGATATAAGAAAGTATTCACTTTAATGAGTTGCATGGAAAAGGACTGTCAAATTAGAAAAGATGTTCAACCTTTACTATGTTAAGTTTGTACAGGAAAATGTTACTTAAATGAATATTTCAATGTTGTCTGATTTAAAAGAAGACCCTGGAGATCTGTCAGTATCCTCATTGTCCTCTCATTGTATGTTGAGGAAAATCACTAAGGCTCTGATAAAATAGTTCAGTACAGTTACATATCTTTATCAGAGTCCTGGCAAGTAGTTTTAGACAATAGTATAGTTTTATGAGGCAAAATTTCAGTTATTATTTAAAATGTTTAGTTGGCCACAGCCTTCCTTCCAGAATCTTCTAGGCTAGTGTCTTTTCACTATGATAGGTTGAAATTTGGGTTTTATTTTATTTATCCTGCTTAGGATTCATCAGGGTTTTCATTTTCTTTTCTCTTTTTTTTTTTTTTTAGGTAGCTCCATGCCCAACATTGGCCTTAAACATTCAACCCTGAGAATAAGAGTCTCATGCTCTACCAACTGAGCCAGCTGAGCACCCCTCACTGGACGTTTCAATCTGTGGTTTGGTTAATCCATATTGTCATTTCTTTGTTATTTTTGAAGTACTTTTTAAATGTATTTTGTCTAGCATTTTTAGTTCTTAAAGTTCAAATGATCAAGCTGATCACTAGAAGAAACCTTCAACAGTGTTTTTAAAAAACATTATACAACATTCTATTAATATCAATTTCAACAAAAAAATTATCACTTTTTTTTTTTTTAGATTTTATTTATTTATTCATGGGAGACACAGAGAGAGAGAGAGGCAGAGACATAGGAAGAGGGAGAAGCAGGCTCCATGCAGAGAGCCCAACATGGGACTCGATCCCGGGTCTCCAGGATCACGCCCTGGGCTGAAGGCGGCACTAAACTGCTGAGCCACCTGGGCTGCCCAAATTATCACACTCTTATTAAATAAATACCATCTGCCAATTCAAGAGAAACAAGGATTCTATAGACACTGTACTTACCCTATCAGACCAAGGGGAATACTTAAAAGTGTAAGAAACAATAATACAACACATAAATAGAATACACTACTTGGTGATATAGTGAAAAGATCCAAGACATTTCATCTCCAGAGCTTCAACTTCTATAAAAAAATCAAACTGATTCATGAATCCTCTGAGTAATTTATAATCTTAAAGCTACCATTTGGAAATTTTAGAAATCAGGTGTTTTTTGTGGCATATGAAATAATTTTTTTTAAGATTTTATTTATTCATGAGAGACAGAGAGAGAGAGAGAGAGAGAAAGAGGCAGAGACACAGGCAGAGAGAGAAGCAGGCTCCATGTAGGGAGCCTGATGTGGGACTTGATCCCAGGACTCCAGGATCACACCCTGGGCCAAAGGGAGACACTCAACTGCTGAGCTACCCAGACATCCCAAGGCATATGAAATAATTTTAATTTAAAATAACTTATCTAAAAAAAATAAATAAATAAATAAAATAAAATAACTTATCTTTTGGATACGAAATTTTAAGACTTATTTGAGACTTATTTGAGAAAGCATGCACATGCACGTGCACACAAGATGCGGAATTGCCCTCCCTTTCTTCTCTCAAATAAATAAATAAAATCTTAAAAAATAGAAGACCAAATATGTATTTAAAAAATAAAATTAAACTGAACTATGTGTCACATTAAAAACAGATAAAAACTGCTTTTATAACTTACTATTTGAAGTTCCTATATTTTAATCTTTCAAAATTATCAACTGGCTCATTTTTCTCATTTTCATGTTTACTTTCCAAATGATTCTAAGACAGAAGTTATAGGCTGGTCTTTATAAGCCTGTCTCCAGAATTTACAAACTGTGGGTATAAAAATTATTTATTCCTAAAATATGAAAGGTTATGTAATCATCATTATTTTTCTCTCTTTTTAGCCCTCATTGTGAAACAGCTTAACGTGTGATCAAACATGTGCAATTTATGGAGCTGGTAAATACTCTTGTTGAGAAAAGCTGAGAATAATTATCATTTAATGCTCTTCATTAATATATTTCCACAGCAATATTCACTAATGCTCCTTTCCTTAATGATTTCCAAAAATCCACTGTGGGTATAAAGTAACTAATATAAGATGAAAGATTAAGCCAATTGATCCATTATTTTCTCAATATAAATTATTGGTGGAATCACAGCAAATATTTAGTATAACATAACTTTAGCTATAACTCATGAGGTAAAAATTTAAATTTTAGTTTAAGGACAGATGGCAGACGGGTAAAAAACACACAATTGGCAGATATCTGGATAAAGTAGGAACAAAAATAAACAAAATGGGAGAATGACAAATGCACTAACCTCATAAGCTATGGAGTTTAGTTTAAGTTCAGCACTAGATATGTCAAACAAAATGAAAAGGTAAACAACTAGGAAAAAAGTGTTTGCCACAAATGAAATCCTAAATATACATACTAAGATCCCAAAGATCAAAAAACTGGAATAAAAAATTTAAAAATGAAAAATATAAGTAATCTATAATAAGGAAAAAAGAGGTAGCATAGTTATCAAAGATACGCAAAATTCCAGAACTTGATTTCACCATTTCTTTCATACTCTCTTCCATTATTGTCCTAAAATAAAGTAACTCTTTAATAACATATGAAACACAACCCCAAATACTTTCTATATAGTCTAATAAAACTAATTCACATGTCTTTGGGGAGGATTCTTTTGAATGGTGCAGGTTTTCCCCATTGATGCATAAAGTATTAAAAAAAAAAAAAAGAACTTCAAAATCTAAATAAGAACAACTTCATTTTAAATAAGCACCAGAATGTTTAAAAACACAACCAAACAACACTGACCATAATATAAAATTTAAAGCAAATAATAATGAACACTGTGAGAAAATTTACCTTTTGGGGTTTCTTCATTAAGTGCCAGAAATATTGGTGCATTGGGGTTCCACATGCCAGTAATAACATAAGCTCTCCCATCATAGCTCTTTCCCATGGATTCCTGTAAAAGTTCAGACAGAAATCACTGAGAATATACACACCAAGAAAATCACCATTTTAAATTATATCTTACTATAAGTAATCTAATTTATTAAAATTTGGATTTACAATCAAATGGGATTCATTTTTTGGTAAAATTTCTGTCACCCTACAAAAGCATTTCTTTCAATGTTAAATTATCCTTGAGCTTTCCTCAGAGTTTCTTTTTTTTTTTTTTTTTTTTTTTTTTTTCCTCAGAGTTTCTATTTAGAGGCACATACCTCTTGGAAAAAAGGGGTATACCTTTATATGCTGGGTCACAAAAACATAATATTGGTCTGAAGTTACATTTAGCTTTATCTTAGGTTGCTTGTCAAAATTTCATATACCTACACCTACAAGGATATCCAATTTCTATTAAAGCTATGTATATATCTCACTGAAGATATTTTTTCTTTTTTTTTAAGATATTTTAATTAATAGCTACTCAAAGGAAAAGCAGTATTTTTCTTCCAAAGTTCTAATTTATAATATATTTTAAAGTATTAATTTACTTTATCACAATGCCTCTCAAAGTTCATACTTTTCTATTATCTATATCAGATAATGTACACTTTCTTACGATCAGTAATCAATGTTAGGAGACTAATAAAGGTTTGTAATCAACACCCAAGTTGATTAACTTATCTCCCTTTCACTAGCTCCCTCTTTCCCTTCCATCCTTCTCCCCTTCTTCATCTCCTCCACTCTTTAAGACATCCATCAGCACACTCCTGACTCTCACTGAAGCAGCCAGCAGTTCTTATAGTGAAAGCAGGATCACATACAGCTGTATGTATGAGCATGGGGCAAGGGAAAGGGGGGGGGGGTGTTAGAGGTGTTCCCACAGGAAAACAGCACACAGCATACAAGTATATGCATGCGCAGGAGTATTTACTATGGTACTTTAAATTTTCTGTACCCATTTCCTCATATTATGAAGAGAGAGTGCTGAAAGGAACAGATGAAACAAAAACTTTTTTACAGTTTTACCCCCACAGACATGCTTCTCTGAAACCTTATAAAATTATTTCAGTCATTTGGTAATTACAATGCAAATTTTCCTAGTATATTGGTGGTATTTAGCCAAATGAACTGTCGGCTTGAGTTTAGGAACCCTGCGTTCTAGAGATGAAGTATACTCAAGGCCATGTAAAGAAAACTCACTCAGCAACTTGATTGAACACATGCATATATTCATTCATCTTCACTCTCTGTCTCCATCTCTCTCTCCCCACCCCTTTCTCTCTCTCTCTCCCTATTCCTTTCCTCTCTATTTTCTCATTAAATTCCTATTCAGAACAAGTATGGGCATCTGACCCCAGAAAAACCAATCAATTTCTGGAAAGAGCTTGAGCTGTGCTTGAGTCTAAAAAGATGAACTAGTCCAATCAAAAAATTTCTTTCCATTGGCAAATACCAAGGGAAGTGGGCAGTTAGCAGTAGAGCTGAAAGTTTTATTCAGAGATCAGGCCCTGACAAGCCACATATCAAGTGAAGTGATAAGATAACAGAAATTATAAAGTAGGGAAGAATACATAAAGAAGAGCAGAGTATTAAGAAACTGCTAAGTGGTGAGAGAAATGGAGAAAACAACAACAACAACAAATTCATTAAAAATGATCGTGCAGGGGCAGCCCGGGTGGGTCAGCGGTTTAGCACCTCCTTCAGCCCAGGGCCTGACCCTGGAGACCCGGGTTCGAGTCTCACGTCAGGCTCCCCGCATGGAGCCTGCTTCTCCCTCTGCCTGTGTCTGCCTGCCTCTCTCTCTCTCATTCTCTCTCTCTCTCTCTCTCTCTCTCTCTCTCTGTCCCTGGGTCTCTCATGAATAAATAAATAAAATCTTTAAAAAAAAAATTATCATGCAGTCCAAACACAAAAGCAGATACTGGGAGGCAGGGAAGGAGAGAACGAAAAGGAGGAGAGAGAGAGAGAAGGGAATGGGGGGTGGGGGGGAGAGGAGGACAAGGTAGGAAAAGGTGAGAGAAAGAGAAAGTAAAGAAACAGAGAAGGGGAAGGAGGTACAGAAAGAGAGGGAGGCAGAGCATCAGAGCCTGCCTGGGAGCTGGGGCAGCAGTAGAAAAAGAGCAAGAGCCCACCCTAAAAAGAGGCTCAAAGAAAAAGTAAGCCCATGGAGGGAGGTGAGACAGACTGAAAAGAAAGTCTAGATAGCAGAAACCACTTTGCAGGTTTAGATACGATTTCATGAAGATCAACAAACTCTTCTGTTGTCTAAGGTGTTCTAAGCAGAACTTTGTTCCTTATTAACCAAAATAGCCTAACTCAACATAGTTTTGTCTTTGTAGTCTTCACAATACACTACCACAGTAATCTATCTTATACATCAAAAGCCCTCAATAAAAGTTTCTCCTCATTAAATATGGCATTTTTATTATTGAACTAGACATTTCCATCACACACACTAACTTACTCCCAGCCTCTAATAAAGATACTTCTTGGGGTGCCTGGATGGCTCAGTCAGTTGAGTGTCTGACACTCGGTTTCAGCTCAGGTCATGATCTTGGGGTTGTGAAATCAAGCCCCGAGTCAGGCTCCACACCCAGAGGGGAGCTTGCCTGAGGATTTCTCTCCCTCTGCTCTTCCCTCTGCTCACTCTAGCTTTTGCTCTCTCAATAAGTAAATAAATCTTTAAAAGAAAAAAAGATACTTCTTCAATTATCTGCTAAAAAGTTCTTCCTGACCCATCTCCCGCACCACAAGTAGGGCTAACAAAATCAGGAATGGCAGTGAAGGGACATCTGGACAACAAAAATCTCTACCCAAACTATGCCAGGGTGGAACCACTAAATGCCCTCCTCTTAGGAAAATAAACTAGGAAATACAGACAGAATATGGCAGTTTGCAATGGGAAAATAGGCAAAAAAAGCCATAAGACAAAGGCCAGAGAATCACATAGTAAGCCACAGATGAACTACTGTCAAGTCATGAGCAAGCATAAGCTATAAAGTCAAGTAAGCAGATAGATGGTAGGGTGAAGCAAACACATGGTACTGAAAAGACATAACATACACAAAAAAGTAAAAAAAATAAAAAAAAAAAGTTCATGCTAACCCACCCATTCATTAAGCAAATAGGAGCCTATTATAAGCCATGGTGTATGCCTATAAGTATCCAGCAAGGAAAACAAAACAAAATGATCCTGACCCTCGAGAGGTTACAGGCTAATGCTTTCCAATCAGCAGTCTGTGACCCATTTGTGGATCATAAAATCAATTTAGTGGATTATGTCAGACTTGTTAATCAAGTAGAAGAAAAAATAGCAGAGTTCCTCACTCATGTAAGGGATAAGAACTGTTTCATGAAAACTTTATTTCTGCCTTTTTACACATCCAGATTACAGGCTTACTGGATTATAATGTAAATGTATTGGTAATTGTGAGTCCAGCTACTAGTCTAGTGTCAATAAATGGTTAATTGTAAAGATCTACAAACTTTCTGAGGCACTTCTAGGACTTTTAAAATGTATTCCAGTTCCAAGAAACCTGGCTCTACTTCGTTTTCAGCTCTTCTTGGTACCTTGCTATTAGACTCTTCCTAGGTACTATAGGGGAGCAAAATTTGCCACCAAAAATATATCTCTTAGGCATGTGGGTTATTTTCAGGCTGATTACTTTTAAAAAAACAAAAGGTCAGAAAAAACCTTTGACCTCCCCCTTATAGTCGCCATAGATAACTACAGTATAAAATAAAGTAGGTGACATAGGGAGGAAATTAGCAGAATCTGTTTCTTTAAATTCCTATATCCCATTGTTTCTGAGTGGTCTAGCAAACATTGTTTTTCATCTTCCTATGAATTGTCTTCCTTCCCCTTGAAGTCTCCAACTTCTACCCCTTCTGGGGTGGGTAGCTCAAAATGGCAAATAAGCCTCATTGTCTGACTGTCTGTAAGCCTCATATTCTTACAGAGCCCCCATACATATGTAATTAAATTGTTTTCTCCTACTAATCAGTCTCTTGTCAATTTAATTCTTAGACCAGACAAAAGAACCTTGAAAGGCAGAGGAAAATTTTTCCTCACCAAAAGCATCAATAGCTGTGGATCAAAAATTCTCATTTCCTTACTCCTACAGTACAAGTATCTTCACCAAAAATATTCTCACTACTGGAAGAAAACGGAGTCTCTGTTATTTGTATCCCCCTAAAAAACAATTTTATTTATAATTTGTTTAAATACTATATATAAGTAATCTATCTGCCTAAAAAAATATTTTCACTTATAAATACGACTTTCTCTCTCACGTAGATCTTATATTAAGTTTATAAATTTATAAAAAGTCTCAATTCATGTAGCATATTAGAAAATATTCAAAGGGAAGAAAAGTCAGCATCACTTTAAAATTATCCAAGATAAATAGAAGTCTCACAATTCTGAAATTAAGTATAATTGTAGGGTTTTCAGTTTGTCAGAATAAAGTCTAAGAAAGTGAAATTTGTTTTAAAAGTGTTCATGTATTCAAATGAGTCAGAAGAACATAACATCTTGCTCTAGAGGGCAGAACTAAGGTTAATTAGGCAGTAATAACAAATATTATTTTTGATGATTACAAAAAAATAACCTTGTAATAACCAGAATATATTTCTAAATCACAAAGTAAATATATTTATTAAGTGCAATACAGAAGGTATTTCTGTTTAAAAGTTAAGATAGTCAGCTATTTCTACATCAAATATCAACTCTCGAATATATATCAACCTTCAAGAAAATTCCTTAAATAATTACCACTCCTACAGTAAATATACTTTGAAGGATAGGTAATAAACGAGGATAAATTCACAAAGGGAAATGCTTTCAAAAAAACAAAAGCATTCATCACAGTACTCAAATTAATAACAGTGCATTAAAATAAATGAAAGGCACCATAGTCACTCTGGATATGCCTGTTATAATCATGTACTTGTTATTTTTAGCTCAAAGAAAAGGTATCTTTCTAAGAACCCAAACAGATGAATGGATGGACATTGTCGTAAATGTATCCTTTTATTTGCTTACAGTTTGCTTATGACATTTTGGTGGAAAGTTTTCTAAATCTCTCTTATAAGTAATTTTGAGTTTCCAAAATTATTACTACCATACAGTTGAAAGTTAGAAACTCTGACAATATTACAAAACTTTAAAATAGAAAATACTTCTAAAATATAAATTAACTATCATCTATACTTGGTTAATGTGTTTAAGATTATCATTACCATATCCAGTAAATGCATGTCACTGTTCTTCACGTTTCGACCTGGGCTTAATAACATTCCAAAACATCTGAAAATATTGGGGGGGGAAAAAAAGGACAAATAAGGTATCAAGAATATATAGAAGCCCAGTGAGCAAAAAGCCTTTTTATAATAACTATACAGTCTGAGCTCTGTACTTACAAATAGCTTTAGTTTTTTAAAAGAAACACCATTAAAAAAATTCATTAAGATACATAATAAAATCACATAGAAAAAGTTATCTAAATTCCCAGATCTTTATTTCTGCATGTAAGAAATTACCAGTGATCAGAAACTATAATAAAAATGGCCACAAGTTATTGACTGAAACAAAATACAGTAGTGAGACATGAACTGGTTTCTAGTAGAAATGAGACTTTATTTGCCTTGGAGTTATTTCAAACATAGAAGTCAAAATCAACTACCCCAATTAAATAAAAAATGATTTTTAAAAGACTGTGCTCAATCTGTATCAAGTCAAATTAACAGAAAGAATTACCCTGGTCTTCAATAGTCATTTTCACTGAGTAGCCTGCTAATATTTATTATACCTTAAGTTTGAAAAAATGTTTTATGAAACTCGTTACTAAATGTGCCATTATACTAGTGAAGATATTATCCAACATACAATATACAATTAACTATTTACTTTTTCTGTGTTTCCTGATTCTAGAGAAGCTTTAGGAATCCCATCAATACTACTACTACTTTATTTGTCAAGGATTTTTACAAGCTATAAAAGTCAGCTAAATCCAACATTTTTATATTTGTTAGGTTATCATTAATTCCGCTTTTTAGTAAGAAAGTAGAGTCCAGAGAAATTCAACAATTTATTCTAATCCTTTTGTCTATTAAATAGATCTTATAACTCTAGAAGCAATGTGATCTGCCTTCAGTATCCCTCTGCCAACAACGCACATTCACACTTACTAGTGTTTTTATTGTAGTTTTCCAACATATAAAATATGCTATGGAACATTTCACTCAGGAGTAGAGAATGTAAATAAATTAAATATGTTAAGATTTTCTAAATTTCAAAATACCGGCACCTAACATGTCATTACTCAATCTGATCCTTGTTATTTTCCAAAAGTTCACTTTTCTAGTAGCACATCTTATTCTTCTGTGAACAAATTAAATTCTATCCCAATATGAGTCTAGTAAGTGATAAAACAATAATACATGCTTCCTGTTAGTACTTGAGGATACCATGCTCAAGGCTCTTTTAGGCATCCAAAAACAATCAAGTACATGACAAAGATAAAGTCACTGAGCTCTGAAGATAACTTTCCAAACCCATCACTGTACTACCTAACAAAATGTAATGTACTATGAAGGAAATAATACCCTAATATCCACAATTTTAGTATAATTACACTGCTATAATCTCCCTATGAACTCCTGTAATAAACACTACAAATTAAATGTTAATTAAGCAACTTACTGTACTATTTCTTTTACCACTGCCTTAAATACTTGCTAGGCAAGGATAAAGAAGTGAATTCTTTTTTCAGATATGAAATTTGGTCCCCCACCCCAAATAAAAAGGTAATAAGGACAGAAGACATCTCTCACATTCCCTATATGCTTTGTTTTGGTTTGTATCTCTCATGTTTTTTTTTAAACAATTTTCTATATTACATAGAGAGCTTTTAAGTTACAAAACTATTATATATTCACTTTAAAAGTTAACGGATACCAAAATGTATAAAGAAAACATAATTTACCCTTCCTCTAACATCAGCCCCCTTAGGAATCAATGTTAACCAATGTTAACAATTTAGTATGCAACCTCCCTACATTTCTTTTTGCTCTTTTTGAAAACAAAGTTTTTTATCATTTTGTTTGCCAATCATTTGCAGGTGAATGATAAAATTGATACAATTTTATATTTTCCTAATATTCCCATGTTAAACTCTACTGCAAAAAAGAACCTTTAGAGGTTTAGGTTTTCCTTAAATGGCAACTCTCTCACTTATTTTGATGATCTTTGATATGCTGCTCTTTTCCTGGATTATAAATAAAATATCCTGCCACTGGGGCACCTGGGTGGCTCAGTCAGTTAAGTGTCCAGCTCTTCATTTCAGCTCAGGCAAGATCTCAAGATTGTAAGCCAAGCCAGGCTACATGCTCAGTGCAGCGTCTGCTTGTCCCTCTCCCTCCCCATCTTCCTCCACCCGCCCCCCTCCCCGCCCCCAGCCCTTTTTCTCTCTCTAAAATAAATAAAATAAAAACTTTTTTTAAAATCCTGACACCAGCCAGTAGTATGACCTTAGAGAAAGCACCCAACCCCTTGAGCTTCTGCTTCCTCTTCTAGAAAACAGGAAAGGTATAATACCCAAACTCTAAGGAGTTCTTCCAACACGAAAATTGCAGTTTTTTCTATCAAGCTGTATTAGTCATTTTCAAAATTATATTTCATTAAAGCACATCAGGTTTCCTACACATACAAGCAAGGTTTATTCGGAATAATGTGTTAGTAATTAGATATTATTAGTACCACAAACACCTAACGCGAATATTAAGTATTTCATTGGGGAGGTCAAAGCATTCAACCTTTTCTTGTTAACTCTATAAATAATGTAGAAAACTGTCATCACACCTGTTTTCTCAAGCAGCTCACAGTCTATAGGAGGAGAAAAATACAAGTAAACAGGGAATTACAACCTGATATGGTAAGTTCTACGATCACTGTACAAACAGAATGTTAATAAAGCAGAAAAGAGACATAACCGATATTATTTATAATATAGTACATAGCTGACCTAAAATTTGAAATCAAATCTGAGAATGAGATATATTAATATTATTACATTAATTATGGTATATACTGTTTATTAAATACCTTAAGTCAGACATTACTACATTGCACATTTACATTTCAAAACAACCTGCGTATGCAAAATGCAACTAGTTTTCATTTTGGTAGAAATGATTTGTCCCAAACAACACAGCTATTAAGTTAAAAGACTGGGATTCAAGCCCATGTCCATGATCCAAAACTGCAGGTCTTTTACACATTATACTCTGTCACCTCCGTAGCCTATCAGGAAAGATTACGAATTTTCCATGTGATCCAGGGTAAGTTATACTGCAATATCTCACTTTCTACATTTCTAAAATACAAATGCTATCTGCTTCCAAGTTTGCTATGTTCATGTAAGCTGAAATGAAAACCCACAGGGTGAAAGTACACTGTAAACTAGAAAGTAGTTCCCAATTATAAATTATTACAATTGCCACTATTATTTTTTTAAGATTTTATTTATTTTAGAGAGAGAAAGAGCACAGAGGGAGAAGGAGAAGCAGGCTCCCGGCTGAGCAGGGAGCTCCACACAGGGCTCCTGGGATCATGACCTAAGGCAAAGGCAGATGTTTAACCAACTAAGCTGCCCAGGAGATCTGACAATTGCCACTATTATTAAGAAGATAAAGTTTAACCTTCCATAATACCTCTGAGTTTTTACCCAAAATAGAACTTGAAACAGTTTTTAACACCAAGTTAGCATCCACACAAACACCAGAATTTAGCAAATCTAGCATTGCTTTAGACTTAAGTGATGGAAGAGTGAGAAAACCATGTTCTCTAACAGTCAACTTAAATGTTTTGCTTTTGCTTTCCGTCCATCAAATGATCAGAATCTTATCTATCTCCATGAAGACTATGGATAAAAAGGAAGAAAGGAAAACGAAAGGGGGCAAGCACCTACCAATGTCAGTTAAGAAACACTGTTTCCTAACTGAATTTTTGTTGTTAAAAATGCAAAAGTGACAGTATGTCAGAGGAGGTAAACAGAAATACCAAAAAAAGCTATGTCATATTTTTTCAGACTAAAAGATGAATTTTATAAAAATTGGAATCCCACTCAATCTCATACTGAAGAAGTTAAAAGATAGTTGGAAAAGTTCCCCAGATGAGAAATGTTGGGTTTTTCACTCGCTAAAGGAATCAAGACAGATACACAGGCATTCCTCACTATGCGCAGTATGGAGAACCATTACAATTAACCACACAAGAGAAACTGGGCAAAGCGATGTTAGGATCAATGGGGAAATTTTTAATCGTTCTGCAACCTTTATTTTTGTCAAAACTTTAAAAACTCTTTGCTGTCAGTTGTAAGTATACAAGGAAATGGAGGGGGAAAAAGTAAACTATTATTTATTTAGTACTTTGTAATTTAAAGCATTCAGGGGATGTCTGGGTGACTCAGTGGTTGAGCGGCTGCCTTTGCCTCAGGGCATGATCCCGAGTCCTGGCACCAGGCTCCCTGCAGCTTTGCCTGTGTCTCTGCCTCTCTCATTCTCTCTCATAAATAAATAAATAAAATCTAATAAATAAATAAATAAATCACTCAGAAACATAAAAGTGCTTTATTTCTTCAGAAACAAGATTGAATAGAGCTTGCTTTCTTTTCATATAATTTACAATGCAGAGTAAGCATTTTTTTCTATGCCTTGGTAAACACTCCTATTCCTTTCTCAGTTTGAATCTGCTTCCAATATTTTATCCTTTGTGCTTTCAACATTATGAAGTATTTCTGAGGGTTCCTTTAATGTGAAGTTTTTGCCGGCATAACTTCCTCCAGGACATTCATCCTTTTCATCACAACCACTTTCCTTACTTATGCTGCTAAATTAATCCTATGTTCCTCTGGCTGCCTATCTACATTCCACTGTACAGTGGCAATGTCAACATTCCCATGGTCCTACATCTTTATAATTCCACTTATGTCCTATTCAAATCCTGAAAAGTTATTTGTATGGTACAGTAAAAGTTCTGCCATGCATGCCACATGCATACTGTTTATTGTTGCTTCCTGTCATGATGCATTTTTTTTTAAGATTTGAGAAAGAGAGTGAGCATGCACATAGTGTGGAGGGACAAGGGAAGAAGGAGAGAGAGAATCCTCAAGCAGACTCTCTAATGAATGCAGAGCCCAACACGGGTCTCAATCCCAGAATCCTGAGATCATGACCTGAGCCAAAATCAAAAGTCAGATGCTGACTGAGCCACCCAGGCTTCCCACATGAATGTTTTCAATTGCATGCTTGTATATTTCTTCCAAAACTCAGCTAAAGAAACCTCATGATCTCCAGTCTTGCAATTACCACTGCCTTTCAATGTGGGAACTAACTTCAAAATTTTGGCTCAATTGCTAGCAAAACTCACTAGAATTTTCTTTTTTATCACAGTCTTTAATCCAAAGTAGAAGTAAATGCTCCATTTCAACCCTAAGCAGCTCTCTATTCCTACTGAAGCTTAAAGATGATAGAGTGACTTTACTGTGCTCTTTATATTCACCAGACTTTTTCAGAATGGTTCACACCATAGCTTCATGCAGGGCTTAGGTCTCTTCCTATCTTCATTCAGCTGTCATCATTTCCAAATCTAAGATCACATGCAATTTCACTTTTAGCATTATCACTTTTATATTTCTTGGCCAACTCTTTAGATTACCCATTTTTGTGAAATGTTACACAGGTTTATTATCACTGAGAGAGAAGGATGTAATACAACAACACACTTTGTTGTCTGGTAGTAAACAAAGTAAGAGATACACTATTACCATTATCAAAACAATTTCAAAGTAGTGACATGACTAGTCCCTGATCTTGTACTTATATAAAGACTATGGACTGAAGAGTTAATAGCAGAGTCTTTACTTTTTGCAATTACTCAAAACTAATATACCATGATAACAAAAATTTGAACCATGTGGGCTGCAGGACTGGTGTTATTTAACTAAACCAAAGTAATATAAATTTGTGCATTATCATAACTGTAAAGCAAAGACCACTTGCATGTACATAAGTGCTAAAAAATCTGGCCAAGGTGTTTGCCTTCTCACAGCAGCGGTCTACTCTGATTGTGCAGGCTACTTATCATTTCCACTTATCATTCAAAACCAACTCAGTAATTGTTGTACTGGTGATTGAGGTACTAGTGATAATACTACCAATAGTAATAACAGCAAGCATTTATTAAGCATTTATTCTGAGTCAGGGACTAATCCAAGTACTTTACAAGTATTGTCTAATTTTTTTCCTCCAAAAAAAAATTTTTTTAAACATTTTATTTATTTATTCATGAGAGACAGAGAAGGAGAGAGAGGCACAGACACAGGCAGAAGTAGGCTCCTTGCAGGGAGCCTGACATGGGACTCAATCCTGAGTCACCAGGATTACACCCTGGGCTGAAGGCGGTGCTAAACCACTGACCCACCCAGGCTGCCCCCTCCAAAAATTCTTAAAAGATATTATTAACAATTTACAAATTAGAAACCGAAACACAGAGAAATTAAATAACTTGGCCAAGGGATCCCTGGGTGGCGCAGTGGTTTAGCGCCTGCCTTTGGCCCAGGGCGTGATCCTGGAGACCCGACCCGGGATCGAATCCCACGTAGGGCTCCCGGTGCATGGAGCCTTCTTCTCCCTCTGCCTATGTCTCTGCCTCTCTCTCTCTCTCACTGTGTGCCTATCATAAATAAATAAAATTAAAAATAAATAAATAAATAAATAAATAAATAAATAAATAAATAAATAAATAAATAACTTGGCCAAATCACCGCAGAGCCAGGATTTAAATCCAGATGAAGGACTCCATAGTTGGTGAACTTAAAAGCCTTGCTAGCTTCAGTGACATTAATCACAGGAAGAAGTCTCTCCATTAGTTTTTATACTTCCCAGCAAATGAGGTTTAAAAAACTGGTTGTTCTTTTCTTTCTGTTCTTCAAGTAGGAAATTTTTACTTTTTTCTCTAAGATTATCTGGGTTATTAGGAGTAATTACTAGGGAAAAAATAAAATAGATGCTTAGGAGGCAGCTGGTTGGCTCAGGCGGTTAGTCCCTGACTCGATTTCGGCTCAGGTTGTGATCTCAGGATTGTGGGATCAAGCCCTGTGATACTGGCTCCATGCTCAGCACAGAACCTGCTTGAGATTCTCTTTCCTCTCCCTCTGCCCTCCCCTGTCCCCACTCACACTTTCACACATGCGCATGCTCTCTCTCAAATAAATAAATAAATAAATAAATAAATAAATAAATAAATAAAATCTTTTTAAAAAAAATATTTTAAATAGATGCTTAGGACTGTTTTAGATCTAATACCAGTACAGAGAATTTAATCTGCAAAGAGGCTATAAAAGGCAATATTTTTAAGACCTTTTTTTTTTTCTTCCTTTTTAAAATTATCAACCAGTAAACTTCAAGAACACACAACATCCAAGCATACCATCCTGGGGAAATAATGTTCCCATTAACTCCCACATTATAATGGATCAAAATTTGAAATGCAGAATCATATTCAAATATGAATACTTCCACTAACTCTGTTCAAATACAAAAGGAGAACTTATAGTCAGATAAAAATAGAATATTAAAAATGATTAGGACAATCAAACCAAGAAATTTCAAAATCTAACACTGCATTTAATCACTGCTAAAAACATTTAGTAATCATTTTGTTTTACCACTCAATAGGAATAATATAGGAAATTTGGGGATAATGATACATTATTTGGGCTTTTGCATATACCAAATATATATCAAAATAATTAAAAGCCAAGAATTTTTATAATTGAATATACTTGTAAACACAATTTAAAAACATCAAAAAGCATAAAGAAAAATAATATTTTCCCTCACAGCCACTGCTGATCCACAAGGGCTCATTTTCTCCCACACAAAGGTTAATCAAATGTAGGTAAAGATAAAACATCAGCAAAAAATCCTAAAATCAACTATATGAGGAAATGTAAAGCATAAACAACTTTAGCACTTTTTAACAATATAAGAATAATAGTGATTCCATCTGGAGTTCCTGATTCTTTTTCTCAGCTATAATTTCATTTACTTTTTTTCTTCTAATTACTCTTTATTTCATCTAAATTTTCTTCCATGTGTATTGATACCTTTTTTTAACCCTTTTGTCTAGAGTTTTATCTTTCCTTATATAGTTAAACGTAGAACTGATAAGATTTACTAAGAATAAAGTGTACAGAATGAAAGATCTGACTCTAAGTTATTCACCCTGAGTAACTGTAAGGGTCAAGTTACAAACTGCTAAGACTGAGGGAGGCTATAGAAGGAACAGGTTTGGGGATCCCTGGGTGGCGCAGCGGTTTGGCGCCTGCCTTTGGCCCAGGGCGTGATCCTGGAGACCCGGGATCGAATCCCACTTCGGGCTCCCGGTGCATGGAGCCTGCTTCTCCCTCTGCCTGTGTCTCTGCCTCTCTCTCTCTCTTTCTCTCTCTCTCTGTGACTATCATAAATAAATAAAAAATTTAAAAAAAAAGCTCAAAAGAATTTCTAAAAAAAAAAAAAAAAAAAAAAAAAAAAAAAAAAAAAGGAACAGGTTTGGAACAGGGTTGGGAATCAAATTTGAGTTTTGGACACCATAACTTTGAAATGCCAAATGAAGATGTGAAAAGGAGTAAGCAACAGATATCCTAACACATTACACTGCTGGCTTTGTCCTCCTAAGAGGGTTCCTAGAAATATCGTACTCAAATTATGAAAACAGTAAGAATTTCTCTGAGGAAGCATTAGAGGAAGAAAATGTAGTTTCCACTTGGTTCCAGTTAATGAGGAATCTAATGAAGAACATCAAATGGAACCAAATATTTCTTCAACTTTAGAAGTCAGTCAGAAGATGCCTGGGACAAATGATAAAGTTCATTATCCTTAAATAAATGAATAATTCAAGTCTTGTCCAAAACATAGTTGTAATACCACAATCCTTCCTTTCCCAACCAGTTTGCCTCCAGTTAATAAAGTGGCTTGGGACACTCTGTGGAACTGGCGTCAACAATTTGAGTACTGGTGGCCAGAAAATAAAGGTTTACCTGAGGCTCCAGAAATATGCTTACTCTGAAAGAAACAATATTCCTAAAACATCACCAGAGGCTAAATTGCAGTCATATTAGAGGAAATGCAAGATGGTGGCTAAGAGAGCAAGGATTTAGGAAAGCTGTAAGAGTGAAAGACAGGAAGAGATTAATAGAGTTGAAGTGATTACTTCATCAAAGGAAGGCATGTTGGCAGGATGGTCAAGAATTGCTGCAAGAGCCAGTCAATTCAGGTCTGTGAGTTCATGTTCTATTCCTCCTTCTGTTGAGACCTTGCTGCTGCAAGCTTTTGGTGTCAGGTGGTGTATGGTCCATGACAGACCTGTCTTGGCAGACATAAAAGGTTAAGTTCGCCTGCAGTTCCGTGCAGGTCAGACCTGGGTACCTGACACTCCCAAAAGGATGATCCTTCTCTTCCTGTTACTCACCTGCACTTTTTCATCCCCAGACCTAGAAAATAATATGTTATGCCCTGAGTGTGCTAAGAGAATTAAGATGATGATGAAAAGATTAATTGCAATGGGGAAGGAGAAGCAACCTGATTTGATCACACAAACATCATTCCCTTTCGATAGGTCATATCTTAATAGAGAATAAATGGTAGAGACCCCCCAGCTATGTTGATTTGCCTCCCAGCGATTGTTGTGCTCTGCCCTACCCATTCTCAGTGTTGTCTGATGCCTTGAGTACAGACAGGAATGTCTAGATTCTGTACTTCAGGTTTGCCAAGAAGTTACTTCTGATGCTTTAAATATTTAGTTATATAGCACATAGTTTTATTTTAATTAATAGATTTTTTGAAGTGGTTTTAGGCTTTCAGAAAAATTGAGCATAAAGTACAGGGTTCTGAAATACTGCCCTAACCCCTTCCTCTACCGTCAACATCCTGCACTACAGTGATATACTTGTTTAACCTTCACTAACTTAATTGTTATCACCCAAAACCCATACTTTAAAACAGGATTCACTTTTAGTGTTGTACAGTGTACAGGTTTTGACAAATATATAGTGACTGCCTAAATCCACCATTACAGGGTCATCAAAATAGTTTCACTCTTCTAAAATCTTCATGTTGCATCTATTTAACACTCTCTCCCCTCCAACCCTTGACCACTAATCTTTTTACAGTCTCCATAGCTTTGCCTTTTCTAGAATGTCATACATTTGGAATCATGGTAGCCTTTTCAGATTGACTTCTTTCACAGCAATATACATTTAAGTTCCTCCTTTCCCTGGCTTGAAAGCCCACTTCTTTTTAGTGATTATTCCATTGACTGCATGTACCTTAGTTTGTTTATTCACTCACATATTAAAAGTCATCTTGGCTGCTTCCAACTTTGGGTAATTATGAATACAGATGCTATAAACAAACAAGGAAACAAATGCCAAATGTAGATCTGGAGGCGGTGTGTGTATAAAATTGGGATTCAGAAGAGACCTCAGGTTTGAGATTAAAAATGTGGAAGTCATTCATTTATAGATATATTTAAAGTCATATATTTAAAAAGACTGGGTGAGGTAACTAAGGAGTAAGTGTGGTAGAGGAAAGACTGTTAAACTAATGTCAGGAAGGAAAAATCTAATAAAATCTACTATACAAGTAGAAAGTTGGCCAAAAGCATGGGCACTTCATCCAGAGTAATAAGAGAAAAGACTGTATAGATGAGATAAACTGGTAGACAAGGTGATGGTAATATTTAGGTTCTATTATTTTTTCTATCATCTTAAATAAGAGATCACTGGTTGAGAGCAAACATGGTAGAAGACATGATGGATATTTGAAGAGAAGGTATGAAATAGCCTAGGTAAAAGATGAAATAGCTTGTCTAGTAAAATAATAGGGATGCTAGCAACATAAAGGTACAACTGAAGTTATGGTCACAAACCTCAAGTGAAGTCAATTAGCATGACTATATGTCTGTTATTTCCCCAGCTACATTTAGTTATAATAGGTGTTGGTGCAAAGGAGCAGAAAGCTGGAACTAACTAGAGATGGGAATATGCCAAGCAAGTAGGAAAATGGAAAAGAGAACAAGGGGATTGTGGAGTATATAAAGGAATAATTTATAAAGATACATAATGTAATCTAATTGGGACAGAGACAACTAATAGAGTAAAAACATGAAGTGAGTGGTGATGAGGGACAGTAAAACAGGATAGGACCACAGAATATTAGTCTCAGTGAGATCAAAGAATTAGTGGAATTGAGAAAATAAGAATGAATTAGAGAGATAAGAGGTAATGATCAGACAGTGGGATACATGACACTGAGATTATGAAGGGAGTTCAGTCATGAACTCACAGTCAAATTCAAGTATGGTTGTGGAAGTAGGTGGTTGGGGAGGAGGAAAAGATCTGTGGACAAGAAGAGGTCAAGAAACTAAGAAGCTAGGTTATTAGAAAAATCATCTACATAGATATTGACACTGCCATAAATTACGATAAGCCTAATAATCAGAGAATGACAGTGAGCCAGAGGCTAAAATCTTCAAAGAATGATGGGAATCCCAAGGATGGGCAGATAATTGCAATAAGAGAGGCTAGCAGATGGGAAACTCTGAGAGCATTAAATTCGAAGCTGTGAGTTTTCAAGGAGGGAAGAGGAAAACAGTCTGGAAGGAGCAAAGACATGCAAGAAGGAAACTCATACATCTCCAGGCCAAAGGTACAAGGGGTTGGAGGAGAAAAAACAGTCACTTGAAAAGGCTTTAAAGGAAGGAGTAGACTTGGGTGAAAGCCCAGTTTGTGTAAAGTGAAGGGAACATTCAGAAATCAGTTTGGGGATGAAAGAAACTATGCTGTGACAGACTATGAGTTCCAGAGTATAGAATGGAATGTTCCAAAAGCTGGGTAAAGGTGGAAGATGAGAGTCAGAAGACAGGATATACAGGGGATCAGCATTTGAGTATTGATGGAAAACCCAGGAGCCTTGGACTTCTTAAAAGGCCTAAAAGAAACAGGCAAAACAAATAGATTTCAGTGAGGCTGAAGATTGAGGGTAGGAAGAAGGATGGCAAGAGCATGCAGAGCTCTGGAATACTCTGCTTTACTACAGTTTAGAACAACAAAGGTGTACAAGTCAAGGAAAGGGCAGTACTACCAGAGGAATATTGGCATCCTTTTCCTGTTACTGATAGGGAGGGGGGGTTTGGAATGGGAAGAGAATATGAGTGTAGAGTTTTTATTTGAAGGGTGTGAAGGAAATATAACTACTTCTGAGTATCCAAAGACACTCTTGGTTAATGAGCTTGCAGAACTGTAAACCCAAAAATATATTTACTATACATCAGCTCATACCCTCATCTCACAAATGTTACTGCTCCATAAAGGTCCAAAATAGTTGACCTATATCCTCATTAATAAACCTTCAATTAGGCAAATGCTCATTTTCTATAATCAGCAAAAACTACAAATACATACACTCCCAAGGAAGAAAATAGTGATTTTAAATGTGATTCCTACATGAAAAATGAGTTACAACAAAATGCTCTTGTGTTGGAGTCTCTAAGACCACTTCAGGTTCAAAGATTTGCTAGGAGGACTCGCAGGACTCAGCATATAGTTGTACTTCTGTCTATGATTTATTACAGTGAACAGATACAAAGCAAAACCAGCAAAAGGAAAAGACGAACAGGTAAAGTGCAGAGTCCGCCCCCTGTGGAGTAACTGATGACACATTTAATTTCTCCAGCAATGAATTGTGACATGTGTGAAAAGTTGTTTGCCAGGGAAAGTCAGAGATTCAGTGTCCAAGGTTTTGACTGGGGACTGGTCACACAGGCATCCTTTGCCTAGGACATAAGAGAGCCCAGATTCCAGAAGAAAAGTGTTCAGCATAAATCATGCTGTTTCTTCAAAGAGTTTAGGCATTGTGAGCCACTTACTATTTCTAGGAATGGTGAGAAGCACTCCCAAAATCCAAGTTTCCAGATGCCATTCAAGAACCAACCTTACCAGCAGACCTTTAGAATAGCAGTTTTAGCTCCACTGTGTTAACTCTCTTCTGCAGAGCCCTATCTTGATATTTACATTCTAAGTAAAGAGAACTTTAATATTAAACAATGTCATCCGTGTGTAAAATACTATAGATTCCTCAGGAGTTCAATTCCTTTTAAAAGACTTAATCTATATAAAGCTTTGATCAGTTAACAAAAGAATAACAACCTTCTGTAGTATAGTGGAATAATAAAGTAACTCACCAAAATACATGAACCTTAAAGAAAACATGTGAATAACAATTAGAAAAAAATCACAGGAGAGGGAGGCGGCAGGATGGCAGAAGAGTAGGGTCCTAAACTCATCTGATCCCACAAACTTACCAAATAACTTTCAAAACATCCTGAACTCCTACAAATTCACCCCGAGATTTAAAGAGAGAACAGCTGGAATGTTACAGAGAGAAAAAGTTTTGACTTCTAACAAGTTTTTCCTTTTTGAGTTTCATATTTCTACAATTACATATCTTGGATATATTTTTCACTTCTGGATTCCCTTCAACATATTCAATTTAATTTTGGTAGATACATGAGATATGGGTATTTGTTTTTTTGTTTTTCCTGCCTCACTTTGTTTTACAATGGTGGAAGTTAGTACCTTCTAACACACGACCAATAAACACCCAGAACCAAGTGGAACATTGTGTTGGTTCATTCTGAGATTATATTCTCTCTTCCTTTCCATTCTGCCTGCCTTTTATCTTGTTTATGTTTTTGTGGTCAATGTTAGGTCTTTATAGGAGTATAGGTCTTCTTGGTTTTTGGCTTTTAATTTTTACTACTTTGTTTTAAAATTTATTTTTCACTTTAGTGGTCCTTTGTTTTATTTTGTTCTGTTTTTCTTTTTCTGTTATTTTCTGGTCTCTGATCTCTTCAGAATCATCTAGGGTGTATTTTATTCAGTTCGTGGTTGATATTTTTGACTCAGCCCACTCATATTGCCACTCTGCACTGGACAAAATGACTAGAAGGAAGAATTCACCACAAAAAAAAAAAAAGAACTGGAAACAATACTCTCTGCCACAGAGTTACAGAATTTGGATTGAAATACAATGTCAGAAATTCAATTCAGAAGTACAATTATAAAGCTACTTACTGGTGGCTCTGGAAAAAAGCATAAAGGACTCTAGAGACTGTTACTGCAGTACTGAGATCTAATCAGGCTGAAATTAAAACTAAATTAAATGAGTACCAATCCAAATTGGGTGCTCTAATTGCTAGGGTTAAATGAGGTGGAAGACAGAGTGAGTGACATAGAAGACAAGTTGATTGAAAGGAAGGAGTCTGAGGAAAACAGAGAAAAACAAGTAAGAGCCCATGAGGAAAGGCTTAGGGAAATAAATGATAGCTTGAGAAGGAAGAATATACATCTAATTGGGATTCCAGAAGAGGCTGAGAGAAAGGATCACAAAGTATATTTGAACAAATCATAGCTGAGAACTTCCCAAATCTGGGGAAGGAAACAGGCATTCAGATCCAAAAGATAGAGAAGACCCACCCCCTCAAGCAAGACCCATCTATATGCTGTCTACAAAAGACTCATTTTAGACCTAAGGACACCTCCAGCCTGAAAATGAAGGGGTGGAGAACCATTTACCATTCAAATGGTTCTCAAAAGAAAGCTGGGGTAGCAATCCTCGTATCAGATAAATTAGAGTTTATACCAAAGACTGTAGTAAGAGATGAAGAGGGACACTATATCATACTTAAAGGGCCTATCCAAAAAGAAGACCTAATAATCATGAATATTTATGCTCCTAATGTGGGAGCTGCCAAGTATATCAATCAGTTAATAACCAAAGTGAAGAGATAATTAGATAATAATACACTAATAGTAGAAGACTTCAACACAGCACTTTCAGCAAATGACAGATCCTCTAAGCAGAACATCGCCAAAGAAACAAGAGACTTAAATGATACACTGGACCAAACAGATTTCACAGATATATACAGAACTTTCCATCCGAATACAACTAAATACACATTCTTCTCAAATGCACATGGAACTTTCTCCAGAACAGACCACATACTGGGTCATAAATCAGGTTTCAACCTATACAAAAGATTGGGATTGTTCCCTGCATATTTTCAGACCACGAGGCTTTGAAATTAGAACTCAATCACAAGAAGAAATTTGCAAGAAACTCAAACACGTGGAGGTTAAAGAGCATCCTACTAAAAGATGAATGGGTCAACCAGGAAATTACAGAAGAATTAAAAAGATTCATGGAAACTACTGAAAATAAAGATGCAACCATTGTTGTATCTTTGGGATACAACAAAAGCAGTCCTAAGAGGGAAACATCGCAATAAAAGCCTCCCTCAAAAAACTGGAAAAAACTCAAAATACACAAGCTAACCTCACAACTAAAAGAACTGGAGAAAGTACAGCAAGTAAAACCTACACCAAGCAGAAGAAGAGAGATAATAAAGATTCAAGCAGAACTCAATGAAATGGAGACCAGAAGAAATGTAGAACAGATCAACAAAACCAGGAGTTGGTTCTTTGAAAGAATTAATAAGATAAACCATTAGCCAGCCTTATTAAAAAGAAAAAAGCCTTATTAAGAAGAACCATATGATCCTCCCAATTGATGCAAAAAAGCCTTATTAAGAAGAACCATATGATCCTCCCAATGCAGTTGACAAAATACAGCATCCATTCCTGATCAAAACTCTTCAGTGTAGAAAATAGAGAGAACATTCCTCAGTATCTTAAAAATCATCTATGAAAAGCCCACAGCAGATACCATTCTCAATAGGGATAACTGAGGGATCCCTGGGTGGCGCAGCAGTTTAGCGCCTGCCTTTAGCCCAGGGCGCGATCCTGGAGACCCGGGGTTCGAGTCCCACGTCGGGCTCCCGGTGCATGGAGCCTGCTTCTCCATCTGCCTGTGTCTCTACCTCTCTCTCTCTCTCTCTCTCTCTCTCTCTGTAACTATCATAAATAAATAAAAATTAAAAAAAAAATAGGGATAACTGAGAGCCTTTCCCCTAAGATCAGGAACACGACAGGGATGTCCACTCTCACCACTGTTATTCAACACAGGCGAAGTCCTAGCCTCATTAATCAGACAACAAAAAGAAATAAAAGGCATTCAAATTGGCAAAGAAGTCAAACTCTCCCTCTTCACAGATGATATGATACCATGTCATAGGAAAACTTAGAAAACCCAAAAGACTCCACCCCAAGATTGCCAGAACTCATACAGCAATTCGGCAATGTGGCAGGATACAAAATCAATGCCCAGAAATCAGTGGAATTTCTATACACTAACAATGAGACTGAGGAAAGAGAAATGAAGGAGTCAATCCCATTTACAATTGCACCCAAAAGCATAAGATACCTAGGAATAAACCTAACCAAAGAGGCAGAGAATCTAACCTTAAAAACTACAGAACACTTCTGAAAGAAATTGAGGAAGACACAAAGAAGTGGAAAAACATTCCATGCTCATGGATTGGAAGAATAAATATTGTGAAAATGTCTGTGCTACCCACGGCAATTTACATGTTCAGTGCAATCCCTATCAAAATACCATGGACTTTCTTCTTAGAGTTGGAACAAGTAATTTTAAGATTTGTATGGAATCAGAAAAGACCCTGAATAGCCAGAGGAATATTGAAAAAGAAAACCAATGCTGGGGACCTCACAATGCCAGATTTCAATCTGTATTACAAAGCTGTGATTGTCAAGACAGTATGGTACTGGCACAAAAAGAGACCTGAAAGATAAATGGAACAGAATAGAGAACCCAGAACTGGACACTCAACTCCATGGTCAACTAATATTGGAAACAACAAAGCAGGAAAGACTATCCACTGGAAAAAGGACAGTCTCTTCAATAAATGGTGCTGGGAAAATTGGACAGCCACGTACAGAAGAATGAAACTAGACCACTGACTTACACCAGACACAAAGATAAACTCAAAATGAATGAAAGATCTAAATGTGAGACAAGAATCCATCAAAATCCTAGAAAAGAACACAGGCGACAACCTTTTTTAACTTGGCCACAGTAACTTCTTGCAAGATACATCTACGAAGGCAAGAGAAACAAAAGCAAAAATGACTATTGGGACTTCAGATAAAAAGCTTCTGCACAGCACAGTCAACAAAACTAAAAGACATCCTACAGAATGAGAGAAGATATTTGCAAATGACCTACCAGATAAAGAGCTAATATCCAAGATCTATAAAGACCATATCAAATTCAACACACAAGAAACAAAAAAATCCAATCATGAAATGAAGACATGAACAAAAATTTCAGCAGACATACACATGGCCAACAAGCACATGAGAAAATGCTCCGCATCACTTGCCATCAGGGAACTACAAATCAAAACCACAAAGATACCACCTCACACCAGTGAGAATGGCGAAAATTAACAAGACAGGAAACAACAAATGTTGGAGAGGATGTGGGAAAGGGAGAACCCTCTTGTACTGTTGGTGGAAATGCAAACTGGTACAGCCACTCTGGAAAACAGTGTGGAGGTTCCTCAAGAAGTTAAAAATAGAGCTACCCTACAACCCAGCAATTGGTGTTCATAGCAGCAATGCCCACAATAGCCAAACTGTGGAAGGAGCCACGATGTCCTTCAATAGATGAATGCATAAAGAAGATGTGGTATAAATACATAATGGAATATTACTCAGCCATCAGAAGAGATGGAATACCCACCACTTGCTTCGACATGGATGGAACTGGAGGGTTATTATGCTGAGTGAAATAAGTCAATCGGAAAAGGACAATCATCATATGGTTTCACTCATACATGATATATAAGAAATAGTGAAAGGGATTATAAGGGAAAGGAAAGGAACTGAGTGGGAAAAATTAAAGAGGGAGATAAATCATAAGAGACTCCTAACTCTGGGAAACAAAGGGTTGCAGAAGCGGAGGTGGGTGGGGGGATGGGGTAACTGGATGATGGGCACTGAGGAGGGCACTTGATGGGATGAGCACTGGGTGTTATACTATATGTTGGCAAATCAAATTTAAATAAAAACAAATGTGAAAATAAAGTAATTATAAAGAAAAAATTTTTTTTAAATCACAGGAGAGGGGCATCTAGGTGGTTCAGTAGTTTTGCATCTGACTCTTGATTTCAGATCAGGTCATGATCTCAGGGTTGTGAAATAAAGATCCTTGTCGGGTTCTGTGCTGGGCATGGAGCCTGCTTAAGATTCTCTCTCCCTTTCCCTTTGCCCCTCTCCCCTCATCTCTCTCATTCTCTCCCTCTTTAAAAAGAAGAAAGAAGAAAAATCATGAGAATTAAAAGGACAAGTAAATTTATTAAAACATAGTTAAAATAGAAAAAATCAAATTAATATTAAAGCACAAATATAAAATTTCACATATAATTTAACGTTTGTTAATTTCCTAATATCTTACTAAATAAAAACATTTTATGTAGTTCTTCCTCCTTCTTCTCTTCAAATGAACCAAAGAGGTTAAAAATAAAACAACTAAACTGCCATTATAAAAAAGAATAAAATATTAGAATTTTAGCAATGCTTACTAGTGACGTAAAATAATTACATCTACAGATATTTAATACCTCTCCTTGCACCTTCCCACCAAAATAAGTCATACAAAAGAGTCAAATGAAAAAGGCTTTAGGAATAGCAAGACCCTGATTCAAATCCTCACATTGCCTCTTAACTAGTTGTATTTCTTAGCAAGGTAAAATAACATACTTTAGCTTCCTCCCCAACACTACCACCAAAAACTTTAACTAAAAAGGTATTTTACAGGACTTCTGGGATGGAAATGGACATATGGCAAAAATCATTAAATAGTTTTTTCTTTACCATTATCACTATTACAACAGCTTAAAAAAAAAAAAAGTTATCTAAAGTAGCCAGGGGCATCTGGGTGGCTCAGTCATTTAAGTTCCCAACTCTTGATTTCAGGTCATGATCTCACTGTTGTGAGATCAAGCCTACATCACTAAGTGTGGAAACTGCTTGAGATTCTCTCTCTCTGCCACTCCCTCTCCTTAAAAAAAAAAAAAAAAAAAAAAATTAAAATAACCATTTTTTTTTCCCAGTCCCCACCCCCCAGAAATGCATTTGAAACTCCATCTATGGGCTTACTTCATCAAGTACTTCAATTAGTCGAGATCCAATTAGGAGAGAAAACACAAAATCTGAACAGGAAAAGTTTACCATTAAGAATTACTAACTATAATAGGAGAGTAACTATAAAGAGAATTTTGAAGAATACCCTAAAACCGAGGGAGAGTACGCCAAGAAAGACCAACCTTGGAAAGAAGATCCTCTCCCTAAAGCTGGTATTCTAACTTTACCAGAGAGGGTATGAATATAGTACAGTGGAGGGCAAAGTTTGCTGGACTGCCCAGGAAAAGCTGGACCAGAAGCAAGCAGGAAACAACCAAGGTGCGGATAGCCATGCCTGACAGGGCAAGTGAACAGAGGAAAACACAGCCCCTGGAGCCAGCTCACCGGCAGAAGGATGTGAGGCCTGAGGCCCACAGTCTCTTGTGCCTGGAGGTCCACATGAAGATCTTGCTGAGCCAAAACCAGGATTATGAGCTCGAGAAGAGAGTGTGTACACTGGCTTCATAGCTAGAGCACAGTACTGCCAGTTGTCCCAGAATCTTAGAGCAAGAAACAAGCACAAGAGACCACAACCACAAAGACCCTTCCTCCTGCAGTGTCTCTCTACCATCCTCTACTGGCTAGATTTAATATTGCACTTGCTGCAAAGAAAAAATACAAAAAAAGAAAAGCTCCACTATCCACGTTGAAGCAAATGGTGGGTATTTGTCATTTCTATCAACGTGGATGGAACTGGAGGGTATTATGCTGAGTGAAATAAGTCAATCGGAGAAGGACAAACATTATATGTTCTCATTCATTTGGGGAATATAAATAATAGTGAAAGGGAATATAGGGGAAGGGAGAAGAAATGTGTGGGAAATATCAGAAAGGGAGACAGAACATAAAGACTCCTAACTCTGGGAAACGAACTAGGGGTGGTGGAAGGGGAGGAGGGCGGGGGGTGGGGGTGAATGGGTGACGGGCACTGAGGGGGGCACTTGACGGGATGAGCACTGGGTGTTATTCTGTATGTTGGCAAATTGAACACCAATAAATGAAATGGCAAAATAAAAAACTAAAAAAAAGAAAAAGAAAAAGAAAAGCTCCACTAGTGTAAATCAGGTAAGAGAGTTGATTGGAACCAAGAGGCAATAAGTTGATAACTGGCATAGGATATAGTCAAAATACCACTTCTCCTAATTACTTAATAGCCATGTTAGAACCCAAAATTTCTTAAATCAATAAGTTATTTTCCATTTTAAGTTGAAAATGTAAATTGGTTTACACACTATGGAAAAATAGGGATGCCCCTCAAAAACTTAAAAATAGATCTACCATATTATCTAAAAAATCCCATTTCTGGGGAAACACCTAAGGAAATGAAAATAGGATATCAAAGAGATATATGCACTCCCATGTTTACTGCAACATTATCACAATAGCCAAGATACGGAAACAATCTAAATGCTGGTCAATGGATGGCTGGAAAAAGATGATGTGGTATATGGATACAATGGAATATTATACAGCCATGAGAAAAAAGAAATCCTGCCATTTGTGACAACAGGGATGGACCTGAGGACACTCTTAAGTGATATAAATGAGGCAAAGAAAGACCAATACTGTAGAATCTAAAAGAGCTAAACTCATGAAAGCAGGGAGTAAAATGACGGTTACCAGGGGTTGAGAAGGGGAAGAATAGGTAAGATGCTGTTTAAGGACACAAACTTGCAACTGATAGTAAATAAATCCTAGAGATTTGATATGCAATACAATGAGTATAGAAAACAATACTGTATTATTGTATTATAATCAAACTTGCTAAGATATGAAATCTTATGGAAAATAATCATGTGATATGATAGAGGCGCTTACACCTATTGCTATAAGGATAATATTACAATATATAAGTATGTCTAATCAATATATTGTACACCCTAAATTTACACAATGTTGTATGTCATATATATTTCAACTAAAAAAATACCCTCCATATTTGAACAACCTGCAACTCTCCTCAGCTAGGACCTGGCAGTCCTTCTGTTCATTACTACCTCGGTTGGCCACCTTAAGTTTTAAATAAAGCTAAGTAAAACTCTCTCACCACTAGAAAAATAATTTAGAAATTATTATATAAGTATAGTATGATTTACCAAAGGATTTCAAAACGAGCTCCCTCCAATTGAGGTCTACAGATAGTACCAATGTAAATTTTCTAGTTTGCATATTGTACTATAATCACATATGATGTTACCACTGGAGGAAGCATATATAGAGCCTCTCTGTACTATAACTGTAAACTTCCTGTGAGTCCATAATTGTCTCAAATTTAAAAGTTCATTTAAAGATGAGCTCTAAAACATCTAGAATATGTCAACTCATAAAAACATGTTACAGAAAACAATGTTTTCATTACCAATATTTTTTAAAGTATTTCTTAAAATATGATCCTGAAAAATAGCATTATATTCATACTTCTATATTGCAACTCCGCTCGACCAGGTGCCAATAATGGAAAATAATGAAAATTCTGTCCACAAAAGGCTAAGAGATAGAAGCTTCCAATTATTCACCTGATAATGCCAATAATTCTTTACCAACTGTCACTTGAAATAACTATCAGAGAACAATGAAAGGTTTTTTGTATACTCTGCTTTCCTAAGGAAAAAGAAAGTTATCTTTCTACGGTCTTAAAAGAAAACTCAAAGATCTGAAAGGAAAAAGAAACAAACTCAAAGAGGACAGACTAAGTTCACAGAACAGTTTTTTTTTATTTTATTTATTTATTCATAAGAGAGAGAGAGAGAGAGGCAGAGACACAGGCAGAGGGAGAAGCAGGCTCCATGCAGGGAGCCCTACGTGGGACTCGATCCCGGGTCTCCAGGACCACACTCTGGGCCAAAGGCAGCGCTAAACCACTGAGCCACCTGGGCTGCCCTCACAGAACAGTTTTTAAAACATTATGGAGGAGCACCTAGGTGGCTCAGTTGGTTGGGCATCTGGCTCTTGATTTTGGCTCAGATCATGATCTTGGGGTAGTGAGATCCAGCCCCACACTGAGCTCCACACTGGGCCTGCTTGGGATTCTCACTCTCTCTCTTCCCCTTCCCCACCCCATTTTAAGCTCACTCGTGCTCAGTCAAAACAGCAACAACAACAACAACAACAACAACAAAAAATACATATATATATACACACACACACACACACAAACACGCACACACACAAACACACACACACACATTTATACACAAATAATATAAAATAAAGCAAAACAAAATATTATGGAGACTCTGGGTCACCACCCTAATTTATTCTCATTTCAGAATGGAGAAGAATGATGTCCTTTAAGAAAAATTATTAAACTATCTAAAGCTGATTTCAAAGATATACTAATTTCCATAAAAGAATGAAAGATAAAAACCAAACTACCATCTAGGCAACCTGAAGTCAGTGACTTGAGCTTCTTTCTAAATAAAACAATAGCTTGCTAGAGTGAAGGTAAAAATAAATGCTAGGTAAATCCAGCAAAGGACCTTCAGAATGGTCAAACACCAAATTAGCCCCAAAATAATAAACAGCTGAAGTTCTACAATTCCCCTACTCTAGTAATATCAAATCATATTAGAAAATTCTTCTGAGAGAAGAAAAGAGCCCCAGCTGATTTTTTTTTTCAGTACTCAGCTTGGAAATCTTTTCCTCAAGAAAATAACACAAGGAAAGGTACCTATCAATCACTCATGCTATGAAGTATGGCACTTAACACTTCAATTTCTCATTAAATGGTTTTTGCTGCAAGCCAGCAAGCACAAATTAAGAAGTGAAGCAAAATATACTATCAAAACAAGCACGTCTCTGAATCACTCCACAAATAATCAAACTACCTTCTGTTAATGATGTGTTATGTATTTTTTTTTTTAAGTATAATGGTTCTATTCCCCAAAATTAGGATCAAAGTGACTCATGGAAATCCTTTCTCACAATGTGGCCCATGTTACTCAATACAACAGAGTTATATGTTTATAACAAATGTAATCATTGTACTCTGCTTGCTATATCAATATTTCATTCTGACTCACACAGCAAGCATCAGGGCAGATCCCTGGGAAAACAGTAATTTGACAGGTTTGACAGATATAAACCCTGAAGCCAAAAATCTCTTCTCAACTAACCTTCCACAAGGCCTGAAATTACCACTAAACACCACTTCTTGATAGGGAATTTTACAAACACCCATTTTCTAAGTATATATTGTATTAGGGATGCCTGGGTGGCTCAGCAGTTGAGCATCTGCCTTTGGCTCAGGACATGAGCCCCAGTCAAGGGATGGAGTCCCACATCAGGCTCCCTATGAGGTGCCTGCTTCTCCCTCTGTCTGTGTCTCTGCCTCTCTCTCTCTGTCTCTCGTGAATAAATAAAATCTTGTTTTTTAAAGTACATATTGTATTATTGTCCTGAATCATTTTATTACAAAATAAGAGTATTATATTACTTGGCAAAAATCAACTACTCAGAAAATTTATACAATGAAAACTGTAAAACTTTTCCCTTACTTCTCCAGTATGAAGCACAACCAACAATCTTTCCAAAGCACTGAAGTGGATGTGATTTAATAGTACTGGTAATAGTATATTTTAAACAGTATACAAACCTTTAAAAATCCGTATCAATTCAGTAGTTTACAAGAAATTTTTTTGCAATATTTCTACGTGTGATGATACCAAACACCACAGAAATGTCAGCTGGTCAGGCACAGAAATGATTGCCACTTCTGCTCTGGAAAACACCAGAAGAGCATGACCTGATCGAATTTGCACACTTTAACATTTTAACTGGGGGTTTGCCATAAATTAGATTTAGGTCTTGCTCTTCTCACACATCTCAGATGACAACAATCTTGCTCCCTCCCTTCAGCTGTTATTGTTGGTCTTCTCTTCTATAAATCATTCAACTTTTCTCCCAGGACATGGTTACGCCTGAGTCTGAAGTCACTGAGTAATCATATGGACACCCCAACATCTATGTTCTCACCTTCACATTCTGCTTGAAATATGACAAAGAATACTGATTCATTTATCTCCTAACTGGCATGATTAATTTTAAACAGTGTACAATCAGGATTTAGTTGGGTACAGTTTTAAAGAATACACACACTCAGGAACCAGATGGCATTGGTTTAAAGCCTGGCTCTACCAAAATCCAGCCAAGTGACCCAGGTTACTTAACCTCCTTATTAGCCTTGCTTCATGATCTGCAAAAATGGGGAAATAATTATAAAGCCTTCCTCACATGTTGCTATGACAACTGTACTATGGACATCACACAGTAAGTGCTCAATAAATGACTATTACTATTTTCTCTTTTCTGTCCAGTTTCTAAATAAAGCTCAATATGTAAAGTCTAGCATGGATCACTGATAAAAGTAAAGGACTATTAGAAATTTTCAAGATATGAAAGTAGTCTTCACATATTCTCTAAACAAGGTAGGATACTACCAGGTGCAGTGTCCTATTATAATGAGTCTGGTCAATACTCTATAAAATTTTTATATACCTTTTATTCATTTTTCAACAAATTTTTAAAGAGGCAGTAGAGAGTAAGAACATGTATTCTAATACCAGATGGACTCAGCTGAAATATTAATTGTATGACCTGGGCAAGTTATTGAATCTCTCTGTGCTTCGGTTTCTTTAAGTATACAATGAAGATTATAGAAACTATACTTCTAGAACCATGTCCAGCGCAGAGGAAGTGCTAAGTAAGGATTAAGTAGATAACCACAAAATTCTGTGTTGCTAGCAATGTGGTAGATATTAGAGGTTCTGAGATGACATAGTATTTGCCTTCACAGAAGTCAAGACAAAATCTCAGTATAAGTTGTTAAGTAACTACACAGGAAGAAGGCTTGAACCTATGAATACACAGAGAAATGGATTCTTTCAGAATAAAAATATTTTTTGAAAAAAGCCCAAACGCTGAAAATTAGCATTTGGGGTGGGTGGTGGGTACACTGAGGTTCAATATATTATTTGCTATTTTTGTAAATGTTGGAAATTTTACATAATTAAAAGCTACTTTTGAAAATGATAAGTCATTTTCTCTTTCCAAAAATAAGTCAAAATTATGTAATTTAGTTTTTTCACACCAATGTCTATTATGAACTGTCAGTAGCAATGTGAGTCAGGCATTAAGAATTCTCTTGGGACACCTGGGTGGCTCAGCGGTTGAGCATCTGCTGTTGGCTCAGGGTGTGATCCTGTAGTCCCGGGATCGAGTCCCGCATCGGGCTCCCTGCATGGAGCCTGCTTCTCCCTTTGCCTATGTCTCTGCCTCTCTTTCTGTGTGTCTCTCATGAATAAATAAATAAAATCTTAAAAAAAAAAAAAAAAAAAAATAGAATTCTCTTGACAAGTCTGCCACCTGGTGGATTACCTTAAATTCCACCATTTACATTTTGTGATTTAAACACCTTAAATATCACACATAATCTAATAAAAGGCAAGTTTCTTTTTTCCCAAAGAAGACAAATCCAAGTATTTACAAAATTTCCCATTATCGCAGGGAATTCTGTTTGTTATGTTGAAGGAAGTATGTTTGGGAAGAATCATTAGCCTGAAACAATCTCAGTCGATTTTAGTTTGGATACTAATAGAGGTCATCAGACAAAATATGTTTTACCAAAAAAAAAAAAAAAAAAAAAAAAAGCAAAGAAACTTAGCACGGGTTTAATAATTACTGCTGGATATATGAACCCAGATTTGTTAAGCAGTTATCAAGATTAATTATATTAAAATAAAAGCAATATAGTAAGTGGTTATATATGGAATGAATTTAAAAAAAAATAATCCTACTGTTATACAAATAGACACCTGTGGCTTAAGCACATTTTTTTTTTAGGTTTCCAAATTTTTTTTAAAGTTAACATGTGCACAAAAGGAAACTGAAAAACACAAAAAGCAAAGAACCAAGTCATCTATAATCACAAGCAATTTACAGTTTAACTTCTAGGTCCCATGTGTGTATCTATACAAGTGAGCATTTTAATGGACTTAAGATTGTACAGTTATGTATCATGCTTTTTTTTACACACCATGAATATTTACCATTTCAAAGTCCCCAAACTAGGAGTATTTTGATAACCAATAATACTACATCATCTCCATCTGAAAGAAAAAAAAATGTAATCCTGCCTTTCTTGGCAACAAAAATATCATAAAGGAAAAAAATGGCACCAGGTCTCTAGATAAAGATACTGGCTGAGTTGCAATTAAAATACTGCAATCCCTTAATGTCCAATTAAAATTGAGATATAAAGTAACAGAGTATGCAACGTATAACGCTTCTAAAAGAATTCATTATCCAATCTGTACTATTCAAATATTAGCAAGGAGGTATGTTCCTACTGAATCACTTAATGTACTATAGTTCAGCCAGAGACACACACACACATGAACACTTATCATTAAAATGTAAATACAAACACATCCGCATACATCTTTCCCTCTATACTTCCTTCTGCACCTTTGCTGCCAACCCAGTAAGTCCTGACATTTCTCAGAGACAGCTTAACAATTCCATGTCCACGATGCTTCTTTCCTATTGATGGTAACAAAAAGAAACTTCTAAATTGGTTAATTCGCTAGCTGTTGTCACCTCAGGACAACCAAAAAGCTTAGATGTTACAAAATAATGAACTTCATCCACAATAAACACAGGTACTTCATAAAAACGCACACATGGACCTATGGTTTTAACTTAAAACTGTCTTCTAGATGTAGAGATACTAGCAAAAAGCCCTTCCCTTCACTCCTCTGCTTGCTCCCTCTACCATTTTAATGACTAAGTAAAGGACTACATCTAGCTCTAAGTGGTGAATTAACAGACACTCCCAGAACAGTCCTTCCTAAAAACTAACAAAAGGGCATTTGTAAAGGGATTATTTTACCTCCTCTACTTTTAATACACTTTGGGCATTAGGACTTGTCTATCCTGTGACACACAGCAATATTAACTAAAATGCACAGACAGAACTTTAGTCTACAGACTCACGGGCACAGAACCCGTCTCTCCGCATCTCCTTCCCTACTCCCGTCTCTGTCTCCCAGTGAACCCAGTGAACAGTTAGCATACTCACAAGACGTCCATCAGGTTTGACATCAGGTTTAATTCCATTCCCAAAACACAATCATTCCTGTACACTAACAATACTTAAAAGGTGTTTAACTCTCTACTTCTAACATGTTATTCACTTTCAAACATCCAGAAGACTCAATGTTTCAAGTAAGGATTTAGTTAAAATTTGACCACTACATACACTCAGCCCTAGAACCCTTCCTCTTTGTGTATGGTGAAAGAGAGTGGTCTAGTTTCATTCTTCTGCATGTGGATGTTCAATTTTCCCAGCACCAGATTCCATCAAAATCCTAGAGAAGAACACAGGCAACACCCTTTTTGAACTCAGCCACAGTAACTTCTTGCAAGATACATCCACGAAGGCAAAAGAAACAAAAGCAAAAATGAACTATTGGGACTTCATCAAGATAAGAAGATTTTGCACAGCAAAGGATACAGTCAACAAAACTCAAAGACAACCTACAGAATGGGAGAAGATATTTGCAAACGACATATCAGATAAAGGGCTAGTTTCCAAGATCTATAAAGAACTTATTAAACTCAACACCAAAGAAACAAACAATCCAATTATGAAATGGGCAAAAGACATGAACAGAAATCTCACAGAGGAAGACATAGACATGGCCAACATGCACATGAGAAAATGCTCTGCATCACTTGCCATCAGGGAAATACAAATCAAATCAAAACCACAATGAGTTACCACCTCACACCAGTGAGAATGGGGAAAATTAACAAGGCAGGAAACCACAAATGTTGGAGAGCATGCAGAGAAAAGGGAACCCTCTACACTGTTGGTGGGAATGTGAACTGGTGCAGCCACTCTGGAAAACTGTGTGGAGGTTCCTCAAAGAGTTAAAAATAGACCTGCCCTACGACCCAGTAATTGGCACTGCTGGGGATTTACCCCAAAGATACAGATGCAATGAAACGCCGGGACACCTGCACCCCGATGTTTCTAGCAGCAATGGCCACAATAGCCAAACTGTGGAAGGAGCCTCGGTGTCCACTGAAAGATGAATGGATAAAGAAGATGTGGTTTATGTATACAATGGAATATTACTCAGCTATTAGAAATGACAAATACCCACCATTTGCTTCAACGTGGATGGAACTGGAGGGTATTATGCTGAGTGAAGTAAGTCAATCGGAGAAGGACAAACATTATATGGTCTCATTCATTTGGGGAATATAAATAATAGTGAAAGGGAATAGAAGGGAAGGGAGAAGAAATGTGTGAGAAATATCAGAAAGGGAGACAGAACGTAAAGACTGCTAACTCTGGGAAACGAACTAGGGCTGGTAGAAGGGGAGGAGGGCGGGGGTGGGAGTGAATGGGTGACGGGCACTGGGGGTTATTCTGTATGTTGGTAAATTGAACACCAATAAAAAATAAATTTAAAAAAATGAAGAAAAAAAAAAAGAACCCTTCCTCTTCTCATCTCTATCAACCTACTGGAAATTACAAGCATCTGTAATGCTTAGATGGATTTTAACAATCTCACTTCCTCTAGTTTTCAGAATAGACTTTCTACGAATCTAAACACAAAGTGTACACAACGTATTTCTTTACTAACTACTTTTGTCGGGGATCCCTGGGTGGCGCAGCGGTTTGGCACCTGCCTTTGGCCCAGGGCGCGATCCTGGAGACCCAGGATCGAATCCCACATCGGGCTCTCGGTGCATGGAGCCTGCTTCTCCCTCTGCCTGTGTCTCTGCCTCTCTCTCTCTCTCTGTGTGTGACTATCATAAATAAATAAAAATTTAAAAAAAATTAAAAAAAAAAAAAACTAACTACTTTTGTCATACTCTGGCATTAGGTAAAATTTCTAATGACAGTAACATATACTGGGTCAAAAAAGTACTTTATCTTAGATAGCTTAAGCAGAAGTTGAGATAATGTGCCTTGGAAAAATGCCTTAAAGTTACTCAGAAAGAAGAATAATGATGAAGATACTGATGTTGAAGACTACTGAGTCTGAATGAAGTTGGCTTCTGAATATAAGAGGAGGCAAAAGCCCCATTTCTAAGTTATTTTGTGTGATATATTTAGAATGATATATTTAGATTTAGTGTAAATATATTTAGAATGATATATTTAGATTTAGTGTAAATCTTTAAACTAATGAAGAAAATATTTTAAGTGCATTCAACTATTTTACCCACATTCATCCAGGTTTCAAGTTGACCAAACTTGGAACTTCTCATTGGGAAAAGGAAGGATTACCCCATATACAAGCATAGCGCAAGCCTCTGCAATAGAGACGTAATATACCATTTAATCATAAAACTCCAAAATTTTTCAATGATGATGATTAAGAGTTAAATTACTCAACACCTAATACTTCTTTGCCTGTGTTACCTTACAGACTTATTTAATGGAAAGCTGCCTTTTGTTGTGCCAGAAAGAAAGTTCTTAAGGACATAGGGTGTGAAGGGACTCCCAAGGCAAATTCTGGACAGTTTAGACACTGAAATAATTAATTTCTGTAGTGAACTATAAATTATTGTAGTGGGAAGAAGAAAAATTCAGGAGTCTATACCAATAATAAGTAGATCAATAAGCAAAAGAGAAGGGAAATCTTTGATTTACCTCAGAATGCCAAAGGCTAACTGCCAAGTCTAGAGAAAACAGAGGAGATGGAAAACTGTAATTTTGCATTCCTCATAGTAAAGATTGGATCAGACAAGAATAAGAATTATGAATGAATGTTAACTCAAGAAGAAAATTTTGATGAGAAACAAGATATTTGCATGTATCTCCCCCACAAACTGCTTACCAGTTGCAAAGGAGGGGAAAAAAAAAAGGAATTACAGTGAAAAAATCAGACATTTTGACAATCAAATTTTGGCAATCAAAATTAACATCACCAGTGAGGGACAGATGGATATCAGGTACCTCCAAATGTGATGCACTGTAAAGGAAACATCACCTATGCAGCAATAAATAACCTGATCTAATCAGATAGTAATTAGATAAACCCGAAATTAGCAATGCTATATTAAAAAGAGAAAAAATAGATGTATTCTTCAAAAATGTTCACGTCATAAGAGACATAGAAAGGCTGTGGAAATGTTCCCAGATTAAAGAAAGCCAAAGACATATGTCAACTAAATGCAATATTTGACCCTGGTCGGAATCCTGACATGGAGAGGAAAAAGATGCTACTGAGTTAACAGACAAAATTAGAGACAAATGGTAGGTTAGACAAAAAGTATCACATGAATGCTAAATTTACGGAAGTTGCTACATATAATGTGGTTATATAAGATATATCCCTACTCTCATTTTTGGAAAATACACATTTTTATTTTAGATTTTATTTATCTGAGAGAGAGAGAGAGAATGTGCATGTGCAAATGCATGCATGAGCAGGGGGAGCGGCAGAGGGAGAGGGAAAGCAGACTCCCCACTGAGCAGGGAGGACAACACAGGGCTGGATCCCAAGACCCCAGATTCATGACCTGAGCCAAAGGCAGAACTTAAGCCATCCAGACTCATCCAGAAATACACATTTCTTAAGAAAATATATAGGAATAAAAGGCCATGATGTATGTAACTTAATCGAATTGCTCAGAAAAACAATTATGTGAGTGTATGCAGGTAATTAAGTAGGTAGGTAGAGAAAGATTGAGAGACTGAGGAAGTGGGTGCAAAGCAAGTGGGGTAAAATGTTCCCAAAAGGGGATTCTGAATAGAGTACACAGGTGTTCTCTGCACGAATTCTTAAGTATGAAACTGTAAACTTCCAAATAAAAAGATTCAAACATTGCTATACCTACTGCTAACAAAAACAAAAATTCTCGTTATTTTATAATAATATATTCAAAAATCAAAAACACTTTTAATTTTCAGTTGTTTTTCATGAATTTTATGATTCAATTATTTTTATACCACTAGGAAAGAAAAAAAGATGACAACTATAGGACAGAATTATATAGCAGAATTTTTCCTGTTATCTGGATAACCCAAGGACAGAAACAAAGCAAAGCTAAATTTCTGACATTCTAAGGAACATTCTAAAGAGATAATTGGAGGCCAGAAACCTTCTCCTAGACTTACAAGGGACAGAGGTAGCCATGATGCCATCAGCCAGCACCTCAACTGGCCCCCACCTTAATCCTAGTCTACAGAATTGGTGGGGGTGGCGGGGGGGATGTAGTGGTCATAGTCTACAGCAGTCTTCATGAAGAGGCTTTTCTTTCTCTTATGATTATCACCAATTGCTCCCACTTCTTAAAGCCAAGTGAATAGTCATTTGTTTTTATTTCTGACTTTTTGCCACCATAAAAAGGGCTGTAATAAATAACCTTAAAAACATGTTCCTACATAGTGGTACTTTTATTTTCAACAGGACAGACTGCCCTGAATGGGACTGATACAACAATTACAGGTGGATTTTTAAATTTTATAGATGTTTCCAGATTATTTTTCAAAAAGGATGTACACACACTTTAACCATTTCCCCAAATCCCCGAAAATAACATCTACGTGTTATTTTTGCTACTCTGATATCTTACTGCTACCTTAATTATATTTCCCTGTCTATTCATGAATCGGGACATCTTTACACGTGTATGTTTGTTAGCCATGTAAAGAGATTTCCTGTATTTGTCGATTCATACTCTTGGTTGTTTTCCTCTTTTTTTCTGCAAATTGTTAAGAAATTTATGTATATTATAGTTATTAACCTTTCATCTATCATTTACAGTACAAATACTTTTTCTAGAATTATCATTTGTTATTCTTTGTTTTCAGTATCTTTTGTCCTACAAGATTTTTGGTCTTATATAACCAAATATTAACATAAATACATAAATGCACACACATGTATGTGCATATATGTGTATGTGTACTTATATATTTAAAAGATATGTATCTATCTATTTTAAGCCCCTGAGATCCCAGTAACTAAATGTACTTTTTAATGATCAAAGATGATTAAGAATTTAAGGTATTTGTCCTACACATGAATAAGGGACAGCAAAAGAATAAGGGACGTAACTAAACAGGGGTGAAGCAGTTATTACTGCGGGGGAGATTCATATTTATTTCCCTCATCAATTGAGATTTTTTTCATGAACCAGTTATATCTAACTTATTTAAAGTGGATAGAGCATTATGATTCTCATTTTCATTTTTAAATGGAGAAACAAGTATGGTGAAAAGCCACAGTGATTAATACACAGAGATTCAATAGCATAGCTCTTGAAACACAATAGCAATGTTAATATGAGTTTTTGGTAGCATGTAGGAGCAAGCTGCTTACCTTTCAATAGCTAATTCTTTGTTAGAAAGTTGCTGCACTGTAATCACAACCTTCTTCTCTATTCCTTGTTTTAATTTGAAATAAAATTTATCTCTATCCTTAGGCACAGGACTGAAATATGCAAAAACAACAGAAATTATCAGTACAATAACACAATGAAATAATCTACTCCAAGGTTAGAATCTACTCTGAAGTTCAAAGGAGACAACATCCTTATTCTTAAGATGCTCTAAACTGTCATCTTGCCAGAGCAGCTTACTACAAATTTTATAGTCAGCAAATCAGTCATTAATTTTTAAATTGGATTTATAGGGGCCTTATACTTTATCTCTAACAAAGTTAAAACCAAGAATCTTTAAATGATATAATTTCAATTTTAGATTTTAAATTTAACAAATTTAAGAATGTAACTTATTTAGTTACTTTGTAAGACTCACTTCTGATTTAGCAGGTTGTGTGGTCTTAAGAGCCTTTAACATGCTGAAACTCAAGGCAAAACAAAGTTTGCAGAGCTGACTTTAAAAATCTACTGTTTAAGATAACTGAAACATACTCAAGTAAACTTAAATAAAAGATGGACAAAGAGATATGGATCAGGGACAATTTCAATTCTAGCCTAGGCCAGATTGACTATTCTTAAGAATTCGTTAAGACAATAAATGTCTAAAATATAGGTTGTCTTATCTGAAAAGAAAAAATACCTTGAAGAACTTATCTAAGACCCAACGTCTATATCCACACACACACAAAAAAACCTCAACAAAATATATATCTAACAGTTACTGCTAGAATTAAAGGCCCGTAAGTGATCATTAAAGAGCATAACTGTGCCCTATAATCTATTTGTGAACAGAAGAAAAACATTCTAAATATATGAGGAAAATGATTAAATGATGATCAAACCACCCAACATGCTATTTGTAATTAAAAATGATTTTGAGGGCAGCCCTGGTGGTGCAGCGGTTTAGCGCCACCTGCAGCCAAGGGAGTGATCCTGGAGACCCTGGATCGAGTCCCATGTCAGGCTCTCTGCGTGGAGCCTGCTTCTCCCTCTGCCTGTGTCTCTGCCTCTCTCTCTCTCTCTCTCTCTCTCTCTCTGCATCTCTATAAATAAATAAAATCTTTTAAAAAAAATGATTTTGATTAAGAACATTTTAATGGAAAAGTTCTTATATATTAAAGTTAAAAGAAAAAATTATGTATATACAAGTATATAAAAATACCCCTTAGAAATAAACAAAGGGGGATGCCTGGGTGGCTAAGTGGTTGAGCATCTGCCTTTGGCTCAGGGCATGATCCCCGAGTCCTGGGATCAAGTCCCACATCAGGCTCCCCAGAGGCAGCCTGTCTCTCTCTCCTTCGCTCATGAATAAATAAAATCTTAAAAAATGATAAATAAACTTGGGACGCCTGGGTGGCTCAGCAGTTGAGCATCTGCCTTCAGCTCAGGGCATGACCATGGAGTTCCAGAATGAGGTCCCACTCAGGCTCCCTGCATGGAGCCTGCTCCTCCCTCTGCCTGTGTCTCTGCCTCTTTCTGTATCTCTCATGAATAAATGTGTAAAAATCATTAAAAAAAGAAAAGAAATAAACAAAGGGAAAAAATCAAATATTAAAAATGATTGTGAATGACAAAACTCTACCTTTTCTGTTTTTATTATTTTACATTTTCCTATAATATCATTATTCTAGTAACACTAAGAAAATCATTTACACAAAATATCTGAAAGCATGAGAATAATGAAATATATTCATTCATCTGCCAACTATTCCTTTATCATTTTAAAGCTGTATACCAACATTGTATAGCTTCTGGAAGTGTTATATTAACCAATATTATATTTCAACATAATACCAATTTTTATTATTCACAAATAACCTCACCTAAAGTTTCCTTTTCCATCATCTTCTTTTACCTCCAAGGAGACACTGAAGGTAAACACGTCACTGTCAGGGGTAGGAATAACTGAGTCTTTAACATCAGACACTTGCCTGGAAGAACGTTTGAATGCTGTACAGAAACTATATAAAATTCTGCTTACCTAAAAGAATAAAAATGGAAATACCATTAGGCAAAGGTTTTAACTGCATTTTGATTCTCTCTCTCCTAATTATTGAACCTAACCTTCTATGGTCACAATTTACTTTGGCAAATATAGACTAAGCATACATTTATATATTTATGTTTACACATATTATATAATGGCATTTCATATATATTTTTGGCCTTTATATAAGCTTATATTTATGTATTTGTTTATATATTATACATAATATGTAACATTTTATATACAGTTTGCTTCTTTCAACTCTAGCATTTAAACATGTCAATAAAGATGTTTAACAAAAAAAAAAAGATGTTTAATTGAAGTTCACAAAAAAGCTATATTTATTTATAGATGTTTAGGCCTTCAAATATACCATATTGCAATGAATGAATCCTAAGATAACTATCAGAATGGTGCTGGCATCTAAAACTTCCCAAAAGACACAAACAACGTGTTAGCCTAAGTCCTCAATTTCTCTTTTCACTTTCCTCAGCTTCAGAAGGCTAGAGAGGCACAGAATAATATAAATAATAGTTTTAGCAATAAGCTAATATGGTAACATGGTTTAAAGAGATTGGAGTGTTGTTATTTAATGTTGCTGTGGTAAATGGTTGCAGGATTCCCTGCAGGATTCCCAGCTTCAATAAAATAAATAGAAATGACCGATTTATTTTATTAGTGTTAGGCCACCCTGGTGACTTAAATATATAAAAATATATAAAAAAAATATATATATATATATATATATATATCAATGGTATACTCTTTCCCTAAAGAGGAGAAGAACTCTAAAGAAGTACTAAAAGCAGTATCACACCATCTCAAAATTCTAAGCTCGAAGCATAAAAGAACAATGAAACCAAGATGAAATAAGAATTTAACAAATGTCATAACCTCACATTGGGAGATTACAAGAGACTTCTCTAAATATGAACAAATCCTTCCCTTTAGATAATGTGAATTCAAATTACTCATCAAATTATTTTAGTTGAAGACAAATATTTTGTTATCTGACTGAAATGACCAGTCTCATCAAGAGAATTTCTTAGAGCATATGGTCTTTCCTCATTTCCAAATATTCTTTTTCTCCTATACGGTCCATTGCATTAAAAAATAAGTGGTCCTCAAACTTCCAACAGCCACAATTATATCTATTAATCAATGATTACTCTAAACCACCTTTCCATTGCCAATTTATCTTTAGCTGACTTATACTTTTGACTGTGTAAGACTGCTGCCTGCCAGCCTGAAATTCACGTCCAGCAGTAGTATCATTTGTACCACAGTGCTTGTAAAATTTTTTAAATATTCTAATGTGTTACCTAATTATAATTTTACATAAATGAGTAAAAATGACAAAAGCAACAAAGGACTGATATAAATAAGAACTGCAAGCCTCGGGTAGCCCTGGTGGCGCAGCGGTTTAGCACCGCCTGCAGCCCGGGATGTGATCCTGGGGACCCGGGATCGAGTCCCACATCCTGGAGACCCGGGATCGAGTCCCACATCAGGCTCCCTGCATGGAGCCTGCTTCTCCCTCTGCCTGTGTCTCTGCCTCTCTCTCGCTCTCTCTGAATGAGTAAGTAAATAAATCTTTAAAAAAATAAATAAAATAAAATAAAATAAAATAAAAAATAAACTTAAAAAAAAAGAACTGCAAGCCTCAAATCTTACACAATTAAGATGATGAATTCACACATTCATTCAATAAATATTTTCTGAGTGCCCTCAGTATATTTAGTATCATTCTAGGTGCTAGGGATACACTGCTTACATTCTAGCACATGTGAGTTGAATGCGCTTCAGGTGGGTAAAGAAGGAATCATTATGTAAGCCAAAAGCAGAAATATAGCCTCAGATGGATATTTATATGATTTAGCTCAATAATTTAAGTGTCAGAGAAGAAAACAGAAGCAAAGAACAAACTAAAAACAAGTCACTGAAGAGTATGACTCAAGGTTAAGTTTAAATAGGAACTTTAAACTACTTTTAGTTGAGTACTCCCCACTTCCTAACCTCAAATAAAATGTGAAGTCTATTGTTTACATTTTACACATTGACCTTCAGCTCATTTAAGAAAATATTATATGTAAATATAGGGAAATAAACCTCAACCATATTTATTTTTTTCTCCTCTCCCATATCTTCTTCTAACTATTTCATTTTCTTTATCAGAGTTATCAGCAAGTCTGTCACACCAGACCACACCAAAAAGTCAAAGAACTTGATAAATTCTAAAGTAGATGGCGAGGCTCAAGAATTTCTCTTTAAAAAGGTTTTTAAGTATATGGGGCTGAGCCAGAGTAGTAGAGAATGTTAGGGGGAAAATCAGATTACACTTTTCTCTTTTTGGAGGTAGGACACAACAGTTTATTAATAGCAATCAAACTGCATTTAATCCTGACCATGTCTTTTACAAGTTGCTACTTCCAACAACAAGGTTAAAATCATTTGTGAATTCTAGAGTTTAAGAATAGCTGGAATGGTGATCCAAGGATTGGTAAGGTATCTTCAGGAACAATGATCAGCAATGTCTATAGTTATTGAAACAAACTGGGTAACCAATTACACAATGAAAAGAATATTCAAAATATACACCATAGTAAACATTTCTATACATGCCACACTATTAAACATACACATACACACACACAAATAATCTAGAATAGGCATAAGTTTTTGCAAAAGGGGAAGCTTCACTGGCCAATAATATGGTATAATTTTTCCCCAGAAAGCTATATCTATAGAAAGTACTAGTTAAACACAGAAGTAACTGTTAGGGTTGTTGATTCTGAAGGCAGGGTGTGGGAGAGCACATGGAGATAAATGGAAAGGACATATACCAAAATCTTAACTCTAGTGGAATTTTGGGTAACTTCTCTTTCTTCTTTATTTCAGTATTTCCCACATTCTCAAATACATATTACACGTAAATACTCCAAAACAATGCCATTAAGCAAAAAGGTATTTATTTAAATGACATAGCCGATTTTTCCAAGATAAGGCCTTGTGGTGAAAGATAACTGACTCTTTTAAAAATACCATATGTTAAGAAAACGTTCACCCAAGAAATACAGAAAAATTCTATAAAAGACACCCTGAAAAGAGGTGTTAATTTTTTAGCAAATTATTCAAATATTACTCACTGAAAGGAGGTTTAAAAAAAAGAGGCATATCATACAAGAAACTTTTTTTTTTAAGATTTATTTATTTGAGAGAGAGAGACCATGGGGCAGAGGGGGTATAGAGCAAGAAAAACTCAAGCAGACTCCCTGTTGAGTGCAGAGCTCCACACAAGGCTCAAGGCTAAGACCCTGAGATCATGTTAAAACATACAAACAACAAACATCAACTCTGTTTTGAGGAAACTGATTACAGTGAATTAATAAATTCTAAAACAGAGTCAACTAAGCCTTTTAAAAATATCTTTACAGTTTTGTACAATGTATCCATAAAGATGCAACAATGATATGAGTCTCACTGGCTTTTTTCACTATGCTTTCTGATATTTTGTTTTGTCTGCAATTCTTCAGCAGAAACACAGTACATCACTTTCCCTGAACAAAATAATTGGCATCAAGATACCTCAGGTTGGATTCCCTAACTCTTGCGCCATAGGTAATCAAGATCCACACCCAACAGAGTCCTACAGATGAATCTCCAGGATCTACCAAGTCAAATGTATTGTGGAAATACCTAAAGCCTTATGCCACAGGTTCCACAGAGCTATGATCTTCACTGGCTTCCCCCTAACACTACTGGTACATGCTGCTTTTGGGATTTTATGGTAAAATAAGAGAATAACAGTGATAGTTGGTTATGGCAGCCATGCTGCTACTCCTGCTTGAGAAGACAAGATATCTTCTTGCTTTTAACTGACAAACTTCTTCAGACCTCATCCAGGGACTCTGCAAACAATGGGAAAAAAAATAAGTTAGTGACATTGCTGCATAATAAGTATTTAGGCAATTAAGAATGTCTGTCACTTTCCTGAACTATCTTTGCCAATTGTTTGTGCCTATCAAGAGGGACCCAAAAACTAAGGACTAAAGTTGTGCCTTCACCACAAAACAAGAAACCTAGGAACCAGATAACAAGACAACCAGTAAATGCTATTAAAGACTTCAGAGTAATTAAAAGGAGTATTATTTTTTGAGGGGAAAGAGGAAGGTGTTAGATATCTTCTGTGTAAGTCATGGGTAAAAACCAAAGGTGGCTGGAATGTAAACTATATGAACGATAAATACCTTTATAAAACATAATGAAAACAAAATCCACATTTGCTTTTTATAATATTTAAGCAACAGGAAAATTATTACTGAAAATTATATGGGTATTCAGAGACTTCCATTTGAAACGCTCTATTGTCTATTCTCTTAGCTTTGGGATAAACAAAGGGTACCCATACAATTTATCAGCCAAACCAGAACCCTTCTGAAAATAAGAAGGAGTGCTACTAATAATATACCTGGACAATATACATAAACTAGAACTGCCCCAGGCAGAGGAGATCACTAATCAAAATAAATATTATCTATATCATGGAGTTTTTACGAATGTCAAGGAAATGTTTAGCATTCTAAATGCGCCTGGCATTTATACTGTATTATTTTTTCATTTAGCAATGTCTCTCATAATAAAGTTTAATGACAAATGTCATGTATTTCTCCTTCAAATAATGAATTTTGCCACCAATACCCCATAATGGAACGTTTTTTAAAATGTACTCTAAGAAAATTAAATAATACATGGACATCACTTTCTCATAACCTGCAATGTACCAAATATCCTCTCTAGAAATACAATTAATACTATTTAATACCATATCTCTAGAAATACAATTAATACTATTTAATACCATATCCAAAACGGTCAGGCTAAGAATTCTCCCGCAGCTTTGTTCACTGCTTACCCACTGTTACAGCTCTCAAAAATGATATGCAGTTACCCCACCCGTAAATAAGAGAATGCTATAATTCAAAAAGAGAGTTTCATACCATCACAATTATGAAAAATGCTTGCAAGCCAGGTCCCTTTCAATTTCCTTCTGCAGCAGCGTTTCTACCTCTCCAAGCAGCAGGTTCTTCAAGTCTTCAAACTTCATTTCCTTGCTGTTAAGCACCAATTACCCACAAACCACAAGTGTGTTAAATACTGCCAACATGAAATGCCAGGACTCTACCCTCTGCTTTCTCACTTCTGTAGTGAAGTTGTAAGGATCAGAAATGGACCCCTTCATTCACAAACACACACATATTCTTTCAACATATTTATATTCACTGCCTCCTAGTGCCAGGCACTTATACTCATTCACTCTCCCATCACACCTTTGACCAGGCAGACAGTATATACATAAAAATGTAAATGTTGGTATGAAATAGATTCACAAGTATTTTTAAAAAACAAAAACAAACCTGAACTTCTTATACAGGCACTGGTCCTTGCTCCTATGGCTACAATCTAAATTATGTGTCCATCCATGTTCATTTTAGTATAAATAAAGTCACCAGGGCATAAGAACTGACATATCCCTCATGCTTAGTATCAAACACACAGAAATACATATTTCTGTGAGTTCCCATGTTGTGGCCAGAAATAAACTCTTAGAAGTCCTAATAATACAACGGTTTATTTATGTTTCATGGTAAACAGAAAATAAGATAGCTGCTTTTAGCATTTCCTAATGACAAATTTATATTTCCAAAAGCAAAAAGCCCTGAGATTTGCCCACCCCAGACATTTATTAATGCCTTTAAAATGGTTGTAAGCACTAACATTCTAAAAGTACAACCTAATTACACTTGAAACTAATATGATGCTGCATGTTAACTATATTGGATTTTTTTAAGTTTTTGTATTTATTTAGTTTCTACACCCACCATGGGCTTGAACCTATAACCCAGAGATCAAGAGCTGTACACTCTATGGACTGAGCTAGCCAGGCGCCCTAATTATACTGGGATTTTTTTTTAAGTGCAACCTATTTTTAATTTGGAGAGAATCCAACAACTACAGAGAAGAAGGCAATTTCTCCATGTAACTGACAATTTCTCCATGTATTCTAACTACTTCTCCAGTCTCAGAATAAACCACCAGTTAATAATTACTAAGAGGAACTTAACTAGCATTTTCAAAGAATTACAAGTTGATACCTCTGTTTATAGGTGAGATCTGTATTTTTAATTAGGCCAGTTCCATAGAGCAAAAGTCATCCTCCGAGTGAATGAACATAACAAATAATCAGTGAAAACCACAGAGATGTATGAAACAATCTTAGTTCAACATCTAAATGAAAGCAATACGTAGCAATCAGTCCAGCAGAAAAACACGTTTTGTTATAGATGCTTTTTTAAAAGTCACATGTACCAATCAACTTGGTTAAAATAACAAAAGCAGCCCTTCTAAGCCTAAGCAAGTACCACCATGGTAGGTGAGGAGGAGAGCTCATCCAGGAGGATTTTTCTGTTACATCTGTTAAGCTGAGACTGTCCTACCTATGATACCACTTTAATACAGTTACCAGATTTAGCTTTCCACATTTAGTTCTATGCCATTACAAAATATTAACTTTCTCTTTAGAAATTTCCAAATTTATGTAATAGAAGATATGATGATACATACTAATTTATAGGACAGTGAGACTAGGGTTCAAAAATATTACCCTACTTCATCTTGATAGCAAATTGCTATAGTATATTATACTTACAGCCTCTTTAATTTCACAGGAGAAAACATGTATCTGAAATTCTTCTGAACCATGGGAACTCTCTGTAAATGCAAAGCAATTGCTCTCTGTTGTCCCATCATGTCCACGTGCACAGAATAACACCTTATAGATCGGAAAAGAAGCTAACTCCACATTGTTGGATTGGTCTATAATTCTACAGAACAGTGATGAAAAATAAGATAAAATATTAACTATCAAAGAACAAAAACAGTTTTACTATACTAATGACATATAAACATAATTATCTTAAAAATCACAAAAATAAACTAGTTATAAGAATGTATTAAAATAATCATACTGATACGGCAGTCGAAAAAAAAACAGAATTCAATCTTAACTGAAGAACATAAAAAAATAATAATCATACTGTGCTAAATTTGTATACATATGAATATGTATAATGCATATACATATATACACATTTATACACACACACAAGTTCTTCTTTTAACAATTACTTAATTTTTGTATCTCCTATGATGCAATTAATTTATTCCCAAAGCCAAGTATATACATTGCCTGGTAAAAGCTTTGTCACCCATCCCAAATTGCTACCCTTTTTCTACTACGGCAAAAGGAATGCTAGTACAGAATAGCAAATACTATCCCTGGAGAGTTCATTTCTATTTACAACAGCACCTGTAAGTTTACCTAAGACCTAGGCCACTGTTCGACCAAGACCTCTCTTACCCAAAAGCAAAAAAGGTCAGAGTGGTTCCAAAGTTGAACTTAATAACAGAGTTTTAAGAAGTAAAAGGAGTCTGTGGAATTTCACAGCATATATTTCTCTGACTTTCCCTATATAAATCCTAAACCCTAGATTGACCTAAAATCTCAAGACCACATCAGGATCTCTCTATGAAACTAAGGGGTACCCAGTAGAAATAGAGAAGCAAATAAAAACACTAAGTCTTTGTCAAGGTGTGTTTGGCACTTTGACACTAAAAAGGTAACTTTAAAAGGCGTTTTGACATTTTTTAAGAAATATCACACAAATACTATATCTATAAAACCCTTTCCTGAAAAATTCAAAGCATTTTTACCAAAACTTATAGGTTTATATAGCTATTATTTTAGTACTCAGAACTAAACTAACATTTTTTTCACATTCTAACCTTAGAGAATAGGCATTTCAGAGTTTGAAAAAAGACCTTCAGGGAATTTTATAGGTTCAGGATACATTTAACCTAATTTCTAAGACTTGGTTCATTTTATTTGCTCATTCAGCAAGCACTTACTGAAAACCTGCTATGGACCAGATACTACTCTCAACACTGAAGCTACAGCACAGAAAAATACAAATACTCTGCTCCCATGGAGCTTATATTCTAGTGAGGAAGTCAGACAATAAACCAATAAGCAAATAAATATATAATACCAAGTCAAAGAAAGTGCTGTGAAGAATATAAAGGCCCAATAACAGGGAAAAGAAAAACAGTTATATGATCCGATCAAAAAAGGTTTCTTTTGATAAAATGTTTGAGGTGAAACTGTAAAGAAATAACAAAGCCACTGCGAAACCAAGGAAAATTTGTTCAGGCAAAAGAAAGAATATGCAAAGGTCCTGAGGTAGGAATAATGATGGTGTTTGAGAAAGTACAAAGAAGCTACTAAGACTGAAATGTCATAGTGAGAGAGATCAAGAGAAAAGAGAAGGGTAAAAAATCAGGTCAAGGCAGTAGTTTATCAGTGGCCAGACATAGTAAGAATTTTTTAATCACAAGTGTGACTAGAGGCCACTGAGAGTAGGAGAACATGATCGAATTCAAAGAAACTCAAGGTCCAGATGACAGTCAATATTATTCCTAATTAAGCATAAGAGAAAAAGCCATTTTGCTTCTTCCCTGTCTGATGTAAAAACGTATATCTTTGACTCGCTCTAGTTTTTTTTGAACCACGGTTATATAACAAGGGGGAGACAGGTTTTTATGTTCCTTCTGAACAAAGAAACACAAATTATAGGTATGCTTAAAGTTCTATTTCCATTTATAATATTCCAAGCATAATTCTGTAAAAGCCTCTAATAAATAAACAACACGGTCTAAACCTAAACATGTTTACTTTTCATGTCTAGAGAGTAAAAGTGAATTCACAATAAGTCCTGTGCCTAATTTATGATATAACATCATCACCAACACGCAAAAAATTTTTCATAAATGTCTAGGGAAAATAAAAAAAAAGATTAGAGCTTACCTCACAGAACCTTCTGGAACATTAGGTACATACAGAGTAACAGGAAAGGGGTGATGACTGGAAGATTTCATAGTTGCCATTGCCCGTAAAGCCTCCACTTCATTACGTGGGGAAGAAACCTTCATACATCCTAAGTAGGTCAGTTTGTTAAATAAAACACTATCTTCCTCAGGTAATCCACTTGGAGAAGATGGTCTGGGTGTAGAAATTTCTGAAGAAAAACACACACACCCACTCAAAAGCTAATGGAAAATGTCACAGTATTATTTCACCTACTGCCCAAAAACAAATGAAAAACTGCAAACAAAATTTAGGTCTGTGTTTTCAATTCTTTTGATGTTATGCTACATCTTAATTCAGAGTTCTGGAATTCTGTACTCTCAAAGCCTCTCAAAGTATTCCTACTTAGCTATGACTTCTATAAAGGAAAAAAAAATTTTAAGTTTTTATTTTAAAGAATCAAAGATACAGAGTACAAACAATGTAGAATAGAAAGAAAAAAACTACGCTAAAGGCAGGGTGAAGCAGCCTAAAAATAATGAAGATTAAATAAAACTACTATGGAAGAAAAAAACTACACTAAAGGCAGGGTGAAGCAGCCTAAAAATAATGAAGATTAAATAAAACTACTATGGAAGGAGCCTCAGTGTCCATCGAAAGATGAATGGATAAAGAAGATGTGGTTTATGTATACAATGGAATATCACTCAGGGGATCCCTGGGTGGCGCAGCAGTTTGGCGCCTGCCTTTGGCCCAGGGCGCGATCCTGGAGACCCCGGATTGAATCCCACGTCAGGCTCCCGGTGCATGGAGCCTGCTTCTCCCTCTATGTCTCTGCCTCTCTCTCTCTCTCTCTATGTGACTATCATAAATAAATAAAATTTAAAAAAAAATTAAAAAAAAAAAAAAGGAATATCACTCAGCCATTAGAAATGACAAATACCCACCATTTGCTTCGACGTGGATGGAACTGGAGGGTATTATGCTGAGTGAAATAAGTCAATCGGAGAAGGACAAACATTATATGGTCTCAATCATTTGGGGAATATAAATAATAGTGGAAGGGAATAGAGGGGAAGGGAGAAGAAATGGGTAGGAAATATCAGAAAGGGAGACAGAACATGGAAGATTCCTAACTCTGGGAAACGAACTAGGGGTGGTGGAAAGGGAGGAGGGCGGGGGGTGGGGGTGACTGGGTGGCGGGCACTGAGGGGGCCACTTGACTGGATGAGCACTGGGTGTTATTCTGTATGTTGGCAAATTGTACACTAATAAAAAATAAATTTATTATAAAAAAATAAAAAATAAAAATTGACATAGAATGAATGAATAAATAAGTTAATTAACAAACAAACAAACCAAAATAAGTTAAAGTTTGCCTTGGCTATAAAGAACCTGCATAGCACCAAATTTATTAAGGAGCCTAATTTCCCAAGAGAAAGTAAACAATGTTAAGATATAACATCTCAAACCAATAACAACAAAAGCAAACCCCTTTTTTGGCTCCTTTCTGGCTTGCTGACTTCTATGAACTATGTAAGTATTTCAGAGATCCTATCATTGCTTCCTATGGTCCTATAATTGGTTCCTCCAATTCTCCTCTCCTTGTTATTGAGTTTCTTTAAAAATATTAATTAAATAAATAAATAAATAAATAAATAAATAAATAAATAAATAAATAGTGAATGAACAAACAAACAAACTTGTTCACTTTAATTCTAAAACAGCAAAGGTCCAACTGTGGTTAGAGAGTATCTTTCTGCATATATCAGATACTATTAAACTCTCCTTTTGCCAACTCTCTCCATCCCCACCTGAAATCCACATTGAGCTAGCCTCTTCCCACTACCCATATCCATACTGCACAAAATAAAACATGCCTGTCTCACCCAAACTAGATCCTTGGACCAAGCTCAAATCCTCATTACCAGGAGATTCCACTTATAGAATATCAGTAAATAATTCACAAGTCATTCCTAGCTCCCAAACACTATACTATAACATGCAACCTCACCACCTACTTTCTTCTACTAAGAAACTAAAGCCCAGGGCACCTGGGTGGCTCAGTCAGTTAAGCATCGGCCTTCCACTCAGGTCATGATTTCAGGGTCCTGGGATGGAGTCCCACATCCAGCTCTCTGCTCAGTGGGGAGTCTGCTTCTCCCTCTCTCTCAAATAAATAAATAGAAATCTTTAAAAAAAAAAAAAAAAGAAAAACTAAAGCCATTCAAAATGAATTACTTCATCTACCATGTTCTTCAATCACTGGAACATGTTTTCCCCCTTTGAATTAGTTCAACGTGCTATATTTCAAAAGGGATAAATAAAATAAATGTTAAGGCTGAAGGCTAACATGCTTAGACTTATTATTATATGCATTTTTTGTTAACTTAGCAAGCACTTACACAACAGTTATTTGCAAGATCCTATGATTAAACCATGTTTCAGTAGCTTATGAGCATGACAGATTAAGTAGTTCAAGTGGTCTTACTTATATGTAGTTGGAGTCTTACCAAAAAAATAACAGATAAAAGGGACAAAAAGGCTTTTTGAAAAAATATTTCACTACTCTACGTAACTCACAGATTTGTGTAACTCTGTACATCCCAAACAGAAAAACAGTACAGAAATTGATCCCAAAAAAAGACAAATGACAAAAGAAGCAGACAAAATTTTCAAAATAACTATCATAAATATTGAGAATTTAAAGAAAAGTATCTAATAAAACAAAGAAAAAAATGAAAGAGGACCCAAAGAAATTCTAGAGTTAAAAAATGCAAGATGTGAAATCAAATACTCCTTAGGTGGCTGTAACAGCAGATTCTAAATTGCAGAAGAAAAGAAGAACGTAAAAAAAGTTCCTTGGGATAAAGGAAAACGATACTAGAGGAAAACTGAAGAGTACCAGAAGTTCTAAATACAAGGGTAAGACTTTCTCCTCGCTTTTCATTTCTTTAAAATACAACAGATTTTTTATAGTGAAAAACTAGTATTGTGTAGAATTTGTAACATGTATAAGCAAAATAAATGACAAATGCAACATAAAGTCTGCAATAAAATAAAAGAAAGATCCTCAAAGTATACATGAAGTGGTATATTATTATTAAAACACAGACTTGTTAAAGACTTGGGTCACAGGGTCGCCTGGGTGGCTCAGTGGTTGAGCATCTACCTTCGGCTCAGGGCATGATCCTGGGGTCCTGGGATGGAGTCCTACATCAGACACCCAGCAGGGAACCCGCTTCTCCCTCTGCTTATATCTCTGCCTCTCTCTGTGTGTCTCTCATGAATAAATAAATAAAATCTTAAAAAAAAAAGGTCATAAGACTCAGAGCAAGAACTAAAACATTATACATTTTAGATATGACTGTATACAATTATAATACAGTAATATACCAGTAATGGGTATAAACTGTAATATTAAAAAATATTCAATCCAAAGTAAGGCAGGAAAAGTGGGGAAAGACACAAAAAAACAAAAGAGACAAAGAGTAAATGAACAGTAAGAAAGCAGGTACACTTATATCCAAACTTGTAAAAAATTATACTAAATGTAAATGGTCAAAGACACTGGTCACCAGCTTTTTCTATAAAGGATCATATTAATAAATATTTTAGGCTTGTAAACCAAGAAAAAAAGATTGGATATTATGTAGGTATTTATATAAAAAGAGAAATGGCCTCCCACAACTTTTTTTAACAAAACTCAAAATTTAATTTATGGACACTTTGAATTTGAATTTCATATAAATTTCATGTGCACAAAATATTATTCTCCTTTGACTTGTTTTCAACCCTTTAAAGATATAAAAATAATTATTACCCTCCAAACCATACTGAAAACAAGTAATGGGTAGGGTTTGGCCCACGAGAAGTAATTTGATGACCCCTGGTCTAAACACACCAATTAAAAGTTCATCAGATTGAATAAAAAAAGAAAAGCTCAACTGTATGCTATCTACAGAAACACACTTTAAAGACCTAAATAGACTACAAATAATTTTTTTAAAATAGTAGACATATCATGCAAACACTAAAGAAAACTAGAGCAGTTATATGAATATCAGAAATATTAGACTTCAAAATAAGAAAGAGAAAAAGAGGAAAAAGAGACATTTCACAATAATAAAAGGGTCAAATCACCATAGAAAACTTAGTGGTTATGCCCCCTAATACCGGAGCTTCAAAATACCTACAGCAAAAACTGGCAGAATCAGTCAAGCTGAAGTACTAAGTCTGCTATAGCTTATCTCTCTTAACTAAAAACACTGAACAGAATATAAAAAGTACACAAAAATTTTTAAAAAGTAAACAATAATTAACATTAAAGAGACGAGTCAAAACTTGAAGAACTACCTATACAGTGTTGTTTCCCTTCCCCCCACACAATCTTTTATCCTCAGATTTGACCTAAAGCCAGTCCCAGTTGCAGAACTGTGCAAAGAACAACAAAAATGCGAAAGAAATTTTTAAAAAAATGGGATCCCTGGGTGGCGCAGCGGTTTGGCACCTGCCTTTGGCCCAGGGCGCGATCCTGGAGACCCGGGATCGAATCCCACATCAGGCTCCCGGTGCATGGAGCCTGCTTCTCCCTCTGCCTGTGTCTCTGCCTCTCTCTCTCTCTCTCTCTCTCTCTGGGACTATCATAAATAAATAAAAATTAAAAAAAAAAAACAAAACAGAAAAAGGAGTGTCTGCAAACCACAGAGTGGGGAATTATAACTTGTTTTTGGTTTTGTTTCCTCTATCTTTTCTCTCCCAGTTCTACCATAAAGCCAGCTGCAGTTATGGAGCTGCATTGCAATCAATGAGGAAAAGGGATGGGGGAGCACAGACATCTAAAACTTAAAGGAAAAAATCTATCCAAATGTCTAGAACTACCAAGCAAATAGGTTCACTACTGTGATTCAAAAATGGAAACTTTTGAAAAATTTCTAAAAATGGAAAAAATCACTATTTTTTTTTTTCTCTTTTCTCTTACTACTTTGTCTTAAAGTAGACTCCAGGCATGCAGGACTGCTAGACAGCACAACAAAACAAAAACTCTAAAAGAGAAATCTATCTTTCTACTTAGAAGAAGGAGGAAAATGAGCGCCAGGAACCCAGAGAGCATGAGAGAAATCCCATGGAAAGTTGAGGAGAAGAAAGTAATCCCTAATTTTGTGTATGAACTAATACAAGTTTCAGGCTCACCACCAATGCTGTATATGTGTGTAACAAACCAAAGAAGCACAGCAAAGGTTTTGGGAACTGAAGTGACTTTGGAACCCGAAGGAAAATAAAACTTGCAGTCTGGACATCACCAGGTAGACTGCCTGATAAAATAAAATAAAATCAATGTTCTTCAGAGGATTTTAACTGGAAAAAGAACTTCAAAACATAAGATTTAGAAAGTCTGGAAGATAATCCACTTACTCAACAAACAAAAAACAGAAAAAGGGAACCAACTCTCAAGTGAAAGAAGAATCAACAGATACCAATCCCAAGAATATGCAGTGCAAAAATTTTCCAGAACTTTAAAACTGTAAATGTATTTACAATTTTTTAAAAAATTGTAAAATTGTATAATGTATTATAACCATGCTCCATAATATAAAGGTGAATTCACCTGAAATGAATAAAAATATTGAAATCCTTGGCAGAGAAACAGAAAATGTAAAAAGAACCAAGGTAAGAAAACAGAAAAATAAAATATCTAATATTAAAAATTCAGCAGAGAAAAAAAATAAATAATAAAATAAAAATTAAAAAAAAAAATTCAGCAGAGGACCTCAAAAGAATGGAGAGTAAAGAGTCAGTGAACTTGAACACAGGTCAACAGAAATTACTAAAACTGAAGAACAAAGAGGTAAAACTTTCAAAACAATGGAGAGAGTCTCAAGAATTGTGGAAGAATGAAAATATCTAACATTTTTGTTGTCTGAGCCCTAGGAAGAGAAGAGAAAGTGACTGATACAGAAAAATATACATATATTTCTAAGACACAATGGCTGAAAACTTCCCAAATTTGGTGAAAGACATAAATTTACAGATTCAAGAATCTCAGTCAACTCCAATAAAAATAAACTCAAGTAAAACCAAACCCATATAATCAGAAAGATAATCTGAAAGGTATCAAGAAAGAAAGAATCAGAAAGATATAATCTGAAAAGATAATTAAAGTATACAGAAAAAACCAGCATGTTACAAACAGGGAAACAATGAATGTTCAAAGAAATGGATATTTCTCCACAGAAACTATGAAAACAAGAAGATTGTAGAATAACATATTTAAAGTGCTAAAAGAAAAAAAACTATCTAAATGCTTTTCAGAAGGACACTGCTCCACAGAAACCTTGGAGGATCTACACTAAAGTGCTTCAATGGAGATGAAGAGCCTACACCCTGCCCAACACCCATTTTAAGATGTATATATAATTATTGGGCTTGGACCCAAAAGTTTATGTGATTTTATCTTCAGGTTCAACATTCCAATACTATCAAGGATGAGGATGCTGATAATGAGGAAGAGGAGGATAATCATGGTATTTTATTTGGTACTTCGTGAGGCATTTTACAAAAATACTTAAAATGAATGATCTTATTTAATCCTCCATCATCCCTATACAGCAGATTCTATTTTATCCCTATTTTACAGATGAGGAAACTAAGCATTAGAGAAGTTAAATAACCTGGCCAAAGTCACAGAGCCATAGATAGTGCTTGGGTTCAAACCCAGGTCTGAACTTCAAATATTATGTCTTAACCTCTATGAATGGTCTACAATAGGATGAATTAAAAGAACAACGTAGTTCTCATTCTGCATTTAATTATACAGAGTATCAGCTCTTCAAGCGAAAGAACTGTTCTATCCTCTTTTTGTTTACAGCATTTACTAATAGTGTCTAAAAGGACAGACTATTTATATCAAATTAATTAATCAATAAATGAAATATTTTTAGGGCTAGATATCCTTTCAGCAACCTATCATAGGAAACGCACATCATCCTGGGCATCACCCAGAACCTATCCCAACCACAACTTAACGTATTGTAACTGCATTCTTCTTGTAGACAAAACTCACTGGTAACTATCCAATTATGACTAATGGAGATCTTGAGGTAAGTAGGCAAATAGCAAAATATTTTTACCCAGGCAACAGTTTGAGACCTGGTAAAATTACACACCAATGTAAATAATTCATTTCCACCTAAATATAAATTCAGTCCTCTTCAACTCATACTTCTTTAACCCCATCACCCTTTCCTCAGCAGAAAGAGTAACAAAGAGTATAAAAAAGAAGACTCACCTTTGTATCCAATATTTTAGTATACTGCAATAAACTAGCAAAGATTCCCTGTTAGAGTTGCTCCAAGTAGCCAAGATATAAGATCATCAAATGACAAATTGAACAAGTTATCATGATGTTTAAACAAAAGCTTTCATCTGTCTAGTTTTATAATGAAAAACAACATACCTTAAATGTTTATTCTAGGCCATTTAAATCTAGATAATTTCCATACAGTCCCTTGTCATTAAATGTGTCATTTTAAACCGGCCACAATAATTCTGTTAAGCAAAACTGTGTTGACTGCAACTAGGAAATGGCAGCTGAAACATCTTGTCTTAGTCTGTTAAGGCTGCTGTAACAAAATACCACAGACTGGGCAGTTTATAAACAGCAGACATTTACTTCTCACAGTTCTGGATGCTTGAAAGGCCAAGATCGAGGGACTGGCAGATTTGGCATCTGGTAGGAACCCACTCTCTAGATCATAAACAGCACTTTTTCACTATATCCTCAGAAGTGGAAGGCACAAGCTAGTTTTCTGAGGTCTCTTCTATAATGGCACTACTCCCAATTATGAGGGTTGCACCTTCATGACCTAACTACTTCCCAAATGCCCTACCACCTTCTGGGTTAGGATTTCAAAATGAATTTTGAGAAGGACAAGAATATTCAGATGTTTTACTATTGAAAATAAAAACTACAAGCCATTTTAAAAGAATAATTTATTCCAACAACCCATCAGAGCTACATTAGAATATAAAAGGTATTTCCTTCTTTCAATTAATACATTAATTATATAATTATTAAAATAATTATATAAGGGTGCCATCAGTGTGCTTTGGGCTTCTTGGAAGGAGAAGAGATTTAAGAAATTCAAAAGATAAAGCACAATGAGTAATATAATCTCTCACAGTCTCTTAATCAAGAACAAAAATTAATACTTTTTAAGGTTGTTGCTAATCTTGTATTTTTACTTAAAATATATATACATAACTGTTTAGTTTAAGTTCCCTTGAACTTAATTCTAGCTGCATGACTATATATTGAGACCTATAAGTATTTATAGTGAATTACCAAACCAGGGCATTTTACTGAGGACCCAACACATTACAAATATCTTCTCCTAGTCTATCAGTAAGCCATATTTATTACATAGAGTAGCTGAGAATGTGTCAGTGGAACAGAGTAAAAAAAAAATAAAATAAAAACAAAAACTTGAAATTTTTGGTGCCTGTCACTAATGGTCCATTTGGAGGAAATCCCATGAGTATGATATATGAATGGGTTTTTTTAATGTTAAAATGTGGTTGTCTAAAAATTTAATTAAAATGCAAATCAAAGCCAAGAAATCCATTTATTATGGTACCATTCTCATTAAGAAGATTTAAGTTTTTATGTATTAAAATATAACTAGCAGGGTATCCAGGTAGCTTAGTCAATTGAACATCTGACTCTTGGTTTCAGCTCAGGTCATGATCTCAGGGTCATGTGATAGAGCCCCAAGTCAGATTGCTCATTTAGCAGGGAGACTGCCTGAGATTCTCTCTCCCACTCTGCCCCTCCCCACACCACGCATGCACTCTTTCTAAAATAAATAAATAAATATATATATATATATATATATATATACACATATTTTTTTTTTAGAACAGATATAACTATCTTTTTTTTAATGATGTGGCTGTTCCTACCCAATCATAAAGACATTCTCCAATATTTCCTTCTTATAGGCTTATTTGGAGTAAGTATTATAGTATTGTGTAGCACTTTGGCCTAATCTATATTTACCATATAGCAACATTCAGAAACGGATCATTGGCTCTGAGTCAATCAGGATAATTCCATCTTGTCTGTAAGTGTGATTTCGGGGTTTGAATGTAACCATCAGTTACTATCAATTTAGGTGATTACCTTGGCTACTAGAAAATGGTTCAATGTAGGGAAACTTGCAACTTTTGTTCAATAGGTAAAAAAAGAGAGCCTTTCCACTCTGCCACCAGCCATGAACAAATCACCTGGCTCTAGTTACCAATTTTTGCTGCTAACTACTTTATGACCATAAAGGAAGCCACTTCGAAAGGTGACATGGAGAAGATCAAAGCTGAGTAGTTTACAAAAAACACTATCAGAGCCCAGATCAAACAACATCCCTAGTGTCTAACTCAGCTTAAGTAGGAGTTGGCTTTGGTTTGGTTTGGCTTTTTTTTATACTCAAAACGATTTTGCATTATAAGCTGGTATTTCTACTATAAATCCCATTCAATCACAAATGTATTTATTACTTAATACACTGATGGAATTGATATGCTTTTTTACTTAGAATTTTCACAAATGATAATCTAAAATAACTGTAGCCAAACTAAGTAAAAAGGTATATCACATCAAAGATAGCGTCCATTACACTATTTCCAGATACACAAGAATTTATTCAATTGTTCAGTATTTCCTAAGTGCCTACTATGTGCCAAGTGCTAAGAGTAAAATAAAGACCCAGATATAGTCCCTGTTCTCAAATAACACTGACATTGATTTCACATGTAGAAAAATGTAAGAACCAAAATGGGAACTGTTGACTAGAACCAAAAACCTGGTGGCTGGTAGCCCTGATCTTAGAAAACAAAATGAAAAGGACTTCTAAATTTTCATCTTAAAATTTTCATGATCACTTTATCCCATTTCTCTTACGGTGTTTATAGTACCTGTATTTGAGGGATCCAAAATTAATTGAAGCGATGGCTTATTTGTTTGACTGGTTGAAACATCTCCAAATGAATGGTCTGAAATCTCACTGGAACTTTGACAATCAACAAGATGACTGCTTTGCCCTTTCTCAGAATCTCTCAGAATCTCTTCCATGGCTTTCTCCAATTGTTCATCACCATTAGAAACTACCTATAAGGAAAGCAAGACAATTCTGTTTCAATCATACTATGGTTCTGGGGCTTAATGAAAATATTTTATTTCTAGAAGATATTAAAACAAGCTAAATTTTAAATTTAAACATAAATTACTAAATACCAAGAACTTATACAGTTGCACCTAACTATATCTGATCCAAGATCTAATTTACAGAGATTTTTCCTTCCTTTCCTTTTCTTTTTTTCCTTAAGAACACATTCTAAAAACCAAGTAACCTTAAATTTATGTGTTTTACAGGGAAAAACAGTTAAGTTTAAATAGAGTGCTTACTCTACTATTTAAAAAGTCATATTTCTTGTTATCATAGCATAATATATTTGTGATTTCTTTATAAATTCTGCTTGCGTGCTGCCAAGAGGAGTATTGGAAATTTCCTAACATTTAAGTTGACTCATCCTTCTCTCAAAAGCAGGTGAAACACAAAGCCTAATAAATGTTTTAAACATATTAATACTAAAATCCAGGTATTTAAATAAATTTAAATAGTTATTTAAATACAGATATACTTAAATTTAAATAAAACCATTGATTGCTTTAATATACTTATAAAACCATATATCCTCAACATAATGTAAATGCGTATTTAATAACGTAATTTTTATACAATTTTATTAGATTGATATATACTTTTGATGCCATAGTTAATACAAAATAGAAGTTATAAACAATATATAGTACTTTCAACTAGTTTCTCTATTCCTGCTTTTAGAAGGTGGTTATGCAATTCTCAAGCATGTATACCTGGGTTTGTTTAATTCTTTACCTTTGAGTTAGGAAAGACAACAAAAATGAAAAAGGATCATTTTTGTTTGAGTAAAAATATAACTGCTAAAAATATAAGACATATGCCTAAAAAATATTCAGACAAGTCAACTGTTAAATCACATGCTAGAGCATTGCCAGTTGACTTAAAACATAAAAACCATAAAGTTATTTCTGAAGTAAAAATAAATATAACTTTTATATAATTAACTTTAAAAACTCAACAGTAAGAGAGACAAAAATATCCAGGTAATGGTTAAGTCTTATGTAAATTTAAGTCTAATTCCCCAATTACCCTTTCCTATTTTCCCTTCTATTCCTTCTTTCTAAAATTCTGAAATAAAATATAAATAACCAAAAGCAAACTTTAAAAATACAGAAACCAAATAATGAGCCTATACAAAAAATCAAACACTGATGCTATTCAAGGTAGGTATTGAGAAAAACCTTTGTATTTTACACACCTCTTGAGATCAGTCTTACCTCATGACTAAAAAACAATAATTTAAAATAGTACCATTTGTAGAAAGGAAGGAAGGAAGGGAGGGAAAAGGGAAAAAAAAGTGGAAAGAAAAGGAAAGAAATACCTTCAGTTCAGGTTTTTCATCATCTTTTGCAGAAGTATCATCTGCATGCTGAGGAACCAAAACAAACTCTTCACTGTTCAGTGTAGCCACAGAATCCGATGACCCACTAACCTTCTGTAATGAAGCTCTGACCTCCATTTCAATTCTACAGACTTCTCTTTCCACATCCACCTAGTCAAAAACCACAGGGATTTAAAATATACATATGTTATGAACAAAAACATGAACTATTAAGTACCTGATCAATACTTAGCCTTTAAAAATGGTTCATGTGAAGAATTCTGCTGGCTAGGTTAATTATCTCAAAACTAGAGAGGCTACCTTCTTGGACTGGGCTGCATAATGGAAATGTACTCTCTTCGCCCTGTGTTTCCAGACTAAGAGAACTATATTATTCGCTGAAAAACAATACAGACCCTCCCATGTCACAACGAAACAGATTTACTACTGTTTGACTCTGTATTTCTCCTAGAAATAATATTTTTGTTTTTTAATATATAGAATTAAGCATGATACTAGAAACCAAATTCACTCACACAAATATTCACTGAAATTACTTTATAATTAAATCAAAATGTTTCCAAAAACTTATCTCAAGACCAGGTATTGTACCTTAAAATATCTCATCTGTGCCACTGAGGTTGACCGATTAATAAAGAATTCAGCACCCTAAGCCATGTATCTTTTCTTTTCCAGACACATTATCACTTATCAGCACAAGGAAGGGGGAAAAGGCCAAGGCTTTCACATTGCATTCATGTGGCAAACAATGTTTTTGTCATCAAATATAGTGTAATTCTGTTTTCTGGATAGATCTGTACAGCACAGAAACTCAACATTGTCTATCACTTCCAGAAGTTTAAATATTCACAGAACTAATTTTAACTGAACTTGTATACTATATAACATAGTACCCGGCACTGGGGTTATATGAGTGAATAAGGCAGACAAAGTGTCTGCTCTGCCAGAGCTTATACTAGTAAGAAAACAAGCAAGTAAGCAAATAAGGCAATTCTGAATCACTCTAAAGGCTATGAAGAAGATAAGTTACTACGACAAAGAATCGCTGTAAAAAGTATAGGGACAACTTTAAGTTAAGGTGATAGGAAAGGACTCAGAAATATTTGAGCTGAAATGTAAAAGATAAAAAAGAACCATGTATTAAACAATCTGTTCAGTGACCAAAGGTTAACGTGATAGAGGGGTAAGACAAGTAAACTGGAGCTAAATAACACAGGACTCTAACTCTGCTGATCCACACTGTTCTTTGCCTCATATAAATATAGCTGCAATATCTCATTTTGCCTTTAGGTGACACTAACACCATTATTCTTGGCCAAAAGAACGCTTTACTCTAAGCTTCAGGTTACACTTTAAAAAATTAATTACTTCCATCTTTATCAAAACTCAAAATTTCCAATAATATCAAAACAAAGAATTATTTGTTCTAGGATTGTGTAATTAGCTAGCCATCATTTAATTCTATTTGAATTAAATGAATATCCTTCCTTTTAACTTTTAAATCCTTCCAATTCCTCCAAAGGTTTTTTATTTTGCAGGTAATGTTTCCAAAAATGTAGTATGTATTAGAGGCTATGTCTTTACCCTTCCAGGCTGTCCCATGAATCTTAGATTGCCAAGATGCTACACATTCCAGTGTTCTTTCTGTGGCCAATCCTTCTGCAAGCCCAAGCTGCTACTCCTAGACTTAACATCTAAATGTTAGAAATTCCCCCAAATTCAAGTCCTGAGCCTTTTTCTGACTCCTTGCCACACACACTAAGTAATATCTCTCATCACCATGTATTTAAATACCATCTATATTCTAACAGTCTCCCAAATAGAAGTTTTCCAAAGAAAGATTTCCAAAGAAATCTTTTAGAGACTGTTAGAATATAGATGGTTTTCTATCCCAACCCAAACGTCCTCTACATTTCTTATTTGGAATCCAACTTTCTGCTTTATATTTCCATGTGGAATTCTAATTAGTACCTTAAACGTGACCCAAATGGAATTCCTAATGCCTCCTCCAAACTTGTTCCTTATTCAGATCTTCCATTTCAGTAAATAACACCACTTTCTACCAAGTTGCTCAAACAAGAAATCTGAGTATCATTCTTATTAATTTAACTCTATTTCTTCATTCCTCATATCAGCAAGTCATGTTAGCCCCACCTCCAAAATAAATCCTGTATCATTCTCATTTCTTCATGGCCATTTTTACCAACCTAATCCAGGCAGTGTTCTCATCCACTAAAAAAGTCTCCTAATCCATCTCCTACTACTCCAGGTTTCTCTTTCCCTAATCCCTTTTCACAGAGCTGCCAAAGAAATCTTTTGGAAAATAAATTAGATTACATTAAAGCTCCATTCTAAAATCTTGTCACTAAAATTCAAACTAAATCCAAACTACTTGCCAGGATTTACAAAGCCAAACAAAGTGCCTCTGTCACTTTACCATTACAGTTCTTTAATTACAGGAAGTTCTTTCTCATCTTAGGGTCTTAGCACTTGCTTCCTACTTTCATATGGCTAATTCCTACAAGTATCAGCTTTCATTCATCCGTCCAACAAATATTTAATGAGTATCTACTATGTTTTAGAAACTATAATGGGACTGGAGACTAAAATGATAAATGAGACTAATATACTCCCAGTCTTCCTAGAACTAACATTCTTATGGAAGAGAGAAATAACATAGAAAAAATAAATCAGGATCCCACACTGAAATGTATACTATAAAAGGTAATGAGAAAGTAGGAGGCAATATGGACCCCGTTGACATTTGGGCTTACTAAGAGTGAGTAAGCCATAGAAAGAACCAGGGAAAAGAACTTCAATTAGAATAGAAGAAAGAGCAAATACAAAAAGCCCAGGTAAGAGAAAAGGCTTATGAGAAAGGAGACCTTGATCGATAGATCACAATGAGCATGGGTGAGAGCAAAAAGATGAGATATGTAAAGGAAGACAGGGAAGCCTAAGGCCACCCCTGATGCTAAGCCTGTCTAAATAAACCCCCACTCTAATTCCAACTCTCTGTTAACATGGGAATATCAAGTGCCCAGTGTAATACCTAGTACAGAGTAGATATTCAATAAAGGTGTTGAACAAATTATTGTTAAAAGCATTAATCAGGCTAAAGTTCTCACAAATAACAAACATAGAACCAGGATTCAAAACAGGTATTCTGATTTCAAAGTACATGCTCTGAGCCACAACATTATACCATCTCATTTAGTTTCTCACCTATTCCTAGACTCCAAGGATTGGTATCTGTCACAATGCACACAGAACCTTCTCTATGCCTCTCCTCCCTCCATCAAGTTATGTCTTCCCCCAAGACATTCTTCTTAGGCAAGTGATAGTTAACCTGGCCATTAACTCTAAATCAGCATGTTAATGAATACTAATAATTCCTCCATTCAAATAAGAGGTCCTTTTTTTTTAATATTTATTTATTTATTCATGAGAGACACAGAGAGAGAGGCAAAGACATAGGCAGAGGGTTAGAAGCAGGCTCCATGCAGGGAGCCCAATGCAGGACTCGATCCTGGGATCACACCCTGAGCTAAAGGCAGATGCTCAACTGCTGAGCCACCCAGGCATCCCAAGATGTCCATTTTTAAGAGGTTTTCTTTAGCCCAAGAGAATGTTAGATATTCTGCTAGGCTAACAAGAAAACTATCAGTTTACCAGAATTAAGACAGCTCTCATTACTAGCATCAAATCCTGCCTCTAAGGGCCTCAGGGATACTTTCAGAAGTTTGTCTAATGCTATCTTATTGAACATTTCTTTGAATTTCAATGCAGATGCTTACTAAATCTGCACACAAACACAAAAATCTGAGAATTTTGTGCAAAGCCAACACTTTAAAATATTTCAACAGGCAGGAAATAAGATTTAAATAGGGAAAGTACAGCCTTCAACAAATGGTGCTAGGACAATTAGATATTCACATGCAAAAGAATGGAGTTGAACCTTTACCTCACATCATACACAAAACTTAATTCAAAATGGACCACAGACCTAAATGCAAAAGCTAAAACTATAAAACTCTTAGAAGAAAACAAGAAACATAACAAGAAACATAAATTTTTATGTCCTTGGGTTAAGCAATGATTTCTGAAACAACACCAAAAGCACACTGGCAAAAGAACAAAATAGATAAATTGGACTGTATTGAAATTTAAAATGTTCATGTTGAAAATGATACCATGAAGAAAGTAAAACTAAAAACGACAAGAGGAGGAAATACTTTCAAATCATATATCTGAAAAGAATCTTGAGTCCAGATTGCATGAGGAACTCTTACAACTCAATAATAAAAAAGACAAATAATCCCAACTTCTGGTTTCAGCTAAAAAGCTTGGAAGTCATCACTCCTTTCCTTACAAGAAAAGTTTGGACAAACTAAGTATCAATAGCTTCTCTTGGATCCATCAGAGAACTGAGTTCAGGAGACAAACTGCCATCCCAACATCGGGAGAGACAGGCAATCCAGAGAAAGACAGCAAGTCAGATCTTACCTGAAGAGGAAGCTGTTGGAGCCATAAACTGGTAGGAACACTTAAATGATCATTTTGACAAACTGCTGGAGGCTAAGTGTGGAATTTGGGTGTGGGGTGGGAGAGTGGGTTGAGGAACAGTAACTTGAAATTTGTGTATATTAAATTGGTGCTTAATAATAATAAATGTCTAACATTCAAAAAACAAAGAAAAGAAAATGTTGGATAGCTATACTGATTTTACAAAAAGCAGACTTCAAAACTAGGAGATAAAGAAGAGTATTATGTGAGATTGACATATCAAGCAGGCAGAATATTAGCAAGGATATAAACAACCTGCGGAGCACTACCAGTCAACTTGATCTGACACTTATAAAATATTCCATCTAACAACAGAAGAATACATTTTCTTTCAGGCTCACAGGGAACATTCACCAAGAGAGACCATATTCTGGGCCATAAAACACACCTTGACAAGTTTAAAAAAATAAAAATCATTTAATATGCTCTCAACTGTAATGGAATTAAATCAGAAATCAGTAACAGGAAGATAGCTGGAGAATTCCCAGGTTTTAGAAATTAAACAACATACATCTAATCAAAGACGACGACTCAAGAGAAATTTAAAAATATTTTGAACTAAATGAAAATGCAAATACAACTTGTCAAAAGTTGCGGGATACAATGAAAACAGTACTTAGAAATTTGTTTCAGGGCAGCTGGGTGGCTCAGTGGCTCACTTTTGGCTCAGGTCGTGATCCCAGGATCCTGACATCAAGTCTCACATCGGGCTCTCCACAGGGAGCCTGCTTCTCCCTCTGCTTATGTCTCTGCCTTTCTCTGTCTCTCATGAATAAATAAAATCTTTAAAAAAATTGCACCGAATGCTATACTAGAAAAGAAAAAATATCTAAAATATATAACATAAGCTTCTTTAGGAACCTTAGGAAACTAGAAAAAGAGCAAATGATGAAAAATAATTTAAAAAAATATAACAGGCATCAATGAAATTAAAACAGGAAAATACAGAAAAATTTTAAAAATCAAAACCAAAAGATGGTCTTAGGAAAGATCAACAAAATTGAAAAACTGCTGGCCAGGCTAAACAAGAAAAAGAGAAGACACAAATTGCCAATATAAAAATAAAAGAGCAAACATCACTACCAATCCTACGGACATTGAAAGGGTAACAAAGGAATACTACAAACAATTCAAGGCCCATAAATTTGGTGACTTGGATGAACTGGATCAGATCCTTAGAAGATACAAAGTATCAAATTTAAAAAAAAATTCACACCAGGAAAATTAGATATCCTGAATAGCCCTATAATTTTCAAGAAATTTAATAATTAAAAAAAAACAAAAAAAAAGAAATTTAATAATTAATAACCTTCTAAAAAAGAAAGCATCAGACACAGATAGATTCACCAGTGAATTCTCCAAACATTTAAAGACTAATATAAATTCTCTACAATCTCTTCCAGAAAATGAAAGAGGAAACATTTTGTAACTCATTTTATGAGGCCAGCATTACCTTAAGACCAAAACCAGATTACAATAAAATTAAAGACAGAATATTATAAAATCATATTCAACGATACATAAAAAGAATTATACTCCAGGTATACAAGACTGATGACTCCTAGAATAAGCAAGTATACAAAGGTCACAGAATACAAGGCCAATGTACAAACATCAGTTTCTTCCCTACATACAAATAATGAACAATTGGAACCTGAAGTTTAAAAAAAAAAAAAAGTGCCATCTATCATTGCACAAAAAGATGAAATACTTAGGTATAAATCTAATAAAACATGTGTAGGATCTATAAAAGTAAGAAACCTATAAAACACCGATGAAAGAAATTTTAAAAGATCTAAATAAATAAAGAGATACTCAATGTTGTTAACATGTTAATTCTCCCCAACTTGCTGAGACTAACCAACTGACTGAGCACTCAACTACAAGCTTAACTATGCACAAAGGCAGGGGAATATGTCTATTTTTATTTTACTCACCAACACATCCCCAGCATAGTGCCCACAGATTGCATGGGCTCAATAAATATCTGTTTAATAAACAAGTCAATTAACTTGGATGTAGCAGAACAGACTCCTGCATCAGATAGGAAGATGGACTGAATGAGTTCTAAAGTCACTTAAGATTCTCATTCCATGTGATGTGTTGAAGAATTCCATTTCAACAAGTCAATTCAAAATATAATTTGCTAAGTCTACTACTATGCAACAGTATGCTAAGCAAAATGTTACTTTCTCTGCTGCAGATCTGCTATTATTTCTGATCAAAAGAAACAGAAACAACAGTTGGAAAATTTATAGAGGTCTTTTTTTTTTTTAAGATTTTATTTATTTTGACAGAAAGAATAAGACAGGGAGCACAAGCAGAGGGAGGGGCAGAGAGAGAAGGAGAAGCAGACACTCCATTGAGCAGGGACCCTGATGTGGGACTTGATCCCAGGACCCTGTGACCATGACCCAGCTGAAGTCAGACACTTAACTGAGCAGCCCAAACACTCCTGCGGGGGTCTTTTAAATAATAAAGAGTTCACTGTTCTGTGACCTCAAGACTAGCACATCCATTTCAACTCAACATGTGAAGAGCAGTGATTGAAAGAAAGCAAAACTACTTTTACAAGCATTTAGTTAAAAGGCTATGCTATTGGGACACCTGGGTGGCTCAGCAATTTGGTGCCTGCCTTCGGCCCAGGGTGTGATCCTGGTGTCCCAGGATGGAGTCCCACATCAGGCTCCCTGCATGGAGCCTGCTTCTCCCTCTGCCTGTGTCTCTGCCTCTCTCTCTCTCTCTGTGTCTCTCATGAATAAATAAATAAAATCAAAAAAATAAAAAATAAAAAATAAAAGGCTATGCTATTATAATCCAAAAATTAGAAAGTAAAATCTGACATAAAAAGTTTGTCTCTTCAGGTACAAAAACAAAACAAAACAAGGCATACACATTTTTATTCTTTAGGCATTTTAAAGGTGTAAGAGAAGCGGCAGAAAATTTATCAGTACTACAGAAAATCTAGATGAATGTTTTTTCTATTTTTCCCCTTTCCCCCTTCTCTGAACCCAAAGGAGCTCTATAAATATTTTCAATTGAATTGAACCACTCAAACACACTTATCCCCCACAGTTCTGCCAACTTTATCAAGTGAAATGACTTTTAATTCTTACTTCAATGTCACATCATTTTTGTCAAATGAGCAATATATCTTAAATTAACACCTCACTTGGATGCCTAAAACTACAATTTTCACATATACTAGAAACAGTGTAACAACATTAAGCAAAGTCTAACTGGAAGCTATATTCTTCCCAAAATAACTGAACACATTCAAAAGTATAAAATCATGGTGCACATGGTCCAATTTCTTTTTGTGCCAAATGTGGTTAGCCAGCTTCTTGCTTTTAGATTATGTTTGCACCTATTCATTTTCAAGTGTCTCTTGAACTAAAATAGAACACTGAAAATATGAGTGTGAGTCAAAATTGGACAAGACATGCTGCAACGACTATTAGGCATAAAAATTCAAACAACTATAGTAGACTCATTACAATAGTAGAAACAGAAAATACTCTTAATTTACAATAAGAAAATGGACCTGAATAATTTGGAACAACATTTACTAACGATAAGGCCTCTGTGCTTTGAAAAACTGAGCCAGTCTGGGCAGGACTGGGGGGGGACTACCATAGCCTCTTCTTACTGAACACTCCATTCACTATTCCAGTTCTCAGGCAAGAGCCACACCAACATGATTATACGTATGCAAGTATGTCCCCACCCCTGAAAAGGGCACAAAGGGGCCTTCCTAATTTATATTACTTTAGTGGATACCTACTTTGGCAATAATCTCGAAACTTTTTTTCTGAGAATAAGCCTTCCCTTTGTTCATACCTCTTAGTCTTTATAGAACTCTCAACACCATGGCCAAACAGATCCAAAGATAGACACTGAATCCAAACTAATTAGACCAATTAACCCAATTCCTAAGATTCTTGATGACCAGAGACTTCATCATGAGAGTTGTCTCTCTTACAGCAGAAACTTTAAGATATAAACTAGGAATTGTTGGTGGCCATATTTTTCCCCATATGAAGGAGGCCAATATACGGTGAAAGAGAAAAGTAAATTCTAAATACAGACAAGCAAGAGAGTCTTAGTCGAGCCCCTATCATGCTGTTTGAGAGAATCCTGAGATGTAACTCCATTTGTTCCCATCCTCAGTCTTGGTATCCACTGTTCCTTTAATTCTACGAAATATCCCTTCCAATAAATGCTTTTTGCATAAGCTAGTTTAAATTGAGTTTCTGCCACATGAAACCTCATAAGTCCTACTATAACTACATGCTAGCAAAAAGACATACAAGACATATATAAATATATATACTTTTTTTTAAGATTTTGTTTTTAAGTAATCTCTACATCCAACATGTGGCTCAAACTCACAATCCTAAGATCAAGAGTCACATATGTTTCCAAAAGAGCCAACCAGGCCCCTCATAAGATATATTTTACTAGGTTTTCATATACTAGGTATGAGAACAAAAATCTAGATGAAGAAAGATGACAGTATCTAAAAAGTTGACAATTTCCCACATAAACAGAATACTGAATGTGAAGAAAGAAAAAAAAAAAAGCAAATGACTTACTTGAAATAATTACAGGAGGGGAAGAAAAGGTAATAGAAGGGGTACCTACAAAGGATGGCTTAAAAGGGAATAGAATGCTTTATAACCAAAATAAGAAGTCATCACAGGAAAAAGAGGAATTTTTAAAGGTAGGCACACTATGATTGTCACTATATAATATTCCTATGTCATAAAAATAGAATGCAAAATATGGAAAAATTATTTTTTTTAATTTATTAGGATAGTAAAACGTATAAGTGACTGTGGTAAATGAGATTACTGTTATCCTAAAATTCGTGTGGAACCACAAAAGATCCCAAATACCCAAAGCAATCTGAGAAAGAACAACAAAGTTGGAAGTATCACAATGCCAGATTTTAAATTATACTACACAGCTACAGTCATCAAAACAGTAGAGTAATAAGACAAAAAGACACAGATCAACAGAATAGAATTGAGAGCCCAGATTAAAAAAAAAAAAAATCCATGTTTATATGCTCAATTAATCTACAACAAAAGAGGCAAGAATAAACAATGGTGAAAAAACAATCTCTTCAATAAGTGGTATTGAGAAAACTGGACAGCCACCTACAAAAGGATGAAACTAGGCCACTTTCTTATACCATACAGAAAAATAAACTCAAAATGGATTAAAGACTAAATGTGAAATCTGAAACCATAAACTCCTGAAAGAAAACATAAGCAGTAGTCTCTTGTACATCAACCTTAGGGATATTTTTCTGGATAGGACTCCTCAGGCCAGGGGAACAAGAACAAAAATAAACAATTGGGATTACATCAAACTAAAAAGCTTTTGCACAGCAAAGGAAACCATCAACAAAATGAAAAGGCAAGAAGGAAGGAAGGGAGGGAGGGACAGAAAAGAAAGGAAAAGAAAAAAGGCAACCTACTGAATGAAAGAGGATATTTGCAGATGATATAACTGATATGGGGTTAATATCCAAAATATATAAAACTCATATTAATTCAACACCAAAAACAAACAAAAACAAATCCAATAAAAAATGGGCAGAGTACCTGAAAATCACTCATCATCAGGGAAATGTAAATGAAAAACACCATGAGATAACACCTCACACGAGTCAGAAGGGCTAGTATCAAAAACAAAAAAAAAACAAAAAAAAAACAAAAAAAAAAAAAAAAACAAGAAATAACAAGTGTTAGCAAAAATGCAGAGAAAAGGAAACTCTCACGCACTACTGGTGGGATTAGAAATTGGTGAAGGCACTATGGTAAACAGCATGGAGATTCCTCAAAAAACTAAAACTAGAAATACCATTAAGATCTAGTAATTCTACTTCTGGGTATTTACCCATGGAAAACGAAAATACTATTCAAAGAGATATATGTACCCCTGTATTTACTGCAGCATTATTTACAATATTATTTTACAATAGCCAAGATATGGAAGCAACCTAAGTGTCCATCAGTAGATGACTAGATAAAGAAGATGTGGGATATATATATATACACACACACACACACAATGGAATATTATTTAGCTATTGAAAAGAAAGAGATCTTGTCATTTGTTAACAACATGGATAGACTGAGGATATTATGCTAAATGAAGTAAATCAGACAGAGAAGGACAAATACCATGTGATTTCACTTATATGTGGAATCTAAAAAAAAACAAAGCAAATGAACAAACGAGGAGAGACTCAAAATATAGAACACTAGTGGTGGCCAGAAGGGAGGCAGGTGGAGAAGATAGATAAAATAGGTGAAGGGAGTTTAAGAGGTATAAATTTCCAGTTATAAGGAAGTCATGGGGCACCTGGGTGGCTCAGACAGTTAAGCATCTGACCTTTGGTTTTGGCTCAGGTCACAACCTCAGGGTCATGGGATCTAGACCCATTATGGGTTCTGTGCTAGCATGGAGTCTGCTCAAGATTCTCTCTTCCTCTCCCTTCCCCTCTGCCCCTGTCTCCTTTGTGTGCAGTCTTTCTCTCTCTCTGTGTGTCTCTCTTTCTCAAATAAATAAATCTTAAAAAAATAAATTAAAAGTCATGGGGATGAAAAGTACAGCAGAGGGAATATAGTCAATAATATTATAAGTCTGTATGGTGACATATGGTAACTACACTTCTTGTGGTGAGCATTTCAGAATGTATATAATTGTTGAATCACTATGTTGTATATCTAAAACTATTATATGTCAACCATGCCTCAATTAAAAATAAAAATTCTGAAACTGTAATGACAGAATAGAAAAGGAATATGTAAATATTGCTTGTCTCACAATTATTGAATAGTACTTTTATGTTGAATTAACACTTGCTATGAATAAACAAAAACCTGTATTAAGATGGTAATATTTATAGGTGACTGTTGTGGATCAGATTATTGTTACCAATTTTCTTTTCTAATACAGAATTGTTACATTTAGGCCCCTTATCATGTGATTTTGTAACACCATTAGAGTAAGTGGAACAAAATATTTACCTGCCCAAATAATTTGGGGTTTAGCCATGTAATTTGCTTTGGTCAATGGAATCCCAAAAACAAGACTTGGGCAGAGACTTTAAATGTCTTGAGTTATTTGGCTTGGTCTCTTGAGCTTCTGCCATCTACCATAAAAAGATGGTGGTCCAGGAAGCCAAGAGACCCAAAATGCAACTCATGAGAATAACCTGAATCCAATCCACAGAAACAAGTAGAGTTTCTCTCAAAGACCCACAAAACCATGAGTTAAAAACCTAAATGTTGTTGTAAGAAGTCAAACATTTCAGCATTATTATATAGCATTACCACAGCAATGGCTGACTAATTCAGTGACGTATTTTTAAATGTCTTCAGTAGGGGCACCTGGCTAACTTAGAAGAGAGCACGGGACTCAATCTCAGGGTTGTGAGTTCAAGCCCCACATTGGGTGTAGAGATTACTTAAAAATAAATAAATAAACTTCAAATGTCTTCAGTATTATTATGATATCTTTAGATTAAATAAAAATCAGAAGTAGCTAACACTGTAAACTAACAAATCTCTCAAGGAGATATTGATATGGTTCTTCAACTATTACCTAAAAATTCTAGTGATTTCTATAATTTTCATATTCCACTGAATTAAAATATACTCCAATACGCCAACCTTCTAATACTAATATTCAATTCCAGACATACTCAATTTATTAAAACTTTGACCAATGAATTACATTGTAGTTTAGAAAACCCTAATCAGCAATATCTAAGCAATAACATAAATGAAAAATATTTTGAAAATATTCTCAAACTTTTCAATGAAGATTACTTTAACTCTAGATCTTTCTCTTAGTTTTACTGCCATAATTATATATGCAATATATTCAAGAATAAGGTTGATAAAATTATATACATTATATTATAGTCATTTACTGCCTGGAAAATCAAAGTCTGATGGCTATACAATTCACAGTTCCATGAACTTGGCTTAAGACCAACAGTGAGCTTTGTGCCCAGCAGATACAGGCATATATGGTCAAGGGGGAAAAAAATCCATCACATAATGGAAAAGACCATCACTAAAGTGTCTACTACATCACTAAAGTGTCTACTTTATAGTTACAGCCCCCGTTGGTATAATAAAACCAAAGTTTGGTGATCTTTGGGTCACTATCTGACACTTAGTATGTTGCATGATGCCGCATAGAGCATCTACCACATTTCTTTCCGGCCCAGTGTGTCCATAAGAAAGGTATCTCTACTTCTATGAACACACTGATTTCTTCATCTGAAAAATATTGGACTAGTTGATCTCCAAGATCTCTAAGCTCTAAAGCTTCTACACATCACTTATCTTCTGAATATGTAAAGAAGAAATATAGATTTTTTTCTTAAGAGCTATGGCACAAAGAAATTAAATAATTTCTCTAACAAGTTACATAGCCAGAAGTAGAATCTAGAAATCCTCAGTTGAGAAATCTATTTACTAGCATATTACCTTTCCAAGGACTGCTAATTATTACATTATTACAAACATTTTTATTCCAACCAATGGTCTCTCATATAATACACTCTATGAAAGTATACCAAAATATAACACCAAGCAGAATTAAAAAGGAAAAGGAGTAAATTCATGTTTACTATGTATCTCCACATAATTGGCACTAATTTAACAAAGGAAATGGTAATTACCAATTTGTTGGGTCTAGCATAGAGAGACTCAAGGTAGCACCCAAAACTTCATGAACTTCACAACCAGACATGGTTCCTAAAGAGACTAAGATTTTTCAATTACCTTCTTCAACTATTCAATCTGCACAAGATCGCAGTGAGTGGCACCTCAATCACTGCACCAACACAATCAAAGAAAAGAAGTCAAATGATTTCTTTTCATTGTTTTTCTTTTCCTATTACGTCTACAAGCAAAGATTGGACTACTATCTTTAAAGCACAGAACCCTCTGGGTTTAGCATAACACTGATTGTGAGATATGACTGACTTAACTTTTAACCCATCAGAAGAAAGTTAAATACATAAAATCCAAAAGCTTCTTGACATAGGATGTACATGCTTGTATGTATTATGCATTTCTCTCTGCCTAGCTCTGCAGAATTAGTGAGCCATATAAAAGAATCAGGGTTCTTGAAAATCCCTAACTTAACTAGGTTTCAAAATATGGCATTCTTCCTTGATTTGGTGGATTGACTGGTATATTTATGTATGTATGTATTTATTTATTTGAGAAAGAAAGAGAGAGAGAGAGAGAGAGAGAGAGAGAGAGAATATGAACAGAAGCCAGGGGAGGGGCAAAGGGAGAGAGACAAGCAGATTCCCTGCTGACAGGAGCCCAAAGCAACTGGAGCTTGATCCCAGGACCCTGAGATCATGATCTAAGCCAAAGTCAGATACTTAACCAACTGAGCTACCCAGGCGCCACTGATTTGGCAGAATTTATAACAAAGAGATACTATACTTCAGACTACTCTCTAATCTTTTCAGTAAAATGATTCAGCAGGATACTTATGAGGAAAGCTAAATAATATTAAAAAAAAAGTTTTGAAATCCTAAAAACAAGACTTCCAAATTGTGCTGCAAATTAAACAAAAGCAAATACAAAGGCACAAAATAATCTGAGGAAATCAATATTTAGGAAATATTATGACATGTACCTAAAATTTCATAAGTAGTTTCTATGATATTATATAATGTCATGTGTCTACAAAAGCAAAAGGAAAGTGGGTCTTGCTAAGTTGAAACTATAAACTGTGTCACTGTTCATTGGGAAAATAATTCAAAGTAGAAATTGTTCTAGTACTAGATTTTTCTACTTTATTCTCACAAGGCAACAAAATCCAAAGCTTACTTTATGTAATTAGAAGAACAAATTACTCAATGATCCCATTATCATTTCTACTGAATATCGCACCTACTAAAGGATATTTTTAAACGCTTTCTGATGTTTTAAATAAGAAAGTGTGATAAAATACAAGCCATCAGAAATCCAGTATTTGACAGTTACTCATGTTGATGAATTTGCATGTTGATATCCATCTTGGTATTTGTCATAAGCCACAACAGACTTGCTGGATACTGAGAGCAGAGATAGGACTATTAGAGCCCTATCCTCTAATACCATACAGAATCCAGTTAATTTTTTAACAAGCATTCACTGTTGTTGCTCATATGGAACATTTATTATTTGACTAGCATAGTTACAAAATATTCTTCCTCAACTGGATATCTAAGAGACATTTCAAACTCAACATATTAAAAAATCATACTTCCAACCTCTTCCCTACCAACCTACCCCTCACTCCACACTACCTTCCAGCAAATTTTCTCATCTTAACTCAATCCTTCCAGTTACTCTGGCCAAAAACATCAGTCATGCTTTCTCCTCTTGTTCTCCTTTTCTCCTTCCTCAAACTAACTCTCTCCTCTCTCTCCACTCTCTCTACTTTTTCACCTTACATCTATACTGTCAGCAAATTACTTTGGCTCCATCTTCATACTAAATCTAGAAATCATCCATTTCTCACCACCTCTACTGCCACTACCAAGTACCAATCCCAACCATCATCATCTCTTAACTAGATTATTCTAAAAGCCTCTGAAACTACTCTCTGCTTCTTTATTTGCTCCCCTATGGTCTATTTTCAACAGCAGCCAGAATGATCCTTTTAATTTATTTAGTTCCTACCAATCCTTTGATCAAAACTCTCCAATAGCTCCCCCATCTTACTCATAATAAAAGCCAAGTGACCTTCAAAGCCATTAATGCCTGTACTACAAACACTCTTCCTCACTACTTCCCCTATCTGATTTTACCTTACCTTTGTGACTTACCTTCTACAGTCTTCTCCCCGATAGACTCAATTCCACCTAAAACAACCTCCTTGCTTTCTGCTTTCTCTCAAACAACCCTGGCACACTTGCTCTGGCTGTTGCAAAACAGAACACTCTTCTCCCAGATGTCTGCTAACATGTTTACTTCTTTGTTCACATCTTTGTTCAAATCTCATCCTCCTGAAAGAGCTACCCTTATTGCTTATCTAATACTGCTTCCACATCACCAATTTCCAATCCCCCTGTATCCTGATTTACTTACTGTTTCCCAGAACACTTAGAAAATTTTCTAACATACAATCTAATTTATTTTGTATTACATTTACTATTTATTGTCTGATTCTCCCACTAGAATATAGTTTCTTCCAAGGCAAAGCTAATTGTTTTATTCACTGACATAACCCAAGCACCTAGAAGAATGCCTGGCTTATGGCAGACAGATAAATATTTGCTGAATAAATGAATGAATGACTATCCACGACTGAATTCCTAAAACAAAGTTCCTAAAACTCAAGGAGCCATCTAGTACACCACAGCCTGATCAGAACTTTGACTCTAAAAGATGAGAATATAATAGCATTAACAGGGATCCCTGGGTGGCGCAGTGGTTTGGCGTCTGCCTTTGGCCCAGGGCGCGATCCTGGAGACCCGGGATCAAATCCCACGTCGGGCTCCCGGTGCATGGAGCCTGCTTCTCCCTCTGCCTGTGTCTCTGCCTCTCTCTCTCTCTCTGTGTGACTATCATAAATAATAAAAAAAAATAGCATTAACAGTTCCTTTCATTGGGTAAATAACCAGCATATACACTTGACATTACATAGAACTTTGACAGGTTTATGAAATAATGAAGTAACTTTTAAAAGACAGTAAACTAAAACGTTAGAGACCTCCTCACCAAACTTCCCATTTATGTGAAGAAAACAAGAACAATGACAAGTCAACCATATTAAGAAATTATTGTGATATTTTTGAGAGTGTGAAAACTGTGGTATTGTTATGAGAGAGTCCTTGTCTTTTGGCAATACATAGTGAAATATTTACAAGTTAAATAATATGATGTCAAAATAATAATAATAATAATAATATGATGATGATGATGATGATGATGATGTCTGAGATTTGCTTCATTAAATATGGGTGGGCACAGAGGAAACTAGTCATCATTTGATAACTACTGAAGTTGGTAAAAAGCTCTAGGAATATTTATATCATTCACTTTGATTTTGTATGCTTGAAATATCTATTTTTATGCTCAAAATTTGCCAAAATAGAAGAAAAAATAAAGTAATAGCAGTACAGAAAGTTTTAAAAAAATTAAAACAAAACCTGTATTTCTCCTTTAGCATCTAGCAAATTATATGGCATCCAAACAAATATATGATGAAATAAAGTACACACCACAACTGAAGAACAGTTCCTATAAACTTCCACAATGACAAGAGCAGATTAAGTAAAAATGAATGACCAAAGTGAGGCCGTCCTTCAGAGTTAAGGAAAAATGGCATGCAAAGCAACAGCCACAATGACCTCAGATTTGGATGAGTGGAACAGAATGGGGGCAACCCAAAAAGACTTTCCATCTTTTCACAAGATAAAAGGCACTGTGCTTTATTCTATAAAGGCCATTCATACAATTGCAAAATATCATCAACAGGGACAAGAAAATGTGGCTGAAATTTTATGTACCAAATAGCATTGTGGCATATTAGAAGGAATAGTAATAGAAATATTAAGGATCAATATGATCAGAAAACAAACACAGCAAGAAACAAACACTATCTCAACCCCAGAAAGGTCAAGTAAACAAAAAAAAAATTTTAAGAGCATAGAAAATTTAAATCTTTAAATGCTAAGGTAGTATAAACTTAATATACAAAATTTGAATCCTTCAAAACATAATTTGTATTACCCCTGGAAGCAGTTTCAACAATTTCCCTAGCTGATTAAATCAGCTCTAGTAAAATATTAGCCTACAGGGGTATGATCAAAAACAATTTTTTGAGAGCCACTCATTTAGCTCATGTACAGATAAATGTTTGGGTTTTTTTAAATTCACATTCAAGTAACTAAAAATAAAAACCTAATGGACTAAGTGCAAAAAGGCATAAAATTTTCTCATCAAGAAAAGAAACTGTTATTTATGCCAGCTTATTCTGCTAATGTGCCAAAGAATAAGATGCGATACATGTGTTTCACATTTTAGGAATACCAGATTTTTAGCTACCACCTACATAAGAGCTTATATAAAAACATCTCAAGTACCTATTTTAGTTTGATTTTCTCTTCTTACTCTTACTTGCCCAAAACCTCAAATTCTTAATAAAAGCAAACTAAAATAGGTACCTGAGATGTTTATATGCCATTAATTCCTAGTACAGAACAATGCATCCTGTGGCTAATCAAAAAAAACCCTCATTATTTCCTTTTTGAGTTTTACAAATATTTTCATTTTGTAAAGATTTTCATGTAACCTAAACGAATCATCTTAATAAAAAATCAAAATACTATATCAGATTTTAAAAAATTAAAATTCACCTATTTTGAATTTGCTCTCATTAAGTCCTTGAATCTAGGGATTATTTATTTTCTGTCTCTTCTACTCTAAAAGACAAAAGTAGTATCACATCTACAAAGTCACTGCAGAACTGGCTTAGTACAGAAAATAACTCCAGGGGCACCTGGGTGGCTCAGTTGGTTAAGCATCTGCCTTAAGCTCAGTTCATGATCCCAGGGTCCTAGGATGGATCCCTACATCATGTTCCCTGCTGACCTTCTCTCCCTCTCCCTCTGCCTGCCACTCCCCTTGTTTGTGCTGTCAAATAAATAAAATCTTTAAAAAAAAAAAACTCCATAATGAACTAGACAATAATGTGTTTATTACTTCATGAAACTCTTAAAAGGTCTTACAAACAAAAGTATTATAAACAAGATCTAAACCATATAGACTATGGATTTAGACATTTTAATCATTACAGTGCAAACATCTAAATATCAAAGAAAAGTAGCATTTATTTATCAAGAATTATTCATTTTATAGTCTCCAACTATACTCAACACCTTATAACAGTGGTTCTCAAGGATAGGCAAAAGAATCCCAAATATCATGGATAGAAAAGGGAAAAAGGACTAGTCATAATAAGAATCTGTGTTGTGAAAAAAGTTCCTAGCTGATTGTAATATAAAATGTGATATAAAATGTTGAACCATTTTATATATGCCATTTATATATGCATTTTATATATGAAGGACGTATGTTATGGAATCTCCTTATCTAATTTAACTTACATATAGTATTCTTTTAACTAACAATTATTAAGTGATTGGGATTACGGCAAACAATGAAAATTTATTCATATAAAATGAGATTCTCTGCTCTCCAGGAAAAGATGCCAACCACATTCCCAGAACTCCAAGAATATCAACATAGACCAAAACAGATATTTTAAAAGCAATATATCAGCAGTATTATGTTACATTTAAGAAATAGGTAATAAAGCAGTATGGCAATGAGAAGGGTTATCGATGTGCATCAGAGGGGTTATTTGTGAATAACCCAAATTAAGAAGTGAACAAACCCTGTGGTTTTTCAAAGTACATTAAGTGGAGGGGCACCTGGATGGTTCAGTTAGTTGAGCATCCAACTTTTGATTTTGGCTCCGGTCATGATCTCAGGGTTGTAAGATCCACGCCGGGCATGAAGCCTGCTTAGGATTCTCTCTTTCCCTCACCCTCTGCTCCTCCCCCTTCTCTAAAAAAGAAAAAAGAAAAAGGAAAAAAATTACGTGGAGTATTGAGGGACTGTTTCACCAAGAGGGATCTAAACACATCTCCCACTATCCACCATGGTGAGATGTGATAGTGTCTGAGTTTGGGACTACACTTACAAAAGTTCAAGCTCTAAAAACTATTGACAGTGGGGGCCATTAAAGCCTAACTGTTAAGCTCTCAACCACTAGAGTCAGGCACACACACAATTGGGTTTAATCCTGCCTCCACCATTTACAAACTTTATGACCGTAGGTAAGTAAATCTTTCTAAACTTCAATGACATCAACTTTAAAATAGTAGAAATAATAATCTACCTAAGAGTTGTTGGGAAAAATTAAATAATATTATGTATGTAAAAGCACTGAGCATACTGCCTGGCACTTAAAAAAAAGGTGAATACATATTAATGATTATCATTTATTGTTCTTTTCTATGATACTATGAACCTTGGCTCAGTTATTACAGGGGCTTTGGCAGTATTACCTACCTTCAACTTATTTAAAGATTTAGTTGGATCCACAGCCATCTCTTATAACACATCTCAAATTCAAGACACCTGGGTGGCTCAGTCAGCTAAGCATCCGACTTGATTTTGGCTCAAGTCAATCTCCAGGTCATAGGGCCCCGTGCTCTGTGTGGATGGAATCTGTCTCTTCTGCTCCTCCCCTGCTCATTCTTGCTCTCACTCTCTCACTCTCTCAAGTAAATGAGTAAATAAGATCTTTAAATAATAATAATATATCTCAAGCCCTATATTTTGCCACAACCAATTCTGGGCTAGCAGACACCTTCCACTATAAAAATGAACAAGAAGAAAACTTCACATCCAAAAAGATTCGATTCAAGAAGGGCCAGGGAGGACAGTTAATCTCAGACTTAACTCTTCCTCTGGAAAACTAAAAGACAAATTATAATTAAGCAATCCCTACACTTTCACAGAGTAAAATAGAAAGATCAAAACCCAAGAACCCCATACACGCGCGCACACACACACACACACACACACACACACACGACCTTGTCCTTCTCGACTGGACAAAAACTAAGAAAAGATATCACTAATATGAAATGAATTATGAATCACTAATATGAATCACTAATATGAATTATTTCCTTATGAAAATAATTACCCAAATATATATTTTCAGGTTAAGAAAAGAATCAAAATTTAAAGACAAAGAAAAACTTAAAGAGGGAAGTTAGTCTACAGAGAATAAAGTGAATAAAATCAATTACACAGTACTAAGTCTAAATAACTACTGTTGATGTAGTCATAAAATATAAAGCAAATGTAAAAAGTTCCTGAAAAACCTGACTGCAGACACTGAAAAAAAATAATAACTTGGGTCAAAATAATAGAATATTAACAAAAACCCTAAGAAAAAAGACAAAAATAGAATATTTATGTATATTAAATTTCTAACCTTCAGAGTTAAAGATATGGTTGATCCTTACTATTCACAGATTTGATATTTGTAAACTCACCTACTCATTAAAATTTGGGGATCCCTGGGTGGCTCAGTGGTTTAGTGCCTGCCTTTGGCCCAGGGTGCGATCCTGGAGTCCCGGGATCAAGTCCCACGTCGGGCTCCTGGCATGGAGCCTGCTTCTCCCTCTGCCTGTGTCTCTGCCTCTCTCTCTCTCTCTCATAAATAAATAGATAAATAAATAAATAAAATCTTTTTAAAAATAAAAAAATTTTAAAAAGATTTATTAAAATTCATTTTTAATCCCCAAAGAAGATTACTAAAGTTTTCAGCCCCCATTTCTTCAAATAAGTTTTCTGCCCTTTCTCTCTTCTCTTTCTGGGACCACTACAATATGAATGTTAGTCCACTTGATGTTGTCTCATAGGTCCCTTCAGTCAGCTTCACTTTTTTTCATTCTTTTTTCATTTTGCTGCTCTGATTAAATGAGTTCCACTGCCCTAAATCTGAGTTCACTGGTCCTTTCTCCTGCTTCATCTAGTCTGCTGTTGAGCCCCTCTATTATATTTTTCAGAGCAATTATTATATTCTTCATCTCTGTGACTTCTCCTTGGTACTTCTTTAAATCTTCTTACTCCTTTTTTAAGTTCTTACTGTTTTTATACATCTTTCCCAAGTTTAGTGAGCATCTTTATGATCCTTACTTTGAACACTATCATTTAAATTACTTATCTCTTTCATTAACATTTTTTTCTGAGGTTTTATTTTGTTCTTTCATCTGGAACATAGTCGTCTTTTTTTTTTCTTTTTCTTTTTTTTTCAGTCTTCTTTTTCCTCATTTTGTTTGGCTCTCTGTGTTTATTCCTATGTATTAGATAAAACTGCCACCTCTTCCATTATTGAAGGAGTGTTCTTATATAGGGAATGAACCTTATCATTCAACCAAACTGTAGTTCTTGGTTGTCTCTTAAAACTTTGTGGTTGTCCAAGCAGCCTATTTTATTTCTAATAGGTCCCAATTGTTGTGCCTAAGACCTGTATCTCAAACTGGGGAGGGAGGGATCTTAATCAGCCCCTAGATTCAGGCTGGTCTTGTGAAACTACAAGCAAAGCCCCACTGGCCACCAGACCAGGCAGTCTGGAGGTGTCCGCTAGGCAACAGTTAAAAATAGGTATGTAAAACCTGTTTAACATTCAAAAATCAACTAATGGAATCTATCACATCAACAGATACAAAAGAAAAATCACATGATTATATAAATTGTTGGAGAAAAGCATTTCATAAAATTCAACACCCACTCATGATAAAAACTTTCGTTATACTAGAATGAAGGAAACATCCTCAAACTTAATAAAGAATATGTTCACAGATGACATGACTGTCTATGTAGAAAATGAAAGAAATGACAAAAAAACTACTAGAAGTAGTAAGCAATTACAGCAAAGTGGCAGGCTACAGAGTTAACATATAAAAATCAACTGCTTTCCTATCTACCAGCAATGAACAAGTGAAATTTGAAATTAAAAACAAAATAACATTTATAATAACACTCAAAAAAGTATATACTTAATATAAATCTAAAAAGTTATGTACAAGACGTATATGAGGAAAAATGAGGAAACTCTGAAGAAAAATACCAAAGAACAACTAAAGAAATGAAGAGATAGTCCATGTTCATGTTCATTTATAGGAAGATTCAATATTGCTAAGATGCCAGTTCTTCCCAACTTGATCTATAGATCCAATGCAATCCCAATTCAAATCCCAGAAATTGCTCTGTGAATATCAACAAACTAATTCTAAAGTTTATACAGAGGGGCAAAAGACCCAGAATAACCATTTTAATATTGAAGAACAAAATTTGAGCACTGACGCTATCTGGCTTACTATAAAAATACAATATTCAAGGTAGTATGCTATTGGCTAAAGAACAGATAAACAGATCAATGGAACAAAATAGCCCAGAAATAGACTCACACATATAGAGTCAAGCAATCTTTGACAAAAGAGCAAAAGCAATACAATGGAGAAAAGACAGTCTTTTTAACAAATGGTACAGAAACAAAAACAAAAACAAAATGGTACAGAAATGACAAAAAAACTACTAGAAGTAGTAAGCAATTACAGCAAAGTGGCAGGCTACAGAGTTAACATATAAAAATCAACTGGACAATCAACATGGACATCCATGTCCAAATAAAATGTATCTAGACACCGACCTTACCCCCTTCACAAAAACTAACTCAAAACAGATCACAGACTTCAATGTAAAATCAAAACTATATAACTCATAGAAGATAACATAGGAGCAAATCTAGATGGCCTACAGATTGGTGATAACTTTTTAGATACAACACCAAAGGCATGACGCATTCAAGAAACTGATAAACTGGACTTCATTAAAATTAAAAAGTTCCACTCTACAAAAGATACTGCCAAGAGAATGAAAAGAAAAGCCACAGACCGGGAAAAAATATTTGAAGAAGCTGTATCTGACAACAGACAGTTATCCAAAATATACAGTTATTCTCAAAACTCAACAATAAGAAAATAACCTGATTTTTAAAATGGACAAAGAACTTAACAGACACCTCATCAAAAAAGATACACATGCGGCAAATAAATATATGAAAAACAAAGCTCCACAAAAGTCATCAGGGAAATGCAAATTTAAAAACAATGAGGGATCCCTGGGTGGCGCAGCGGTTTGGCGCCTGCCTTTGGCCCGGGGCGCGATCCTGCAGACCCGGGATCAAATCCCACATCGGGCTCCCGGCGCATGGAGCCTGCTTCTCCCTCTGCCTGTGTCTCTGCCTCTCTCTCTCTCTCTCTGTAACTATCATAAATAAATAAAAATTTAAAAAAAAATAAATAAAATAAAATTAAATAAAATAAAAATTAAAAAAAAATAAAAACAATGAAATACCACCACACACCTATCAGAGAGGCTAAAATTCAGAACCCTGACAAGACCAAGATGCTGGCAAGAATGTAAAGCAATAGGAATTCTCATTCATTATTGGAGGGAATGAAAAATGGGACCGTCACTATGGAAAAGATTTTGGTGGTTTCTTACATAATGAAACATACTCTCACCATACAATCCAGCAACTGAGCTCCTTGGTATTTACCAAAAAGAGCTGAAGCCTCATGTACACACAAAAACCCACCCATGGATGTTAGACCAGCTTTACTGATAATTACCAAACCTTGGAAGCAGCAAAGATGTCCTCCAGTAGGTGAATGGATAAACTGTGGTACATCCTCATGGAATATTATTAAGAGCTAAAAGAAATATGCTATCATGTCATGAAAAGACATGAAAGAAATTTAAACGCACACTAAGTAAAAGAAGCCAGTCTAAAAAAGCTACATTGGAGGATTCCAACTATGCAACATTCTAGAAAAGGAAAAATTATGTAGACAGTAAAAAGATCAATAAGTGCCAAGGGCTGCAGAGGGGAAAATGAAAAGGCAGACCAAAGAGGACTTTTAGGGCAGTGAAACTACTCTATGATACTAAAATGGTTGATACATATCAATATATATCTGTCCAAATTCATAAGATATATAATACCAGAGTGGACCCTAATGTAAACTATGAATAGTAATCACATGGCAATGCAGATTCATCAATTTTAACAACTGTACTACCCTTTGAGGAATGTTGATAAGGAGGAGGCTATGTATGTTTGGGGGCAGAGGATATACATAAAAATTTGTGCCTTCTGCTCAATTTTCCTATGAATCTAAAACTGGTCTAAAAAATAAAGCCTATTTTAAAAAAACAAAATAAAGTTATAAGTTGGACACATCCTCCGCATAAAAGGAGCAAGCACCCCTGGCCCTCGATCCCCACCAAAGTATTGCAGCAATTGCCAAAAAACTCACACTTCCCTTTTTTCTTTTTAAAAACAATTCAGTGGGTTTTACTATATTCACAAGGTTGTAAAACCATCACCACAGTCTAATTTCAAAACATTTTTATCACCCCAAAAAGAAACTCTGTACTCACTTGCAGCCATTCCCTAATCCTCCCTCCCTCCAGCAACCTCTAATTTTTTATTTGTCTCTTCACTTTGCTTACTGTTTTTGTAACTTTCTAGCCATTCCTAACTATTCAAGAAACTGTGTCTAGGGGCATCTGGGTGGCTCAGATCTTTATCTCACAGTTGTGAGTTCAAGCCCTTCACTGGGCTCCACACTGGACAATGGGCCTACATAAAAAAAAAAAAGAAAGAAAGAAAGAAAGAAAACTGTGTCTAGTGCATGCCTGCCCTCCAGGTGCCAGGTAAGTGATAATCTCAGCACTTTTCCCGGGGAGCTGTATAGAACCAACAAGTCAAATTCCTAGAATCAGTCCCTGAAATGTATAATCCTACTGAAAGGCTGAAGCTTTAAAATTAACTGAAACCTATTCTTACAGATTTATTCACCACCATCACCATTACTACCAGGGAGAAAAGAACAGTTACTATCAATTCAATGCTCATTCAGAGTTCTATTTAATAGGTGCCAAAGCCAACCTGGTCAGTGTTGATCCCAAGCCAGCCACTAAGAATGACTAATTTTGAATTATAACCCTAACTAGTGTTAGGCAAATAACTTAATCTCTCAAAGTCTTAATTTTTTTTTCAGATATAAAATAGGGAGGATAACTGTACCCACCTCACAGAATTACTGTAAATATGAGTTATCATAAGTAATGCGCTTAGAACAAGACATAGAAGTACTTAATGAATGCTATTGTTATTGGTGTATCATCTGCCTATTAAGATTCTTATATGGATTCAAAATATGATGACTACCAAAAAAAAAAGATGACATGGTTCGACTATAAAATCGCCAATTCGTGACCTTTTTTGACCTGTACAAATGATAACTTCATGTGGTTCAATCTAATATATTCTTCTAAAAGACATACCTAAAACAAAAGTACATTTAAAGAAAAGTATAAATCATATCAGCAAATTAAAATAAAAAGAATACTGAGACAGATTCAAAATCAGAGTATAATTTAGGCCAAAAGCATTAAATAGGACAAACAAGCTCTTTTTATATTAATAGTACAAGCCACACTGAAAATCTTAGTTGAAAGCCTCTATATACCAAATAGTATAATATCAAATCATAAAGCATAAACTCTTTAAAATATAATGAAAGACTGACAGATACACAACTCAAGCAGAAGACAACTTAACTGTTAACAGATCAAGTGCCTAAGAAATAAGGATACAGATGTGGAGTTTAACTGATACGGTTCATTAACAGATACACACAAAAATACTGAACTATCTTTTTTTGCCAAACATAAAGGTTCATTTCCAAAACAGAGTATATCTAGACCCCACAAAAAAAAAAAAAAAGACAATTTTTAGAGTTAGAGATTGTCTGGTAAAAATACAATAAAACTAAACATCGGGATCCCTGGGTGGCGCAGCGGTTTGGCGCCTGCCTCTGGCCCAGGGCGCGATCCTGGAGACCCAGGATCGAATCCCACGTCGGGCTCCCGGTGCATGGAGCCTGCTTCTCCCTCTGCCTGTGTCTCTGCCTCTCTCTCTCTCTGTGTGACTATCATAAATAAATAAAAATTAAAAAAAAAAACTAAACATCAATCACAGTTTATATCAAATAGAGGGGATCCCATTTGCTCATTTACTGACAAACATTCCCCAATCTTGACTAGAACATATGATCCATCCATTGCTGCTTCCCCAGCACCTAAAAGAATGTCTGACACATGGCAAATACTAAATAAATATGTACTGAATGAAATTAAAAAGACTAAATACTCAGAAAAATAAAGACATCAAAGCTAAAATCACACTGTTTAAAATGTAAAAATGAAAATGCTACATATCAAAATATTTCTGGTTTTGTTCCGGAATACCTTTATATTAGTATTATTGTATAAGCTGTCATAATCTGAAAGCATCAACTAAAAAACTGTTAAAACTAGTAAGAGAGATTAGAAAAATAACAGTTCTTAAGACACATTAAGTACACAGTGCTAGTCATTATTACTAAAAATGTTTCTCAACTTTCACACATTTGATAGTTTCGTGCTTTACATAAGGACTTTCTTATGTCTGCCTTTCTTATGTCAAATGTAGTAAATCATATCCACAGGGCAAGGATTATTTCTTGCCTTTCTTATGTCAAATGTAGTAAATCATACCCACAGGGCAAGGATTATTTCTTGCCCTACTATGGTAACATCATCAGCCCCAGAGGGAAAAAGTCAGATATCCTTGGTAGTACTGCACATCAAGTAAAATGCCTACCTTCACCACTACCATGGACAGGTGTGGGATCCCATCTAAAAGCTTCCAGGCCAACAATAAAGTAAGAAAGTGACTGGCCTCCCTACCCAGAGACCCTGAATCCCTGCAGAGAATTTCAACCAGCTACAGGATTTCTCTCATCCTAAAAGGAATATTTATCTGTTACCTAGAGTGTCCACATTTTCCTAGTTACCTATAAATAGAATACACTTCTATTTATGTGGGTGGGGGGGGAGACCCACAGTTTACTATTAGAGATTTTTCTGAACATTTTCTGAAATATAATCTCTATGGAAATAGGAAATAATCAGTATTGTTTTTATTTTAAGCAAGCCTTCCAGATATAAAGGTATTCAGAAACAAAACCAGAAATATTTTGATATGTAGTATTCTCATTTTTACATTTTAAACAGTGATTCAATAGCTTTATTTTAGGGCAGCAGTACCTCATTATACCAAAAAGAGGGTGAGAGGAACCCAAATAGCCAATAAAATAAGAATAAACTTCTTATATAGAAGGAACTTATTAAAAATACTAATAAATTCTACTGAAGTACTTAAAAACTCCAATAAACAGAAATATACATAATTTTCCAGGATAGAAGAATTCAGAAAACAGAACATTATGTAACTACATATTGTAAAGATGTCAGTTGATTTATAGGTTCAATCTAATTCTATCAAAATTTTTTAAAAAAGAAGTTCTTGTGGGGGTGCCTGGCTGGCTCAGTCAGTAGAGCATGCAACTCTTGATCTCAGTGTCATGAGTTCAAGTCCCACACTAGGGATAGAGATTGCTTAAAAGAAAAAAAAAGTTCTTGTGAAACTTGACACACTGTCCAATCATTAGGATAGTGGTTAAAGGCATGAGCTCTACAGTAGGACTGCCTGGGTTTGAATACTAGTTTCTTAGTTTAATGTGAACTTAACCTAAATATGAAACCCATCTGTAAAATTCATCTGTAAAAATTCATCTGTAAAATTGTGATATATAACACCAACATCATTGGCTTGTTATGAGGATTGAATATGCTAATACCGTAAAAAACTTCACCTTTACATAGTCAGTAAATACATATAAAGTAGTATCAACATCTGGAAGAAAACATGTGGGAAAACTATCAAGAAAATGTAGGAGGAAGGAAAAGAAGGTATATTACCAGGGAGAAGGTAGGTGAATCAAAATTATGTAAGAATGGCATAAAAAAATCACAGGCAAATTAAAGAAACAGAACAGAAAATTCAAGAGTCTACCAGCATAAGATTTTGGTATATGATAAAAGTGGCATGTTACAAAGCATTTGTGAAAGGACAAGTCCATTCAAAATATTAGGAAAAGGAGGAATTATTCAATAAAATATGTTGGGACAACCGACTATTAGGGAAAAATTAAATGTAATACCTACCAGAAATCACACTCCAAACAAATGTCAAAAATATCTTGATTCTGTGTTAAATGACTAGGAAAAAAACTATGAATCTTTCTGATATCAGGGTAGAGAAGAAATAAGCATATTGCAAAAGAAGAAATCATAATGAAAAAGTCTGATAAACTTCATAAAAATTTATGACTTCTGCATATCAATATGAACAACATTTAAAGGCAAAAGTTTGAAACATGACAAAATGGTACTATCCTAAATATATAACAACCAGTTAGGGGGCAAAAAGATGAATACCCCAATTGAAAATGAAATAAAGGACGTAAAAAAACAAATGACCAACAACCATATTAGTTTTCTAGCTTCTACTCTCTCCCCCCCTGAGTTGTACGGTAGCCCCACACGCTAGCCTCTGGAGGCAGGGTTAAGGATGCAGGAGGAGTAGAGGGGGCGTGTCTCTAAGTGAACTCCAAGCCAATTAACTTAATACCTTTTAACATAACACTGTTCAAAGAGGAGCACTAAATCTTAAACCAATTAACACGGCATCTTCCTAAGAACAGTAAAGGAAAGAATATAAGAACTAAACTATCTCATCAGATTAAACCCACAAGAGAATGCAGTGGAAAGAGAGACTGTCTTCCCTTTGAACAGTGTGGCATATAGATAGGAGACCTATAAGAGATTGCAGGTGTCAGATAAAGGGGAAAGGAACATAGGGTGGGAGGGAAGGAGAAAGGTTTTGACTTCACTAGAAGCTAAAGAACCTTAAGAGACATGCTTTGCAGTTAATGAGAACTGCATTTTAGTTTGAGTCAAATACAGTAAAGTAGAATATAACACTTAAATTGTTTTTCAGAGAACCTGCTATTAAGGCATATCACAAAGTAGAGCTAAATTCTATAACTACCACTGATCTCTATCTACTTGTATATAAAAACAAACATATTTTCAATGACAAGGAAAGTAAATGTATTGGAAAATTATAATGCCCTGTACATATCTTTCAGATGGAAATATAAAGCTTCCCTAAGAATGAAGGTAATTATTTAAGAGAACTACAACAGTTTATAAAATACTTGCATGACAGTATCATGAGTTGCTAAGGAAAATCGTCTTTAGTTGATCTACAAAAAAATAACTTTTATATTAAAATTTAATTAATCATGCAAGAGGAAGGACTGAATAAGTTATCCAACAAATGTTTCACTGTCAAAAAATGACTGTCATTCAGCCTTATTGTAAAGTCATCCAAAATGCTATTTTCTATCTTCTCTTATTCTGAAATACAATAAAAATGAAATTAATGCAGAAAAATGTTTGAGGACTTCCTAAAACTGGTAAAATAGTTTTCCTTCAAGAGAAGACCCAGCTGGGGCTCCTCACTGGCTCAGTTAGAAAAGCATGCCACTCTTGGGTCTCAGGGTTGTGAACTGAAGCCCCACAGTGGGTGTAGAGAGTATTTAAATAAATAAATAAATAAACCTAATTTAAAAAAAAGGAGAAGATCCAGCTGTTAAAATTTACTGAACACCAATGACTAATGTGAAAAACCCAGATGCTCAACAAATCACTCTAAAGTGAGACTATAGCAGAACTTCAAACAACTTAACAAAGGGGTGCCTGGGTGGCTCAGTGGGTTGAGTGCCCACCTTTGTCTCAGGTCATGATCCCAAGGTCTGGGATTGAGTCCTGCATTGAGATCCCTGCTCAGCATGGTGTCTGCTTCTCCCTCTACCCCAAACCCCTGCCTGCGCTCTTTCTCACACACTCTCTCTCTCTCAAATAAACACACACACACAAACTTAAAGTCAGATAAGCCAAAGACAAAATAGGGCTTCCTTAATGCAGAAAAGAAAATTAGAGGTTAAGTTCATCTAAGTATGGTAAAAGATAGATCATTAAAATGTATCCTCTACCTAGAATTTAGTAGCATACAGCTTGTGAACATACTAAAAACCACCCAACTCTAAAGTGGTGAATTTTATGGTATGTGGATTATATCTCAAAAAAATAGTATGTCTGACATTTATATGCAAAACCTTCCAAAAAGATATGTAAAATCACTGTTACTCACCAGAAGTTTTTTGTCTACCAAGAATCTATTATTAGGCTGCAGTTTCTGTATGAAAAGATTTCTTTTCTCAAAAAAATAAAGGGGGGGAGGGACACAGAGATACATTTTTTGTTGTCCTAATTAGCCATGAGATTGACATCTGAATGGATATGCAGATCCTTTGATAACATTCTCCACAGTCTGTACTTCTGCAAACTTGTGACTGCCTGCTGTAGTTTCGGTTCAGAGGGGGTGATCATCTGGTGTTTTCATATTAGTCACTGGTGCTCTGTAAATTCTAACTGTTGGATCCTCTCATGGGAAACTGCTCGTGCCTTTACAGACCTAGCCCAGAAGCCAAGCTGCCTGATGCCACTGACAGCTTTGTTCACACAACAAAGAACGTGACAAGAGTCACCTGACACTTTTTATTAGTTCTCTGTTTTCTAGACAAGACAAATTCTACATTGCCTACCCCAAATAGGCAGATGACTGTCACTTCTCTATAAAGCCTCTATATCCTAGAAACAACCCCACATAAGCAGGATTTCTCTTTCCCAGGATACACAGGATAGAAAGCATCCAGGGGAAGTGAGAATAGCATCTCTTTGTTGCAAGCCCAAATGGATGTTGCTTTTGCCTTTGTTCTACAAAAATAAATAAGAAAACACAAAAAAGTATACTCTAATATACATTAATTTGCATTTCATATGAAAATATTATAAATAAATACTAAACTGTTACCATTAAGATTTATTTTATAGAAAAAGCAGAATTGACTTGATTGTAGACAAAGTTCTCAATTCAGGCAGCCATCCGTGTCAAGGAAAAAATCTAGTCAGCTGGATCACATTGCCAAGAAAATAGTATTGACCTGAATTACAGGGATCATGCCAATAATAATTACCATTTACTGAGTATCTATGTATTTATCATACATCTGAAAAGTCTACAAGGTAGCTATTATCCTCATTTTATAGATATGAAAACAAGTGAAGTAATCTCCCCAAGGTCAGTGTTCGTAAACAGCTGAGGCAAAACTCAAAACCAAGTCAAGACTCCAAAGATCCTGCCTTTCCCACTCTGGAATAACACCTCTCAAGAGAAAATGCATACAATATCTAACATTAAGTGTTATCTAACATTGAGTGCTTATTTTGTACTATGCACTTTACATTCCATCTCATTAGCCCTCCCAATATAAGGCAGAACTAATAATAATCCATTTTTACAAATGAAGAAACAACAGAACACTAAACGACTTATCCAAGGTCACAAAACTAGTATGGCAGTCCACCCAGACAGTAATCACCACCACCACCACCACCACCACCACCACACACACACACACACACACACACACACACACTACCACTTATTAAGCTTATCATGTAGCAGGCACTGTGCTATATACTTTCCTTTCTCATATAATTCCTCAAAGAACAACAAAAATAAAACCCAAGATTTTTAAAAGTTCTGCAACTATTACTCCTTGGATTTTTAGTTTGCATTCTAAGAACTTTTTAAAATGCTGAGTTTAAAAGAAAAAGTAGCCTATACCCAAAAGACAAATTTAGAAAGTCAGCTCAGATAGCCCTGGTAAGACATCTCAAAGTCTTTCATATCTCCTGTCTAGAGGTTGTTAGTCTAGTTTTCAATTCCTTAGAGCTGAATAGGGGAAAAGAACTGAGAGTATATATTCTTGGTGATGTGTCAGGAATTCAAAATCTTCTGTTTTGTTACCAACATTAGTATAGGCCATAGTTTTGTATTCACACCCAATAGAGTGCTTAGAATGTACTCTTTATCCCTCACATCTTTGTTTATTGAATTTCTACCATTCTTCAGATCTAAGCTCAACTGCCCTGTCTAGAACTAATTCTTCCACGTGTATAATGGTTTAAAATATGGTTCATATGGGGATACCTGGATAGCTCAGTGGGTTGAGCATCTGCTTTTGGCTCAGGATCCCTGGGGTCCTAGGATCGAGTCCTGCATCGGGGTCCCTGCCAGGAGCCTGCTCTCCCTCTGCCTGGGTCTCTGCCTCTCTCTCTCTGTGTCTCTCATGAATAAATAAATAAATAAATAAAATCTTAAAAAAAAAAAGAATGAAAGAAAGAAATTCAGTTTAACCAAAGTTATCTTCTTTTAATCAGGTTACAGCTGAGATAATAGTAAAATAAGGAAGTATTTCTACCATAAGTAACATTACATAGGTTATAAATACAAAATAAAAAACTGTTTCTAATTGGTATGAATAAGCCCAAATAGTAAATATATTGCCATAAACATAGTAAACACTACAAGCAATCCCTTCTTCATTCCCAAAGTTTACACTTGGAATTACAATTTAAAGGAACCGTAATAAACTGAAAGGAATTCAGTTTAAAACATAAATATTTTATATTAAAATTACCACTTTTAGACCAAATTCTACAAATGGAAAATTATTTCCAAGAAAATTAGCACAGAAACCAGAATAGTTAACTCTTCATCTGAACTTCACTTTTTTTCAATTATTAGCGAATAATTTTCTTCCCACTAGTCACAGCCCTTCTCAGCCCCTTAAAATTCTGTGACTTTTTTTGTGTGTGTCATTTAAGTAATTTGGACCTAACATGCTAAGTTATTAACAGCCTTTCATAATAGTCTCAGCACACTTTAATAACACCTGATATTATGACAAACCATTAGAAGATAAAAGTTTAAAATGAAAAGATGAAGCCTTTTACAATTTTTCATAGTTTTATAAAAATATGTCAAATTTTTATAAGCCAAAAACATATTTCAATGCATCCTATCAAGAGAATGAAGAAAATAAACAGTTGGAGAAACACGGAAATGAAACTCATACTTGACATATTCTGAAATAAAACTCAGGTATTGCAATCTGAAATAAATTCTAATCTGTTTTAGATATAGCTACCTAGTAACTATGCATTGTACTTTGGGAAAAAAACATTCTCATTATCCTTCTTGCTTCACAAAAGTACAACAGTATCCCAAATCCCTGGTCACAAGGAGATGTACTTAAACACATTGCCCTAAAAATAAGAAAAGTAGTGGACAAAGGGCAAGGCAGTGGGGATATCCAAGAGCATCACAATGGACCAACGCTGGGTTCTAAGAAAATATCTTCAATTAACTGTAGTACAAGGCCTACCTACTAACTTATAGTTCCTATTTCCTCACTTTCTGGTTTCCAACCAGTAATACATCAAAATCCCCCACAGGAACTACTGTCTTTCAGCTCTGTTCGACTATGAGGTATTTTCTACCTTTCAACGTGCAAATTTTGTATTAGCATACTTCATAATGCAGAGTAACTTCTGCAAAAAAATTTTTTTAATAAAACGTCTTAACTAGTGACAGAGAAAGAGGAAAGAAAGGAGGGAAGAAGGGAGGAAGGGGCAGGCCTCATGCAAACAACTTAGAAAACTCAGTAAAACCATGTCTTAAAAGGCTTTCCACAAGTATATTTTTAAAATCAAATCAATAAATAGTAACTAGTTCAAGAAAAGCTCCAGAATTATTTCCCCAAAGAACAATACAATTTAGTACCAGGAATCCCAGACTTTGTTATAATTTCTAGCATCAAACAAACTATATACAATTAAACCTATGCTTTAACCTTTTCATTCTATATAAAAAGGTACTATTTATCCTGCTACACATATTCAAATCTTAACAAAGTACTTTAGAATCCCCCTTAATGTATCTGAGTAAATGAATGTATACCAAGAGACCAGTCAACAAATATATACTAAACAATAATTATATGCAAAGCATTCATATATAAACTTTAAGGCAAAAAAAAACAAAAAAAAAACAAAAAAAAAAAATAAACTTTAAGGCAAGTCAATGCTTTTTGCTATACACTAATATAAATATAACACATCTTTTTCAAAATATTAACATGTTGGCTCAAATAAATTAAAGCTACTTCAAGTGATACTTAAGGCACTTGAGAAATAAGTATTTAATAATACACAGTTGACCATATGCTCCCTTCCCCCAGACATAGAGAATATTATTGAGATTTCACTCTGAAAATAAAACCTATACCCGGTGGTATGAGTAATATTCATATGGTCAAGTCTGTAATATAAGAGCATATCAGCATAAAAACAATGATAGCCTTCTGCTTTCAGGAAATGATTAAAGAAGCAGTATTAATTTGAAAGGATACATGTTTTCTATTAACGGTACAACTTAAGAATGTAATAAGTATCACATACTATGTGTTTAAAGGGGCAGCTATTATTTTTAAAGATTTAAACAAAGTCTAGTTTGTTGAGAATACTATTAACTCACAAATAACATTTATCATTTTATTACTATTATTTACTAAATGCTTACTATGAACCAAACAGTGTTGGGCATTCTAGTTATCTTTGTGTTTATAGTCACAACAATCACTGACTGAACTGCATTCCCAACTTACAAATGAAGGGATACATTCAAAAGATTTTCAAAAGATTAGATAGTTTGTTCTAGCTGATACATCCAGTTAAATATGGAGTCCAGGGGTAAAGCAACCAAATCAATATCACTTTGCAATGGTCTGTCTCCTACAATGACTGCCCATAGGACAAGCAGAGTTGGGGGGTGGGGGGAGACCAAGGTAAATGGTTTAAAACATGCCTGCCTAGTTCCCTGCCCAAAGTTATCATCTGAAGGGATTGTGGCTGGCTATGGCAGGTGTCAAGACTCACTGCATTGAAAAGAAAACTGATTCTTCTGTTCTATGTGGGGGGGTTTCACTTCTTGCTAGGAAGAGTGGAATCCTTACTACATTTTCCCATCTACCTTTACCAGTAATAAAGCACAATACTTCATTTTGTCCCACATTTGGCACCATGTTTCTGTTCTCAATTTTCTAAGAACCTGAAGAGATGCAGAAGTGATTCCACTAGGCCCTCCTGAACCTCCAACTGGCATGCGCAATACAGTTAGAGAAACCTGTGCTGTACGGGTTTGAGATCAAGCAGCTGTCATTAGTGAAACATACTTACAACATCAAGTGAACCAGAGATAGCTATTACTTGCAAAATAAGCCAGTAACATACCTTTATGTTTAACTCTAAGGTTCCAGAGATAACCAATTTCTGAGTATGATTTACTTCAATATATGAAATTTTCAGACCATTTGATCTGACCACTTTGGAAAAAACTAAGTTAACACCACCAGCCTTTTTCTTGCTGCTCAGAAATTGGACTCTACCAATGTACTTAGTCCCATGTTCTAATCCCAAGCCTTATTAGTCTGGCCCATCTTCCCTTTAATCATAAAGGAGCCTTCCTAGACCTTGACTTACTTTAATGAGCCAAATCCAATCATTTCCTGTGTACTGAATGCTTCCGACTCAGATTTTCACCATTATTCCAGAAACTTCCCTGGTTATGCCCCAAGCAGCTTCTAGTATTGCTGTTTGCTGGCTGATAAAAACTAGCAGGGCAGTAAGCAAGCTGATCATGGCATACCAAGCAGTCACAAAGCCAAGTGTAAAAATCAAGGAGAAAGAACAACAGGAATGTGGGAAAAAAGGAAGAAGAATGCAATGTTCCATGATCTGACTGACTAATCTGTTTTTTCTCAAACCAGTATACATGTATCCCCAGGCATAAACTGAGACATGCTGGGGATACCACTAGGAAAATGAAGGTGAAAGCTAAATCTGGCATGTAGTGTCAGCTCTCTTCATTCATTTCAGTATTTCAAAATTAATAGAACAGCAGTGAATATTTTTTTTCTTTTCTGGTAGTAATTAAAATATTTCTATATTTATATAATCAGTATGCAAAGAAATGCAACACTCCTATGAATTCTTAAGATAAAACAGAGAATTTAAGAAATTTTCAAGCTACCCTGAAGTGTATCCTGAGCTTCCAAGGGGTACTCTTACTCTCCTCTGTCTTGGGGGTTCTGTGCAGGTAGTTTAAAAAACCCTATTTTAAACAAATTTCAGAGTGTAAAATTCCAACAGTTGGATTTGTCTGGATTTACAACCTAGAAACTTTCTCCAACTCTTCCAAAAAGAGTGAATCACTGCTCTACAGTGCTTCTACAAAATTTTAAATTAATTTATATTCTTACTCTAGCATTTATCATACCACATAATTATTTACATATCTATATCATCAATTACAACTAGTTCCAGTCAGTCAGCAAATATCCTTTATTCATCTTTGTATTTCCAGCTCCCAGGAAAGTGTCAGGTACATAATACTGCACCTGACAATATCGTACTTGTTAAATAAATGGATGGATGGATTGATGGGTTAAACTTACTCATTTCAAAGAACAATAATTTCTCTCTAGCAAGATCATTTCAACAAAAAGGATTTTTTAATGTTTTAGTTACATTAAGTAACCCATACAAATATCAAATCCATACCCACTTTACAACTATAATGGGATTTGAAAAGCTAATTCACTCACCCATAGTAAGGAAACCACATTCCATAGATTTAACAATAAGGCAAAGCAAAACCTTAACTGCACACGGTTCTTTATATATAGCATGCATGCCCTTTCAAATCAGAGAATTTCTGGTCATGCAAAAACAAAACTGTGATTAAAATGGAAAACTTTTACATATGATGCCTGCCATTCTGTTTATCTTAGCACATCTTATTAAGGGCAAGAGATCTTAAGACATAACAAATCAGAATCACAGTATATTAGTTTAGTTTTAATTACCTATGCTCTACTTCTAGTTCTATACTTCAAACCTATTTGTTTCTCCGGAGGACAAGTATCTCTTCTACTCTATGCAGACTCATGAAAACCTTAATTACTTTTGGGGGGGAAAAAAAGCACTACAATTATTAGTAATAGTGCCTATGACCTTCCTAGCTTTCCAAAGCTTTCCATAAGATGATCAGAGTTCTCAAGATAGTATCAATGAAAAATGGATGAATAACTATTTTTAAAGGGATAAACAACACTTTCTCCTACATTCTAAAAAGGGTTTTATGTATTTTAGTATAAAATTTGCATGTTCTAATATTATCATCTCAAAAATTTAAATGTCCTATATTTTACTGAATGATGCGTACTTAGATGTACACATTTCCACTTAAAAATAGACTACAGGCTACCAATAAAATAACTAAGTGGTATTTTATTAATTAATGCCCCTACAATGTCTGATACATTGCATGCAATTAAAATAAACATTTCATTAATCAGGTCTACAAATATTTAAGCTTATTATATGCCAGACACTGCTCTAAGCACAGGCATGGTAAACCTCACAGATATGGACCTTGTCTCCATGCAGCCTTCAATTTTGTAAAGATGGCAGAAAATTAAAAAAAAAAAAAACACATACATCTTAAATGTGGCAAGTAGAATGAAACAAAACAAGGTGATATTCATAGGAGGTGGGTATCCTACTTTAGACTGGAATGTTAAGGGATATCAAGGATGCTTCTCTGAGTTCAGGCATTTGAGATAAGATTCTCCATCCACAGATTTGGAGAAAAGATCATTCCAGGTTACGGGAACAGCATCTGAAAAGGCCCTAAGTTTCAGTAATTGAAGTCAGGGGTGCCTGGCTGACTGAGTGGGTAGAGCATGCAACTCTTGATCTCAGGTTGTGAGTTCAAGCCCCATACTGGGTGGGCATAGAGATTAATTAAAAGTAAAATCTTAAAAAAAAAAAAGGAAATGGAAAAGCCAGCATAATCTGATCACAGAAAACCAAAGAAAGATTTCTTAGAAACTGCCAAAGGGATAGATGATGTAGATTTGTAGCACATGTTAAAGATGTACAGTTTTATTCTAAGTGCATTAAAAAAACCTAGAATAAGACATCACAATAAAATTAATATAAATAAAATAAAACAAACCATTATAGATGAGGTGTGTGCAAGAAAAACCAAGATACGGAATGCCAGAAGGCCTCAGTCCTACATCAAAAGCTTGGAAAGGTACATACAGATTTCAGGTTAACGTGTTTAAGGTACATACATGTTAGGTTTTTCACGATTCCCTGCTTTAATCAATTTTTAATTAACCTATCATCTGCCAGATATGATCATTCTCTCTTCCCTTTCCATTTATATGTACATACTAGAACAGTAAAATGGTCAGATAAAATGGAGAATAAAAGTACATCATAACAACAAATTGTAAAATCAGCCTCTGAATAACTGAGCTGACTAGTTCTTTTACAGGTTGGGATGAAATGGGAACAGGGGTCTGTGCGGAAGATACAGACATTCTGAACTATTTAAATTTTCATCATGTGCATTATTTTTAAATCAAAACACTCACTATAATTATATTTCTCACTAGAAAGCAATTTAAAACTATATAACTGCTTACCAAAATATTATCAAATCTTTCAGAAATTATTCCCACTTCATTTTCCATCAAAATGAAAAAAGTAAGGATTAGCTTTTATTTTGTGAGATTAGCAATCTTTGTGGGGCACCTGGGTGGCTCAGTCGGTTGAGCAGCCAACTTTTAATTTCAACTCAGGACATGATCTCAGGATCGTGGGATGAAGCCCCAAATCATGCCCTGAGCTAAGCAAAGTCTGCTTGACATCCTCTCCCTCTCCTTTGTCCCTCCCCTTGCTTGTTCTCAATTCTTCACCCCTGCATCTTCATCTTCTACCTGAAACTCAAGTATGCTGAGAATTTCCGTGGAAGTTTCTAACTTAACAATAGTCTAATTGATAAACATCTTCCACGGTTCATTAAATCATCTTCCATCTCTACCAAGTAAGTTCGAACATTAGTGTCCAAAAATGGCTAGAAATCAACATTTAACTATCATTTAATTATTTTAAACCAAATTTTAAAGTGTACATAATAATCCAGTGATTCATCCAGAGAAAACTGCCCCATATAAAGATCCAATAGTATGTGAAAATATAATTACAAAGGCACACATATTAACACTGTATTCAATTGGAGGAAGGAAAGGGGGGAAGCAATATAAACATCTAACAATAAGGAAACAGTTCAGTTTCGTGGTATAATACCACAAAATTGTCACAGAAAGATATTCAAAATATAAGCTTGTATCTTTTTTTATGTGTATGTTTATCAAAGTATGGGAAAAAAATGTATTACAATATACCACCCAAGACTTTAAAATAAAAGCAGAAAACTTCAAGAAATAATTATTTGAAGATATAATCTTAAGTTTCTTGAAATAGAAAAATCATTTTAAGAAAAGCTAAAAGAAATAAAATTTAAAATTACCCTCCAAAGTACTTTACTTCTGTCAAAAGTAAAGGTGCATACAAAGGTGCATCAAAGCAAGGTGCATACAATTTTCTCCATCTCAAGTGGGATATTTACTGAATAGTCCTTAACCAGTAGACTCTGAAGTTAGATTTAAAAGGATCGCAAGGCAACTCCAGATCTCTCCACATTTTGCAGACCCTAGCATCAAACACAGAAGGAAGGCAGAGAGCACTAACATATTCCTCCTCTTTAAAATCACATTTCAATGGAGTCTATGAGCCCTAAGAGGTCCTCTAATTTTGAACATAGGTGTACTTGACTAATGGAACCTAGGGATATATCCATGTCCTAGATGGGGCTGGAAATAAAGCATCTAACATTTTTAGCTTTTAGTGAAAAGGTGGCTCTGACTCATAAATTGGGGGAATATGTCAAATACAAGAAAGGAGTTCAAATGCTGAAAAGAAAAAAAATATGACAGATGTTCATTATGCATAATACCACTGGTGCCATTCAGACAACCCACATTACCTTAAATACATTTATCAAGACTATATAGTAGGGGAGCCTCGTTGGCTCAGTCGATGGAGGGTGCAATTCTTGATCTCAGGGTCATGAGTTCAAGCTCCATATTGGGCACGGAGCCTACTTTAAAAAAGAAAAAAATTATATGATATCTAGAGTCAAAATATTATACCACAAATAACTCATTGGTTATAAGGTAAAAAAAACAAACTTTATACAAAACAACTAGATTCTGTCACTACTTTATCCAGTAATCAATCTCATCACTAAAACTACAATAATCAGACATGTGCCTCTAGATATCATACATTATGATCTACACAGCAACTATAAATACTGGTGTCCAAAAGATTTTAATTTAAACAAACCTTCAAATCTAGCTTTTAGCTTTAGGAAATACAAAAAAAAAAAAAAAAGAAAGAAAGAAAGAAAGAAAAGAAGAGAAGAGAAGAGAAGAGAAGAGAAGAGAAGAGAAGAGAAGAGAAGAGAAAGAAAAGAAAAGAAAAAAGAAAAGAAAAGAAAAGAAAAAGAAAAGAAAAAGAAAACAATGAAATAAGCCAGAAAAATTCAAACTGTGGAACATTTTACAGGACAACTGGCTATGTGTCTGAACAGTCATGAGAAGCAAAAGGAAAAAGTGGGAAGATGTGTTACTAACTGCAACTGTATAATTCTTGATTTGAACAAACAAGCAATAAAAGACATTGCAGGATGAACTGCAACAGCCCCCTCCCCCTGTATTCATATCTTCAAGCCCTAACCTCTGATACCTCAGAATGTGACTATATTTGGAGATAGGGCCTTCAAAGGGGTGATTAAGTTAAATTGAGGCCATCAGGGTGGGCCCTAATCCAATCCAACTGGAGTCCTTAAAGGAAGACAGAGACCCCGGGGATTTATACACAGATGAAAGACCATGGGAGGACACAGAGAGAAGGTGGCCATCGATAAGACAAGGAAAGAGTTCTCAGGAGAAACAAAATCTGTCAACACCCTGACCTTGGACTTCCAGTTGCTAGAACTGTGAGAAAATAAATTTCGGTTGTTTAAGCCATGCAGTCTGTTATGTAGTTATAGCAGCCCTAGTAAACTAATACAGACATTTCAGGTACAAGTAGCAAAACTTTGATATGGGCTAGGTTTTTCACAATACTAAGAAACTGTTAGGTGTGACAATATGAGAATGTGATTATGGTTATATAAGAAAATGTTCTTATTTTTTAAAGATGCATTTACATGTTTACCGATAGGAGTGCATGGGTGGCTAAGTCAGCGAAGCACCCAACTCTTGATTTCAGCTCTGGTCATGATCTCAGGGGTGTGAGATCAAGCCCTGTGTCAGGCTCTGTGCTGGGCATGGAGCCTGCTTAAGATTCTTTCTCTCCCTCTGCCCCACCCCCCTCCAAATAATTAAATAAATAAATATTTAGGGGTAAGATAAATCCATTTCTATAATTTGCAGTGCTATACCAGAAGAAGAGATGAAGATGACAAACATAAAAACTGCTAAATGTTTATGGTTATGTGGATATTAAGTAAGCTACTTACTCTTCTTCATAAATTTGAAATTTTCCATAATGAAAAGTTAAAAACATATCTATATGAAACTGATTTAAAGAGAACTGAGACGCACCTGGGTGGCTCAACCAGTTAAGCGTCTGTCTGCCTTCAGTTCAGGTCATGCTCCAGAGGCCTGGGATCCAGCCTCACGTCAGGCTCCCTGCTCATCAGGGAGTCTGTTTCTCCCTCTCCCTCTTCTGATCCCCCACTGGTGCTCTCTCACTCACTCTCTCAAATAAATAAAATCTTTTTTAAAAAATGTAAAGAGAATCATTGTACAATAGAACAAAGATTCCCAAAATGAATGCCTACAATTAAAAGATTGTAATAAGGAACAAAAGGAATACAAAAATACACAAAATGATAATTATACCTTCAACAAATATTTACTGAGTGCATGCTATGTACCAAGTACTTTACACACAGAGGTGAACAAAAGAGACATACATGGTTCTGACTAATGAGGTTTGTAATCTAATAGAGGAAAGATGTACTAAAGCAAAATAAACAGAAATAAATACAAACGGGATCCCTGGGTGGCGCAGCAGTTTAGCGCCTGCCTTTGGCCCAGGGTGCGATCCTGGAGACCCGGGATCGAATCCCACGTCAGGCTCCAGGTATGGAGCTGGCTTCTCCCTCTGCCTATGTCTCTGCCTCTCTCTCTCTCTCTGTGTGTGACTATCATAAATAAATAAAAATTTTTTAAAAATATATATTTTAAAAAAGAAATAAATATAAACAGAAGAAAAAATACATAAAAATGTTAAGTTTTTAGAAACAATTTTTTTTTAATAATTTTCTCTTCCATCTCTAAAAGAGAGTTCCTCACAATTCTAATCTGGGCCTTCTAGTCTACTTAGTCTCAATTAGCACACTTCAAACCCAAACATCTCTCAAGTTTATAACCATATGTCAAATTGCCTACAGACACCTACAATATTCATTTCCTAGACATCAAATCTTAAACTAGTATTTTCTTTCCCCAAAACTATATTCTTCCTTTAATCCCTCTTGATAAAGAGACCCAAGAATTCCTTCTCTCACCCCTAAATCTAATATATCACAAAATCCTATTGATTTTACCTCATAAGAACTTCTTAAATCTGTTTATTCCTCTCCAATTTCATTACTTCCACCCTAGTTCCCTTACCCGGCTTATTGTAATAGTTTTGTAACTTGCCCTCCTGACTTCAGCCTAACTTGTTTCCAAATTCATTCTACCTAAGGTAAAATGGTAACATCCAATATTACCATATTTTTGTTAAATAATAAGATTTTTTAATTATTCTTGCCAAATATTGAAGTATATTTCCTTCAAGCATCACCCAAAAGCTAGTCCTGAAATAAAACTAGCTTGTAAGAGTTCTCCCAGCTAACTAATCCTAGTTAAAAAAAAAAAAAAAAAAAAAAAAACAGTTACCTGAATTAAAAATAATACTTAGAATTATTTGGGAAGCACAGCGTCCCAACATTTCTCCATAACATTCAACTATCACCAAAATATGTTACAATTAGGGTTGTCAGATAAAATACAGGACACACAATTTAAATTTCAGATGAACAATAGTTTTTAGTATAAATATGTCCCAAACATCATGTTTATTTTTACTTACTAAATCTAGCAACCCTAGTTATACTAACAAAATTATCACAGCTAGCAAAACCTGACTTTATTTATACCTTTTTCATTATAGAAGTTACCTAAATTTAGAAAAAAAAAATCCACAATCCTATCACGCTAGCACAATTAGCATTTTAGTGCATTCTTCTTTTTCTTACATACTTTAAATGTTATATTCACCCTTCCTTAAATGTATAAGCATTTCCTTTTGCTAGTACATACACCTGTGTATCATTTCCTTTTTTTTTTTTTTTAAGATTGATTTATTTATTTATTCATGAGAGACAGAGAGAGAGAGAGAGGCAGAGACATAGGCAGAGGGAGAAGCAGGCTCCATGCAAGGAGCCCAATGTGGGACTCATCCTGGGACTCCAGGATCATGCCCTGGGCTGAAGGCAGGTGCTAAATCCCTGAGCCACCCAGGAATCCCTCTGTAGTTATTTCTTTAGAATATTCTCAGAAATGAACTTACTAAATTGAAAGTTTAGTAAAAGGTTAAAACAAAACAAAAGGTTTTGAGCAGTTTAACAACTCTAAATACATACTGCCAAATTACAAACTACTAGCAATATTTGATATGCCCGCTTTACTAAAATCTAACCAGCCTTATGTTATTAATATTTACAAAAAAAACTGAAATAGGTATAAAATAGTATTTCATTTTCCTCTAATATGCCTTTCTTTGGTTACTTGTAAGATCTAACATTCTTCTACTAGTTACTTATATTTCCTCTGCTATCAACAATCTGCTCATTTCCTTTACCTATTTTAAAAATGTTGGTCTTTACAATAATAAAGCTTTTCCAAGTGAAGAATGAAAGTGCCATCTAAAATTCTAATCACATGGACCAAATGAAAAACTATAGTTTATTTCTTCAATCCTCATCATCTTCCAGAAACTATATTTTTTATATACTCTCATTTTATATACATATATTATCTCAAGTTTCATTTAAATAACTCATTGTTAAAAATAACTAAGAAGTTGACTCAAATTTCCTGTTATTTAAATACCATTTCAGTTCAACCTAGTACTTGGATATGTCAAAGAAACTTATTTTGATTAATTTGATCATGGAAACAGAAATCACGTTGTTGATCTACTGTCTTTAATAATCCAGATACAACAAGAAACCTGATTCTGCAATCAGTTGATTCTCTAATGCTGTCGGTAATCTTGCAAATATAAATATGCACCACTGACTTCAACAGAAGACAGAGGAAGAAAGTAATTAAGGAAGTCAGCATAAATTCATCAATGCCATTAGAACAGAACTCAAAGCTCACAACAAGCTAACAGCAGGCCTTTAAATGGCAAGGATTTTTGAGATAACCTAATTAAATCTCTTTCCTCTCCATTACCCCACCCATTTTGCAAAGGAAGAAACCAAGGCAAAATGAAGTGAAATAACTTTCAATAAAGTCTTAAAGCTAGTTAGGCCAAGAATATCTGCTTCATTCTGCAATCAACAAAATTTTATTGAGTGCTTTATTCAAAGCTCTAGAGATACCAAAAGTGGGGGGAAAAAAAGAGGGGGGCGTCTGGGTGGCTCAGACAGCTGAGCAGCCAAGACTTGATTTTGGCTCAGGTCCTGATCTCAGGGTTTTAAGACTGAAGTCTACATTGAGTTCTGCCCTCAGTATGGAATCTACTTCAGGATTCTCTCTCTGCCTCCCCCCGCCTCCTATCGCCCCCCACCCCCCGCCCCTGCCATCGCCCAAAATAAATATATCTTTTTTTGAAAAAACAGTGAAGTCCTTGCCCTCAAAAAGCTTACATGCTACTATGGGATGCTTAGAAAGGAGTAAATAAGGAAAGAAAGACGGAAGGAAGGAAGGAAATTTCTATGACAGAGATAAGTATTTTGAATTCAATTACATAGAGCAATGTGGCAAAACAAGACTAGATTAGGCGACCACTTTAGATTGAGTGGTTTGGGAAAGGCTTAGAGAAAATGAAAAAAGAGCTGAAATCTGAATGACAAGAAGACAGGAACAGGACTGATTAGAGATACTCATATCCAAGTATTCGTCAAGGTACAGCAAGGGTAAAGGGTAAGGGAAGGAGGATTAACAATGCTTTTATTTTTTAAAATCAAAACATACCATTTAAGTATAAAAGAAATTACAAAAAAATTTAATAATAAATATGGCACAAACTTTATTTTTTCCAAGAGATACACATATCAAGAAAAAATACTATCATAGGAAAATATCTAAATCATGATGATTTGTGACTCCCCAAAAACTTACCTATTAATAGCTGATTGTTTAAAATAATAATAATAATAATAATAAGGAAAAAACAATTGACAATTTTAAATAAAAGCTGTTAAAATGAAAAAAAGCCTTTTGTTGACTGGAAGCCTTATTGTTGATATAATCAATCAATTAACACATACATGAAATATGTATTATATACTGTATTCGTACAATAAAGCAAGCTAGAGAAAACAAAATGTTATTAAGAAAATACACTTACAAAAAAAAAAAAAAAAAAAAAAAAAAAGAAAATACACTTACAGTACCATACTGTATTTATCCCCCAAAAAAATTTACAGATAAATGGACCTGTACAGCTCAAAACCACATTGTTCAACACTCTACTGTATTCCATATTAAAAAAAAAATTCTAATATAAATACTTTAATGCCTTCATAAATGTTCTACATAGACCATGTACTTAACTTTTTCTTGGTAAAAGAGAATCTGACAAATTTTCATTATTAGTAATATAACTGCTACCTTAAAGCTAATTAGGTTATGTAAGGCTGTTTTCCTTATGTTGTCTCTAGTTTTTAGATCTGGGGGTTTTTTTATATATAGTTTTTCCTATTCTTCACTGCTATCATCTCAGCAATCTCACTGTCCTGTTACCAGTATGTATGTTTATGACAGCATCTTGCCTCTTCTAAATCATTCCTAATTTGCTATCTTAGAAACCACAAGCATCATATTTAAAATAAAAATAAGTTATCAATGAGAGCTAAAAAGCTTTATTTATAAAGAATTACTTATAAAAAATGACATCTACTTTGGGGATTTTACCATGATTCTGAGAGTTGAGGAGCTGCTTACACTGGGTCTACGTAAGAGTTACAATTTTAGATTATCATACCTCTAGTTAAAATGTCTCTGTTGCCTTCTTTCAACTCAACTCCAATATTTCAGGCAGCCTTACCTGAAGCCCCAGACCAGGTCACGTAACCCTCTAAAGCTTTCCTATAAAACACATTCTATCCTGCCCCATCCTTGTTAAACTCTACTGTATTTATGTTTCTCCAATATGACTGTCAGCTCCTTAAGAGTCCCTTACTTGTGCTTTTTGAGCACAGAACCCATACTCTGCCTTATAAATGCTTGCTAAATAAAGCAATGTCAGAGAATGAAACTGAATTTATAGCCATAAAGTCATAACACTCCTTCCAATTAAAAACAACCTTTCGGGATCCCTGGGTGGCGCAGCGGTTTAGCGCCTGCCTTTGGCCCAGGACGCGATCCTGGAGACCCGGGATCAAATCCCACGTCAGGCTCCCAGTACATGGAGCCTGCTTCTCTCTCTGCCTATGTCTCTGCCTCTCTCTCTCTCTCTCTCTCTCTGTGTGACTATCATAAATATAAATAAATAAATAAATAAATAAATAAATAAATAAATAAATAATAAATATAAATAAATAAATAAATAAATAAAAATAAAAACAACCTTTCATAGCCATAATGATATTAACTTTCTTCTGCAAATATACACTCAGGACATCTAAATTCAAGGGAAAATCATATGAAAACTATTAAGTACAAGCATGTGACAACATACTATTAAACTCTTTTACTCACTGCACCCTGAAAAACATATTTTTATCTTAGGGTAGGGGGAAGCTCCAGACAAGGCTTCCGCCAGCAGCTCGGGAGCCCAGGTGGGCGGATCCATCTCCTCTGGCTCTTGCACCTCCAGTGTCACAGTCACCCGCAGCTACCGCAGTGTGGGGGACAGTGGGGGTGGCAGCTTCGGGGACAGCCTGGTCACCCGCTCCTACCTCCTGGGCAGCTCCAGCCCCCAAACCCAGAGCCCCCAGAACTGCAGCATCATGTGATCTGGGACCTGCCAGGTCGGGTGAGGGTGGAGGCTGTCTGCCTCCTGTCTGCCTCACGCCCACCCTGCCCACACCGGCCCAGCACCTCATGGGAGGGGCTTGAAGCCAAAGAAAATACCCCTTTGGTTTTTTTCTTCTATGTTTTGTTTTTTTTCTAAGAGAAGTTATTTTCTACAGTGATTTTATACTGAAGGAAAAACACAAGCAAAAAAAAAAAAGCATCTATGTCAATCTCCCCTGCTTCTGGGAAACTCCACATCTGCCTTAAAACCAAAGAAGGCTTCCTCCAGAAGCCAAGGGAAAGGGATGCTCCTACAGAACCTAGTTTCTGCTTCTCTGCTGCTCCCGCCTGCCACCCCCCACCCTGGGGACCCAGTGAACATGGTGCCTGAGAGGCAGCTCTGGAGTCCTCCCAGCCACCCTCTGAGGGGGGCGTTGGGCCAGCCCCCAACCCACCCCCTGCCCCCGTTCTACTACACCTGGCTGAGGCTCCTCTGCCTGCCCCACCCCCACCCCACCCCTGCCCTCAGCCCCAGGGTGACTAGTCCTGCCAGGTACCAGCTATGCTTGCTTTTTCTGTATTTTATTTAGACAAGAGATGGGAATGAGGTGGGAGAGGGGGGAAGAGAGGTTCTTTGAGGCTGCCTCACCTGGAAGCTGGAAGCCTGGGCTCTGCTCAGTCACTGGAGGTCAAGGTCAAGTGGGTATAGGGCAGAATGGAGAGGGAGGTAGTAGAACAGAGTGGGAGCCGGCTTTGGAAGAGGAAGGTGAGAAGAGGTAGAGGGTGTGTGTCCGTGGTTTTGGCAAACACTAAAGTCCCTGGCCTCCCCATTTCCCATCTGCATCCCCTTTTCTCCCCCCAGATCAATACACTAGTTGTTTCTAAAAAAAAAAAAAAAAAAATTTTTTTTTTTTTTACTTTCATTAAAAAAAACCCTGTATAGTCATTTCATGTCGGTTGGAAATCACAGAAGTTAGGCAGAAAAACAACCCAGGGGACAGATACAAAGGGACAGCATGGCGTTTCCCCAACAGGTCTCTGCTCCGCAGGTGGCGGGTGGGGGCCGGGGCAGGCCTGGGGCATCTACCTGTGACAGGTGGGCCTGGCCGCCAGGGCTCAGCTGTCCTCCGAGTCCAGGGACTCCGAGTCCATCCGCACCCTTGCACGCTCCTGCCGCTCCTTCCCGGGTGCATCCAGCTCGCTCCTTCCCGGGTGCATCCAGCTCGCTCCTTCCCGGGTGCATCCAGCTCGGAGCCCTCCCGCGCATTGTCATTGTGTAATGGCTCTTCAGAGGAGCCACAGCCCAGCCCCTCCTCGGAGTTCTGTCCTCCCTCCTGCTCCTTGTCTTCCATGCTCTCCCCTTTCTGGGATGTGGCCTCACCACATTTTTCCCAGGCAACTACATACTTCTGTTCAACCTAAGTGCAAAAAATTGACATTTAAAGAATAGTGATTGTTGATGATCCAAGCTAAACTAAAAATTATCTTGGCTGTATCCAGCTGATCAGGATAGAAGAAAAGTCACCTATTACAGGACTCATAGATTCCTGATGTTGCAAGGGTCTTTGAAATTATCTCATATTATAATATATACTCCCCCTCATTTCAGAAAGACTGCAGTTTGCTAGAGATCATCCAATCCACTTGTTAGTCAATGCACCCCTACATTTCTTCCTTCCTCTTTCACTTGCTGACCCTCTGGACCCACACAAAATAAGTTTTCTACTATATAAATAGTTTTTCAAATATCTGTTCAACTTATTTTATGGTTCAACTTATTTTAGTAATTACAAAGTAATATAGGTGTTTATCTATATCTAATATGTCTTTGCTCCTCAAAAATTATCCAGTAAAACAAAAACACCAGGCACATTTACAGGTGTTCTTTTGTAAACCTTTTCTTAATTCCCATAACCACTCTATGAAACAGAAGACAAGTATCATCACCCCAGTTAAAGAATCATCAATAGAGAATAGTAGTTGAGAGTCACTCTGAAGCAGATTGAGGAGGAAAGGAGACCTCTTAAGAGTTGGATGATTTTCAGCAAGCCACTGACCTTCTCCAAGCCATTTCCTCCTTCACAAACTGAAAACATTACTATAATAATTCCTACCCCATATAGTTATTGTCAAGATTAACTAGACAATGCACAGTATCTTATATAAGTAGTCCACTAAATACTCAATGTTGATTCATTATTATTATTATTATGCAAAAAAGAAATTACTTCTTTAGTAAATCACTTTTTCTCTCTGAATTTCACAGCGGCCCTCTATTAAGAATTAAGGTCCTGTGTTCAACCTACCTTGTCTTCTGCAAAACCAAAAAATGTTTTTGGTTATTTGCAGCATACTATTTTTGTCCATCCCCATCCCCCAGCCCAACCAAAATTTTTTAAATCTACTATTTTCCTCTTCCAAATGAAATTCACCAAAGTACAAAAATTACTAAAGCCCTCTATTTTAGAAGGTAAATTCGCTTCAGTTGAATATAATAAAGTTCCACTATGATTAGCATGCAAACAATGAAATTTATATGCAAAATGGCAACTATCATATTAAAAGCTAAACAAACCGGTTTCTCTAACCTATTTTTTTTTATTTTTTTTATTTATTTATGATAGTCACACAGAGAGAGAGAGAGAGGCAGAGACATAGGCAGAGGGAGAAGCAGGCTCCATGCACCAGGAGCCCGACGTGGGATCCGATCCCGGGTCCCCAGGATGGCGCCCTGGGCCAAAGGCAGGCGCTAAACCACTGGGCCACCCAGGGATCCCTCTCTAACCTATTATTAAATTAACTTTTAAAAACGTTATCTGATATCTACAAATGGTAGAGATTGCTATTTTACTGTCTGTGAAAACAACTATAGCAGGAGAAACCTGTTTCACCTATTGAAACTATTGTCAATGTTGACAGGAAATACAAAATGCATTTCAGAATTAAAAAAAAAAAAAACTTAAAGGCCTAGACTCATTTGTGAAAAATTAAGCTACCTAACTCATGCATAAAAATTTTATAGATTCATTAGTATAGGTCCTAGGATATGAATAATAATAGTATTCTAGAATATTGAAGGAAAAATGGATGGAGGAAAGAACACATTAACTGAATTACAATTCGATACCAACTTGATAGGCAGTAACTCATCTTTCCACAAAGACTAGGACAAAGGCAAATCAAAACATTAGTCCAACCATGATCCTTAACAGTAGGGCAAATATGAGACAAAGATTTAAAATGAACGAATACAGTTCATGAGGGAAGAGCTTTGTAGAATAAATGAATGAGGTCTGATGGCCTCAGATGCTAAAGTAACAAAATTACAATAAAACAACCTAAGAAAATTTATTGTCTGCCAGTATATTATATAGGCTCCCTTCAGTCGCTGACTTTTTACTAAACTAAAATACAATCTATTCAATTTATACAGGATAAATTACTCCAAAGAGACTACTCAAGGAAATTCCTAATAACCACTTTAAGAACCATTTGCATTTGTACAATGCTCTTAGCAAAGGGCCTCAAAATGACGTATAGATCTTGAAGCACGAGATAAATATTCTATATGATTATCAAAAAAAAAAAAAAAAAAAAAAAAAAAAAGGGATCCCTGGGTGGCGCAGCGGTTTGGCACTTGCCTTTGGCCCAGGGTGCAATCCTGGAGGCCCGGGATCGAATCCCACATCGGGCTCCATGGAGCCTGCTTCTCCCTCTGCCTATGTCTCTGCCTCTCTCTCTCTCTCTCTCTCTCTCTCTCTCTCTGTGACTATCATAAATAAATAAAAATTTTTTAAAAAATGATTTATCAAAAACTAGTGTTCTGAGACGCCTGGGTGGCTTAGTGGTTGAGCATCTGCCTTCAGCTCAGGGAGTCCTGGGATCAAGTCCCACATCGGGCTCCCTGCATGGAGCCTGCTTCTCCCTCTGCCTAGGTCTCTGCCTCTGTGTGTGTGTGTGTGTGTGTGTGTGTGTGTGTCTCATGAATAAATAAATAAAACTCTTAAAAAAAAAAAAAAACTAGTGTTCTGTCTCTTAAACCTGCAAAAGTGAAAACCACAGGTTTCTATTTTTTCTAAAAATAGTATTTGTTATTTGCATCCCCCTGTAGTGGAAGTCAAATTTTGAAGTCCTATAATTTTGTTTACTGCTGATAATGAGTGCAGAATATGGGTGTGTGTATATACCAGAGAGAAGTTCAGAAATCCTTCACTGGTATGTGAATGTATCCTAGACTTGCCCTTTTTTTTAGACTTGCCCTTTTAAATGTGCTCCTTTCCTAGAAATTTGGTGTACCAAAAAAAAAAAAAAAATTTCCTTTGGGGATTTACATTACTTTCATTATCTGTCACTATTTGACATGATAGCATTCAAAGAGTCTACTTGTTCTTTTTAATCATTTGCCAAGTAGACTCTATTTTCACCACAAATGTCAGCAACTAGTGGGTGGTATGCATGCATAAACATACATAATACACATTTCTGTGTACGGGTATATCTGAAGAAAATACACAACTTAAAGACATCAATACAATACCACAGTTTGTACCACAAAAAAAATGATCATAGCAAATTTGGAAGGATTTTAATAAACTCTATTTGGGAAACCTAACACTTCTTTAAAAAAAAAAGAAACAAACAAACAAACAAAAAACCAACACCCTGTGCTGACATGATTAGCTACTCCATTCAACTGGTGTGAGGTATCTGAAGCATGCTGCATCTGAACTCTTATCATACTATTTGGGGCGTGCTATCCTGTGGAACAGTTCATATGAAACTGCCAAAATCTAAAATGATAGGATGACAAACTTTATGTATCAGAAGCTTAAAGAAGTGAGAAAAACAGTATGGCAACAACACAATTCGTATTTATTTTGGAACAAAAGCTCATCCCAAAAATTCTTTGTCAACCATCCAGAAGTAGCCCAGCTTTTACCAACAAGCAGTTATTTACTATAGCGACTTCATCACCAAGATTACCAAAATTTTCCACACGCTTCTAACAGTCTCTGTATGTGCTGTTACCTGGGCAACACTCTAAAAGGGCTTTTTACCTTTACAGAACTAGGAGGTCAAAAAGAAGTAAAGCTTCTTCAAATTGTCCAGCATTTTAATCAGAAACAGTAAGTGTGAAATTATCAGAACAGAAAACCTTGAGAACTACCACCAGCCAATCTGATTAACAGACACACCTTACTGTCACTTATCTTCATTTCTAGCCACCTAATTCACCTATGGAACAAGGCAAGCTCTGTCCAGGACTTCAAAACATCCTCAGTCACACAGACTGTCAAATATATAAATGCCAAAATTCAAGGAACTTGGAGTAAAAAAAAAAAAATCCATCAATCCCTCACTTCTGGCTGTGGTAGTAATATACCCTTCCCTTGCTGCCCTAAATTCTGGTAGCTAGTCGGCTTAGTCAATCTGTAAAGACTGCCTTTCTGCCTGAACCAAATCTGCCTCCAAAAATTAAGATCCAGTCATTCAGAAATCACATTTTAGAAGGTACTTTGAAAATACTTTCAAAACTGCTTCCTCCTCTACTACAGCCAAAGTGATACTGTTTAGTAAAACAAAAAATAATGGTATCTCCTTACAAAAAAAAAAAAAAAAAAAAAAAATTTTTCCCTTACTTTCCTACAGTTTTAGGATTGGTAAACTTGAGGTTACTTCCCTAACAGTAATAATTTTTTCCTTCAGCTTTTACTCTAAGGATACTCATGTGCCCTCTGGGTCATATTCTAATCAAGAACACAGCATACAAAGCTTCTTTAACGTTAAGAAGTACGAGATGACGCCAGAGTCAAAACAATGAAAGATAAACTGAGCAGAAAGGAAAAGTGGCATTCAAGGCTCTTCACCATCCAGTGCTGACTCTCTCGCTTAGTTAGCCCTTTCCCTCTATGCCCTTGATTACCCTGGCAGGCCTTTTTTTTACATACTATTTGTCCTATTTCCATATGTGCAAACCCTATCTATTCTTCAAAGCATAGTTTAAGTGTCCTCTCTTCCCTTATCCTTACAACCAAAAGTAATTGCTCTCTCCTGCCTCTAAACTCTCAGAGTGCCTTATCTTTATTTCTTTACCACAAGTTACTTTCTGCCTTAGAATCTTGGTTTCCATATTCAATCCCTATATAAAGACCTTATGGGCAAAGTCCATGCCTTATTCACCTCTGTTCAAACTGCTTAACACAATGTCTGGCACATATTAAATACCTCAACTGAGCTACATGAATGGCTTTGGGTCAGGAGAGAAGCCACTAGAAAAAAACTCCAGATTACTAGGATTCTGGAGACCTGGCTTTGCTAATAACTATCTATATCACCTTGAACTTCAACTCTGTATAACATTCATCTGCAGAGTGAAGAGGGTGGACAAAACCAGTTTTTAACTATAGGCTGCCATCTATCATTAGCTGGTTATAAAATCAATGTAGGGGTCAAAACTCAGCATTTTTTTAATGAAGCGGAATAGATAATATCAATGTGTGTTGTAGGCAGCAGTGTGCTGAAAATGTTCAACAACTGGCTATATAAAGGGGAGAAAAAAGTCCTAAACTGCACCATTTGCTGATTTTCCTGGTATAAATACTCTCAGGCCATGGCCAACTTCAAGCTACCAGCATGATGTCACTGAACATGGAGCTATGTGCAAAAAGAAAGGCACACTGCTTCTGCAAGCCAGTATGATGAGCCAGTTCTAGCAAGGTCCTAAAAAGATAAGTATTATTTTGCCAAACTTTTTTTTTTTCAACCTTGTATGCAGTCACATGAGTGTGAGGGGAGGGGGAGGATTGAGTCAAGACATACAATGTGTCACTGTCAAAACAGTTCAATAAATATTCAGCTCAACAATCTCCTAGTCTCTTCCATGTGTCCTACACAATGCAATAAAATAAATTATTCTTGGTTATATATGTAATTTCTTTACCACCAAAATCTACTTCTCTTCAAAAATGAGAGCTACACAGATGCCTAATAATATCACCAGAAGGCCATTTACAGAGTGGGAATTTGGCTTAGGGAGTATCACAAAAGGGCTAAGGTTCTCAGACTTAGTTCAGCTCCACACACCTGAAGGACATAACACACTCCTACTAGTAGCAGTGGCTAATTTAGCAAAGGGATGGGGATAGGGGAGAGGAAGAGGAAATGTATAATATGAAAAAAAAAAACCCAAGTATTGGGACATTTGTGCCCATGTCCCCACTCCACTGAGAATTCAGGTACAGAGAAAACCAGTGCTATAAAAAAGTAAATTTCCATATTTGATGTTTCCCAGCCAATTTCTCCAGCACAAGCTTTCATCCCTATTAGAATTAAGTTTCTATCATAGAGACATGCACTTGTTGAATTTAGAATAAGCAAGGGAAAAAACAGCACAGCCAACAGTTGTTAGATTTGATATTCTGGGAAAATCAGGCTTTTATTGGGGGGGGGGACCTTTTCATCTTATTTAAGCTTACTAAACTGGGTAAGGAGAGGGGAAGTTTCTTAAATATATTTTTGGCTGCTCTATGTCTATCACAACAACACAATCTGTAACCAGATTTTTCTTGAGTGTTTATAAAGACTTATGTTTTCTATTTTTAAAGCTATTTAGAAAACAAGAAGGCTCAGAATTTCAAGTACACTAATAATCGTAGCCCAAGTCTAACTCCAAATCAACTAAGTATACGCCTATAAGTTTCCAAGGAAAATCCCCCAAAATTACACCCAAAAGCACCAAAAAAAAAAAAAAAAAAAAAAAAGACAAAAAGGAGTCAGCATGAGCACAAACTTACTATAGTCAATTTTGGCATCCTACCTGTTGAATGAGTGCAATACGGAAAATAAATGAAATATGAAAAGATAAATGTAAGGATACATACAAGTTCTACTAAATCCATTAACTATTCCTTATTAGGGGTCCACTGAAGTTCACATACTTATACCCAATTTCAAATACTAACCATAAAGTGAAAATCATTTACCACTCTGAAAAGACACAAGTCAAGTCAAGCAATGCCTTATTCTATATTCACAATATTAAACCTCTCCTCTAAAATATAGGTTTTATACCATAACTCAGGCTCAAGTCTGTACTTTTTCTGTTTCTTCTGTTAGTGGTGGCAAACGCACATAAGTCTATCTCCTGAGCTATCTTTGCAGTACCGGAGGCTAGAATAGCCTTGTGCTCCTGGTCATCCTGAGACCCAGTGGCTGAGCTATTTATACAAGGCAAGAGCTACATACAAGCACCAACTCATTAAAAGTTGAGACAAATACCTATAGACTACAGTATCTACTTTATTCTCTAAATATTCTCTTTCCACCAGAATCATCCCTACATCCGTCTTCAAGACAATGGTAGGATGGAATGCAGACCCAGTTCTACACCTTCAATGCAAGAAATTTTTGCTACTTAGCTATTACTCTCTTCAAAGTTCATCTCTTGAAGCTTGGCTATCTCCCACTCATAATATTTTTTCTTAGCACAACAAAATTCCTTCTTTTAACTACTCCATTAAGAATGGATAAAACGACTTTCAGCTTTAATGTTGTATCATCTGAGTTCAAGTAAATATACAGTAATTGAACAAGCTGAAATCTGGGTTAAAGCAAAGAAAAATTTTAATTACAACTTTTTAGAAGTCACAAATTTTACATTGGTGAGTAAACATGAAAACTTTTGTTTCTTTTTTTTTTTTTTTAAATTTATTTATTTAGGATAGTCAAAGAGAGAGAGAGAGAGAGAGAGGGAGGCAGGCAGAGACACAGGCAGAGGGAGAAGCAGGCTCCATGCACCGGGAGCCCGACATGGGATTCGATCCCGGGTCTCCAGAATCGCGCCCTGGGCCAAAGGCAGGCGCCAAACTGCTGCGCCACCCAGGGATCCCAAAACTTTTGTTTCATATGTCTTATAAAATTCTGTCATTCAAAGAAAAACAGCATAACTACTAGAATGAAAAGAAAAGCATCTGAATCATGAAACATTAGCAAAGGAACAAAAATTCTCAGGATATCAAAACTGTAATGTATAAAAGTTCCTATCAAAAAACTCAGGCCAAAACAGAACAAAAACTAAAAACAAAACTTCATACATGTATCGTCACACCTTTTCATGCTTGGTGATGTGTTCACCACATGTCCCAATAGTACCTGGATCTACTACTTTGTTTCCAGCTTTCTAGTATACAATGTAGGCTATATAATGTGTTTACATATGAGCACTGCCCAACTACATCCACTTCTCCCCAGGAGACTCACTAATACATAATATCAAAGCACATTTTGAACTGATTTAATTGGTTTTTTTTTTATTTTAAAGATTTTATTTATTTATTCATGATAGTCACAGAGAGAGAGAGAAAGAGAGAGAGAGAGAGGGGCAGAGACACAGGCAGAGGGAGAAGCAGGCTCCATGCACCGGGAGCCCGATGTGGGATTCGATCCCGGGTCTCCAGGATCGCGCCTTGGGCCAAAGGCAGGCGCCAAACCGCTGCGCCACCCAGGGATCCCTGAACTGATTTAATATAGACAACAGTCTAAGTCAATAGCCTCAACTAAGTCATCTAGCAGGTGAGCATTTAAACACAAATAGATGAAATCCATCTGGTCTTTCTCCTTTGCAAGTTCACTGTCAGTTTCCTATGGGTTTTTTTTTTTTTTTTTTAATAAAGATAATGAATCATAGGTCAGTTCTCCAGCTCTAGCAGCTTGTGGACCAATATTTTCCATGGACAAAAAAATCCACTTCCAATTTGACCACAAGCAAACTTCATCTTTGTACTTTCTGACATCACAGTATTGGATATTCTACAAAAGTACAGAAGCTAAATATAAACACTACTGTAAGAAAAGTCAGAGCGTTTTCATGAAATTGTGTTTTTAAAACTCCCAACTACCTACCCCACATCAAGAACAAGAAAATTTGGGGCAGCCCGGGTGGCTCAGTGGTTTGGCGCTGCCTTCAGCTCAGGGCGTGATCCTGGAGACTGGAGATCAAGTCCCACGGCAGGCTCCCTGCATGGAGCCTGCTTCTCCCTCTGCCTGTGTTGTGCCTCTCTCTCTCTCTCTCTCTCTCGTGAATAAATAAACAAAATCTTAAAAAAAAAAAAAAAAAAAAAAAAAGAACAAGAAAATATTGGAAAAAAAAAAATCCCTAAACCTTCCAGGACCAAAGATGCAGGCCTTGAATTCCATTTTCCAGTCAGCGCCGACATCTCTCAAGCACGCCAAAGTTCTCCTTACCATTAATTAGTGTAACGAGGTTGGGGTTTCTCCTCACTCGTAGGAAACCTTCAGCTCTGCAAGTGACCACCTGCATTTGGCAAGTTTTCTAAGATCATCCTGAGAGGTACAAGGGGAATTCACAAGTACGTGGACACATCGCCCCGGGATCCGAAACAAGCCCTGTCAGTCCAGTGCCCTAGCATCCAGCCACCTTCTGCCGGCCAGGGCCCCTTTCCACATGCTGACGCACTGCCCAGCCCTGCACCGTTGCCGACCGGTGCAAAGTACTAGTCCAGTCTCAGAAACTTTGAGTCAGTTCTGAGGACACCGAGCACCCACACCTGGACAGAGGATTCTCGGGGCCAGGCGGTCAACTCCGAAGCGGGGCGTTCCTTGCAGGTAGAGATCTGCCCAGGACGCAGCCCATCCCAAACTGCAAAAACCACAAGCATCCACAGCAGGAGCGGAGCAAAGTGCCGGGCGGAGGCAGGGGGAGCGCGAGGGCGAGACGCGGTCACGAACAGAAGCCTGAGTGTGGATTTAAAAAAAAAAAAAAAAATACCCTAACCACACGCCCCCCCCGGACACAGGGCGGCTTGCGGAGCCCGCGAGCCGGGCGGCAAGCGAGGCAGGGCGGCGGAGGCGGCGGCACGTCAGGGGGGCTCGGCGGGGGGCGAGCGCCCAAGTCCCCGCCCCGCCCCCAGGTGAGGGGCGTCGCGACTCCGCCCGCCCGCCCGCCCGGGCCAGGAAGAGCGACCGGCGGGCAGAGCCGTGGGGGCCAGGAAGCGACCGACGGCCACGAAAGCCCCGTGTGCCCTCCTCCCCGTGGTCCTCTCGCGGCGCGTCCTCGGCCCGGCCCCCACGCGACCCCCCCCGGCTCAGCTCCGACGCCAACACCCCCGGCCCGGCCCGCGGCGCCCCGCCCGCCCGCCCGCCCGCCGGCCCCTCGGAGGCCGCCCTCGCCTCACCTCCTCACGTCTCCGCCGACAGGGCCGGAACAACTCGGCCGGGCGCCCGCGTCCCAGCCGCCGCCCCGCGCTCTGCGGCCGGGCCCGTCCCGTTCACTCCGCGGCCGCCAGAGCCCTAGGAGGGCGGAGGGAGCAAGGCGGAGGGAGTGGAGAGGAGGGAGGAAGGGAGGAGGGGAGGAGGGGAGGAGGGGAGGAGGGGAGGCCCGCCCGGCAGGAAGAGGCGAGGGAGGGGGCGGGCCGAGGAGGAGGCGGGCCGGGAGCGCGCGCGTCCGGGTCTCTCGGCGCGGCGTGCGCGCTCCTGAGGGCGGAGGCGCCTTCTCTGCCCCCGGGGCGGCGCGCACGCGCGTACACGTCCCTGCCTGGCCGCGGCCGGGCTGGGGGCGGGGGGGGGGGGGGGGGGGGGCCGGGAAAGGGCGGGAGGCGGTCGCGGCCCTCAGAACCTTCCTGAGGGGGCCCTGCGCCTGTGGAGCCCGCGGGTTCGGGCTCGCTGGCGGGGCGTCCCCGAGCCCGGCGCGGGGCGGGGGGGCGGGGGAGCCGGAGGCCCGCCCCGCGGGGTCGGCGCGTTCTTAGATGATCCTAAATTTGGGGCGATTGTGTTTCTGCTCGTAAACTTGGTTTACATCTCTTCACTGTTCACGCCCAGTAATCCTCAAGGAAGTCACCCTCAAGAATACTAACTTTTCTCGCCGGTTACTCTCCTCTCTGCCTCTTCCAAGGTGTCTGCGTGTCCGTCGCTCCCTTGCTAGTAGGTTCTGTGGGACTCGGTAGATTGAAGAGGGAAAACACCTGCTGTGTGTTTGTATGAGGAAAACGTGTCCTCATTCTGCCCTTCGGGGCAATAAATTTGGGTGTACACACTAGTGGAGATAAGACAAACCAACTCTTTCTCCTTTACAAACACTGTACACTGATCCTTGAACTGTCGGTATCCTCCTTTGTAGCTCCTGCAGCCAGAAATGAACTGTAAATTGTCCTGATTTCCATAGCATTCTGTTTCTGTTGGTTTGTGGCACCGAATATATTCAACCCTATCTAGGTAAATAAATCTGTGCGATACTTTATTCCTCTGGGGAATACTTGAGAACCTGGTTCATTCATTTTTTATGTCTTCCACAATGCCTGACTCATCCCAAAGTACTCCGAACATGTAATTGTAGGAATAAGTGAATATAGTGCAGCAAGAGCTGTGTATGGCCAAAGATTTAAGCTCTAGAATGAATTCTTTAGTTTAAAATTCTCCCTTCTACCCCACTTCAATTCCTCAGCCCTGATTTCCCCAACTAGATCCAAAAACTACCCTGAAAAATACAAAATGTGTCCAATGGGCTCCCCCCTCTCTCTCTTTTTCCTGATTTAAATGTCTAGAGATGCTGGGACATACCAAGAGTGTTGCAACTATTTGTTGTTTCCCTTATCTTCTGGGCTGCTTCCCAGAAGGTCCTCTAACCTTTGTATTCCAAGAGTCGGCCTAGTTCTGGGCCTGAATTTTGATATTTAATAAAATTAGGGTTGGAATAACTCAAATCATCTGTATCTATTTTAAAAATATGCCAACAAGTGCCTAATGATAAATAAGTTGACAAGTAAGTACTGAGCCTCTACTGCAGTGCGAGTAAAGTTACACTGGGAACCATGAGGAAATCAACAGATGAAAAAGACGTTAAGTTTCTATCTTCTGATGTCTTCTAACTGGAGAGAAGCTTTTTTGACAAAAAAAGCAAACCCCGTCCCATGGCCACGTTACACCTCTAATCACCAGGGGTCATTGTGTAAAACTGAACTGTTCCTCACAATAGAACTTAGATAAGAGATGTCACAAGAGAACCTAGATAAGAGATGAGTCACAAGAGAACCTAGATAGAGACAGTGAAGGTGATTCTGTACAAACTTATCCTTATCCCTAGGAAAACAATTCTAAATACATACCAAAGAGTTAATAACAAAACATTGTCCCCATAATGTGTGCTGCTCTATTCTCTACCCACAATGACTCTTCTTGCAATAAGCATATGCTAGCAGCCCTAATCCTTGAAAAGACTAAAAGCTCTCACTTTGGAGAAGAGTATAAACTATGCTAGCATGGCTCATAATGCGACAGAAAACTGATGGCCTAGGTCCAGATCTGACCCACAAACATGTTTTGTTTGGCCTGCATGGTGCTTAAACAAATTAGCCAAAGTTAAAAATTAAAAGCCAGAAGATTTCACATGCATTCCAGCTTCTCTAAAAAGTGAAAGGGGGTGCTTGGGTGGCTCAATCAATTGAGTGTCTGCCTTCAACTCAGGTCAATCCCAGTGTCCTGAGATCAAGCCCCCAGATGTCAGGCTCTCTGCTCAGCAGAGTCTGCTTCTCCCTCCCTTCTGACCCTGTCTCCTGCTCTAGCTTGCATGTGCTCTCTCTCAAAAGAACAAATTTAAAAAAACTTTAAAAAGTGAAAGATTTCTTCTTTTTTTTTTTAAGTGAAAGATTTCTTAACAGTGGACCTCTATTTTCACATGGTGACTATCGGCTGGCTACAGGACATGAATTCTTTTCTTTCTCAAAGTTTCTGTATTCCCTGTTTTACCTTACCCTGTTTCCTTCATGTGAGTCTGCAACTCCCAATTTAAAATTTCATAATATCAAAAATAGGAAACAAATTACACACTGAACAAAATGGAAGAGTTTAAATCACAATATTTAATGGGGGTGAAACATTATATTTCTTTTCTAATGGGCATTATTGGTTGACCCCCCCCCCCCCCGGGCATGCATTTTTACCCCTCTGCAATTGTGAGGCAGCTAATGATTTGAATGGGAAAAGGCCCAGTTCCAATCCCAGGTCTAGGCCCTAACTGATGTCCATAGCCTAATTTGGTCTCTACCTAACTCTGTCAGTGTTCAAGGACAGATCTAAATTGGTTCAATCATAAAGGAGGCCAGATCTCCTATATATTAGCAGAAGGAAAGTACTCTGTCTCTTACTCTGGCTGGTATGATGATTGGACATAAGTCCCACAGTTACTATGGCCACTTTGCTACAGCTGAGGGAAGCCAGCCTGAGGATAAAGCTGACGCATAATTGAAAAGCTCAAACTCAGGTTGAAGCCTACCCCTTCCTCCAGATTTAGTAAGTTCCCTGAGCTAATAAATTTTATTGACTATTTAAAAACGTTCAAAAAATAAAAACGTTCAGATTTGGGATCTCTGGGTGGCTCAGTGGTTTAGCGCCTGCCTTCAGCCCAGGGCGTGATCCTGGAGTCCTGGGATCAAGTCCCACATCTGGCTCCCTGCATGGACCCTGCTTCTCCCTCTGCCTGTGTCTCTGCGTCTCTCTCTCTCTGTCTCTCTCTCTGTGTCTCTCATGAATAAATAAATAAAATCTTTAAAAAATAAATAAAAATGTTCAAATTTGGCTTTTTATTGCTTGCAGCCAAAATTAAGTTTTCCATGCACATTACAAAAGAAAAGACATTATCTGATTCTTCTAAGGATAATATTCTCAATGAGATGAATAGGTAACAATCTACTTGGTCAATTTGTAAAGGGTCTTGAAAGGAACCATCTCCCAAAATTCTATTCTTCACTAGGTTACTTGATGCCTGAGAATCGATCACTACACTTTTTTTTTTAAGATTTTATTTATTTATTTATTTGACAGAGAAAGAGAGAGAGAGCACACAACAAACAAAGGGAAAGAGAGAGGCAGGCTCCCAGCTGAATGATGAAGGAGCCCGATGTGGGGCTCGATCCCAGGACCCTGGGATCATGACCTAAGCCAAAGGCAGACACTAGCCCACCTGAGCCAGGTGCCCTTACACTTTCTTTTTTTCAACTTTAATTTAAATCCTGTGCCCTCATTAAATCTACTTTACCTGAGAAGAGGACTCCATGACTCTAACCAGCAATCCTATATAAATGAATTTATCATATATAGTTTTTTAGTGATTTTCTACTAGTGGGAAAGACACAAGGAGCCTGAGAGAGCAAAGGTATCATAGAGGAGATTAGATATACAGAAGACAAACTTTTATATTTCAGTTTTATGTAGGGCTGAAATTCAGAGTAATTCATGCAAATCATACTAAGCCTATATGATAAAGCAAACCTATATTAAAATCACACTTTTAAGATTGAATAAGAACAAAACCAGTGTATATTTATAGGGATCAGAAAATCTCCTCAGCAGTGGAAGAGGTAGGCTAAGCCATAACTGTCTCTCTGAAAAAGGATAGCTAACATACAACTTTTGTAATTTGGTAAGAAATAGAAAGGACATATGCCAAAAAACTGTTTTTCCCATACCTTGTGACAAATATCCAACACCCATCTCACCATCAGAACCTTTTTCTTTGGTCTAGGGCAGTGATTCTCTTTAATATATAACAAAATTACCCTAAGACTTTATTTAAAAATTCTGACTTCTATGTTCGAACCCTAAGAGATTCAGGGGACCCAGGACTTCTTTTTAACTTTTTATTACAAAAATGTTAAAGCATATAAAACTAGAGAGAATGGCATGAGTCTTCAGATGCCAATCACTCAGCTTGATTTCACCTATGTAGATTTCACCCATAAATACTTCATTACACAGTTCTAAAAGATAAGAATCTTTTTTTTTTTTTTTTTGCAATCAATAAAATCCACAATGTGGTAAACTCTACAGGGCAGACCACCAAATTCCTTCAAACAAATAAATTACATAAACAAATATGGGAAGAAAGATGTCTTTAACTTGCTTGGATGTTTTGTTTCTTTTTAATAGCTTCATGAGGTATATAAACATCATATAATAGACTACATTTTATTTATTTATTTATTTATTATTTATTTGTTTATTTATTTCCAATATAGTTAATATATAGTGTTATATCAGTTTCAGGTATACAATATAGTGATTTAACAATTCCATACATCACCCAGTGCTAATCACTACTAGTGCTCTCCTTAATCCCCATCACCTCTTTCTCTGATCCCTCTACCCATCTCCCCTCTGGTGACCATCAGTGTGTTCTCTATAGTTAAGAATCGTGGTTTGCCTTTCTCTCTTTTTTTCCTTTGCTCATTTGTTTATTTCTTAAATTCCACATATAAGTGAAATCATATGATATATGTCTTTCTCTGAATGACTTATTTCAGTTAGCATAATACTCTCTAGCTCCATCCATGTCATTGCAAATGGCAAGATTTTATTCTTCTTTTGTGGCCTAGTAATATTCCATTGTATATAAATATGCCACATCTTCTTTATCCATTCATCAGTTAATGTACATTTGGACTCTCTCCACAGTTTGACTATTGTTGATAATGCTGCTGTAAACATTAGGGTGCATGTACCCTTTAAATCTGTATTTTTGTATCCTTGGGTAAATAACTAGTAGGGCAATTGCTGGATTGCAGGGTAGCTCTATATTTTAACTTTTTGAGGAAACTCCACCCTGTTTTCTACAGAGTGACTGCATCAGTTTGCATTCCCACCAACAGTGCAAGAGGGTTCCTCTCTCTCTGCACCCTCTCCAACAACTGTTGTCGATTTTAGCCATTCTGAAGGTGTGAGGTGATATCTCATCATAGTTTCGATTTGTATTTCCCTGATAATGAGTGATGTTGAACATCTTTTCATGTATCTGTTGGCCATATGGATGTCTTCTTTGGAGAAATATCTCTTCATGTCTTCAACCTACTTTGAAATTGGATTATTTAATTTTGGGGTCACGAGTGGTATAAGTTCTTTATAGGTTTTGGATACTAACCCTTTATTGGATATCTCATTCGCAAATATGTTCTCCATTCAGTAGGTTGCCTTTTAGTTTTGTTTTTTTGTTTTGTTGATCATTTCCTTCAATGTGCAGAAGCTTGATGAAGTCCCAATAGTCCATTTTTGCTTTTGTTTCCCTTGCCTAAAGAGACATATCTAGAAAAACATTGCTATGGCTGATGTCAGAGACATTACTGCCTGTGTTCTCTTCTAGGATTTTTACGGTTTCAGGTCTCACATTTAGGTCTTTAATCCATATTGAGTTTATTTTCGTGTATGGTGTGAAAAGTGAAAAAGATACATTCTTTTGAATGTATCTGACCATTTCTGCACATATTTAATGTATTCAATTTGACAAGTTTTGAGGTATGTATACATCTATGAAATTATCACAACAGTCAAAATAATGAACATATCCACTACTCAAAACAGTTTTCTTGTACCTCCCTGTAATTTCTCTCTCCTACACCCTCTCCCATCCTCACATAACCACTATAAATTAGTTTACATTTTTCTAGAGTTTTCTATAAATGGAATCACATACTATGTATTGTTTTGTGTTGCTTCTTTCACCTGGTACACTTACTTCGAGATTCATCCATGTTGTTGCACAAATCAATAGTCACTGTTTTTTTAGTCTTCCAGTCTCTTAGCACGTTCTCCACTCCTATTGGATATCAGTATGTATCTGGCATCAGTTCCCCCTCATGCTCTGTTTCTCTGTTTTCCTTTTCTAAAACATGGGAATTGGGGCAGCCTGGGTGGCTCAGTGGTTTAGCGCCGCCTTTGGCCCAGGGTGTGATCCTGGAGACCAGGGATTGAGTACCACATCAGGCTCCCTGCATGGAGCCTGCTTCTCCCTCCACCTGTGTCTCTCATGGATAAATAAATAAAATCTTTAGAATAAATTAATTAATTAATTAATTAATAATAAAACATGGGAATTTCCCCTACCTTGCTTTCAAAATATTGACATTGGCAACATATATCTTTTTCAAAATTTTAGATTATTATGCAGCATTCTAGATTTCATTATTTTTTCTTAACAATGTAAGAAATGGTTTTAAAGTTACACATTTTTAACAATGTAAAGAAACTATTGAAAAAGAGCTGTTTTTTTGTTTTTTTAAACAAAATCTTATTTATTCATGAGAGACACACAGAGAAAGGCAAAGACATAGGCAGAGGGAGAAGCAGGCTCCCTGTGGGGAGCCTAATGTGGGACTCCATCCCAGGACCCCGGGATCACAACCTGAGCAGAAAGCAGATGCTCAACCACTGAGCCACCCAGGTGCCCCAGGAACTCATGTTTTAACAATGGGAAGAAGCTATCTAGTCAAAGAGGGAGCCTACCTCTGTGCCAATGTTGTGTCACCAATTTTAGCAGAGTTCTTGTTCCCTGATGCATACATTACACCAGCCACACAGACATAGCCTTGACAGTGACCCCAAGTTCCCTTGAAGTACTTGCCACAGGCCTAGAATTTAGATTTCGGATGTATCAGAAATATTCCTTAAATATATATGTTTTGCAGAGGAACAACTTCAAAAATTACAAATACTTTCACAGTAAAGGAAGGAAAATTGCCACTTTCCTCTTCTGAGTCAAGGGAAACCCACGCCCTCTCCACCACCTCCCACCCCTACTCCCAAGACATTTTGAGTCCCTTTTCCCTTTGCCACATACAAATTAAGCTGAAAATTTGAAGAAGAAAAGAAAGGTTTATGTATAACTTCTTTTGGAGTCTACCTAACCTAAAAATAAAGGAGAATTAGTAAATGAAAAACATTGTTGCTTTAGAATGTTTTCAAAGATCCCTAACACTTCTCCCATTCCAGAAAGACTCTTACTACTCTTTACTTCTTTGATTTAATAACAACTTCTTGTGGAAGATCATTAGTTTATGTTTATACCTATATACATCAATTCTAATAATTTCAAATTTTATACCAAAACCTAGGCTTTCAGATTATTTTTAACAAAAATTATGTCCTGTGATTATACCCTTAATATCTTAGTTCATTAGGTAAGACAGTTTATTTTTAAAGATTTTATTTATTTATTAGAGACAGAGAGAGAGAGGCAGAGACTCAGGCAGAGGGAGAAGCAGGCTCCACGCAGGGAGCCTGATGTGGGACTTGATCCTGGGTGTCCAGGATCATGCCCTGGGCTGAAGGCGGCGCTAAACCACTAAGCCACCGGGGCTGCCCAGGTAAGATAGTTTATAAATGGATGTCAACTATTTATTTTCTACACTTTTTGGTATATCTTAAATTGCATAATAATTTTTAATTTAATACCACCATCGCTTTCTGCCTTACTTTGGATACATAACTTTGAATCTCTTATGAAATTCTTATCTTTTTCTTCTGTGGACCCACAACACCTGGTACATACTTTCTTACTTTTACACTTTTACAGCACCTGTAACACTTTCATACATTTTAAATTTTTCATAACTACCTCCACTAGATTTTAAATCTTTGAAGAGAGGATCCCTGGATGGCGCAGCAGTTTAGCGCCTGCCTTTGGCCCAGGGTGCGATCCTGGAGACCTGGGATCGAGTCCCACGTCGGGCTCCGGGTGCATGGAGCCTGCTTCTCCCTCTGCCTATGTCTCTGCCCCTCTGTGTGTGTGTGTGTGTGACTATCATAAATAAAAATTTATTTAAATAAATAAATAAATAAATAAATAAATAAATAAATAAATCTTTGAAGACAAAAATCATGTCTTTTTTTCCCCTACTGTGTAGACATTCAGTAAATGTTTATTCTATGAATAATAGCATGAATGAACACATCAACAAATTTGTTTTAGAAATTACTGAGATGGAGACGCTCCGGTGGCTCAGTGGTTGAGTAACTGCCTTTGGCTCAGGGCGTGATCCTGGGGTCCTGGGATTGAGTCCTACATCGGGCTCCCAGAAAGGAGCCTGACTCTCCCTCTGCCTATGTCTCTACCTCTCTCTGTGTCTCTCATGAATAAATAAATAAAATCTTAAAAAAAAAAAAAAGAAATTACTGAGGTGCATCTTCTCAATGAAATAGAAAGCTTAAATAATATAATAAGTTACTGAGTTTCCTACTAATTGATTGTAGTCTTTCTTTGGTTGCAAGTGACAAAAAATGTTCTCTTCAAGAGAAAGCAAGCATTTAAAGAAAATCATATCTACAGTACAAGTAAGGATTTTTATCAGTAATTCTAATTTGTTAGTAATGAAGGCTTTCCCTAGCTATGTTATTAGAAGAAATATATTTAAGTTTCTGTGCCAGTGGCTCCTAACTGCTTGCTACTACGTCTATTTTCTCTTTCCACCTGAGTAACAAAACCCCAAACTTATTCAAAATGAGAATGTGCATAGCTAAAAAAAAAACCCTGCAATTCCTGATCTCCCTTACAACTATAGTCTGACAAAGAGAAGTAACTGAGACATTTTCTTCAAAGAGAAGGAATGGGCTCTTCTTTCTTCCCTCCTGTTTACCTAGAATATAGATATGGTTGAATCTAGCAGAGCACACCATGGGAATGGTAAAATGATGAGCTGGAAGGATTTAGGCCCCTTATGACTTTGTAGAAGTTCCAAACCACCTGAAATGCCAACTTCTAAAACTTCTTTTATTGAAAATTAAGCCTTGTATGTGTAATGCATTGTTATTTATTATTTTTGGTTTTACTCACTATAGCTAGACCTAATTCTAACTAGCACTCTTACCCCTAAACCTTATTTTAAATTCATACTCCTTAATTGATTCTCATGATTTTAGAATAATTAAAATAGTTTCATAACGGGGTGCCTGGGTGGCTCAGTTGGTTAAGCATCCAACTCATGATTTCAGCTTAGGTCATGCCATCAGGGTCATGAGATCCAGCCCCACATAGGGCTCCACATTGAGCATGGGATTCTGCTTGGGATTCTCTCTCTCTCCCTCTGCCCCTCTCCCCACAATGTGTGTGCTCTCTCTCTTTCTCTCTCAAATAAATAAATAAATAAATAAATAAATAAATAAATAAAACCAATTCATAATAATGTAATTCCTTTAAAAACAAAGTCATTTCATAGTAATGTAATTCTTCTAAACTTGATACTATTTATTTGGATCCATCATATTTAGAAGGATAGCTATTACAGAAAGTTTGGATGATATTTTTGGTAATTCTTCCTCTTAACCATGGCTAAAAGGTATATTTTAATACTTCTTTGAGTAGTCTCTACACACAATGTGAGGCTCAAACTTATGACCCCAAGACCAACAGTCTCATGCTCTACCAACTGAGCCAGCCATGTACTGCTAAAAGGTGCATTTTAAACACATTTCAGTTTGCTAATCTTACTGAAAGTATACTGCATTTTCCCCTACTTTAGGAAGACTGAGTTTTTTCATTCAAATTTTATATTTATTTCTTCCATAGAGCTTTTTTCCACATTCATTTATTTCAGAATTCACTATAGTGATTGGTGAATGAAACTAATACTGAAGTTATAAAATTTTTATTTTATAAATTTGGGCTTGCAATGAGTATTTTCTCCTAAGACTGTACCTGCAAATTCTGAAAGGTTTCCACTAACCTTACAGTGGAAAAATCTATGTATTTGTTACATTGAGCTAGTGTGACTTGTGAGATATAGTCAAAACATAACTGTTCTCTTGACATGAATTCAGAGGGTGAGTTTTTCCCCCGAGACCAACATGAAAATCCCAGCAAGTCTATGACTTTTCTGCTCCCTTATCTTACAATTACTTTAAATCACAAAATTCAGCCTCAATTTGACATTTAGAAAGGAAAGTCTTAGATAAAAAGGAATGTGGTCAGCTGTTTCTCTCTTTCCTATTTACTTTCTTCTCTACTCAGTAGTTACTGTGATGGAATCCCTGGGCTGCAGTTCAGAGAGGGGATAGGGAAAAGGGAGCAGAAAGGTCTTACTTGGCTGGTACTACATTGAGATGACTTTATACTTGCTGGGACTGTCAAATGTTTAAAATGTTTAAAATTGTTTAAAATTGATTCTTTGTCTTATGGGAACCGTTCCTCAGAGACTCATGGTTGGTCAATCAAGCTCAACTCCTCCAACAATGTCTGACACAGGACATATATTCTATTCCTCTTGGGGCTACTCCTCCCTTAGCTGCAGATTTTTTGGATATCCACACCATACAGTTCTTTCTGTTAGAGCCCAATTGACATATCAGATAGTCCTCTTGAGTAGGAGTCAAAAAGATCTCTTTAGATTGGCTCGTTCTCCCCTGTGTGGCCCACATGTGGTCTATGGGAAGCTTTATGCATCATTTGTCCTAACAAATTCCAAGAGAGTTTACTGGGCCCAATGCAACGGAGCATATCCTCTTCAATAACAAAGAGCCTGCCAAGCCATCACTTTCTGGCCCTCAAGATTTTCCAGGGGTGGTGGGAGGAATCAGATATCAGTATTTTATACCCCAAATTTCCCACCATAGTTTTCTGAATAATCCTTTAAGAATCTGTACTCACTAGGCCAGGGGTAAAAGGGCCAGCATCCTCCCCTGCCCTACCTTAGATGAGAGAGGCGTAGGATGTAAAACATTGTTTTATCTAAAGAATACCACTTCACAAATGCACAAATGCAGTCTCACTTTCCACTGCCTGACTCTTGTGGTTTTTAAGAACCATCTAACCAGTGGAAATTTGTTTTGAAATTTCTGCTGGGTGATCTGGTGCTTCACTCTGAAAAATCACACCTATTGCATTAGAGTGCTTTTTTCAAAAATTTTTATGCAACTTCCTGTTACATTTGTCACAGCTTCAGATTGCAAATAGCCAGACTTTTCAGAGACATCTTTAAGACAGAATTAGCAGCTCTCCAATAAATTATGCTTTAACAAAGATGACATCCTTCATTAAAATAATAGGAATATCAAATGATTTTTAAAAATCATAAAGTAGTCACTTACATGCAAAGTAAAAGTTAATATTTTTATCTCTAAGCAGTAACTATTTATCAATAGTTTATTTGAACTCCTTCATCATTCCACGATGAATACTTTCAGTATTTTTTTTTATTTATATATATGTATAGTTTTTCAGTTTGTGGAATAATTCCAATGACTGACTATGTTACATAGCTTGCTAATGAATAACATTTCTACATATTTTAACTTTCTCTTATCCAAAAACTTTCCTTCTAAGAGGATAAATAGAAGGAAGAAAAGGAAAAGTATAGGGACATAATAGATTTGTGTCCCTGGCATGATTCCCTTATCACTTTTTTCTCTAATCAGAATAATATATGACCTTTACCTACCCTCAACACTCTGCCTTTGAGGGATATTACTTCAAAGCCTTCCCCTTCCTTCTTGACTAAAGCTTTTTGCATCATCTTCATTTGGTCATTTTAATAGTAAATATTCCCATTCATTCTGAACAAATATTTATTGAGTACTTCTTAGGTAGAATAAACTGCTCTTGGTGCTGAGATACAGCAATAAACATGATAGAAAAAGTTCAGAATAACTTGTAGATACTTGTAGAAAACACCAGTAGTTAAAAAATAAATAGGCAGTATAATATAATGTCCAGTGCTGATAAATGCAATGAGGAAAAATAAAAGCATGTTGAATCACTATATTGTACCCCTGACATTAGTATAACACTGTATGTTAACTAACTGCAATCAAAATAAAAATTTAAATAAATAAAACATAATAAATAAATAAGCAATAGGAAATTTCATTTTTTTTTAAAGATTTTATTTATTTATTCATAGAGACACACACAGAGAGAGAGAGGCAGAGATACGGGCAGAGAGAGAAGCAGGCTCCATGCAGAGAGCCCAACATGGGACTCGATCCTGGGTCTCCTGGGTCTCCAGGATCACGCCCCAGGCTGCAGGCGGCGCTAAACCGCTTCGCCACCGGGGCTGCCCAGGAAATTCCATTTTAGATAAAGCAGGCAGGAGAGGCCTCTGTGGGAAAGTGTTAGAAAATCTATGATGTGAGGGTCAGTTAGTACAAATGGCTTAAGGTGGGAGAGTCCTTGGTATGCTCTAAGAACAGCAGAGAAGCCAATGTGATTGGGGCTAGTTATTGAAAGAAAAGTGGTAGGAGATGAGATTGGGGGAGTGGGAAGAGCCAGCCAGTGGCCAATATGATAGAGTGCCTTTGTAGACCATGGCCCACAGTGTGTACAACTTAGATTTCATTCCATGTTGATAGAAACCATTTTAAATAGAGGAGTGACATGATTGGTTTTATACTTTAAAAGATCAACTGGGGATGCCTGGGTAGCTCAGTACTTGAGTGTCTGCCTTTGGCTCAGGGTGTGATGCTTGGGTCCAGGGATCGAGACCCACATCAGGGGTCTACTGGAATGCTGCATCTCCCTCTGCCTATGTCTCTGCCTCTCTCTCTCTCTCTCTGAGTCTCCCATGAATAAATAAATAAAATATTTTTAAAATAAAAAAATAAAAAGATCAACCTGGCTCTAGAGTTGAGAACTGGCTATGGAGGAACAAGAGTAGAAACATGGAGACCATTTAGGAAACTGGTTTAGAAGACCAGATAAAAGGTGATGGTAGTTTGAAATAGAGGCATATAGGGAGAGGTAGGAAGAGGTGATTGGATGCTGGATGTATTTTGGAGATAGAACCAATAGGATTTGCTGATGACCTGAGAGTTGAAAAGGAATCAGGTATCATATGAAGAGTTTGACTCCAGCAATTAGGTAAATGGTGGTAACACTGAGGAAGGGACAAATGGAGTTGGAGGACTGTATATAATCTAAAGTTCAGCTTTACATTTTAAGTTTGAAAACAATTCACCATCCAAGTGAAGATTTTAACATTAAAATTAGGTATATGATCTTGGGTATTAGCTAGATAGAGAGATGAGTCTCAAAGATTCATCAACATATAGTTTTCTTTAAAAAAGAAAAAAAAGGCGGGGGGGAGGAGAAAAACAACCTCAAACTTAACAGGAAAGTTGCAAGTACAGCATAAACAACTCTTTCCTTGGTCACTTGAGTCAATGTTGATTCAATAATGACCTAGTGAGAATGCTGCCTCATATCTTATCACTTCCTAATACTTTAGTGTATTCTTCCCACAAATAGGGACATTTTCCTGCTTAACCACAATAAAACTATTGAAATCCAGAAATTAAGGCTGTCATATTACCACCATCTAATCCTAGTGACCTTTATATCAAGAGGATTCAGGGTACTTGGATAATGCAGTTGGTTAAGTGCTGACTTTTGGTTTTGGCTCAGGTGGTGATTTTAGGGTCATGAGATCAAGCCTCTCATTGGGCTCCAGGCTCAGTGCTGAGTCTGCTTGAGATTCTCTCTCCCTCTCCTTTTGCCCCACCTGCTCATGCTCTCTCTCTCTCTAAAATAAATAACAAATCTTAAAAAAAAAAAAATTCTATTCAGAATTATGTTTCTTTAGTCTTTTTCATTCCAGAACAATTTCTTACTCTTTCCTTGATTTTCATGATTTTACTATTTTTCAAGATTTCAAGGAAGGGAAGGGAAGGGAAGGGAAGGGAAGGGAAGGGAAGGGAAGGGAAGGAAAGGAAAGGAAAGGAAAGGAAAGGAAAGGAAAGGAAAGGAAAGGAAAGGGAAAGAGAAAGAGTATATGTATATGGTTTGCAAAGTCATAAAACTGGCTGAGATCTCCCAGGGACTAAGGACAAATAAAGGAAAACTGAGCCCTAGGGAACCCCAGCTTTGACATTTACTTGTCAAAACAATGAGGAGGAAACAACAAAGTAGACTATGAATAAGGAGCCAAAGAGATAGGGGGAAGACCAGGAGAAGGAAGTTTCTTGGAGGCCAACATAGCATGTATTCCGAAAAGATCAACTATGTTGAATATTACGAAGAGGTGAAGCATGATGAACACTAAGAACTCAGCATTGAAGTTAGCGATATGGAGGGCAGTGGTAGACTTGATGAGAGTATTTACAGTGGAATGATGAGAACATAAAGCCTTATTTGCAGTGAATTCAGAACTGAAAGATGACTACATAGGAACAGCACATTTATAAAATTTTCTTTCCAGTTTAATTCTATAAAAAGGATTAAAGAAATGGGGCAGTGTCTAAAGAAGGATGAGAGATCAAGAGGTTTCTTTTATTAAATTAGAGATATTAAGTATATTTCTCTTTTTATTATTATTATTTAGGCTCCACCCCCAACTGGAGCCCAATGTGGGGCATGAACTCACAACCCTGAGATGAAGACCTAAGCTGAGATCAAAAGTTGATGTTTAATCAACCGAGCCACCCAGGAGGGCTGTTAAATATACCTCTATGTTAGTGTTGATGATCTCACAAAAAGAGGAAAACTGATACAGAAAAGAGATAAGATAATTTTAGAAGTGAAGTTCTTGAATGGGCAAAAGGGGATAGGACCCAGAGCACAGAAGTAGGGGTTGGATTCAGACAGCAATAGAAACAATTCAGCCTTCATAATAGAGGGGGAAGGATAGGATTAGTGATGAGAAGTTGTGAAAGTTTCTCTTCTGACGGCTTCTTTCACTCAGTGAAATGAAAAGTGAAATCATCAACTAAAATGGAAAAGAGAGGTGTAGAGGAATGAATGGCATCATCTGGAAAAGCCGGTGAGTCAAATGACTAGGGAAATGTAAAGAATGGCTGGACAACATTGAGAACCCACTTGAAACTTGAAGTCACAATTTTAAAGTGAGTCCAGTCAGCATGATAATTTTTTTTTCTCCAGTTGGTAAGACTGAGTAGGTGGGAAGTTGTATTATACCAGGAGTTTTGCCAAGCAAGTACCAACAGAGAAAAGGATGAGGGTGTTGAGGGCATAAACTATGAAAGCTCACAATACAAGTCACACAATGTTTAAAATGTATTTTAATAAAAAATTAAAATAATTATAAAGTGGGACGCCTGGATGGCTCATCAGTTGAGTGTCAGCCGCAGCTCAGGGCATGATCTCAGGTTCAGGGATCCAGTCCCACATCAGGCTCCCTGCGAGGAGCCTGCTTCTCCCTCTGCCTATGTCTCTGTCTCTTTCTCTGTCTCTCATGGATAAATAAATAAAATATGAAAATATTGTTAAAATATAATAATAATATATAATAATATAATAATTTCACCATAATAATATGTATGTCCACATATAAAACATATAAATATAGAAGTAAAATATTATCTTCTTAACTATAATTGCCGATCACATTTGGTGACACTATTGTTCCTGTGCACAAGAATTACAAATACTAAATAAATTCAGAATTCGATGTTATTGTCATCATCAATATTTTCACTATACAACTCTGAGTTCTATACTAAATAATTATTATTCCTTATCTCAGAACTGAATACAGTTTAGGAAATCCTGAGCTAAATTTTTCCCTTTGCATTTAGGAGGCAATTAACTTAAATGTTTTGGCCCACCTCACCTCTGTTCTGTCCTGGGGTACCAACAGTTCAAATAGCTGTTAGTTCAGTTTTATTTTCTTATCCCAATGATAGTGTAGCTAAACCAGCAGGGAAATCCATTGGTACTGACTATGTGAGAATAGTTACACATATATCATACATGGCTCCAGTTCTGATATCCAGATGTGCCTCAGGCCTCAGTCCCTTTCAGAACTGAATGGGTCAAAATCTTTGTATGTATATTCATTCATTCCATCACAATTAATTGAACAACTATCTTGTGTTGGCTCAATGGGGGGGGGGGGCAGTTAAAATGAATATTCTGTTTTCTATCCTCAAGAGGTTTTTTTCAACAATAGGCCAGATAAGATATGCACACAAAGAATTCTACAAAACTGTTTGTGATGTGTTATATTGTTGATACCAAGTGAATGCTATAGTTATACAGAGTGATTGTTCATTCCAAGTAGAATGAACAAAGAAGGCATTAGAGAAGACTGGTGTTTGAACTGGGACTTGAAGGATGGCAGAATTTTGAAAGGGAGAGAATTGAATAAGAAAGCATTCCAGGCAGAAGGAGTGGCATGAGCAAAAACATGGGCGGTAAGGAAGAAAAAAGGAATGGAAAGAATAACATGCTTTAGATATCATTGACAATAAGACCAAAAATCCACTTGATAAAGTTTAGATGAAGTAGGGTCTATTTATTTATTTTATTTTATTTTATTTTTTAAATAAATTTTTATTTATTTATGATAGTCACAGAGAGAGAGAGAGAGAGAGAGAGGCAGAGACACAGGCAGAGGGAGAAGCAGGCTCCATGCCGGGAGCCCAATGTGGGATTCGATCCCGGGTCTCCAGGATCACGCCCTGGGCCAAAGGCAGGCGCCAAACCGCTGCGCCACCCAGGGATCCCAGTAGGGTCTATTTAAAAAGAATTTCTCACAGATTCAAGAATGGGCAGGAAGTTTATCTGGGCCCCCACAAACATGTGGAACCAGGAACTGGAAAGTTAAGAGCCAAGATTAATCTTTCCTTCATTTCTATTTTTCATTGCCTACTTCTTTTCTCTCTCTGTCAATTTGGGACCCCCAAGAAATAAACACCAAGATATGCACATACAAGGAAAAAAAACCCACACTGTACCTCCTAGCACTAGTTCCCAACAATTTATCAGAGTCTCTGTGATCCATTTCCAATGCCCTGGAATGGAGAATTAGAATGACACTGTTTGAGTCAAATATCTACACCGCTGTTGCTAGGGAGTATGAGGTTATGTGGTACGAACATAGAAACAGGCCCTTTGTACAGATGGGGCTAAGGATCACGTGCAGTTTGTTAAGAAGGAGGCCAGGCAGAGGAATAGAGGCATGTCTATTTTCAAAAATACTCGAGTTAGAATCCAAAGATCTGGGTGTGAATCACAAATCTGAAATATATTACCCATGTGATTTTCTTAGCTGATAGTTCCTCTTGGTATATGTTGCTCCCTCATCTGTTAAAGGAAGATTAATAATACTTTAGAAGGCTATTATAAGAATTAAGTGATATAATAAATATGAAAACACTTCAAAAATGGTAAAGCCCCAGACAAGAACAAAGGGCAGAAGGATTAAAGAAAGAACAATTAGCCCAGGTTTGATAAATCAGGGTTTTATTTAAATAGTGGAATGCATGCTGAATTTGAGCAAAGAATATGGAGTCAGAGAATCTATTAGGAAGTTATACAATAAACCAGTTTGTAAGGGTGTAGTACCAGTTCATCTCAGAGATGAAAGGCAGTGGTGGTAAGAGTACAATAGAATTAGGATAGAATAGTAGTAGAATAAAGACAGTAAAGGAATTAAGTAAGAATGTGGATGTGAAAATAATTTTGAAACTTTATGCCATATGAGCCATCCCATGGAAATTTACTCCTCCAGACTCTGCATAAACTTATGAAAAAGGAAAGACACTACATTTCATTCAGGAATATTCCTCTGGGGGCACCTGGGTGGCTCAGTCAATTGAGCAACCAACTCTTGGTTTCCATTCGGGTTGTGAGATCAAGTCCCATGTCGGGCTCTGCACTCAGCATGGAGTCTGCTTGAGAGATTCTTTCTCTCCCTCTCCTGCCCCTTTGCTGTTTCCCCTGCTTGTGCTCTCTTTCTCTCAAATAAATAAACAAAATCTTTTTAAAAAGCTGGAGGGGAATACTCTTCTCCTTGCACAGGAAACTCATATGAAGAAAAGAAGATTTAAAAAATGTTAAAATGATATTCTTTGACTGGGGGACAGAAGGAATTTTGAATCCAGGAACAGAGGGAATTTCAGTGTAAGTAGATGGCCAAGTATGATATTTTTGACAGGTACCAAAAGACTATCTTGCCTAACAATATATTCCACTGGTCATGCTATGGTAGCTAATGTTTACTGTTTCGATTAAACACATTGAAGGTTTCTATTAAATATATACATTATGTTGGAATAATTCAGCAAGGAAAAGTAGCTTGTTATCAGACACAAGCAGAGGAACCCACTAATAGAGAAGGAGATTTTTAGGGACACAAAACTTGTTGAAAAAATATCACCTTAAAACTAATCAATTTATCAGAATATCTTTCCTATCACCTAGAAGGAAGAGAAGGAAAAGCAATAAAGGACAGGAGAATTTTGCTGCAGGAGGCAGGAGATCACAGATGGCCTCAAGCTGGGATTGACAACTTCTAAGAATTATACTGTCATGACTAATCTCCCACCCTCCCCCCTGGCTGCTCCGTGTCATCTGAAACAGAACATTGAGAAATATTCCAGGAGAATTGTACTCTGGATTTTAGGTTCTTCCAACAGTAGAGGAAACTAGAAAGATGGCACTCTTATATTCTGACATAGGGAAAATTTCAGGAATAAGTTTGAGGTAGAAGGGAACAGAACCAGAAATTAAGTTTTGGTTGCATCAAGTTTCAGATGCGTATTAAATAACCAAATGCAGTGCCATAGGCAATTGATATATAGAAAGTTATATTTATGAAATTAGAGTTCAATAAGGCAAGACGCTTGAACCACAGAAATTTGGGATTGCTAGTATATAGAGATGATACTTAAAACTATGAGAATGAAGGGTGCCTGGCTGGCTCAGTTGGAAGAGCATACAACTCTTGATCTCGGGTTCATGAATTCGAGCCCCACGTAGGGCATAGAGATGACTAAAAATAAATAAATAAATGCACGTAAAAAGAACAGAACCAGGAGAATGAGTTCACTGACAGAGGGAATGAAGATAGAGAAAATAAAAGAACCAAGCCTAGAGACCTAGAGCAGTTCAACAATTGGAGGCTAAGAGGATGAACTCTCCAAGGAAACTCAGAGGAGTGGCTTGTGAAATAGAAGGGAAATCAGGTAAGTGTGGTGTACAGGGAGACAAAGGAAGATAGTGTTTCAAGGAGAAAAGAATTATCAGCTGGTATCAAATGCTGCTGATAGGGTCAAGAAGATAAGAGAATTCCCATACCAGTCTCAGGTTTCAAGGAAAAGAAGATAACAAAGATTTGTTGTTGGCTTTGCACTCACAACAATAGAGATGATGATTTCTTACTGCCTTTTAGGTAAATATATAGCATTATCTTCAAGAAGATTCTAAAAAAAAAAAAAGAAGAAGAAGATTCTAGTCAGAATATTCACTGAGTTTGCCACAGTTCCCAAATAGTCACATTTACTGAGTGCCTTTTATGAAGAAGACCCTGGGCTCCTTGTGGGGGCAACAAAGATGAATAAGAAAGATATGGGTCCTGACTTAAAAATAATCACTGCTGCTATATTCTGAACACATAACTGGGTGTTCAGCACTGTGTAAGGCACTTTACAAACACTATCTCATTTAATACTAACAGCAACCCTATGTGCCAGAAATTTTTATACTCTTATTTAATTTTGAGATTTAAAAAAAAATGTTTATCTTTCAGTAATCTATATCCAATGTGGAACTCAAACTCACAACCCCAAGAGCAAGAGCTGCCTGTTCCTCTGACTGAGCCAGCCAGGTGCCCATCTCATTTTTATTATTTTATTTTATTTTATTTTTATTTTTTTAAATTTATTTTTTATTGGTGTTCAATTTACCAACATACAGAATAACCCCCAGTGCCCGTCACCCATTCACTCCCACCCCCCGCCCTCCTTCCCTTCTACCACCCCTAGTTCCTTTCCCAGAGTTAGCAGTCTTTACGTTCTGTCTCCCTTTCTGATATTTCCCACACATTTCTTCTCCTTTCCCTTCTATTCCCTTTCACTATTATTTATATTCCCCAAATGAATGAGACCATATAATGTTTGTCCTTCTCCGATTGACTTATTTCACTCAGCATAATACCCTCCAGTTCCATCCACGTTGAAGCAAATGGTGGGTATTTGTCGTTTCTAATGGCTGAGTGATACTCCATTGTATACATAAACCACATCTTCTTTATCCATTCATCTTTCGATGGACACCGAGGCTCCCTCCACAGCTTGGCTATTGTGGCCATTGCTGCTAGAAACATCGGGGTGCAGGTGTCCCTGCGTTTCATTGCATCTGTATCTTTGGGGTAAATCCCCAACAGCGCAATTGCTGGGTCGTAGGCAGGTCTATTTTTAACTCTTTGAGGAACCTCCACACAGTTTTCCAGAGTGGCTGCACCAGTTTACATTCCCACCAACAGTGTAAGAGGGTTCCCTTTTCTCCACATCCTCTCCAACATTTGTGGTTTCCTGCCTTGTTAATTTTCCCCATTCTCACTGGTGTGAGGTGGTATCTCATTGTGGTTTTGATTTGTATTTCCCTGATGGCAAGTGATGCAGAGCATTTTTTCATGTGCGTGTTGGCCATGTCTATGTCTTCCTCTGTGAGATTTCTGTTCATGTCTTTTGCCCATTTCATGATTGGATTGTTTGTTTCTTTGGTGTTGAGTTTAATAAGTTCTTTATAGATCTTGGAAACTAGCCCTTTATCTGATGTCATTTACAAATATCTTCTCCCATTCTGTAGGTTGTCTTTGAGTTTTGTTGACTGTATCCTTTGCTGTGCAAAAGCTTCTTATCTTGATGAAGTCCCAATAGTTCATTTTTGCTTTTGTTTCTTTTGCCTTCGTGGATGTATCTTGCAAGAAGTTACCGTGGCTGAGTTCAAAATGGGTGTTGCCTGTATTCTTCTCTAGGATTTTGATGGAATCTTGTCTCACGTTTAGATCTTTCATCCATTTTGAATTTATCTTTGTGTATGGTGCAAGAGAGTGGTCTAGTTTCATTCTTCTGCATGTGCATGTCCAATTTTCCCAGCACCATTTATTGAAGAGACTGTCTTTCTTCCAATGGATAGTCTTTCCTCCTTTATCGAATATTAGTTGACCATAAAGTTCAGGGTCCACTTCTGGGTTCTCTATTCTGTTCCATTGATCTATGTGTCTGTTCTTATGCCAGTACCACACTGTCTTGATGACCACAGCTTTGTAGTACAACCTGAAATCTGGCATTGTGATGCCCCCAGCTATGGTTTTCTTTTTTAAAATTCCCCTGGCTATTCGGGGTCTTTTCTGATTCCACACAAATCTTAAAATAATTTGTTCTAACTCTCTGAAGAAAGTCCATGGTATTTTGATAGGGATTGCATTAAACGTGTAAATTGCCCTGGGTAACATTGACATTTTCACAATATTAATTCTGCCAATCCATGAGCATGGAATATTTTCCATCTCTTTGTGTCTTCCTCAATTTCTTTCATAAGTGTTCTATAGTTTTTAGGGTGTAGATCCTTTACATCTTTGGTTAGGTTTATTCCTAGGTATCTTATGCTTTTGGGTGCAATTGTAAATGGGATTGACTCCTTCATTTCTCTTTCTTCAGTCTCATTGTTAGTGTATAGAAATGCCACTGACTTCTGGGCATTGATTTTGTATCCTGCCACTCTACCAAATTGCTATATGAGTTCTAGCAATCTTGGGGTGGAGGCTTTTGGGTTTTCTATGTAGAGTATCATGTCATCGGCGAAGAGGGAGAGTTTGACTTCTTCTTTGCCAATTTGAATGCCTTTAATGTCTTTTTGTTGTCTGATTGCTGAGGCTAGGACTTCCAGTACTATGTTGAATAGCAGTGGTGAGAGTGGACATCCCTGTCTTGTTCCCGATCTTAGGGGAAAGGCTCCCAGTGCTTCCCCATTGAGAATGATATTTGCTGTGGGCTTTTCGTAGATGGCTTTTAAGATGTTGAGGAATGTCCCCTCTATCCCTACACTCTGAAGAGTTTTGATCAGAAATGGATGCTGTATTTTGTCAAATGCTTTCTCTGCATCTATTGAGAGGATCATATGGTTCTTGGTTTTTCTCTTGCTGATATGATGAATCACATTGATTGTTTTACGGGTGTTGAACCAGCCTTGTGTCCCAGGGATAAATCCTACTTGGTCATGGTGAATAATTTTCTTAATGTACTGTTGGATCCTATTAGCCAGTATCTTGTTGAGAATTTTTGCATCCATGTTCATCAGGGATATTGGTCTGTAATTCTCCTTTTTGGTTGGGTCTTTGTCTGGTTTTGGGATTAAGGTGATGCTGGCCTCATAGAACGAATTTGGAAGTACTCCATCTCTTTCTATCTTTCCAAACAGCTTTAGGAGAATAGGTATGGTTTCTTCTTTAAACGTTTGATAGAATTCCCCGGTCAGCCATCTGGCCCTGGACTTTTGTGTCTTGGGATGTTTTTGATGACTGCTTCAATTTCCTCCCTGGTTATTGGCCTGTTCAGGTTTTCTATTTCTTCCCATCTCATTTTTAAAATGAGGAAACTGAGTCACACACAGGTTAAATAATTTGCCCAAGTCACTTAGGCATTGATAAGAATAAGAACCAAATGTGTGTATGGTTTTAACACTTAAAATAGCCATTTATTTAACTCACGGTAGGGTCAGCAATTGGGGCTAGTCCTACATGGCAAGTTCTTCTGGTCCCATTGGACTCATTCATGTGTTTACATCAAATACTCAACTGGGGAAGTGGGGGTGATGAAGCCATATGTTTCTCATCTTCCAGCAGACTAGCCTGGGATTAGCTACATGGACCGTCAGGGTTATAAAAGTGAAAGTGGAAGCATGAAAGGTCTCTCGAGGCCTAGGCTGAGAACTGGGCACAAGGTCACTTCTACCACATTGTGTTGGCCTAAGTAAGTCACAAGGCTCATTCTCAGGGTGTAGGGAAGTTGCTCAGTAAATATGTCTACAACATCTTGCATTTAGCTGGTACTCAGTAAATGCTTATTAAACAAATGAAAAGAGACTTTTCAATTGTAAACTACACAGACTCCATTCAGTGCAATCAAGTGGTAAATCTTATTCCTCATTTGCTAAGGGCCAAGAAACCTCAAACCATCTATCTTCATCTTTGGTTTCAGAATAGCAAATGAGGGACCAGAAAGGTGGGGCAAAAGGCAGTCCCACTGAGAGTCACAGAAGCTCAATTAGCCCCCCAAAAAGCTCCTTTAAAGACATCCAGAGCATCATCAGAGACCTGGGCCAGATATCCAGTCACCTGAATTGAAAGCCACATGCTGGGATGCCTGGGTGGCTTAGTGGTTGAGCGTCTGCCTTTGGCTCAGGTCATGATCCCTGGGGGTCCTGGGATTGAATCCTGCATCAGGCTCCCCACAGAGAGCTTCTTCCCTCTGCCTATGTCTCTGCCATGCTTTGTGTGTCTCTCATGAATAAATAAATAAAATCTTTAAAAATAATAAAAATAAAATATACAATTTTAGGCCTCTTGATGTATACACCTGTGAAACTATTGCCACAATCAAAATAATGAACTCGGGTCCATCACCCAAGCTTTCTCAAGCCCCTTTGTTATTCCTCCCTGCTGTCTCTCCCTGTCTATGCCTGCCTCAGGCAACCATTGATTTGCTTTCTGTCACTATCGACTAGTTTCCATTTTCTAGAATTTTATTTAAATAAAATCACACATTCTCTTTTTAGTCTGGCTTCTTTCATTTGACATAATTACTTTGCAATTCATCCACGTTGTGTGTCTCAATACTTTATTTCTTTTCATTGCTCAGTAATAATCCATTGTATGGATATATCACTATTTATTTATCCATACACCTAGTCATGGACTTTTTGGGGTGTGAGAGTCAGACTTTTAAACTCAGTTTTGTTTTATTTGAAAGTCCATGATTTGGGGCACCTGGGTGGTTCCAGTGGTTGAGCGTCTGCCCTTGACTGAGTTCACGATCCTGGAGTCCTGGGATTAAGTCCCACATCAGGGTCCTTACTGGGAACCTGTTTCTCCCTCTGCCTATGTCTCTGCCTCTCTCTGTGTGTCTCTCATGAATAAATAAATAAAATCTTTTAGAAAGAAAGAAAGAAAGAAAGAAAGAAAGAAAGAAAGAAAGAAAGAAAGAAAGACTGATTTTATCTACTATGTAATAAATACACTTTGTTATGGGCTGAATTGTCCCCCCAAATTCTTATTTTTTTTAAAGATTTATTTATTTATTAATGAGAGAGAGAGAGAGAGAGAGAGAGAGAGAGGCAGAGACACCGGCAGAGGGAGAAGCAGGCTCCATGCAGGGAGTCTGATGTGGGACTCGATCCCCGGTCTCCAGGATCACACCCCTGGCTGAAGGAAGGCGCTAAACCGCTGAGCCACCCAAGGATCCCTGTCCCCCTAAATTCTTATATTGAAATGCTGACTCTCAAAGTGACTAAATTTGAAGATAGGGCTTTTAAGAAGGTAACTAGGATTAAATGAGATCATTAGTGTGAGGCCTTAATCCAATAGAACTGACGTCCTATTAAGAAGAGAAAGAGACATCAGCGCATGCGCACTCTCTCTCTCTCTGCACAGCAGAAAAAGGCTAGTAAAGACAGTGAGAAGGTGACCATCTGAAAGACAGAAAAAGAGGTCTCACCAGAAACTGACCCCGCTAGCACTTCGATGTTGGACTCCCAGCCTCCAGAATTGTGAGAAAGTATTTGTTGCTTCGATCACCCTCTCTGTGGTGTTTTGCTATATCAGCCTAGACAGACTAATACATACTGCAAGTGAAAAGATAACAGTTTCTCAATTTCAATAGGTGCAAAATGAATTCAGTATCTTCCTCCACCAAAATTTGATCCCCTATTAGCGTGTATGATCTCTGAATGGCACATCCATTTAATTTATCCTAGAAGCCCTAAACCCAGATGCTCTTCATAACATTTTCCTCTCTCTCAACTGTTCTCCCATTTCCAACTCATATCTCAGTTCTATTCATTTCACTTCAGGCTAGTCCTTGAACCCAGCCACTTCTCTTTTCCTCCACAGCCATCTCTCTACTTCAAGTTACCATCCTCTCGTACTTGGACTAGAGTCATAGAGTCTGAACTGATCTCTCCCTATCCATTCTTGCTTTACTCTGATCCATTCTCCACATGAGAGTTATGATTCAAAACTAGAACCAGTTATCATCCTTCTGCCATGAACAGTTTCCAATGCTCCAAGTTCCCTAACTGATCAACAAGGCCCTTCATAACTCGCTTCTCTCTCCAGTCTTCCTTTCATTATTTCTCTCCCTTATTCTCTGTCCTTTAGCCACACTGGCCTTTCCATTGCCTAAATATGCCTATGCCTCCCAGAAGCTCAGGGCTTCTGTCCACGCTGTTTCCTCTATATGGACTCTCTCCACCCTTCTGTTTGACTTTACCTCCATCATCACTTCACCAGAGAAGCCCACTGGGACCTCTCTGCCTATGATAACTAACGTGTTATGTATGTAAAATTATAGTGGTAATTTACATCTGTCTGATTCTTTTATTAATGTCTGCTTCTCCAGTGCCTAGTACGCGTGTAAATATGACAAGAATTCTTATCCTGAGATGAGGAAATATTTTAGACAAGCCCACGGATGCCCTGAAACTATGTAAAATTATTCACGCATTGGCCAGCTGTATGTTTTTCTGCAAAGATGGGCCACAGCTTATATCATATTCTCGTCCATTAGGAGGAAATTAGATTCAGCAGAGGGTCCATTTCTCTTTGGCCAGGAGCTCCCTATTTAAAAGGAGGAGAGAAAAGAAAGATGAATACAAGAACTAATGCTGTTCTGCATTATAATGTAAATTTCTATCACCATTATATACAAGGGTTGTGTTATATAGAAAAATTAGGACAATGGGGAATGCCTGGGTGGCTCAGTGGTTGAGCGTCTGTCTTCTGCTCAGGGCATGGTCCCAGAGTCCTGGGATCAAGTCTCACATCAAGCTCCCCTCGAGGAGCCAGCTTCTCCCTCTGCCTATGTCTCTGCCTCTCTCTCTCTGTCTCTCATGAATAAATAAATAAAATCTCTTTAAAAAAATTAAGACATTGGTTCTTTTCTTCTTTATTGGTACTGTTCTGAAAATTGATGTTTGTGCTTGTGAAATCAATGTGTATATATGTGTATGATCTGATGATTGTCCCCTAGGTCCTTAGAACACAAAATCTCTTTCTAGACTCTAGGCTGCACAACTAGACTGAGAGTGGAAAACTCCCCTTCCCCATGGTATTATTCTAGACTGAAACAACCAGGATGAGGAAATGCACTGCTGGAGAATACTCAGATCTATAGGCTATCAGGAAGGAGAAAGAGACTGTGGACTAGCGTATATGATCCAAACCTTTAGCAGCAGAAAAATGAAGGGTGTTCTTTGACTGGACAGGGAATGCCTTCCTGTGCAGCAGATTACAGGTGGGTGAATCCATATTAGAAGTAGAGCAACCCTTCTCATCCTTCACTTTTCCCAAATATGCGAAGGATGATGATTCTAATGAGAGGGTGAGGGAATCTGTGGTTTGGGTTATGCTCTGTGGAGGGAAGCATAGAAAGCTTGGGAGCACTTATGAACATCGGCGGAAAGATGGCTATGAAGGAATGCTTCCCATAAGAGAAGACATCTGAGCTGTATTTTGGATTAATAACATTTTTCATAAACTGCTTTTGCAAAACCAATAGAAATCTTGATGAGCAGAATTTAGGGAACTGAAGCATAGGTAAGTGAAGATATTTCCCCAAAGAAAATATGAAGCATATGGTCTGACATCTGATTTGGCAATATGACAAAATATTTGAAATTGGGACTCTAGAAAAAGAGAGCATATGGTCACTCTAAGCATAGGGTGTAGCTTGGGAGAAGGCTCTAAGGTGTGAGAGGAACGAGCCAAAGAAAGGGTGAGTGAATGCACTGCGATTAAGCAAATGCCTAATGTCATCAACATTAATTGCAGAGAGTTAAAAATAAAGCTAAGATATAGAAGCCAACCAAGATCCCCTGGAGAGTTTTCCACCCACTCTCCTCTTTCTGGTGTGACTGATATTAACAGCCTCCACCAAAGTCAAGCAGGTGGACTTTAGAAGTGGGTGATGATGGATTTTGAGGTAATAACATACATGAGAGCCAGCAAACAGCAGCAAAGTAATTGGGAAATACACAGCAAATACTGCTACAGAGATATGATTATACTTCCTCTAAACTCCCACCCTGAGATAAATACCAATACGGCAACTATTTTATTTAATAGTTTAATATGTTCCTCAAACTTATTTAATATATTCCTCAAAAAGAAGAAGATACAAGTGTACTTTTTTATTTTCAAAAGGGAGACAATATTTTTTTTTTAATTTTTATTTATTTATGATAGTCTCACAGAGAGAGAGAGAGAGGCAGAGACACAGGCAGAGGGAGAAGCAGGCTCCATGCACCGGGAGCCCGATGTGGGATTCGATCACGGGTCTCCAGGATCGCGCCCTGGGCCAAAGGCAGGCGCCAAACCGCTGCGCCACCCAGGGATCCAGGGAGACAATATTTTTAACCTAAAGAGAAAACAATTGTTATTAAGTGTATTTTGGTACTACCTGCTCAATTTCTTTCTATACAAGATATAAATTCTTAAGCATCTGTATTTATAATAAATGTAAATATTGTACAATATTAATATGGTACTTCATGGGACAAGAGAAATAAATTGTGAAAATCTAAGGACTTCTTGAGAAGGGAATTAAGAGTGAAAATCAATTAGAAACCGATTTCAGGGAGGAAGTAATTTGTAAAAACTAAACAGCTAAAACAAAGCTAAACTAAATAGCTAGGTGAAGTTGACAAAGTAAGAAATGACCATTTTTGGAGGGGTTAATAATTATTTTCAGAATTTGAGCTTACTTTTTGCACTTCAGAACTAAGTGGTTAATCCATATTGAAGAAAATGGGCACTTTTTTTATAGGAACAAGTAATTCAAGAGAGAATGCAAAGCCAAAAAATATATTAAAATATTTAGCCTCACTAATAACCAGTAAAACAATGAGAGATATCTTCGTTTATCATTTATAAGGATTAAAAAGAAAGATAATACTCGGTGCTATTAAGGGGGGGAAATCTCACAATGACTAATGGGAGCATAAAAGGCATAACTTTTCTGGGAAGTACTTTGGCAAAATATAAGAAAAAAAAATCTCAAAACAAGCACAGCTTCTGATGCAAAAATTCTACTTCTAATATTTATTTTGGGGAAATAATCAGGAAAACCTTCAAGGATACAATATATAATTTTAAATAGTATTGTTGCTAAAAGCTAAAAATGCCCAAGAGTTCACTGATGACGTGTTATGCTACTTCTATGCATTGTAAACTGTGCAATCATTTAAAATACCTACATGCATATACATGGAAGAAAATTCACAATACTAAAAATGAAAAAGTTTTTGAAATAATGTTTATAGTTTGACCCCAGATTTATTTATTTATTTTTAAAGATTTTATTTATTTGAAAGAGAGTGAGAGCACAAGCTGGGGGGGAGGAGGGGCAGAGGCAGAGAGAGAGGCAGACACCCTGCTGAGCAGGAAGCCCAATGTGGCGCTCAAGGCCAGGACCCCGACACAATGACCTGAGCTGAAGGCAGATGCTTAACTGACTGAGCCACCCAGGGGCCCCAGTTTGACCTGACCCTAAATTTTAAAAATTCTATAGCTATAGGAGTGCTTGAGTGGCTTAGCCAGTTAAGCTTTTGACTCTTGATTTTGGCTCAGGTCATGATCTCAGAGTCATGGGATCGTAGGCTTGTGGGATGGAGCCCCATGTTGGGCTGTGTGCCCCATGGGAATCTGCTTGAGATTCTCTCCTTCTCCCTCTGCCCCTCTCCCCCCACTCCCCACCTCTGCTCACTCTCTCTAGGTAAATAAGTAAATAAATACAATCTTTTAAAAAAATTCTATAGCTATAGACATGAATGCTTACATAAAAAGAATACCAAAATGTTAGCAGTAGCAAAATTATGGAGGCTTCTTTCTGTTTGTCTTCTATTTTCTATTTTTTTAATAAAGAGGTGTGATTTATGGAACAACATTTTAATAGCCATTTGATAAACAGAAGTATCCTCACTGAGGTTTTTCTCTCCAAAGGACAAAAAAAAAAAAAAAAAAAAAAAATCCAAGCACAGGCATGTGAGGATGTCACAAAGGGAAAGCTGAATGAGAGGCGCATATGTTCAAGAGGGATGGCCTAAAGATCAGGAGAGACAACAGACGGCTTTACATATGCTCCAAAGGTGAATAGTTACTTGAGTGGCTCTTTTAAAATCACCACTTCCTTCTACTTTTTTTTACTTTAAAATTTTTTCACCTGGAGAAATAAATATTCATAAATTTGGGGGATATAGGAGGGGATGAGCTGAGGAAATTCAAAGATTTTCTATCAGCAACTGTACTTCTAAGTGATTTTACATTCTGTCCATGTTTATCTCATCACAAGGAGAAAATGGTTCACAGCAGTCTCAACCATGAGAAATACCTCAGGTTTTCAAAAATATGAGAATACTTATTATTGATGCTTTTGTTAGACCTTTCAAAATATTTAAAGGCCTCAGTAACATCAGATAGTTTGTAGTAACCCTAGGAATTGAATCAACCAATATGATACATAGGGTCCCTGTGAAACACAGGTCTCCAAACTACTTCCACACAAAAGTGTCTGTTTTTGTTAAGGTTCTTTGTAGTAGGAACAGAGACCAACTCTTGCTGATTTAAGCAGAACAATAGTTGATTAAAAGTATATTGGGTTATATACTTCCACAGATTTTTTTTTTAAGATTTTGGGTGGCTCACAGAATTGCTGGAAGCACTAACTAACTGGGCTTGAAGCTAAATAACAAAGATAAACTTCCCATAGAACTGATCTAATGAGGAAGCTGGCTAGAGTAACCAACCATCCAGGTTTTCCTGGGACTGAAAGGTTTGCAGGGATTCAGAGTTTTCCAAGCTAAAACTGAAAAAGTGCTAGGTAAACTGTGGTAAGCTGGTCGGTCACCCTAGAGCTGGTGCCACAGATAGCAAGCACTTGATGCCCCTTGGCCAGTTCTACATTAGAAACTGTTGCTTAACAGTAACTGTACTGACACTAGAAGAGAGACGTGACAGAAAGATAGAAACAGCTTATATCTTCAGCTAAATCGAAGGTCCAGCACAGATGTCTGATTAAAAATCCTATGTCACATGCCAGCACCTTAATCTGCAAGGGAGGCAAAGAAAGTGAGTATCTGACATCTTCCACTTCCATTTTGGGAGACATCTTTGCATGTTAACAAGATTTACAAGGTGAGGAATTCTCTAAATATAGAGAAGCAGTTCAGGTGGCCCAAATAATGACCAATTTCCACTACAGTATCCAATTAAAAAAAAAAACAAAACTCTAAGAACACAAAAGCAATCATTCAACTGGTGTGTAGTGGTTTCTTTGACTTAAAATTAAGTTGTAAAAGTTAGATTAAGGGGCACCTGGGTGGCTCAGTTGGTTAAGCATCTGCCTTCAGCTCAGGTGATGATGTTGGGTCCTGGGCTCGAGTCCTGCCTTGGGCTCCCTGCTCAATGGAGAGTCTGCTTCTCCTTCTCACTCTCCCTCTATGCTGTCTCTTTCAAATACATAAAATATTTTAAAACAAATAAAAGTAAAAGTCAGATTATCAAAATGTGAATGTAATATTATCTTAATTATTTGGCCACACAATAATTTATGCCTATTATAAACCTTAATCTGTATGATGGACATAATCTTATATTTGAGTTGTAAAATAATTAATCTTTCTGACTTCTGTTCATCCTAAAGGTTTGTCTTATTTCCACTATTTACTGAAAATTTTTTTCTCTTTTGTTTCTAATATTACTAGAGGAGACAAATAGTTATCCAAAGGCTACAGTGTTTGCCAAGAAGAGATGGACGTTAATGGAAACCTTTTATCTGGGACAAACCTTAAGAACAGTAATAACAATGTGTTCTGTATAGCTCTTTAGCTTTCACTCACATTTATTGTGGTCAAGTGATTTGAGCAAAGGATTTCAAGTCAGTGCTCATATATTTTTCTTAGCTGTTCATTTTTCTTACAGAATGACCTTGAACAAATCCATTAAGATTTTTTGTTGTGTCTTCATATACAGAACTATCAAGTAGGAATGCTCATAATTAATCAAAGATACAATGTTTACTGATAAACAGTAAAGAATGAAGGAATGGAACAAGAATTCTGGTCCTGCCTTTCACGATGTACTTGTGAGGTCTTAGCCCTGTCATTTAAATTCTCAGGTCTTAGTGTCCTTAATCTATAAATGTTAATAATGTCTGCATTATCTACTTCATAATATAGATGGAACAGCATTTTTAGAAGTATAGAACAGTGAATGCAAAGTGTTAATATTGAGTTACATCTTCTAACACTTAATGCTAAAAATGCAGATTGCTTTCTTTGATTTTTACCTAGAAAATATGTCTCTGAAAATCAATTTAAAATTAAGGAAGCTAATAGAAAAGTCCTTATAAGTTATCTTCTGAATGGCAGATTTTTGAATAGTAATTATTAATACAGGTTTCTTGCACTTGCTTTTTCCTAGAATCCATTCTTTTAAAAGTTTTCTGATAAAAATAAAAAAATAAAAGTTTCTGAATTGTATTTATAGTTCCTGAAATCCTGGCGTGCTCTTCTGAGGTTTTTGTGTACTTTATGGGGTTTTTTTGTTTTTTTGTTTTAAATCTAAGATGTCCAAGATAAGATTTCATTCAAGAGGCAACTATTAATGCAGCAAATAGAAGTAGTAGAATTGTTCTACTTAAAATAACTGCCCCCTACTGGAGGTATAAAACATAAATGTCATTTATGAGAGGGAACAAATAGAAGAAACTGTTCGAAGAGGTTTGTTTGACAGATACACCATATCTACTTTGTTAGAAATAACCAAGTACCAAAAGATTAGGAAAGTACTCACATACCCCCTATAAAGAGCCTCCTTTGTTCCTTGATCTCTGGTCCTTTTTTTTTTTTTTTTTTTTTGGTCCTTTAAATAGTGTCTAGATAAGCTCATATGAACTCTCTGGGGCAGTGAATTTATAGATTAAAAACTGCTGATTTAGGATGACCATGTGATTAATCAGGACACCAGAAATACAAGCAGACAAGATGCTTATTCTGGCAGCTTCATAATTTGGGCTCTTTAGTAGGAAAAAAGAATTCAAGCGCATTCCTTTACAAAAGTTCTTATTATATCTCAACCTTCACTGTCTAAACCTAAATAGAATTCCTTTCTATTTTTAATCCCCTTTCAACAAAGTGAAAGCTGACTTTACATACCAGTTTTTGTCTTTTATCCATCAACACTTTAGTCAAAAACCAATTACACTGCCGGTTAGTCTCAAGTGGGATAAACCCTTCTGACTTTTTCTTCACACCTTCTCTGAGAGTATTTATCACAAAAATTTGGCAAATGATCTGATTTAGACTAGGTGGTACTGCCTGTTTCTCTGGGTGACCTTGGCAAATCTCTCAGATTCTTTTCATAGAGAATATAATTTAATTAATAAAGAACTGTGTGATCTGTCTTGCCTATAATAAGCACTCAAAAAATTTTTGTTCACTGATTTCTTGACTGAGAGGCAGAGCTTATTTGTGAAGTTAAATATTCAATTTCATTTATAGTTAACCAAGAATATAAAGGAATTTGACTTAGTTCTCTGTGAGACTTAAACATGCAAAATCTACACATTAATACAAGTAAAATGCAAATGATGCTACACTATGCTCTGAAGAAACTATAAAGATAAATGAGAAATAATCCAGGGGGGATGCTGGGTGGCTCAGCGGTTGAGCATCTGCCTTTGACTCAGAGTCCCCAAATTGGGGTTCCTGCATGGAGCCTACTTCTCCCTCTGCATATGTCTCTGCATCTCTCTCATGAATAAATAAATAAAATCTTAAAAAAGAGAGAGAGAGAGAAATAATCCATGATCTCTAGGATCTTACAGGTCAGTAATGACTTGTTACAATTGCTGACACATTTCAAAAGATTCAATTCAAAAAACAATGGAGAGTACTCACCACGTATGAGACATGGTAAAAAATAATAACTATTGCAGTGTCCTAAATAATGTCTCTGAAATACTATGATTTTTTAAAAGATTTTATTTATTTATTCATGAGAAATACAGAGAGAGAGGCAGAGACACAGCCAGAGAGAGAGGTAGAGAGAGAGAGAAGCAGGCTCCATGCAGGGAGCCTGATGTGGGACACAATTCCGGTTATCCAGGATCATGCCCAAGGCTGAAGGCAGGCGCCAAACCGCCGAAGCACCCAGGCATCCCTGAAATACTATGATTATTAATTAACTTTTGTCTTCATTTTTTAAAAAATGAACAACTTTAATAAGATAAATTAAAACAAAAAACAGTCCTGGTTCTTTTACCCATTATTCCCCTGGTATTAAAGACAATTACTTTCAACTCTAGATGACTTTCTTCCCATGTACCTCTGTACTCTAACATGCTTATATTGCTACACCACACTCTATTTAGTGGTGGTATTCTCTACTGGCTTTCCTCACCCCACCACAATTAAACACACACACATATACAATCAGTTTCCATTCCTCATCATTACAATATAGTAATTATATAAATATTTGGTGTTTGTATTATAGTTTGTATGTATAGTCTATCTGTTGTTGAAAACCAACCTCTGTGATTCAGAACAAAAATATATCACAAAGGCAGAGTTTGCAATAAAGTAGAAATGGAAGGAAAACTTTCAAACTCATTCCACAAGGCCAGCATTACCTTGATTCCAAAACCAAAGACCCTTAAAAAAGGAGACTTACAGGTCAGTAATCCCTGATTAACATTAATGCAAAAATTCTCAAAAAAATACTAGCAAATTAAATCCAACAGTACATTAAAAGAATTATTCAGCACAATCAAGTGGGATTTATTCCTGGGCTGCAGGGGTGGTTCAATATTCACAAATCAGTCAATATAATACACCATATTAATACAAGAAAGCATAAGAACCATATGATCCTCTCAATAGAATCATTTGACAAAATACACCATCCATTCTTAATAAAAAAAAAAAAAAAAAACCTCTCAACAAAGTAGGGATAGATGGAACTACCTCAAAATCATAAAGGCCATATATGAAAGACCCACAGCTAATGTCATCCTCAATATCCTGGTAGAAAAATAGGGTTTTTCCTCTATAGTCAAAAACAAGACAAGAATGTCCACTCTTGGTATTATTTAACATAGTACTGGAAGTCTTAGCTTCAGCAATTAGATAGTAAGAAGAAATAAAAGGCATCCAAATCAGCAAGGAATAAGTCAAACTTTCATTATTTGCAGACAACATGATACTTTATGTAGAAAACCCAAAAAACTCTACAAAAAATTGCTAGAACTAATACATGAATTCAGCAAAGTCACGGATATAGAAATCAATGTACAGAAATCTATTGCATTTCTATACACCAAAACGAAGTGGCAGAAAAAGAATTCAATGAATCAATCCCATTTGCGTTTGCAGCAAAAACAGTAAGATACCTAGGAGTAAACCTAACCAAAGAGGTAAAAGATCCATACTCTGAAAATTATAGAACACTTAGAGAAAATGAAGAGAACACAAAGAAATGGAAAAACATTCCATGCTCATAGATTGAAAGAACAAACGTTGTTAAAATATCTATACTACCCAAAGCAAACTACACATTTAATGCAATCCCTAACACAATACCACCAGCATTTTTCACAGAGCTAGAATAAACATTGAAAATGTTTGTGGAACTACAAAAGACCCCAAATAGCCAAAGCAGTCCTATTTTTCTTTTCCAAAGAAAAATAAAACTGAAGGCATAGCAATTCCAGATTTCAAGCTATATTACAAAGCTGTAGTCATCAAGGCAGTATGGCACTGGCACAAAAACAGACACATAGATCAATAGAACAGAATAGAGAAACCAGAATTGGACCCATAATTTTTTTTTTAAGATTTTATTTATTTATTCATAGGCACACACACAGAGAGAGGCAGAGACACAGAGGGAGAAGCAGGCTCCATGCAGGGAGCCCGACGCAGGACTCAATCCCGAGTCTCCAGGATCATACCCGAGGCTGCAGGCGGCACCAAACCGCTGCGCCACCAGGGCTGCCCTGGACCCATAATTATATGGTCAACTAATCTTCAACAAAGCAGGAAAGGACACCCACGGAGAAAAAGTCTCTTCAACAAATGGTGATGGGGGAGCACCTGGGTGCCTCAGCGGTTGAGCATCTACCTTTGGCTCAGGTCATGATCCTGGGGTCCTGGGATCGAGTCCTGCATTGGGCTCCCCACAGGTAGCCTGCTTCTCCCTCTGCCTATGTCTCTGCCCCCCCGCCATCTTTCTTGAATAAATAAATAAGACCTTAAAAAAAAAAAAAAGAACTGGGTATTGTATGTAAGTGATGAATCGTTGAATTCTAATCCTGAAACCAATATTGCACTATGTATTAACTAACTAAAATTTAAATAAAAAATTTTAAAAACCAGATTGGGATAAAGAGGAATAATCTTTTTATTGCTTTGCCAGGCAAAGGAGGCTGCAGCAGGGTAAGGCCTTCAAAACTCCAAGCCCACTGGGAGGAAGGGGGCTGAGGATTTCACAGGGAAATACAAGATCTAGCCAATTTTGTCAGGCATTGTGTACGTGCTGCCAGCCTTGTAAGTCATATCTTTAGGGTAGGACCAGGTTCCTAAAACAAAAGGCTAAGAAAGGAGGAAAGGAGGTTTGCAGAAGAGAGAGAAAAGGTTACTTAATTTAAAATAGAGCTTTTCTAAAGCATTAGTGCAGCCATTTTTAAAAATTTTTTATTTATTTATGATAGTCACAGAGAGAGAGAGGCAGAGACACAGGCAGAGAGAGAAGCAGGCTCCATGCACCGGGAGTCCGATGTGGGATTCGATCCCGGGTCTCCAGGATCGTGCCCTGGGCCAAAGGCAGGCGCCAAACTGCTGCGCCACCCAGGGATCCCTAGTGCAGCCATTTTGATTTCAACTTTATGCTTTCAAGCCATTTCAATGATGCTTTCAGAACAGAAGAATATAATCTACTATGGTCATTTTTTCCCCCTCAAATATTTTGTTTTTCCTGGAGTTAATAATTTTTTCATGTGTGTGTTTGCTCAATTTTCTAATTCCTAATTCAATCAAACTCTATGCCAGTTACATAAATTTATTAATATAGTCTATCAATTTTATTGATATTTCTGTCCCAGGACCTCTGACCTACTCCAACTTTGACTTGTGACATAGCTATCATTCTAGAATCTTCCTCAGCAAACATGTTGGAGGTTCCTTTCTCCAAGGAGAGATCTTTTCTTTTCTTCTAGGAGAGATCTCATGTTTTGATACAACACAACCTTCAGTAACTTCATGAGAAAGGATATTTGGAAAGAAAGTTTTTTGAGATCTTGCAGGTCTGAAAATGTCTTCTTTCCCTCTACATGCAGACTGAATATGGAACTCTAGGTTGGAATTAATTTTCCTTCAGAATTTTGAGGCCAATTTCACTTTTGCTTTCTGCTTTCTAGTATTGCTACCAAGGAGTCAAGAGACATCTGATTCTTGATTCTTTGTATGAGGCCTCTTTTTTCCTTTTCAGAAGTTTGTAGGATCTTCTCTTCATCTCTAGTGTTATGCAATTTCATAGTAATATGTCTGGTTGTGGATCTTTTTTCATCCCTGGTGGTATACACAGTGAGATCTTTCAATCTAAAAACTCATGAGCTTCAGTCCTGGGAAATTTTTGTAAATTAACTTGTTAATGACTTCCCAATCGTTTTCTTACTTCTCTCTGTCTGGATCTCCTATTATTCAGATGTTGGACCTCTTGAACTTGTCTGGATGTCTTTTCTTTCTTTTTTTCTTTTTTTTTTTTTTTAATTTTTATTTATGATAGTCACACAGAGAGAGAGAGGCAGAGACACAGGCAGAGGGAGAAGCAGGCTCCATGCACCGGGAGCCCGACGTGGGATTCGATCCCGGGTCTCCAGGATCGCGCCCTGGGCCAAAGGCAGGCGCCAAACCGCTGCGCCACCCAGGGATCCCTGTCTTTTCTTTCTTTTCTCTCATTTACTAGCTCTTATTTTTTTATTCTATCTCTGGAAGATTCCTCAACGGAGGAATTGAGTTGAGTTGATTCCTCAACTCTTCTGTTGAGTTTTTCATTTATGCTACCATAATTTAAATTCCAAAGAATAATTTTTATAATCTGAATATTGTTTTTATGTAACATCTTGTTTCATGAATGTAATATCTTGTATTTAAGATTGTTTTCTCCCTGCCTCATTACTATTTCCTCAAATGTTCTTCCTTGTATTTATTCCTTCGGGGTTTTATCCTGTTCTATAGGTTTTCTTCAGCTTTCTGTTACTCAATTATTTGCTAATACTTAAGAATAGGACAATAAGAACTAATTAAAAGCTCTAAGTATATGGATGGAAAAAGTGTATTATGCTAAGTAAAATAAGTCTGTCAGAGAAAGACAAATACTATATGATTTCACTCATCTGTGGATTTTTTTTCAAATATTCTTATTTATTTATTCATGAGAGACACAGAGAGAGAGGCAAGACACATAGGCAAAAGGATAAGCAGGCTTCCTGTGGGAAGCCCAATGTGGGACTTGATCCAGGGACCCCAGGATCACACCCTGAACCAAAGGTAGATGCTCAACCACTGAGCCACCCAGGTGTCCCTCATCTGTGAATTTAAGAAACAAATGAGTGAAGATGGAAAAAGAGAGAGAAAGAGGCAAACCAATAAACAGATTCCCTTTAAATTTATTTTATTTTATTTTTTTAGATTTTATTTATTTATTTGACAGAGAGAGAAAGAGCACAAGCAGGAGGAACAGCAGAGGGAGAGGGAGAAGCAGACTCCCCGTTGAGCGGGGAGCCCAATTCAGAGCTCGACCTGGGATCATGACATGAGGCAAAGGTAGATGCTTAACCATCTGAGCCACCCAGGTTTCTCCAAATTCTTTTTTTAAAAAAAAGATTCTATTTTTAAGTAATCTCTCCACCCAATGTGGGGACTCAGCATTCAGTTACACTCACATTCCCGCATGTCTGATATGGTACTCCACATTCCACTGTGACTGATGACCCTCAGACCAGACACTCTTGGCTTTACCCTCCCCAAAGAAGTCTCTAGTCTATGGTAGGTGCAGGGAGTAGATAATCAATCAGCAGCTTGGAGTAAGAAACAGGATTTAGCTGAGTGAAGTAAGTCAGTCGGAGAAGGACAAACATTATATGTTCTCATTCATGTGGGGAATATAAATAATAGTGAAAGGGAATACAAGGGAAGGGAGAAGAAATGTGTGGGAAATATCAGAAAGGGAGACATAACGTAAAGACTGCTAACTCTGGGAAACGAACTAGGGGTGGTGGAAGGGGAGGAGGGCGGGGGGTGGAAGTGATTGGGGGACGGGCACTGGAGGGTTATTCTGTATGTTGGTAAATTGAACACCAATAAAAAAAATAAAAATTAAAAAAAATAAAATTAATATAGCATTTCCAAAAAAAAAAAAAAAAAAGAAATAAGATTTAGCTATCCAATCCTTCATTAACTTTCAATGAATCTTTTTTTTTTTTTAAACATTCTCCCAACTTTTATTTCCATTTTCAGAGGTACCTGATCCTGACAATCCCTGGTACTTTAAGCATTTCTGCGATGCAAATCAGTTTAGTTCTTGGGTTTTCCCCTATTAGGTTAAGAGACTACTTTTTCTGGACTCCCCTTGCTAACCAGCAACCTATCTGCTTCATAGCCTATGAAATGTCATTGATGTTGTATATTTTCCTGTTTTATAGCTTGTCAGTTTCTGGATTTCATTTCTTTTTTGCTTGCTTGCTTGCTTGCTTTTTCTTCCCTTCCTTTCTTTCTTTCTTTCTTTCTTTTTTTTACTAAGTTTTAGTGGAATTTCTGCAGGGAACAAAATTAGATGCATGTGTTTCCTTTTACTGAGAATTCTTAACTTATTTTTTTACTGGAAGACTAGTGAAACAAAGGAATTTAATAAAAAACAGAACCATTGTAAAGAAGCCCTCGAAAGCTAACATAGCTCTCATCTTGTTCCGGTCGGCCCCAATGAAGAGGAAAAAATGTCATGTTATTCTACACAAAAGTGGAGGCCTATTAAAATATGGGTAGAGTGAAACATACTCTTAATCAAATATTTTCTTCTGCAATATTGATTTATTTTTTTAAAAGGTTTTATTTATTTATTCATGAGAGACACAGAGAGAGAAGCAGAGACATAGGCAGAGGGGGAAGCAGGCTCCCCACAGGGAGCCCCATGCAGGACTCGATCCCCGGACCTGGGATTAGGCCCTGAGCTGAAGGCAGATGCTCAACCGCTGAGCCACGCAGGTGTCCCTGCAATATTGATTTAGATTGTACTCTTAGTAAAAGTTAGTACCTGTTTTTTTACTAATATACTTATTTTTAGAGCAGTTTTAAGTTTACAGAAAAATTGTATGGAAAATAAAAGGGTTCCAAATACTTCCTCTCCCCACCCCACATAGTTTCTTCTATTATTAATGTCTTGCATTATGGGGATGCATTGTTACAATTTATGAACCAATATTGATATACTATTAAAGTCCATGGTTTCCTTTAGGGTTTATCCTTTGTGTTTTACATTTTGAAAAATGCATGATGTTGTGTATCCAATATTACAGTATCATACAGAATAGTTTTCACCACCATAAAAATCCCCTTTGCTCCACTATTCAATCTTCCATCTTTCCTCCTCCCTAAATTACTGACAGCCACTGAAAAAAAATTTTTTTAAGAGAAGTAAGCCTTTATTTCCTTGTTTCACAAATAAACAAAAATATGGAACGCTTCACGAATTTGCGTGTCATCCTTGCGCAGGGGCCATGCTAATCTTCTCTGTATCGTTCCAATTTTAGTATATGTGCTGCTGAAGCGAGCACTGAAAATTTTAATGTCTCAATAGTTTTGCCTTTTCTACAATGTTATGTTGTTCATATTATACAGTATAAAACCTTCTGTGCTGACTTTTAACAATTTTAACACTGCTTAGGAATCTTAAACGATCAGCTAGAGACACTTCCTTCTCTGAGTCCCTCTCAAAGCTGATAACCTTTTGTTTTCATCTGAAAATGGGTTAGAGTAGCATACTCATGTGATAGATGTTAACTCCACAATGCAAGAAGGCTCACAAAGGAAAATTGATTCTTGAACAACAGGAGGATTAGGGGCACCAACCCTCACACACGGTCTCAAGTCTGTATAATTTTCGACTCCCTTAAAACTCAAACTAGCCTATTGTTTACTGGAAGCCTTACCAATAGCATAAACAGTCTATTGACAAATATCTTGTATGTTATATCTATTATATGTGGTATTCTTACAATAAAGTAAGCTAGAGAAAAGAAAATATTAAGAAAATTATAAGGAAGAGAAAATACGTTTACAGTACTGTACTGTATTTACTGGAAAAAAATCCATGTATAAGTAGACCAGTATAGTTCAAATTGTTCAAGGATAAACTTGTGTCTCTTTCTTAGTAATAGAGAGAGTAGCAAACTGATTTTTATTTTATTTTATTTTATTTTATTTTATTTTATTTTTTTCTGATCTTCATTTTAGAGAGGATATCCCAACTTATCCAGGCCAAAGTGCAAGTAGTTCTGAGCCACTGATGCCCAAAGTGTGATTGATTATAATGTTATATGGATAACATGCCAAGGTTTGTTAGAAGAATCACAGCAGGACTTTGACACAAAACAAAGCTATGATCTCTTATTTAAAATTAGGGGTATCTGGATGACTCCATCAGTTAAGCATCTGCCTTAAGCTCAGATCATGATCCCAGAGTCCTGGGATCGAGCCCCATGTCAGGGTCCCTTTTCAGCAGGGAATCTGCTTCTCCCTCTCTCTCTGCCCCTTCCACCCCTCTCCTCTTTCTCTCTCTCTCTCAAATAAATAAAATCTCTAAAATTTTTTATTTTTTATTTTATTTTTTAAGATTTTATTTTATTTACTCATGAGAGACACAGAGCAACGGAGAGAGAGGCAGAGGGAGAAGCAGGCTCCACTCAGGGAGCCCGACGTGGGACTTGATCCCGGGTCCCCAGGATCAGGCCCTGGGCTGCAGGCGGCGCTAAACTGCTGCGTCACTGGGGCTGCCCAAATCTCTAAAATTTTTTAAATAAATAGAACAAAATTATGTAGTATACTATATAAAATGTACTATATATACACACACATAATACATATGTATGTATTTTCTGTAACAGCCTGTGGCTTGCTACTGATCCCTGGTGGACAATGAGTGTATGCCCCTGAGATACCTGGTATTCATTATGAACTTAATTATCTAACTAGTAGTAAGGTCAAGCATCAGCACATCATCATCAAATGGAAACAATGTAAACAAGGCTAAGGAAGTTATACATGCAGTGGGCTCACACTCCCAGCATGTCTTTTCTGATTTTCCTGTCACATTTCCTGCATTCCTCTTCTGTGGCCTCATGGGTACTTCCTTATGATCACTTGCCTGAAGAGAAGAAAAAAAAAATCCAACTATGTTTACAGAAAGGTCTGTCCGGTATGGTAGCTCTCACTCTAAATGGACTTCTGTGGCATTCAGCTCCATTTAGGTGAACCCTGAAGGTAATGCAAAAGAGAGATCTTTCTTGGGGGAAAAACTTCAAGAACTATGATTCAGTGTGTATTCTGTTTCTTGAAACTTAAAAAACCTACATGATATGAATTTTCCAGACAACATTATTTCAGACAAATGAACTCTGTGAATCAATAGTTTGACACCCATTCAATGTACAGGTCTTGTCTTGCATTCAGTCACCCAGAAGCAGTTGGTGCAAATCTTATAGAACAGTCATATGACTGTTAAAAACCCAGTTACACTGCCAGCTAGGGGGCCATGCTATACTAAGGTGTGAAGGTGGGGTGTGGCCCTACAGGATGGAGTAAATGCTCTAAACCTTTGATGAATATATGGTACACTTTCTCCTCTCCAAGAAGCAAAAGAGTGAAAATGGGGTTATGCTTCCTCCAGTTTAACCAAATGACCATTGCACAAAGTGTTTATTTCCTGTCCCAATTAACTTTGGGCTCTACTAGTTTAACAATTTTAATAATTAAAGTAGAAGAACATCTATCAAGGACACGAGAATTTTGTGGGGTAGACAAGTAGAAATGCCTTTTAATCAGCAAATAAAGGATCACAATTTAGATGAGAAAACAGGACTACAAAGAGTGGTTTGAGATTCATCAGGTACCAGATATGAAGGTGTAAGAGTAGATTAATCCCCTGAAAGAGATTGCAGACTGAGCAACCAACCAAAAATTGTGCCCTGGGAAATCCTGTGTTCAAAGGCTAGAGGAATGAGAACAGGCTGATGCAATCACAATAAAAATCAATGAGGCATTTCCAGTTTTAAATGGTATTTGGCTAGCGGTCCCTGACTCAGCCTCTCCCAACTGCTGCCTGAAACATAAAAAGATGAAGAAAAATGGTAAAATTCATACCAATGCAGATCATACAGAAAGACAAGTTTTTTGTTTTTTTAAAGTATTAAACTGTTTTAATAGTAATTTGTCATTGTAATTTATGACATAAATGAATGCACAATTTATTCTGAATGTTTTCCAGTAGTGTTTATTCCAAATAGGAATATTATAATAAAAGGGGAAGAAAAAAGATCATTTAGTATTATAAAGATTCATGTTTAAAGGCAACTTTATAGAGTCCAGTGACCTCTTTAAGGTACCTGAAATATAAGCTACAATCATGAAGGCTAATTCTAAATAAGTATTATTTATTAAAAAAAGTACAAATTGACTTTTACATTCAACTTAGTTAAATGAAGGCACTCAACAGTCTTTGTAATTATTTTGTAATAAAATAATCTTCATCTACTCTTATCACAGCTGTGTGAGGATTTCTTTTCTAAAGGTAGGAAGCAAAATAAATAAATAAATAAATAAATAAATAAATAATTTTTTAAAAAGGTAGGAAGCCCTGTGAAACCTAAGATGCTGTCATTAAACTAGTTTTTTTTTCTTCTGCTTAAGTTTTAAGTGAATATATGTTACAACCACGTTCTTTTGAGATAAAGTTTAAGCTGTGGTCTGGAAGCATAAAATGTTCCTCTGGAACAGGTACTCTTCTGTGAAACTTCATTATTGCAGAGGAGAAATGTTCCACCAAGGTTCTGATGTGCTGGTAGGTCTTGTCTTCTGGGTCTCAAAGCTGCACAGGGTCTACCTTTCTAAATGACCACATATTTCCTAGGTTCAGTCATTCAGTAGGTAGAAGTTACTAAAATCCTGCTCTTTGGGAGGGCTGGGGATGTAACAAGAACACACATGTGGTCCTACCATCACCAATTTGTGTGGGGCCCACCCTCCTTTTATTGCCAGGAGGAATTACCCCAACTTATGAGGCTGATGAAACTGGATTCAGAATAACAATTGATGGCCCATTTATGCTCTGCATCATTATACAGAGCAGATCCACCCATCTGAAAGAAGATAGCGAGTCTGCCTATCCCTCCCCCACTGTCAGCTTGCTGACTCAGAAAGCCAGGGTCCAGGGTCAGAAAGCTGCAGACTGAGCAGCTGCCTTTTTTGTGGGGTCATATCTTGCTTTCTGGTTATGATCTTGTTGGAATCTATCATGTTTCTATATGGATCTCCAGCTTCCAAAATTTGGTGGGGGAGAATGAGGTTGGGATGGAAAGTAGATAATAGTTTATTGTGTCATGGCAGATTTGTCCTTACAAACAAGGTCTATAGGTAGAGTGTGTCACAATGCTTGCAGAGCTGATGATAGATCACAAATTCCATTGGTTTGGTTTGTCAGAGAACCAGCTAGTTCCTAGTATCTCAGGCAGTGACATTTGTACTGCAATGTCCTGTACAGTATAGCAGAGCCATATTAAAAAAAAAAAAAAAAACACTGGGAATTACTATGAACATGGACATATCAATCTGGCTTCTAGTTAGAGATCTGAGAATGGAACCAAAGGAAATTAATATTTCCTGCCTGGGTATATGATGGCTCTACTGGATTTAAATGGGAAAATAAAGAAGGGGAAAATTATCCAAACTGACCTAAGGTCTTAATTCCCTCCAAATCTACCACTATGAAAAACTCTCACATGTTAATGGTCTTATTTCCTCAAGTTAACATCCCTGGCTCTGTCTCTAGACCTACTAGCTAAGGTCAATCTTGCTTGAAAATCTTTGAAAAAGATCCAGTTCTTGAGTTCATCTTCCCCCAAAGATTTCATGTTTCATATTATTTTTTTCTTTTCAAGGCTCCTTGGCAAGGCTCTTAGATATGAGGTCCTCTTTGCTTCCTACCCACAACAGTTGGCCAGCTCTGCCTCCTAGCATTCCACCTGCCAAAATCCTAGTCCACATCAGACACCCAAGCCGTCTTCTTGCCCAAGAAAGATATACAAAATAATGTAGAAAAGGGGAAAAAGAACATAATCCAGAAGATTCAGAAGATTTACTTATCTCTGAAAGTGACTTTTGTTTAGAAATCTGTTTGACACCCTCAGTAAGAAAGCATGAAGTTATGGCCTGTACAAAAGAAAAACAGAAGGAACAAAAGAAGATGAGATAAAAACCAAACTGAGAATTATGAGTATGTCTGAGAAGTAACCCAGAAGAATTTGGACAAAGTAATAGTAAATCAAAGACAAATTGACAAAAATACTTGGACCTAAACGATTATTTAAAAATAGAGAAAAATGTGGCACAAAATAAATGGAAAAAAAAACTCTCACTTCTAGACAAATGAGGGACAAATGAATGACAAGAATTTTATAAGCATTCAGGCAGACTAAAACAGATTACTTATAAATGACCAAAAATCTGGTAGTCCTCATTTAGAACTTCCACTATAACAAAGTTTGCAACAAAGTTGGAGGGATAAAATTTGAAATCCAAGGAGTGCTTTGGTGGCTCAGTTGGTTAAGCATCCAACTTTGGCTCAGTTCCTGGGATGGAGTCCCATGTCAGTCTCCATGCTCAATGGGGAATCTACCTGAGGATTCTCTCTCTCCCTTTCCCTCTGCCTTCCCCCTGCTCATGCTCTTTCTCTCTCTCTCTGTCTTTCAAATAAATAAATCTAAAAAAAGAAAAAAAGAAATCCAAGCTACTGTTTATGGGTGAACTGAGTGTGAACCAATGTGCTTAGGTGTGATGGCAAGAGAAAAACATGAGAGGCTTCAGAATAAAATAGCATTCATATTCTCTTCCCTAAAGAAATCTAGAGCATATATTCAGCTAACTAATAATGAAATCAAAATAAGAGTTCCAGATTAGGAAGTTGTCCTATAAAATATGGGCAGTATACATTAAAGCCCATTAAACATTACTTATTCATTCTTTCAATAAACAGATTTATTGACTTGCTATTTATTTGCTAAGCATTGAAAATGCAGCAACAAACAAGAAGACTATTGTCTTGGAGCCATGGAAAAGAAAGAAACTCAACAAGTAATTATAATCAAGTGTGTGCTATAAAGCATTTAAGTAAGGGGAACTGGCCTTAATTTTCGGAGTTGAAGAGGGCAGGCCAAGGGAAGTGAGATTTTAGCTGAGACCTAAGAGGTTGCGGGGAATTAGCCGGCAAACAAAAGGAGATGAAGGAATGTTTTAGACAAAGAGAAGAGCTCTTATAAGAGGGCGTTTGAAGAATAGAAACATGTTCACTGTGACTAGAGCTTAGAGATCAGACTACAGAAGTAGTCTGGGGCTGGATCGTGACTGTATGCCATGCTAAGGGGTTTGTTTCTTGTCCTAAAGGTAAGTCAAGGGATATTATAGAATAGCTTAACAGGAAAAGATGATCAGATATGAGTGCCAGAAAAAAAATACTTTTTTCTATATAGATAAAGGATTGGATTGTAGTGTAGATAAATGGGTGGAGTTGAAAGATTTTTTTTTTTTAAGTTATTTAGGAGAAAGAATCAACAGAAAGATTGGACACTGCAGGCAAGGGAGAGGAGAGTTAAGAGTGATTACTAGGGATCCCTGGGTGGCGCAGCGGTTTGGCGCCTGCCTTTGGCCCAGGGCGCAATCCTGGAGACCCGGGATCAAATCCCATATCGGGCTCCCAGTGCATGGAGCCTGCTTCTCCCTCTGCCTGTGTCTCTGCCTCTCTCTCTCTGTGTGACCATCATAAATAAATAAATAAAAAAATTAAAAAAGAAAAAGAGTGATTACTAGTTTCTAGCAGGGATTACTGGGTAATACTATTGCTGAGAGTGGAAATACTAAAGGTTCAGGTTTGCAGTTTGGGACATTTTGAGTTTCAGGAACCTAGGAATCATTCAAGCGGTGACTCAAGTAGGCAACAGGGTGTATGAATCTGCAGCTAAGAGAAAAGATCTGTCACAACCTGAGATATTAGAGTTGAAAAACACGGGTCAAAAAGATTTTTTAAAAAGATTAGCACAAGAATGTTTATTGCAGCTTTACCCATAATAGCCCCAAACTTGAGACAACCCAAACGTTCATCCATAGGAAAATGAATGCACTCACTGTGGCGTGTTCCTGCAGTGGAATACTACTCAGCAATAACAAATAATGAACTCTTGGGTGTCCCTGGGTGGGTCAGCGGTTTGGTGCCTGCCTTTGGCCAAGGGTGTGATCCTGGAGTCCCAGGATCGAGTCCTGCATCAGGTTCCCTGCATGGAGCCTGCCTCTCCCTCTGCCTGTGTCTCTGCCTCTCTCTCTGTGTCTCATGAATAAATAAATAAAATCTTAAAAAAAAATGAACTGCTGATACACATAATAAAATGGATGATTTCAAAAACATTGTGCTGAGTAAATGAAGCCAGACACAAAACACTACATACTTTATTATTCCATCTATATGAAGATTAAGAATGTGTAAAAACTAATCGAAAGTGACAAAAATCAAAATAATTATTGCCTGGAATTTCTGGGCAGCGAGGGATGGAGCGGAGAGGGATAAGGGGCTTAAATACAAAGGAACTGGGGCAAACTTGCTGTGTTGATAGGATTATCTTGTATTTGTCTTGACTGTGGTGTTTGTTACATGTGAGTGTATATTTGTCTTAACTCATTTAACTATACACATAAGATCTGTACATTTTACTGTATGTAAATTATGCCTCAACAAAATTAATGAAAAATAAGTTTTGCAACATTTTTATAAAATTTTCAAAAATAATTCTTTTTAGGGACACCTGGGTGGCTCAGCAGTTGAGCATCTGCCTTTGGCTCAGGGCGTGACCCTGTGGTCCTGGAATCAAGTCCCACATTGGACTCCCTAAATGGAGTCTGTGTCTCCCTCTGCCTCTGTCTCTGCCTCTGTGTGTGTGTGTCTCTCATGAGTAAATAAATAAAATATTTAAAAATAATAATAATAATTCTTTTCAAATTGTCATTTACTACTTTGCTGATAAATTTACTAATTTACTAATAAAAAAATTCAGAAGATAATTTCTACAAGTTCCTATCATATCTACCCATCTTACATCTGTGTCAGATACTGTCTTTTTTCCTGTTCCTAAAAATGAATTATCAGGGCTCTTAAAGCCAACCTCTCCTTTTGAGCACTGGATTCCATTCTATCTCATCTTACTTCATCAAGGACATTAGGAAAATTCTCCCCTCACCTTCTTGCACATCAACTCTTCTGTCTCTACTAGAGCATTCACTGGAGCATAAAAACATGTTGTAAAACATCCTATCCTGAGAGAAAGGAAAAGCTCCTCCCCTGACCTGGTATCCTCTATCAGTTCCCACTTTATTTCTCTACTCTTATTATAACAAAACACTTCAGAAGCTTTGCCTACATTCTATTTACAAGGTCTTTCCATGCATTCTCTTAAACTTACTCCAATCACAATATTGCCCCTATCATTCAATTCAAACTCTAGATTAGCAATAAACTTTATGTGGCCAAATCCAATGATTAATTCTCAGTTCATTGATCTCTCTTTTCTCCTTAAAACATATTCCTCATTTACATCTGGGAATCACAGTTTTCCTCTTGCCTCATTGGCCATTTCTCCTTTGCTAGTTCATCTTCCCCAACCTGATCTCTAAATGCTGGGTTTTGCATTTGCATCTCTTTTCTCCCCTACCTATACTCATCTTCTTAGTGGCTACATCCAATCTTATGGCTTAAATATAATTTACATGTGGATGATACCTAAAATTTTAAAACATCTACCTCCTCAAGATCCACATCAAGGGGCACCTAGGCAGCTCAGTCAGTTAAGTGTCTGTCTTCAACTCAGGTCATGATCTTGGAGTCCTGGGATTGAGTCCCACATTTGGCTTCCTGCTCAGCAGGGAGTCTGCTTCCTTCTCTACACCTCACCCCACTCATCCTCGCTCTCTTTCTCTCTAATGAATAAAGAAAACCTTTTTAAAAAATTCACATCAAGAATCCCGTCAAACTTTCAAGCCTAATAACTAGTTCCCAATATAGTTCATAAGAAAAATTGCAAGATCCACTGAAGGAGAGGAAATAACCATATACAAAGTAAACCTAGCAGTTAAAGGACAACTTCTATTGTCAAAAATCTGGGAAGCACATTTAGAGTATATTCTAGAGATCTTCATCCAAAGGAAAAACAATAAGGTTGGGTCTGGCCAAATTCATTAATGCAAGTGATGTTACCTAGTATTGGAGACATTGAAATATGTTTGTTCAGTCCCTGGGTGTGACTCTAACAATTTGCATGGTTGGTTCTGAGCCTGGCTTCAATGGTGGCATATAGTAAATGAAACTGAAATGCAAAAACCTCACTGGAATATTGTAAAAATTAAACCTAAGTCTTTGGGAAATGGATAAATTAAGGCAGAGATTCTCAGCCACACACTAACCTCCTGGGTGCCAGATAGCATTTCCTTCACCAAAGCATTAATAAATTAACAAATAGGAAAGATTTAATTAGTCAAGAAGTGTCTTGGTGCTGGGAACTTCAGTACCCGTTGAAAAGCCCTGAATTGGCTGTCCTCTGCAGATGGCGATGGTAGGAAATTTGTCATGAACTTGGGAATCTGATTTCCATAGAATAGTGGGATAGCAGCAAAGTTGAGTGGAGGAGATCAGGTGACAGCATTTAACAATTATAATTAAAGACAAGATAAATACAATCACCATATTAAGCTGCAGAGAGGCAGTGTTAATTTTTTTTAATACAAGAGATTTGTGGCAACAATTAATGATTATGAGATCCCTGGGAATGAAATACATGGGCAGTTTCTCAAAGCTTTGCTCTGGAAAAATTCTAGGTCTTCAAAATGTCATTTTGCTAAAATTTGATATATAATTATAGGCAGTATAAGAATTTTTAAAGATATTATATTTTTGGGACGCCTGGGTGGCTCAGCGGTTGAGCGCCTGCCTTGGGCTCAGGGCGTGAGCCTGGACTCCCGGATCAAATCCCATATTGGAAAAAAAAAACAAAAAACAAATCCCATATTGGGCTCCCTGCATAAAGCCTGCTTCTCCCTCTGCCTATGTCTCTGCCCCTCTCCCTATGTCTCTCATGCAAAAATAAATAAAATCTTAAAAAAAGAAAAAAGACTTTACATTTTTAATTTTGAATTTGTTCTTCCAAAAACATTTAAAAATATTCAAAGATGATCAGTATATACAATTATTTTTAAAAAGCAGGACACAAAATAGTATGTGCAATATTATTAAGATCCTATTAAATATGCGTGTGTGTATGCATTTATATGTATGTTATTAAAGAAAAAAGAGACTGGAAAATACTTCTGGTTTCAACCAAGATGGAGCAAAAGAGACCTGATCCCCCCTCCCCCCCACCACCACCTAAAATAACTGAAACAAAATACATAAAACAACAGCTTTTAGATATCGGCCATCAAGTAATCCAGAAGAGTGATTCCTAAGAAAAGGAAACAAACAATGTGTAATTTTTTTAAAAGTTAAAAATTGTTTTAATCTTAAAGAAAAGAAAAGACCAATAGAAATAGTCAAAAGGAACTTGGAGAAAACAGAGATGAATAAGTAACAGAAAAAAAATTCCTATTAAAAAAATGTAATTTGACATTTCCTAAATATACAGGAAATTACTAAAGAAATACTACAACACTGAAAGGGAATAAAGGGGAAAGGAGAAAAAATGAGTGGGAAATATCAGAAAGGGAGACAGAACATGAGAGACTCTTAACTCTGGGAAACGAACTAGGGGTGGTGGAAGGGGAGGTGGAAGGGGGGTGGGGGTGACTGGGTGCCGGGCACTGAGATGCGCACTTGATGGGATGAGCACTGGGTGTTATTCTATATGTTGGCAAATTGAACACAAAAATAATAATATATATATATATATATATATATATATATATATATATATATATAAAGAAATACTACAACAAAATTTCCTATAGCTGAAGGTCAAGTTTTAGGATTGAATGAAACTCATTTTTTTTTTAAGATTTTATTTTATTTATTCATGAGAGACACAGAGAGAGAGAGAGAGGCAGAGACCCAGGCAGAGGGAGAAGCAGGCTCTTTGCAGGGAGCCCAACGTGGGACTTGATTCCTGGTCTCCAGAATCACATCCCGGGCTGAAGGCGGCGCTAAACTGTGGCTGTAGATAGAGGGGAGGAGTCAGGGGACTAAAACCCCATCTTCACTTTCCTCTGTCCCTCAGATTTAACAATGTGCCTCCCACTGACCAAACTCAACCAAAGGCCAAAGAGAATCATGCCAGTATCCTAGGGAAAGAGCATCATAGAGTGGAGAAAAGAGGGGAGGAGTTGAGGGGGAGAGGGGGGCAACTGGACTGCATCCAGTACCGAGAGAGCTATAGGACCCAGGAAACGGGATCCCATAAAGCACCAAGGCAAAATCTTTCCCAATTAGATGAAGCAAAGCCCTGGATGAGTACTGTGAGGAAGAATCCAGATTGGTATGAGACACTGGAGAATTACAGGATGATTATTTTAAGCTTTAAAGAAAGAAAGAGAAAAAAGAAACTGGTGGATTTCCTGATACATTTAATATTCTGAAAGGATGTTTAAATATTTCCTAAGAGTTGGAGAGAAATTTGTCAAGATCATGGAGCAAACTAAGTGAAGGAACCAGGCATCTATTTACTGAGGGAAAATAAAAACTAGTACCAAAAAGTAAAAGTGAGAGTTTTCATACTTAGTTGAACGGTGAGCATTGTGTATAAAAGTCATGATAACAAATACTGGGTATTTTTCCAACAATATGATTAGATGAGGGGATGGAGAGAGGGGAAGTATAAGTATACATGTGCCTATGAATGTGGGGATTGTAATTAGTAGCAGATGAGCAACTCTCAAAACTGAAATCTTAAGAAATTGCATTATAAACATGTTATTTAGCTTACTACCAGAGCAGCCAACTGAAAGACTTGAAAGCAGTGACTGCAACAAGGGGAGAGAGGCAGCAGCTTTGCGGGAGAGATGGGACCATGGATTGCATTGATGACTACAAGCCTTATAATACACTTTGGCCTTTTAAACTATGTATACACATGAATATGATAAATTTTTAAATTAAATAAAACCCTCCCAACAAACTAAAGATTTTTCTTTTATTAAAGTAAAACAAAATTAAAATGTGGCCAACTACTTTACACTATGGTAGATGAAACAAAACCATGTTTATTTCTATTTTTGTCTAGTTCCATGATTTCTAAGTGTCTTTTTCTCTGTGCTCCAGGTCCCTCACATTTTATTACATGAGGATTATTCACAAATGAGGGAGAACTAATAAAAATGACTGATAAGTATAAACAAGCCTAAAAGGATGGGAATCTAGGGCAAGTCTTTCTGGCTGAAAATTGTTAGAATGTGAGATATAAAAAGAATGATAGAATGTGGGAATCTCCTTCCAAAATTTTCTTTCTGCAGATAGATTTTTATTAAACAAATATATTCTGCAAATGCTGTTTCAAGTATAGTAACAATCAGAGTCATCCTTCCTGTGCATTCACTCTGCTTATGAATTCAATACTCAAGACCAAACCTGCTTAAGCTAAAAACAAAAATTATTAAATAATTAAAGCTAAAAATAACTGAGCAAGTTACTAAGTAACAAGCATTGTGCCAAGCCCTTTATTTGCATTTTATCATTTGAATCCTCATAATCATCCTAGAAGTTGGGTTTGACAATTTCCCCATTCTGCATATGAGAAGACCTCTTAAAGGATGAGTAACTTGTTTGAGGAAGTGGCAGTCTCGATTTAAACTCAGATCTGTCTTGCCCAAAAACCCAAACTCTTGTAAACTTCTATTGTATTTTAAGCAAAACCAAAAATGGCAATCTCCAGGGTGGGAGTGGAAAAAGATTAGCTGTCACTCTGGCTGCCAAGTCTCAAGGCAAGGCTAGAGGAATAAAAGAGAAAATTACAAGGGGCAATTGAAACTGCAAAAGAATGGTATTACTTTACAGAAAAATGCCCCAGTAGATGGTCACATGAGAACCAACGTACATACAAATTAATTCACCAAACACTTAGTAACCTCTGAGTTTCACTGAGCTAGGTACTGGCAGTATAATTTCTTTGTATATAACGTAACATAATGTACCGAGAAATGATTAATTGGTTGAAGAGGCACTACAAAATTAGAGGCCTTTGCTATCCTTAGAACATTCGATAACTTCTTAGAAGAAATTACTTGTTATACTATGGCTATTTCAGTAGAGGGCACTAGGTGATCAAGATAGTTTTGAACTTCAGTTGTAAAATAGTTAATTGAATCTTTCAGAACTGTGTAGTCATGATTTTTAAAAGCATATCAAGTGTTCCAAAAATGGAATAAGCCATAAACCAAAAAAAAAATAAGTTTGATACATGAATATTGGCAAGATCACTAAGATCAATATTCTAGATGCTTGCACAATTATAGATTTTTTTTTTGAGTGGTTCCATTTATAAAATCACTTCCATTACTTATTTGCAAATCTTTATTAGGGCCACCAGGAAATGTCAGTTTAGCATGCCTAGCACTTATGAAAGATGACAAGGCTGTAAGAAGTCAAAAGGCTAGAGTTTGAGAGCACCTCCCCACTCTGCCTCTTCCTCCCCCTCAATGCCTTCTACTAATTATGCAGCCTGTGGGCAAATTACTTAATCTGAGTTTCCATACCTCCAAAGTAGTGATAATTTCTCCCATGCTTATGAATGTGAAAATGTGTTGAAAAGTATTGTAAATATGTAGGATATTAATAAAGTATTAAAGTATTTTTAAAAGCACAAAGTATTAAAAGTCAAGCTATTAGAAAAAGAAATTCTGGAGACTAAATGCAATCCTACATATATACTGTTTGGATTCCAGGCCTATGAAGATTGGCTTTAGAAAATTCTGACAGTAGTGTATATCTCGCTTCTCTAAACAGAGGTAAAAAGCAGAAATCTACAATCACAATTTCAAAACACTTCCTCCATCCCCTTCTTAAGATTTCACAAGTCCCTTTTCCTCTACCACCCCAAGAAGAAATACAAATTAAGTCATGGAGATTTGCTAAAAGATCTTTTATAATGTAATCATCTTTATGGCCAACCTTTGATTAGTTTGCATAGACAAATTTCCCAGTTCTCAGGAAGAAAACACATCCAGCTGATAACATTTTTCATTTTCTTAAAAACACACATATACACACAATTTGCATGCCTAATTAGCAGCATGGTTATTTGCCATCACTTTCAAATTGCCTTGATATTTCCATAGCATATAGGGTATGATTATAATTTATTTATATATGGGAAAACTAAGGAACAGAAAAATCAAATTATTTGCTTAAAATGACATAGTATCAACCATGGAAGTCTCTATCTAATCCATCATAGAACCCCAAGAAACTACTAGAACCACATGGAACTACTGGAAAATTAGCTTCATAAGTTCTATTTTATCTCTCTTATTACTCATTTGTTGATAAAATCAATCAATCAGTAAATAAATTTGAACAGCTACTATATGCCAGACCCTGTGGAAGGTACTGGAGATACAATAGAGAGGGGGTAGAAGCCCAACACAGTCCCTTGCACACACATGGAGTTTATAATAGAGCAAGGAAGACAGATCCAAATACTGTGAGGAGAAAACTAAAATAGTTGTGAGTTGTAAACATTCTATGAAGGAAATAAACATGAGGCTAATAACGAAAAGAACAGAGGACAATGATCTTAGAGAGGGTGTTCAGGAAGAGCCAGAACAAAAAAAAAAATGATGGTGACATTCAAGCTGAGACCTTTAAGAAGTGGCAATGCTGTGGGGGTGCAGCTCTCTGGAGAGAGGTAATGAATTGCATGTGTAAAGACCCTGAGGAAAGATCGTGCTCTATCTGAGGAACTGAGAGAACCAGACAGAGCACGGCTGTGCCAGCAAGGGGAGAATGACTTGAAAAATGAGGTCAGAGAGATTAGTTGAGGTCAGCTCACACTCAGTTTTGCAGACCATGGTTAAGAGTTTGGATTTTATTCTAAGTAAAATATGAAGTCACTGAAGAGTTTCAAGCAGAGGAATGACATGATTAGATTTGTATTTTAAGAAGATTCTTTTTCTGGGACCCCTGGGTGGCTCAGCAGTTAGGTGTCTGCCTTTGGCTCAGGGCGTGATCCTTGGAGTCCTGGGATGGAGTCCTGCATCAGGCTCCCTGCGTGGAGTCTGCTTCTCCCTCTGCCTATGTCTCTGCCTCTCTATCTCTCTATGTTTCTCATGAATTAATAAATAAAATTTGGGAAAAAAAGATTCTTTTTACTACTAAGAGAAGAATAGGTTGGAAAAGAGCAAGACAGGAAACAGGGACATAGGATAGAAGTGTAATGCAATAAGTCTCTTAGACTGATGACGATGAACTCAAAAAAGGTGTTGATAGAGATGAAAAGTTGTTCATGAACTTGGGGTGCGTTTTAGAGACCCTTGTTCTACTGGCTATTAATTTTTTTATGCATAGTACACATTAGGCAAAATATGCAATATTTAATCTTTTCACTTGACAGGATTAATTCTTTTCTTTTGGAGAATTAAAAGCCCTTTTTAAAAAATATTTTTTTATTTATTTGAAAGAGAGGGAGACAAGGTCGGGGGAGGGGCAGAGGGAGAGAAAAGTTTTAAGAAGACTCCACACTGAGCATGGAAAGCAACCTGGTACACTCCACACAGGGCTTGATGTCATGACCCTGAGATCATGACCTACACTGAAACCAAGAGTCGCATGTTCAACGGACGGTACTACCCAGGTGCCCCGAGAATTCAAAACTCTTATGAAGCACTTTAGTTAATTCACCAAATACTAATAGAATACCTTCTAGGTATATAGAAATGAAATTTGAGAGTTGCTACTCCTCTTCAGATTGCTTACCCAGTTTGGAAATCAAAAGCTCCCTGAATAAAACAATTAGAAAATAACCTATTGTTTAATACAATACTAAACACTAAGGATAAAAAATAAGTTCTCAGGAAGGACAAAGATAAAATAATTTGGACTATTGAGGTATCTTTATGTTCTAAAATTGGAGATTATTTCTGGGATAATAAAGATGCACAAATTTAGGTAAACCAACAAATTCAGACGAGGGAAGGGTTTGAGTAAGATCATTTGTGGCAAATACTTTTGAGAATTTCAGCTCAGTTCAAAATAATTCTCCCCCTTTTTCTCAGAACTCATCCTCCCTCCACAGGAATGGGCACCTGGAAGCCATGTTTTATTACTCTTGATTCCTACTCTTGTAGCAAGATTGATTAGACTGCATTGGATGCTTGACCCAAACCAAGTCAGGACCAATCAAATTCTCTATTTCAGAAATTCTGAATTGTAATCCAAAATAGGTAGGTTAGTTTCTATGCATGGCTGAAACTGTAACGTGCAAAATCCTAGAGGCAGGAGAAGTGGGAAAAGTTGATCTGCAGAGAGAATAAGGAAGAGAAAAATCTTTATTTCTTGGTTCTAGAGCCTACTACACCCTTCCAGAGTCTCTCATTTCATTCTTGTCCTTGAATGTTGTGAGAAATCTCCATTTTCTCAAAATAATTATCCTATTTGCTTAAATCAAATTAAGTTAGTTGCTATTACTTAGAACCAATACATTTCCAAGCCCAGTACAGTCATGAAAATAGGAATGGTCATAATAAAAGACAGGATTAATTATAGCAAAAGATGCTATGTTGAGAAGGAAAGAAAAAATACAAGGCTAGTTACCTTCTTTAACAAGCTTATGATTAATGATATATGATAAGCCACATGCCAAAAGAGTAATGACCCCTCATGGATGCTGATGTCAAAGATTCTTTAGACAAGAATATAAATGACATTGTCAAACAGGAAAGGGAATCATGAGTCTGGCACTCACACATTCTAGAGGAAGTGTTAATTTTTGGAAATTAAATTGACAAGATTCTTACACTTTTTTCAACCAACAGAATTTATCAAGTCCTTACTATGTGTCAGGGACTCTTCTAGATACTGGAAATATGAAGTACTAAACAAGAAAGACAAATCTTTTGTCCTCATGGGATTTAGGGGGAAAAAAGTAGAGGGAGAAATAAAAAATAGTAAATTAATTATCCTATGGCCCATAATTTCTAGGAATTTAACAAAGTAAATAATCAAATAAATGTACATTGATGCATACATATTGATATTGACACATTAAATATTATTTACAATATTAAAGGATTGGAAACAACCTATATGTTCAATAATAAGGGATTAGTTATATAAGTTATAACATAACCAAATAGTAGAGTACTATATTACAGTTTATTTTTTTCTTAATTTTTATTTATTTATGATAGTCACACACAGAGAGAGAGAGAGAGGCAGAGACACAGGCAGAGGGAGAAGCAGGCTCCATGCACCGGGAGCCCGACGTGGGATTCGATCCAGGGTCTCCCTGGGCCAAAGGCAGGCGCCAAACCGCTGCGCCACCCAGGGATCCCTATATTACAGTTTAAAAGCATTTATTTACTAGGTGCAAGATATTGTTCTAGTGGTTTTTTTTTTTGTTTGTTTGTTTGTTTTTTTTTTATGATAGTCATACAGAGAGAGAGAGAGGCAGAGACATAGGCAGAGGGAGAAGCAGGCTCCATGCACCGGGAGCCCGACGTGGGATTCGATCCCGGGTCTCCAGGATGGCGCCCTGGGCCAAAGGCAGGCGCTAAATCACTGCACCACCCAGGGATCCGTGTTCTAGTGTTTTACATGCAGTAATTTATTTAATAAACAGAAATATCCTGAAGTGGGTATTTAATTACCATTTCCATTTTATGGATAAGGAGGCTATGGCATAGAGAGACTATAGCATGAAAAGTCATATAGCTAATAAGTGGGAAAGGTAAGATTTGAACTCAGAGAAAAGTTGTTTGTTTTTTTTAAAAGATTTATTTATTTATTCATGAGAGACACAGAGAGAGAGGCAGAGACATAGGCAGACAGAGAAGCAGGCTCCATGCAGGAAGCCTGATGCAGAACTCAGTATCAGATCCTGGGATCACACCCTGAGCCAAAGGCAGACACTCAACAGCTGAGCCACCCAGGTGTCCCTGAGCCCTGAGAAAAGTTTGACACTAGGGGCTATCCTCTTAACTATAGGATGTCCTGAAAAACATTACAATATGGGAAAAGATGTATACTATAATTTTTAAGTTAAAAATTAAAGATATTGATCTAATTCCATATATAATTTTTAAATTAAATTATGTATATATTTGTGCCCTAAAAAAGAATTAGGAAATATTACAAAATACTAATAAACTTTTCTCTGAGTGATAGGATCACAAATTTTTACTTTCTTCTTTATCTTTTTTTACATTTCCAAAACTGCTTTGCACTTAACCTAGTTATTTAGTAAAGAGGGTAAAATTTGTGCTGAGGCTTGAAGGATAAAGAGAAACTAAGTAAGAGAAAAGTAAATGGGAAGAGCTTTTAGGTTTGCTACCATGATTCCTTCAGTGAATCAGAAAGCAGGGGAAAATCTAGTTTCCAGAAGTTGCTTCTTCCAAGGTGTTTTTTGGGTTTTTTTTTTAGATTTTATTTATTTATTCACGAGAGACACACACACACAGAGACAGAGAGAGAGAGGCAGAGACACAGGCAGAGGGAGAAGCAAGCTCCATGCAGGGAGCCAGATGTGGGACTCCATCCTGGTACTCCAGGATCATGCCCTGGGCCAAAGGCAGGTGCTAAACCGCTGAGCCACCCAGGGATTCCCCCAAGGTGTTTTTAAAAAAGAGTTGATGATTAACACTTAAGGCATTTTCTTTATCATTTTTAAAAAGTAAAACTGAAACCAAGAGAAGGAAGTTTATATCTTCACAAAAATTAATGATGGAACTGAAAAGAGTAAATTTCTTTGGACACACTAGGCACTTGTTTTCACAGCTAATATTGAGAAAGGGGTTTTCCAGGATGAAAAATGAGCTTTTAGGGGAGAGTCTCTGTTGGAGAAAAGCATTAGGATGCTCAGACTGAATTGTATTTGAGCAAATGCAGAATGAATAAGAATGATTAGACATGTTACATGCATTGTCAACCATCCATAAAATAGCTAATGCTAGTAGTTGGTTTCAAATTATTTTGGAATTGGTAGTGCCTGCTGCTATGGAAGTTTCTGACAATAATTTGGCAATTGTTCAGAAAAGGAAATGGAAAAAAAAAGCTTTATCTTAATATCTATATATATTTGACACTTTTACTGTTCTGTGTGGGAGTTACCTGACAAAAGAAGATAGTGGGCTGTTACACTTCTCTATTCCTGTTACATTTCCAATCACACAATTCACTCTTCTGAATGTTTCTAAAACCAAATGAATAAGATCAAAAATGTTTCTTCAGAAAGCCCTAAAGAAAAGAATTAGTAGAGATACATCTTGGAAAATACTGTTGTAATTTTGTTATCAATCTCTGGTCTGGCACTTGTTCAGTAGGTATTTGTTAAAAACCTATAAAAGCAGGACACCTTGGTGGGAAACTCCAGTAGACATAGTCATGGCCCTCAGAGACTTTGTTCCTAGTATAGTGATAAGTAAACAATTTTATACAGTTCAAGGCAGGTGTGCTTAAAGTACCATGAATGGTATAAACCATATATTTTTTAAAGATTTTATTTATTTATTCATGAGAGACACAGAGAGAGAGAGGCAGAGACACAAGCAGAGGGAGATGCAGGCTCCTGGCCGGGAGCTCGAGGCAGGACTTGATCCCAGTACCCCAGGGGATCACAACCCAAGCCAAAGGCAGACACTCAACCATTGAGCCACCCAGGCATCCCCATATGAACCATATTTTAAACCATTATAAAAGTGGAAGAATTAGTTCTAGACAGAGAAATTGAGCTTAGATCTGAAGAATGGTAGAAATTCAATAAACAAAGATGGGGGTAAAGAGTACATTCTAAGCGCCCTCCTGGGTGTGAATACAGAAAACCAAGGCATATACTAATATTGGTGCCAAAACATAGAAGATTTTTAATTCCTGACACATTACTAAGAATATATACTCTCAGTTCTTTTCCCCTATTCAGCTCCAAGAAATTGAAAACTAGACCAACAACCTCTAGACAGGAGATATGAAAGACTTTGAGATGTCTTACCAGGGCTATCTGAGCTGTTCAAAAGGAAAGACCCTATAAATACCAGCATTGGGAGTTCCTTAACATGATAGCCAAAACCAGCTCAGTGTACAGTAAATTTCCCAGTTGACAAGACTTTATCTTGAGCTCAGAGTTAACAATCAGTTTTTTGTAGTTTAAAACAGATGAGAAAAAATCAGTTATCAGGCTTTGTGAGGAAAGCTTCAAACATATATATAAAAATAACCTAAAGGGAAAAGATACTATGGGAACAGGATACTCAAAAAAGAAAATCCTTGTTAATATCCTCAAAGAAATAAGAGAAAATAATTGCATCCATAAAACAAGAAAATGATGCCATATAGGAAGAATATTCACAATATGAACAAGACAAAACAAAACAAAACAAATAAACCCAGCTCTTTGGCACTTTGAAAATTTGAAAATCTAAATGAAATTAACCTTTGAAAATCTAAATGAAAATTTTAATATCCGAAAGATAATGCTGTGAAAACATATGTAGAGCAAAAAGCAGAGAAAGATAACAGGGAGAGGGGAGAAGAATTAAAAGCCTAATCCAGGTGGACCAGCATTTAAGTAATTAGAGTTCAGAAAATAAGAACAGAGAATATGAAAGGGAGGAAATAATCAGTGAACACATTCAAATTGAATTGAATGATGTAAGTTTCAGGGCACCTGGGTGGCAAAGTTAGCTGGGCGTCCAGCTCTTGGTTTCAGTTGAGGTCATGATCTTGGGGTCATGGAAACAAGCCCTGTGTCAGGTTCTGCACTCAGTGAAGAGTCTGCTTGGGATTCTTTTGCCCTCTCCCTCTGCCCCTCCTGCTCAAAATCTCTCTCTCTTTCTCTTTCTCTCTCTCTCTTAAATGGATAAATCTTTAAAAAAAAAAAAAGAAAAAAGAAAGAAAGAAAGATGTGAGTTTCTAGACTGAAAAGACTTTTATAGTGTACAGCACAAGCATTAAAAAAAACCCATAGGAAAGCATATGATGAAATTTCAGAAACTTGAAGACAATGAAAAATTCTACAAGCTTCCAGAGGCAAAAATAGGACATAAACTACAGATCATAAATTAGAATGATTTTGGACTTCTGTGGTAGAATTCTAACTGCAAGATTTCCCATCCTTTGTGTACATGTGTACTATGTGTACCATGAATATGATGCATTTCACTACCATGAAATGCATGGTAGTGTTATATGGCACAGTTGACTTCAAGAAAAGCTTGCCCTCATCAGCATTAAAAGAGCCTTTAAATGTGATGGGATGGGGATGACTAGGTGGCTCAGTGGTTGAGCATCTGCCTTTGGCTCAGGGTGTGATCCTGGGGTCCTGGGATGGAGTTTTCTGCATCAGGCTCCCCGCGGAGAGCCTGCTTCTCCCTCTGCCTATGTCTCTGCCTCTCTCTGTATCTCTCATGAATAAATAAATAAAATCTTAAAAAAAAAAAAAAAAGGTGATGGGATCTTTTTGGAAAAGGAGAGTCTACATGACCGGCTTTGAAGACAATGAGGCTGCATGGCAAGAAATGCAGGCACCTAGAGGAGCTGAGAGAAGTCTCTACCTGGCAACCAGCAAGGAAATGGGGATCTTAGTCTTGTGACTAAAAGAATCGAATTGTGCCAGCCCCCTGAATAAGCTTGGAAGTGAATTTTTCCCCATACTCTCTAGACAAAAATTCTGTCCAGCTAATACCTTAATTTCAGCCTTGGTTATTTTAAGCAGAGAAACCAGTCATGCTATGCTCAGATTTCTTTCTTTTTTTTTTTTTTTTTAAGATTTTATTTATTTATTCATGAGAGACAGAAAGAGAGAGAGGGGCAGAGACATAGGCAGAGGGAGAAGCAGGCTCCATGCAGGGAGCCTGATGTGGGACTCGATCCTGAGTCTCCAGGATCACACCCTGGGCTAAAGGCGGCGCTAAATCGCTGAGCCACCCAGGCTGCCCTATGCTCAGATTTCAGACCTACAGAACTGTGATCCAATAAATGGATACTCTTTTTTAAATTTTTGTTTTATTTTTAACTAATCCTCCACTCATCTTGGGGCTCGAACTTACAACCCCGATGTCAAGAATCACATGCTCTACTAGCTGAGACAGCCAGCCACCCTAATAAATGAATATTCTTTTAAGCTGATAAGTTTATGATTTATTAAAAATACAAAACTAATACAGCTTCTCAGCAACAATGGAGACCCCCTCAACATTCTGAAGAAAAGCTATTTCAAACCTAGAATTATATACCTAACCAAATAACTAATTAGCTGTGAGGGTAAATTAAGGATCTTTTCAGATATAAGGCCTCAAAAATTTACCCTTCATGTACTCTTTCTTAGGAAGCTACTGATGTGTGTGCTTCACCAAAACTAGGGGAAAAAATAAAATAAGAAAGAGGAATATGTAGTATACAAGAAGAGGTATGAAGAGAACTCCCAGGATATTGGTGAAAGGAGACATCAGAATGACATGAAGCAGACAACTGGTCCACACTGGAGCATGTTGAAATGCTCCAGGGACATTTTGCCATGAAGATTAAATTGAAAGAATATTTAATATTAGGGGCACCTGGCTGGCTTGGTGGAACATGTGACTCTTGATTTTGGGATTGTGAGTTTGAGCCCCCGGTTGGGTGTGGAGATTCCTAAAAAACAAAAACAAAAACAAAAACAAAAAAACAAATCTAATATTATATTTGAAGGAGTGGAGAAGAGATTTGAACAACTGGCAATCCAACTAAGGGTTGAATTCCTGATTAGTACAAAACTAACTGTATTAGCAACAGCTTCAAAAAAGACAGTTACTAATATTAAGGGGGGAAAGTTGTACGTTGTTGTCATGGCTGTCATAGTTTACTACTTGACTTAACTGTTAATAGTTTTTATGCAATCATATTAGAACATTTTATCACAGGGGGGCCTGGCTGGCTCAGTCAGTGGCATGCGACTCTTGGTCTCAGGGTTGTGAGTTCGAGCCCCACAGAGAATGCAGGGATTACTTAAAAATAAATAAAAACTTCAGAAAAAGAGAGAGAGAACATTTTATCATAGTGAGATGCCAATAAGACATAAAGCTCCAAATTCAGAAGTGAAAGACAGCATGTATATAATCTAGAATACCAAAAACTGAGAAGTGCTGCTTCTGCAGAGAAATGAGTGAGATGAGACAGGGACTGCTTGTTTTAGTTTTAAACCGTATGAAACTATTTTTCTCCTTAAAGGCATCTAAAGATGCCTTTTATCTTCAATAAAAACAAACACACACACACACACACACACACACACACAAAGGAGGATGGAGTGAAAGGTATGTCTATCATTTAATCAGATGTAAATGGCTTTCTTGAGAACAGAAGTGACAACTGTCTCATCATAATAACCTGTTTTCATGTTAGTGTCCATTTTAAAAAGCCAAGAGGCTTTAATTTTATTTGTCAAACAATAGAATATTGTGGTAAATTTCTGAGCAGAAGGGAACCTGTTTGTTCTGGCAAGCGAGGATGAAAAGAAACAGACTGAAAATGTCTTAGAGAAAAGAGACACAACAGAACATGGTGATTGATTGCTGGATGGATTGGGGCAGTGATAGTACAGAAGGTGTGAGAAACAAAGAGTCAGGGATGGTTACCAGGCTTCTGCCTGTGAGTACCTGGATGGTTGGTGGTACCATTTTCTGAAATAACAGACATAGAGAAGGAATAGAATTGGAAGACGGGAAAGAATGTAAGTTTGATTTTTGAGACATGATCAAACAAAGTACCTATGGGACATCCAAGCAGAGAAGACAAATGACAGCTAGATCTAGACAACAAGAGTTCATAAAAAAAATTTGGGTTCAGAAAAGATCATTGGGAGTATAACATATAAATGAGATCATAGGAGGGAGGGGAGCAGAAGAATCCCTTCCAGGGTGCCTGGGTGGCTCAGTTGGTGAAGTGTCTTGCCTTCTACTCTGGTCATCATCCTGGGGTCCTGGGGTTCTTCTCTCCCCTCCTCTGCTGCTTCCCCTGCTTGTGCTCTCTCTTTCTCTTAAATAAATAAATAGAGTTTTTAGAAAGAAAGAAAGAAAGAAAGAAAGAAAGAAAGAAAGAAAGAAAGAAAGAAAGAAAGAAGAAAGGGAGAAAGAAAGAAGAAAGAAAGAAAAAGAAAGAAAGAAAGAAAGAAAGAAAGAAAGAAAGAAAGAAGAAAGAAAGAAAGAAAGAAAAGAAAAGAAAAGAAAAGAAAAGAAAAGAAAAGAAAAGAAAAGGAAAGAAAAGAAAAGAACCCCTTCCTAGGGACAGATCTGCTTTTGCTAAATCCATTCAGAGGCCACACTTCAAAAGTCTGGGAAGGTTGACAATTGCAACTCAGAGAAGCTGAAAAGTGCTAAATTATATCTAAGAGGAGGGTATATGAAGGATGAGGCAAGAGTGAGAGACACTGTGGCTGGTAGCATTTGAGGAAGGGGAAAAATGTTCAGTGGGGAATTTGTTTATGGAGGGTTTTTTTTTTCTTTCTTTCTTTCTCTCTCTCTATTTTAAGATTTTATTTATTTATTTATTTATTTATTTATTTATTTATTTATTTGAGAGAGAGTGAGAGAGAGCAAGAGAGCAGGGGAGTAGCAGAGGGAAAGGGATAAGCAGACTCTGTGCTGAACGTGGAGCCTGATATGGGGCTCCATCCCAGGACCCTGAGATCATTATCTGAGCTGAAATGAAGAGTTGGGTGTTTAACTGACTGAGCCACCCAGGTGCCCCTCAACTGGAAATTTAAAGTTATTTGTTGTATAGTATGCCTTCACTTTCTTCTTTTCACAAAATCTTTAGTAAAAGCTGGCTTTCCTTCTCAGTATTTTGTGGAGATCTGTTTTTTGTGGATGTGCCAAAAAATAATTTGTGTCTCAAGATTTGTAGAGGAAGAAGCCAGACATGGTCTGTGGAAGAATGGCTACATGTCTATAGGTATCATCAGCAAAGTATTAGGGGAAGTGTTTGCAAACATTTGTGGTGATGACTAATAGCAAGCAGAATCCAAAGAAATCACTGTGGTTATGCAGGAAGTGCTCTGATGATCTTGATTTTTTAAAAAATGTTTCTGGTGGTGGTGGTGGTGTTCCTCTGTTCCTCCATTACTGCTGTGCTTTTGTTTGTTTTTTATCAAGAAATAATGGACATAGGGATCCCTGGGTGGCTCAGTGGTTTAGCGCCTGCCTTTGGCCCATGGCATGATCCTGGAGTCCCAGGATCGAGTCCCATGTTGGGCTCCCGGCATGGAAACTGCTTCTCCCTCTGCCTGTGTCTCTGCCTCTCTCTCTCTGTCTATCATAAATAAATAAATAAATCTTAAAAAAATAAATAATGGACATATAACATTATATTAGTTTCAGGTGTACAACATATTATAATCTCAATTCTTAACAAAAAATACAAGAGATAGAAAGTAGGGTCCACAGTCAAGAACAACTTTAAGAGATTGGCTCCAACATAAAATTATCAGGAAGGGTAGAACCAACTAGACTAAGCCTTGTGAGGAAATGCTAAGAAGGGTGTAAAAAGAAAAGAACCAACCTACTCCTTGAGTCTAGTGGCAATGTTAATTCACTGTTCTTGCCTTTGTGTCAACAATGTCCATCAAATGCAATTTGTCAATATTGTACCTGCATTCTAACATCACCACCTTCACACCTTAGATTCTTGCTCTGCTTTCCTTTCTATCCCAGCACCTATCAGTAGCTGAAACTGCATCCTATTCTAATTAATTTGTTTGTTGTCCATATCCCTCACTCTAAGGCAAACTCCCTGAGAACAGGAACTTTATCTTCAATATTCTGTCTTGATTTGTACCTTCATTAAAAAATAATATTTATCATTGAATGAATCAATGTCTTGTTTCTGCCTTTTGTCAGAAATGACCTCTGGATTAAAGCAAGTAGGAAAAAGTCGGTTAAGAGGGCAAAGCAGTGTAAATTTGTATCAAGGTCTTGGAAGTAATGATAATTGAGATTACTTCTGAGCACCAACTAAGTGTGCCTTGGAGCACACATGGAGCACTGTGCTAAGCACTTAACCCACCTTATCTAATGTACTCTTCAAAGCAACTATTATTATTCCCATTTTGTAGATAAATTAAAAGCTAAGCTCCCAAAGGGTTAGGGGACTTGCCCCGTCTGGCTAAGTTATAAGCCAAAGCTCAAACCCAGGTCTTTCTGACTTCAAAGCCTGCGTCCTTAAGCACTCTGTGATTCTGCTTTATGAAATTAAAATAACATTTCCATACTTCATTTAAATTCCCTGGTACCCAAACAAATTATCTATCAGGATCCTAAAATTATTGAACTGCTCTTTGTAATCATTAAGGAATTAGGAAAAATGAGCTAGGTGTTAGGAGGCTGGTGATGGGTAAGTGTATTTATGATTTTTAAGAAGAGTGAAGGGGTATAACAAGGGACCACAAAACCATACAGTTCAGTTGTACTATGTATATAACATTCTTGGTATTTGAAATACCTTTAAGCTAGACATTTTGGTTTGTACAGTACATTAACTTCCTGCTGGTTTCTCCTAGCCACATTACATATTTTGACTTTCTGCCTAGCCCCCAAAGAAATTTCAACACCTAACCCCTGAAAACTATAGAAATCTTTCCCAGGAGAAGTCAAGGGCACACTTATTGTTTAGAATCATATTAAAAAGAAGTCGTAATTGATCATTGAGGTTTACTATAAACTCATAAGACTAAATTCATTTTCAAGGTTATTATAATGATTTTAAATGATAAGGAGTGGTGGCAGCAAAAATAGAAAGCAAAGTGTAGATTTTTAAAACCTCGCTGGTGGGCTCCTGGGTAGCTCAGTTGATTAAGCATCTGCCTTTGGCTCAGGTCATAATCCCAGGGTCGAGATCAAGTCCCACATCAGGCTCCCTGCTCAGTAGAGTCTGCTTCTCCTTCTCCCTCTGCCACTCCCCCTGTTCATGCTCTTCTCTTCTCTCTCAAATAAATGAAATCTTTAAAATAAATAAATAAACCTCACTCTTGAATATCTTAAAGGCATATGCATCAGAAACTGGAGACAATGTTTGGCTCTGGGAAGGAAATGAGAACTCCGAAGAACAGAGCAGGGATGAAGACCTCCTTTTCGTACTCTATCTTGGAGTGCATTTTGAATATTATGAGTCTAAGATTTTGTGGGTGATGGAGCCTTTGCTGACACAAGGGCAGGAACCATTGAGCACAAGAAACAGAATCCAACCAAGTGAGCCTGACCTGCAGAGGTTTTTGAAGATTCTCTGAGATGATCCTGAAACCATCTCCTCAGCCTTTATTGTAACAGAGAGAAACCAACTGCCTTTGTTCCCAATTACCACATGACACTGAATTCATGGAATTCAGTTGAAAGCTAAGCTCAGCCGTGCTCTACATGTGACTCAGCCACTGCTTGTCCTCACAGTGCATCTTGTCATGTCATGTTGAACCCATTAATTCATCACTTAGCAAAAATTTGCTCCCTCCCTCTTGTTAAAGTTTTGGGTTAGTTGACTGATTTTCTTCAGTTTCCCAACAACGAGAAATAAATTTTTAGGCTGGGAAGATTCCCTTTCTTCCTCTACTTTCTGTTTTCCACAGACTTGAACCTTGAGAGAACAGAATTAAAGTTTCAAACCATTGTGTCATTTAGCTATTTGTCTCAAATGGTTTTGCTATATGCTTGTTTAGGAAATACTGAATTTCTGATTTTTTAACAACAACGAAATGCATCAAAAGATGGCATTAAATTTCTCCACCTTTACTAAGAAGTAAAATGTAATTATTAGAGATAACATACATACATACATACTAGCTGAGAAGAGGGCAAGAGTGAGAGAGATGAGGGAGAGTAAGAGGAAGGCTGGAGATGGGAGTTCTTTAGCTGATAGCCTATTTTCCACAGGTTTTTTTTTAAAGCATTAAAAATATTTCTACTGACAATAAAATAAATTTTTCTTAAAGATTTTAATTATTGGGCAGCCCCGGTGGCGCAGTGGTTTAGCTCCGCCTGCAGCCCAGGGCGTGATCCTGGAGACTGTGGATCGAGTCCCACGTCGGGCTCCCTGCATGGAGCCTGCTTCTCCCTCTGCCTGTGTCTCTGCCTCTCTCTCTCTCTGTGTCTCTATGAATAAATAAATAAAAATCTAAAAAAAAAAAAAGATTTTAATTATTTATTCATGAGAGACACACGAGAGAGAGGGAGAGAGAGAGAGAGAAAGAGAGAGAAGCAGAGACACAGGCAGAGGGAGAAGCAGGCTCCATGCAGGGAGCCTGATGAGGGACTCGATTCAGGGTCCCCAGGATCACACCCTGGGCTGAAGGCGGCGCTAAACCGCTGAGCCACCCGGGCTGCCCACAAAATACAATTTTAAAGCATAAAATATAAGCAGTACTATATTACTGCTGTATATATTAAAATAATGTCCTAATAAACAATTTTTCTCCGGATGCCTGGGTGGCTCAGCGGTTGAGCCTCTGCCTTTGGCTCAGGGCATCATCCTGGAGTTCCAGGATCGAGTCCCACATCAGGTTCCCTGCATGGAGCCTGCTTCTCCCTCTGCCTGTGTCTCTGCCTCTCTCTCTGTGTGTCTCTCATGAATAAATAAATAAAATCTTTTTTTAAAAAAAGTTTTTCTCTATATATGCTTAAAGACTAATCTATTTTATTTTACTTTTTAAAAGATATTATTTATTTATTTGAAAGAGAGACAGAGAGATAGAAAGAGCATGAGTGGGGGTGGAGGTGAAAGGCAGAGGGAGACCATCAGGTAGACTCCCTGCAGAGTGGGGAGCTCAGTGCAGGACTTGATTCCATGACTCTGAGATCATGACCTGAGCCAAAGTCAGATGCTTAACAGACTGAACCACTCAGGTACCCTAAGGCTTATCTATTTTAGTATAATAATGACCTAGTTTCCTCTTCCTCCACAAATAGTGAAACATTAGTGAGAATTTTTGACTATCACTTTTTAAAAAAAGATTTATTTATTTATTTATTTATTTATTTGAGAGACAGAGAGAAAAAGAAAAGGAGTTAGTTCATGGTGTACAGTGTGGGGCAGAGGAAGAGAGAGAGAAGCAGATTCCTGGCTGAGCACAGAGCCTGATGCAGGGCTTGATCCCACAACCCCAAGATCACCACCTGAGCTAAAACCAAGAGTTGGGCACTTAACTGACTGGGCTAAGGTGCCCCTATCACTTTTTTGTGTGCTATTAACTGAAGTTAAAATACATTCTGAGTGTTTTCTTTTTCCTTGAAGTGTCATTGTCGTTGAATTTTCCCCAAATTTAACACCATAAAACTGAACATAGCAACTCCGGCTTCATGCTTAAAACCTGAGAATGGGGGGCCTGGGTGGCTCAGTCAGTTAAGCAATCAATTCTTTTTTTTTTTTTTTTTTTTTTTTTAAGCAACCAATTCTTAATTTCAGTTCAGGGTTTAGTCTCTGGGTTGTGAATTCAAGGCCTGTGTTGGGCTCCACCTTGGGCATCAAGCCTACTTTGAAAAAACAAACAAGCAAATAAATCAATAAAACCTAAGAATATTGTTAGCCAAAGTAAATGTACTCAAAATGCACAAAATGCAAAAGTAACATGAAATAAAATACTCAAACCCCTGGAGAGTTGATTCCATTAATTTCATTTCTTGGAAGTAAATTATCTGTGTTAGGGACTCAACAGATCCTTTTTTCCTTTTCACTTCAAATACAGTTGCACTTCTGCCACTGCGTTGCTCATTTTCTTCTTCCCATAAGTATCTAGGAGAAATGGAAAAAAAAGAACCAATATTTTAACTCTTGAACTTTCAAGAGGACAGTATATGGTATCAAGAATGCTGAGGTCTGCCAGGAATACCGACTGGTGACTCACAACTTCGAAACCAAAACTCTCTGGAAATTGCTGTCAGCTGATTAAGAGCCACTGTTCCAGAAGTTCATGCTCCCTTCCTGGGATAGTTCTCATCCAATAACAGGTCAATGCGAGGTTATAAAATCTGGCCTCTTATCTCAAAGTGGGACAACTCTGAAGGGACTTCCAGATCTAGAACTTCTTGTGGGATCAGTTGAGGACTCTGTTGTGGCTTCATGGAGGATCAACTTCCCCCACTGCCCTCAGTCCCTTGTAGCGTCGTCCCTGAGAGAAATCCTCAATAAATCTTTGTCCACAAATCGCCATCTAAACTCTGCTTCTGGGGAAACACTGGAAAACATATGGAATGATTTTCCCTTAGCAGAAGTAAACTGATTTATACTGATAGGTCTGTACTCTTTTTCTCAGCATTTCCCTTTGTCAGTGTTTTTTTGTTGTTGTAGTTCCTTTTAAGTTCCTGCAGCAGCATGTTGCAGAACTAACCTAGGACACAGAATCTTAACAGGAGCAGTAAAATGAAAGCTGGATTATTCCTTGCCTATTTTATAACTACCCAAAACATCATTCTTGACTTGGTGAGTTAGGGGAGAAGATGGAGTCTGTGAAATTAAGTAAGGCTGATTGACTTTCCTGAAGATCAAACTCATGACCTTGGCATTATTTTGCTAATAGGCTCACCCAGAAAACTTGGAAGTGGGATTTAAAGACTGATTCTGGAAATCTTGCTATCCCTGTTCATGACAATCATCAAGAGTAATCCCCAAACTGTATTTTTCAGAGCTTTACCATTTCTCCAATAGATTCTGGTTCAAGAAGACAGATTGTGTATATGAATTTATCACCTCTCCTGCCTAAGACTACCCCTAAAATTAAGGTAATTGGACAAGAAACAACAGTAGATTAAAAAAAAAAAAAAAAAAAAAAAAAAAACTTTAACAAGCTTTTGAAAAACTGAAATCAGATAAAGTAGTAGTAATTCATTCTGCAGAACAGAAACTGAATAGCCCCAGGGAAAAAAAATTCTGTGGCCCTGCTATGAAAATACTGGCTCCTGCCTAATCATCCTAAACTATGTAAATAGAACAAATGGGCCCAGAGAAGACAGAGACAACGTAGGAAGAAGAAAACTCTTTTTAAAACTCCAAAACTTTCAGAGACGAAATTATATGATGCCCATTAAAAAAGAAACAACAAAAACCAAATTGTATTTAAAAAAAAGAACACAAAAGATATCCTAGAAATTAAGAATATAATAGCCAAAATAGTAATGTAATTATTTTTTTAAAAGATTTGATTTATTTATTCATGAGACACAGAGAGAGAGAGAGAGAGAGGCAGAGACAACAGGCAGAGGGAGAAGCAGGCTCCATACAGGGAGCCCAATGTGGGAGTCGATCCTGGGTCTCCAGGATCACACCCTGGGCTGCAGGCGGCGCTAAACCGCTGAGCCACCCAGGCTGCCCTAGTAATGTAATTAGAAGGGTTGGGAAAGAAAGTTAATGAAATCTCCCAGCAAGCAGAGATAGAAATGAGAAAATTAAAGAGAGACCAAAATCCAAGATGTAGAATTCTTGCAAAAGGAGGGTGTAGGGACACCTTAGTGGCTCAGTCAGTTAATTGAAATCAAGTCTGACACTTGATTTCAGATCAGGTCATGACCTCAGGGTTGTGAGATGAAGCTCCAGGCTGGGCTCCACACTCAGTGTGGAGTCTGCTTGTCCCTCTTCCTCCCCCTCTGCCTCTTCTCTTTCTGCACCTCCCTCTGCTCATGCCCTCTCTCATGCACTCTCCCTCTCTCTCAAATAAGTAAATAAAATCTTAAAAATAAATAAAGAAAAGAAAAAAGTATTTTATTTTCTAAGGCAATCACTGGGAAGTATAAAGAGGTGGGATAAGAAACTACTGTTTGTCTTTATAACTTATTTGGTGCTACTTGATATTTAAAAAATTGTAAGTATATAACAAATACTTTAATTTTTTAAGTGGAGCGAAATAGATACAAGTTTAAAATAAAACAATTCTCTCTAATATTTTTTAAAAAAAGAAAGTACTGAGCAGTAGAAGCTGAACACAAAATGGTCCTACGTCCTTTATCAAAAAAAAAAAAGCCAAACAAAATCCCACTTGTTTTGTCACCTTGACAAAAGGTTCATTAGAAAAGGTAAGGATGACTGAGCCAATAAAATTCAAGTTTTAATGCACTTCACTTGAATGGCATGTGTTTATAATGAATTTAGAGAATATATTAGTGGTGATTTATTTAGCATGACTTATGGTTTAACTTGGCATTACAACAGTGGGCACAGTTAAACTATGCCTTACTATGTAATTATGGCTATTTGAAGTTATTGTATTGCTGACTAAATGACATATTTATTCATTTGATCATGTTAAGAATTCTAGGCTACTTTTAAATGGAGCAAATGCAAGGTAGAATTAATCAATTCTTTTGCCTTAGCTTTGGTGCTAAAACTTCAACAATTTTTTTTATTTATTCTATTTTTTATTTTTTATTTTAGGTATGCTCAACATGGTGCTTGAACTCAAGACCCTGAGATGAAGACCTGAGCTGAGACCAAGAGTCAGACGCTCAACCAATTCGACCCAGGCTCTCCAAAACTTCAACAGTTCTTATGGATGTTTTACACCTCCCACCAAATTGGATGTTTACCATTTTTGTCCCTCTCTAACATCAGTAACATATGTCTTTTGAGTTGATATCCAGTAGGTCCTTTGACTACAGTTAATAAAACAAAACAGAAGCTTTCTTTCTTTTTTTTTTTTTACAGGGAATAATACATTTCTTTCTTTTTTTTAAATAAATTTATTTTTTATTGGTGTTCAATTTGTCAACATACAGAATAACACCCAGTGCTCATCCCGTCAAGTGCCCACCTCAGTGCCCGCCACCCCTAGTTCGTTTCCCAGAGTTAGGAGTCTTTCATGTTTTGTCTCCCTTTCTGATATTTCCTACTCATTTTTTCTCCTTTCCCCTTTATTCCCTTTCACTATTTTTTATATTCCCCAAATGAATTAGACCATATAATGTTTGTCCTTCTCCGATTGACTTACTTCACTCAGCATAATACCCTCCAGTTCCATCCACGTCGAAGCAAATGGTGGGTATTTGTCGTCTCTAATGGCTGAGTAATATTCCATTGTATACATAGACCACATCTTCTTTATCCATTCATCTTTTGATGGACACCGAGGCTCCTTCCACAGTTTGGCTATTGTGGACATTGCTCAAAGTAGAAGCTTTAAAATCAGGTAATGACAATTATTAATTCTGTTGCTTACTAGCTATGACAGTAAGTCTGTTACTTAGCTTCTCCAGGCCTCAGTTTCTACATTTTTAAAAAAGTTTATTTATTTATCTTTGTACATACGTATGTATATATTTAAGAAAGAGAGAATGGAAAGCACGAAAACAAGAAGGGACAGAAAGAGAAAGAAAATCTCAAGCAGACTCCCTGCTCAGTGTGGACCCCGACACAGGGCTTGATCCCATGGCCCTGAGATCATGACCTGAGCCAAAACCAAGAGTCAGACATCTAACCAACTGAGCCTTCCAGGTGCTCCCAGTTTCCACAGCTTTAGAACAGGGATACTAATCTTACCATATGGTATTGTTGATAAAGTTAAATAAGAAGTCAGTGTGTAGAATAAATGCCTAGTAAAGTGTGTAACACTTGACTTAATAAATGGCAGGTGGTATTATTGTTACTTAGAGTTTAGAGATTCTGTTGTTTGATTTTGTGACTTAGTTTTCTCATTTTCCCATAACTTTGCCTTATGACATGAGTATGTACTTTTATTTTATAAACTTAACTAAAATGAATTAAAATTTGGCTTTCAGGATTCTGTGAAGCTCTTTCTGTCTCTCTCTCTTTTATTTTTCCATGAGGAGCTTTGAGATAACTGTGTTGTTTCTGTTGTGCTGGGACTTCTGCAAAGTGTTCATTTCATGGCCATATTTAAGAGGAGCCAAGGTGATCATTGTTAGAGTTAAGAGATGGGTACATGGGGTGTTTGTTATATCATTCTATCTACTTTTGAATATATTTGAAAATTTCTATACTAAAAATCTAGAATACAGGTGAGCTTTCAATAAAGGAAAAATATAAAATCAGTTCCCCTGAGCAAAGCATTTATTGGTATATATCCTCAATTGTTTGGTGAGTCAATTAAGAAAACAAAGAGTCCATTTCTTGTGAATATTCTCCATTATAGATTCTATTTCTGTTTTTGTTCTTATTTTAAAGAGTAGCTTACATAGCGATAATGAACATTTAATCTCTCTTTAGCTATATAGGCCTTGGCAAGCTACATACCTGAAGGAGAGACACTCCAGGGAAATCTAGGTGGGAAGCAAAGTGTTGATGAGTCAGCCTGTGGCACACTTTCTCTGCATTGATACTAAATCAAAGTTTCAGTTAATGACAAGAACTGCTTTGTTGCTGAAGCACTTGTCTTGGGAGTGACAATAAGATTGAGAGTATAGCTATTAATAGACCAATGCTTCCTTCTTTTTTGTGGTAATATTTGTTGCAAAAGTCCAAGTATTGTTTGTGGAAACCTAGATAAGTCATTATTTGGATAATTATTCTCTTAGTGAAACTCCCTTGGTGTTTTTTAGTTAAATAAAAATAGTGCTGCCTCTCCTGTTCTAAACTATTTGACTGGGCTGTTTATACTTTAAGTTGTGCCAAGCCTACAAAGGCTTGCCTACAAAGGCTGTGTTTTGCTGGTCCTTCAGGTGATTCATCTACCATATACACATAAAAATTATAGTTCAGAAGGTTGTTGTAAGAATTAATTAATGTTTGTCGTGCCCCTTATGATCCTCAGATGAAAGGCACTAAGGAAATGTAGCATGCCTACATAATATAATAACATCAGTACACACTGTAAAGAATGTTGGGATCTTTCTGAATGAAAGGTGGAGTATGAACTTCAAGTTAGTTTTATTAGTGTTTGCAGAAGAATCAAACAGTATTTGGAAGAGATTTTCAGGTGAACACATAACTGACAAAAGAAGGTAGTAGCCAATAATTCTTGTTGTAGACTAAGGAAATGGAGTGTTTCACTTTTGGATTCCTACATATGAAAAAGGGGAAAAAAAGAAAGAAACAAAGAAAAAGAAGAGAAAAGATAAAAAGCACATGCTCAAGTCTCAAAGAAGGCAACCTACACACAATGATGAAGATCCTTGATTCTTGAAATTCTTTTCCCATTGAGATAAACATTTATAAACTGGCCAAAAAGAGTTTATCAGAAATATTTGATCTTTATGTGACTCTTCAAAGTTTTACATGTGGTTGGGGGAAGAGAGTTCAAAGAAAGTGAAGGGAATGTGGGAAGAAAAACTGGTTAAACATAAATGTCAGTGGACAAGGGAGAAACCTGAAAGTTATTTTTTTTTTTTAAAGACTTTTTTTTTTATTTATGATAGTCACAGAGAGAGAGAGAGAGGCAGAGACATAGGCAGAGGGAGAAGCAGGCTCCATGCCGGGAGCCTGACGTGGGACTCGATCCCGGGACTCCAGGATCGCGCCCTGGGCCAAAGGCAGGCGCCAAACTGCTGTGCCACCCAGGGATCCCCTGAAAGTTATTTTGAACCCATCCTTCTAGTTCATTCCTTCTGATGTTGAAGGCCGAATAATATCTTCTTCTAAGCATCAGTTCCTTCTGTCCATTTCCACCTGCCTCACACTGGATCCCTTAGCGTCTCAGATGTGGATGACCACAGTAGCCACCTGACTAGCCTCCCTGAACACTCACCCTGTGTAGCAAACTCATCACACCCACACCCTGTCCTGCGATCATCAGGTGCCCCCACTAACCTAGCCTGCAGTAATTCTCTATTCAGTGACATTGTACTCCTTGGAAGTTACCCTACCTTCATAGTCTTTGAACCACAAAGATGTCATATCCCTCCCCTTTACCAGTCTACATTGAACCCATTCCTAAATTTTGTGATCAATTTTAAAGTCTCTCCTGACTATGCCAGCTCTGAGTCATCCTTTTCTTTTTTGACTTTTTCAGAATCTGGGCACCTAGAGTTTGTATCATGGACTTTTACATTTGTTGCTCTTACCTACACAAGTGAGGGCGAGGACTGTTCTTTTTTATTTACTTATTTAAATTCAATGAATTAGCATATAGTGTATTATTGGCTTCGAAGGTAGAGTTCAGGGATTCATCAGTTTTATATAACACCCAGTGGTCCTTACATCACGTGCCCTCCTTAATGCCCATCCCCCAGTTACCCCATCCCCCCATCTCCCAAGGACTGTCCTCTGTACACACTAAGCGTGATAGAATGAAGCACTTACAAGGAGCACAATAAATGTTTGTCTGATGGCTGATCTTGACCATGGTCTACTGCCATCTTCCTTTTTAAAAACTAAATTTATTTATTTGAGAGAGAAAGAGTGAGTGAGCATGGGTAGGAGGAGGAGCAGAGGGAAAGGGACAAGCAGACTCCTCACTGAGCAGGGAGCCCAAGGCAAGGCTGGATCCTGGAACTCTGAGATCATGACACAAGTCAAAGGCAGACACTCAACCAACCGAGCCAACCAGATGCCCCTGTCATTTCCCTTTTAAATCAGAGGATGGGGTCCTCTGAAGAGCTCTGGCTTTGGAGTCAGACTGAATGAGAATTCCTCCCTGCCACTTATATTCCACCTCCATTGTTGAATGTGTTATAAAATTTTTGTTTTCTAACATCCCCAAATCTACTAAGACAAATAATAGATATGTTCATCCTACCCCTCACCAGTGAAGAAGGCATCAGATCTGGGAACAAGAGCCATCAGGTTGCATCCTCTCGCATGGGGGAGAAAAATCTTTCATCAGCTACATCCTAAGCCTAAAGAAGCATTATCCCCCTAATTTGTGACTTCTCTTGCTACAGTTCTACTCTTACTAATAAACTTTCTGGTTTTTCAGTTTCACTGATACCAGAAAAACTGAGTTTGAGACAGAGGGTAAGAGTTTCCAGCCACTGGAAAGGAATATATCACTTGACATTACGGCTGTTACATTACTGTTGTATGAATTTAGTCAATGTGAATTGTCTGTAAGACACTCATCAACTCTGGGTAATTGAGAAAACCTGGTTTATAAGAAAAGCTGAAGGGTGCCTGGGTGGCTCAGTTGATTAAGCATCTGCCTTCTGCTCAGGTTAGGATCTCGGGGTCCTGGGATAGAGAGCCCCATGTCACCTCCTGGCTCAGTGGGGAGCCTGCTTCTCCTGCCCCTCTTCCTGTTCATGCTCAAGTGCACACACACACTCTCTCTCTAATAAATAAATAAAATCAAGAAAGAGAGAGAGAAAGGAAGAAAGGAAGAAAGGAAGAAAAAGAAAGAAAGAAAGGAAGGAAGGAAGGAAGGAAGGAAGGAAGGAAGGAAGGAAGGAAGGAAGGAAGGAAGGAAGAGAACAAAGAAAGGCTGAGGAGCAGTCACTGGGCAATGCTGATCCTGCCAAGTATTCCGACAAAGAGGGTCTACTAGAACAGCTGGCTCCTAAGCCATATTTCCACTTAGTCGCTGGGACTGTTACACACTTCTGCTTGTCAAACCATCTGTCCTGATTTTTGCTACACCAGAGGATCAAGAAAGTAGATGTTAGACCCAGGCAGCCTTAGTTTGAATCAAAACTCATATAATAAGTCACCTTGAGCAAGTAGTCACCTTGAGCAACCATTCTGTCTCTAAATTCTCTTACATAAATTCAAATACTGACTGCACCCACCTCATAAGGATGTCATGAAGAACTAACATATGCAGGATGCCTGGGTGGCTCAGTGGTTGAGCGTCTGCCTTCGGCTCAGGATGTGATCCTGAGGTCCTGAGATCAAGTCCCACATCAGGCTCCCAGGCTGCTTCTCTGCCTTTCTCTGTATGTCTTTCATGAATAAACAAATAAAATCTTAAAAAAAAAAAAAAAAAAAAACACCTCACATATGCAAAATACTTGGAAGAGTGCCCAGCATGTAAGTGCTCAATAAATAATAATTATGCAAAAAGCAAGTTCCAGGAAGGACTATGATAAAATTAATTTAGCCCCAGTCTACAGACTCATTTTCTTAAAATGTGAGGACTAATTAAAGAACTTGTTGACATTTTGTGAATATTTGTTACTTCTCTGTTGTTTGGTCAGTTTCTTTTAGCCACACATTTGTTTCCCCATAGCAATGAACAGGAATTCCTTAAAAATAAGAAGGACCTCTGGGCTTTCTTTCCTAAGATCAAGGATGGTTAGAGAAAGCTAAAGAGGTAGTTTTGTGGTTTTTTTTTTTTTTAAGATTTTTATTTATTTATTTGAGAGAGAGAGAGAGAGAGAAAGAGAGAGAGAGAATGAGCAGGGTGAGGGGTAGAGGAAGAAGCAGACTCCCCCGTCAAGCAGGGAGCCTGATGTGAAGTCAGGGCTTCAATCCGAGGCTCCATCCCAGAACCCCAGGATCATGGCCTGAGCTGAAGGTAGACGCTGAATCAACTGAGCCACTCAGGTGCCTCTAAAGAGGTAGTTTCTAAGATAGTTTCTAAGAATGTATATGGGTGGTAGCAACTGTGAAGAAGAAACGAATACAGGAAGAATCCCATAAACCTGAAGGAAGCAAGGTGCCCGGAGGTGTCACTGGATCTCCAGAAATGTTCATAAACTCCTTACAAACCAGAGCTTCTGACTTAACTAACCATCTACTCAATGCTTTCTTCCTTTTTTTTTTTTTTTTCAGTGCTTTCTCTTAGCTCTGCAGAGAGATAATCTTCAGTCCTTGGATAGGTAGAGTTACTTGTACTACAAATGAGCTAGATACCCAAGAATGTGCAAAACATGCTTTTTTGTGGACACTCTCCTAGGAGACTGAGATACATTGTATCCAATATGATTTAAAACACTGATGGAATTTTTAAAAAATCTACTCCAACTTTCAACATTTCTGAGTCTTTAACGTCTTATAAAAGCTCAAAACCAAATTGATTTTTTGGTTTGATTCCAAAATCTCCACTAAGTATATTTGAAAATATGTTTTCTCATATCCAACTATACTGGGCTGTTTTTTTCCCTCCTCTTCTTTGGCAGCACAGCCTGAGAATCCAGATTCAGGAGCCAACTATCAGGACTCAGTTCCCAGCCCTGCCACTTCTTGATGAGTGATTGCAGGGCAAGCAACTTAGTGAAGATAATAACAATAATAATAATAATAATACCTGTTTATACATGTGTTATAAGAATTAAAATTCAGTACTTTTAGGACAATGCCCAACACATAGTAAGCACTCAATAAGTATCAAGTCATACTTTTATTGTTGTCATTTATGGAAGTATCTAAAAATGAGATTTGATACGGCTTATCTAAAAGGAAAAGTGTGTGATTCCAGGGTCCTAGGATCGGGCCGAGTCAGGCTACCTGCTAAGCAGGGTAGCCTCTCTCCCTCCCCTCTGCTTGTGTGCTCTCTCTCTCTCTCTCTCTCTCACACACACACACACGTGCACGTGTGCGCATGCTTTCAAATAAATAAAATCTTTTAAAAAATAAATTAAAGGCAAAGTGTGGTGAGCATATGATTTTAAAAGATACTGCAGCATTGATTTAGCTGCCTAGCCTGTTTCTTCTGGTTCCATCCGGTCTTGGTGGAGTTAGTAATCAAGGTCCTCATTTTCCATACCACAAGAGTGGGCACATACTATGGGTTAGGCCAATCCCTTCCTCTCCTGGACTGCCCTGAATGCTGTGCCGAGGATGGGGTTGAGACTGGGAGTCTCTCTTCCTTTTGCATTATGTATTATAAGAATATAACCTTGAGATTACCAGCCACATTCTCCCTCCCCTTTCTGCTGCAGAAGAGAATGATACCATCAGACAATGATTGGCAGATAGTCCCAAGAGATGCAGAAAGAACACATTTCTCCCTGCCTAAACAATCTAACACAGTTACATGAGTCAATATATTCATCGTTTTAGTAAAATTGTTTTGAATGGAGCTTCTATCATTCACATGTGCACATGCACACACAAGTCCTATATTTTCCAGCACAATTCCAAGTTCAAACATTCTGTTTTATTATTTCCATAATTAATACTGCTAATAATAACAGCTACCATGTATGTCACCTTGCATGTGCCAGGTACTGTTCTAGGCACTTTATGTATTCTAATTCAGTTAAAGCTCCCAACTATGCTACAAAATGTGTATTATCATTATCCTTATTTTATGGATGAGGAGAGAAACATAGGAATTATTATTTTGTTTTTACAGAATTTATTTATTTATTTTAGAGAGAGAGCACATGCATGCGAGCACAAGCAGGGAGAGTGGTGGAAAGGCAGATAAAAAGGAAACTCCTACCCTGGGCAGGGAGCCTAAAGTGGGGCACAAACTCAAGATCCTGGGATAGTGACTTGAGCTGAAGGCAGATGCTTATCCAACTGAGCCACCCAGGTACCCTCAAAGAGTTTAATTAATTTGCATAAGACCATGTAGATATAAGATGGAGGTAGGATTCAGATCAAGATGGTCTGAATCTCTAGTCCATTTTTTTTCCTGCCTAACCATGTGCCACACGGTCCCTGGTCATATACATGCTGGTAGAAATTAAACTCTCAATAGTGTGCACTAAGAAGGACATGGAAAATGATCCAAGTAATACAGGTGTACTAATTTGAAAATGAGGAAGAGGGAAGAACACACAGGCCAGTTATATTCCTGTATCTACTAAAGCATACCAGAAAAATCACAGTAATCCAAGAGTCTCCAATTTAGGTTAGTTCCTTAGATATTCTTCTCCCAAATTCCATTCATTCCGCCATGCCATTGCATGTTCTCTAGCCTTCTTCCAACTTTAGAGAAGTCTTACACAATTTTTTGTTCATCTCTGGGATTCCTGAAACATTTGATACCTCTACTGTTGTACCTCCCTTTTAACCTGGATCCCATTGAATTCTGGCTTAATTGCTACCCCCTCCTCACTTGGATGGAGTTGCCAAGAACTTCCTACTTGCCAGGTCCATTGAGCATGTATTAGTAATATGTTACTTGTCAGATACTGTTGCTTTTTGTTTTTGTTTTTGTTTTTACAGTGTTCATCTATCCTTCTTTTTTTTTTTTTTTTTTTAATCTATCCTTCTTTGAAGCCATACCCCTGGGTGTTTGGGTCACTACTTCTCTTCATTCTCTTTTTCCATTCTGATTATCCTTTTTAATCTCTTTGTAGCACCTTTTCTTTTTACCATTAAATATTGATATTTCAGGGGGCACCAGCCTGGCTCAGTTGGTAAAGCATGCAACTCTTGATCTTCAGGTCACAAGTTTGAACCTCACACTGGGTGTGGAACTTACTTAAAGATAATTTTTTAATGTTTTAAATTGATATTCCAGTTCAACTTTCTAAATTCTAGTCAATCTTTATTTTTTTCTAGAAAGTCTTCCCTGTCACCTACCCCCAGAGAGTTCATCAAACCTTCATCTGGTCTGGATCTATGCTTTGCCTGTGCTTGTTGCCCTTCTGTTGTATCATTATTTATCGCTACTTATATCTCTTTCCCTTTAGGCTGAAAATTCCCACAAGGGAATTTTTTTTTCATCTCTGTATCCCCAGCACTTAGCAAGTTTTCACCACAGAGCAGGCTCCCTGTAAACGTTTCTAAAAAAAATAAATAAACCAGTTGTCTGGTTTTCAACTGCAGAATATTTGTCTATTATGACTCAACTTGACCTTTCTTCTATAAAGTAAGATGCCTAGAGACAATAATTATCCAAGTAAGTCGAAGGACACTTGAATACCCAGTAGTGAATGTCTGATATCCAGTATGTCTGAACATCTATTTTCCTACTCATTGATGATACCAATGTGTGTATACTTGCCTGTTCATAGGGAATTAGGGAAGAGAAGGTCATTGGTACCTGGCACAAAACTCAAAATGCCTGGTTCGTACTCCTGGTTCTATCACTTATCACTTAGCTCAGTTATTGTAGGCAGGTTATTTGGCTAATTTGAAGCATGAATTTTTTTTTTTTTTTTAAGAGAGGGAGGGAGGAGGAGCAGAGCAGAGAGAGAGAGAAAGAGAATCTTAAGTAGGCTCCATGCCCAGCACAGAGCTTGACACAGGGCTTGATCCACAACCTTGAGATCATGACCTGAGCCAAAATCAAGAGTTGGATATTTAACTGACTGAACCACCCAGGCTGCCCAGCTTAATTTTTTTTTTTTTAATGATAATAAAAATCTCTACTCTAAGTCCTCTATCCGGCTCCCTGTTCCACGGGGAGCCTCCTTCTCCCTCTCTTTCTGCCTGCCACTCCTCCTGCTTGTGCTCTCTCTTTTTGTCAAATAAACAATTAAATCTTAAAAAGAAAAATCTCTACCCTGCCTAAGCTCGTAGAGTTGCAATGTAGATAAGATGGAAGAGATATATACATGCTTTAAAAACTGTTTTAGGTGGTTCAGTTGCTTCTAAAAAACATGAACACACTCAGATTATGTCAGGGAGTGAATGGCTTATTGGAAAGATACCTAGGGAAATTTTAGAAAAGAGAATAGAAGCAGAAATCTCAGCCACAAGTTTCAACCAACCAGAAAAGCAGGAAGTGACACAGTCCCTGGGTCACACAAGAGTAATGAGAACCTGAGTATAGCTGAACTGGACAAAAATTGTAATGTGATTTCTAAACTGGAAGTTTCTTCAGAGTCCAGCACAGATAAACTATCAGCCCCCCCAATCCTAACCACAAGAACTTGCTAACTTTTCCTGAGTGCCCTGCAGTTGACAAGTCTTTTCTCTCTGCCTTTGTTTCCCTCAGAGTGACTTTCTGCCTTTTCTCCTCCAACCAACTAACTAACCTCCTAAATCTATAGATCGAATACCAGACAGATTGTTGCTAAGGACCTGATGGCAAAGCTCTGGCTCCAACTTCCCTCATAGGAAGCCCGTCAGCCAATTGTGGGCTGTTCTTGAGTTAGAGCTGCTCCCCTGGTCCAGTTGGTGGTGGCCATGGTGATAGAGCCAAGAGGAACAAACACACCTACTTATTTCTATACTCAAGATTCTTGCTTTAGATTAACCACAGGAGGATGCCACTAGGCTAAAGGGACAAAGGGAGGAAAGATTGGTTTTTATTCTTTTTTTTTTTAAGATTTTATTTATTTAATCATGAGAGACACTGAGAGAGAGGCAGAGACATAGACAGAGGGAGAAGCAGGTTCCCTGTGGGGAGCCCGATGCGGGACTCCATCTCAGGACCCTGGGATCACGACCTGAGCTCAACGACTGAGCCACCCAGGAGTCCTGGGAGGAAGGATTGTTAAGAAAGCCCAGGGACCAGGGTTACTGGGTAAAAGCCTGCACAGCTGCAGCTGGAATAAGGAAGGACACAGTTGATCCCCCGGATGTCAACCAAAGCAGGTGGAAAGGGGTTTGATGAGAAACAAGCTGGCTTCCTTTTCCTGCTGCTCTCCAAACTCCTCTAATTAGCCACACACACCAGGAAGTCAGAAGAAGGTCAGTCCTCCCTGTGATACAGAGTTTAGGAAAGGCAAGAAATGTATCTGCAGGCAAACAGGCTCAGGACCAGCTCTATATCTAGTTAACTGAGTCAATTCTTTGGTTTACTTGGGAATGACTAAGAGGGTCAGAGATGTGGCAATAAAGACAGTACATTGGGATGAGCAGAACTGGTTTTGAATCTTAGCTCTACTATTTGTTCTGTTTTATTTGCAATGCGTTACTTAAACTTTACAAACCTCAGGGCCTTATTTTGTAAGATGGTGATAATAATACCCATATCCTATAATTGTAAAGATTCAACATAATAAACATAAAACTTACAACACAGGGCAACCCTGTTGGGACCCCTCTCACTCCTGAGAGCTTTCTCTGTATCTTCACTTAATAAATTTCTTTCCCTTTACTCAAAAAAACAAAACCAAAACCAAAAACAAAAAAACAACCCACCAAACTTACAACACAATGTCTAGACGTGGGGAATGCTTTATTGAGATGGAGGTGGTAGTGGTGGAGATGGTGGTGACAGTGGTTGTCTACCCCGTGCTCCTGACAGTCTATGTTTCATCTCCAATAGCCTGTCTTAGCAGGTTTTTCAAAGCTACTTAAAAACATAGGCATCACTGGGCCTCTGAATAACCTTACCAATATTAAGGTTACCTGAAGTTAAAAAGTCTGAATTGTTAAAATGACATAAAAGTTTCTGCAACTCACCAAGAATATTGTAAGGTGATTTGTGCATACAGATATGCTTCATTTTATCATGTTTTGTGTGTGTGTTTTACTTTGTTTGTTTTGGGGTTTTTTGTTTTTTTTTGTTTTTTTGAGAGAGAGCACATGAGCCTGGGGGAGGGGCAGAGGGAGAGGGGGAGAGAGAGAGAATCTCAAGTAGATTCCCTGCTGAGTGTGGAGCCCAATTTAGGGCTTGATCTCACAACGCTGAGATCATGACCTGAACTGAAATCAAGAATTGGATACTTAACTGAGTCACCCAGGTGCCCCTATTGTGCTTTGTTTTATTGCACTTACAGATACTGTGTATTTTACAAAATTGAAGGTTTGTGGTCACCCTACATTGAGCAAATCTATTGGTGGCATTTTTCCAATAGTGTTTGTTCACTTCATGTCTGTTTTGGCAATTCTTGAAATATTTCAAACTTTTTCATCATTATTATATTTGTTAAGGTGACCTGTGACCAGTGATCTTTGATGTTACTATTATAGTTGTTTGGGGTGCCATGAACTGCACCCATAGAAGACAGCCAGTTTAATCAATCAATATTGTGTGTGTTCTGAGTGCTCCACCAGCCAGCCATTCCCCCATCTCTCTCCACATCTTCAGGCCTCCCTGTTCCCTGAGACAAAACAATTTGAAATTAGTCCAATTAATCCTACAATGGCAAGTGTTCAAGTGAAAAAAAGAGTCACATGTCTTCCACTTTAAGTCAAAAGAGGAAGGCATGTTGAAAGCACAGACAGGCTGAAAGCCAGGCCTCATGAGCAAAACAGGTAGCCAAATTGTGAATGCAAACGAAAAGTTCTTGAAGGAAATTAAAGGTGTTACTCTAATGAACACAAAAATGATAAGAAAGCAAAACAGACTATTGCTGATATGGAGAGTTTCATAGGCCTGGATACAAGATCAAGTTAGCCACAACATTCCCTCAAGCCAAAGCCTAATACAGAGAAAAGCCCTAACTCTCTTCAGTTCTATGAAGGCTGAGGGAGGTGAAAAACCTGAAAAACTAAAGTTTGTTTCTTTTTTTAAAAGAGTTTATTTATTAATTTGAAAGATAAAGAGTGAGAGAATGAGCAGAGAGAGTGGCAGAGGGAGAAAGAGAAGCAGATACCCTGCTGAACAGGGAGCGGGATGCCGAGCTCCATCCCAGGACTCTGGGATCGTGACTTGAGCTGAAGGCAGATGCTTAATTAACTGAGCCACCCAGAAACCACTGAAAAAGAAAAATCTGAAGCCAGCAGATGACTATTAAGAAGCCATCTCTGTAACTGCAGCAAGTGAAGCAGCAAGTGCTCATGTAGAAGCTGAACAAGTTCTCCAGAAGGTCTAGCTAAGATCATTCCTGAAGGTGGATACACTAAAGAAGAGGATGATTCTAAGAAAATATATTTATGTTCTTACATTCTAAGAAATTTTCATATTATATTCTAAGAAAATGCCATGTAGGAGAAGTCAATGCCTTGCTTCAAACTTCAGAGAACAGGCTAACTCTTGTTTGGGACTAATGCAGCTGGTGACTTTAACTTGAAGCCAATGCTCTTTTATCATTCTGAAAATCCTAAATCCCTCAAGAATTATGTGGAATCTGCTCTGCTTGTGCTCCAGAAATGGAACAATAAAGACTGGATGCCAGCACATCTGATTACAACATAGTTTACTGAATATTTTAAGTCCACTATTGAGACCTACTGCTCAGTAAAACCTATTTTTTTCAAAATACTATTGCTCATTTGAAGAACTTGTTGAGCTTTGATGGAGATTAATGTTTTTATGCCTGCTAACATAACATCCCATCCTGTAGCCCATGGATCAGGGAGTAATTTCAACTTTCAAATCTTCTTACTTAGGAAATATATTTCATAAGGCTATCACTGCCATGGATAGTGATTCCTCTGATGGATCTGGGCAAAGTCAATTGGAAACCTTCTGGAAAGGATTCACCATTTGAGATGCCATAAGGACATTTGTGATTCATGGAAAGAGTTCAAAATATTAACATTAATAGGAGTTTGGAAGAAGTTGATTCCAAACCTATTGATGACTTTGAGGGGTTCAAGACTTCAGTGGAGGAACTAATTGCAGATGTGGTGGAAATAGCAAGAGAACTAGAATGACAAATGGAGCCTGAAGATGGGATTGAATTGCTGGAATCTCATGATAAAACTTGAATGGATGAGGAGTTGCATCTTCGAGATGAACAACGAAAGTGGGTTTTTGGGATGGAATCTGTTCCTGCCTAAGGTGCTATGAAGATTGTTGAAATGGCAACACAGGATTTAGAATATTACATAAACTTAGTTGATAAAGCAGTGGCAGGGTTTGAAAGGATTGACCCCAATTTTAAAAGTTTTTCTACCATGGATAGAATGCTATCAAACTGGATCACATGCTACAGAGAAATTTTTCATCAAAGGAAGGGCCAATCAATGCAGCAAACTTCACTGTTGTCTTATCTTAAGAGATTGCCACACCACACCAACCTTCAGCAAACACCACCCTGATCAGCAACCATCACCATTGAGGAGAGACCTTCCCACAGCAAAAAGATTTTGACTCTCTGAAAGCTCAGAGGATGCTTAGCATTTTTAAGCAATAAAGTATTTTTTGAGACTAAGATTTATTTATTTACTTAATATTAACATTTTAAAATATTTCATTTCCCTCAGCAACATGGAAGACAATTGAGGGCACTGTTAAAACACTTAAAATCAAGAGATGGTTGGGCCAAGAAATATCCCAACCCCATTTTTGAGGTGAGGTGAAGGATTGGTGCTAGGCCTCCAAACTTGGCTATGCTCTGGCACATAGCTGAGACAACCTAGAGATAGGACAGCCTTGGCCTCATCCCCACCAAGAGGCAGACTTACCTGCTCACAAATAAGAAAGAGCTAAATTATGTTGGGGATTGTTTCCCAAATTTTTTAGTTAAGGTATTTACATTGTCTTTTTAAAAGATATAATGCTATTTCACACTTAATAGGCTACAGTATAGTGTAAGCATACTTTTATATGCATGCACTGAGGAACCAAAAAAATTCATTTGGTTCTCTTTATTATGATATTCACCCTTATTGCAGTGGTCCGGAACTGAACCTACAAAATCTCTAAGGCTCCGTCTCTGTGTCTCTAGTGAATAAATAAATAATCTTTTTAAAAAATCATTTTGACCTTTTATTTTGTTTTTTGATAAGATAAATTCTTAACTATCATTTTAATTTCTTTAAATGTATAAGTTTATTCAAGTTCTCCATTTCTTCTCATGGTAACTTTAAAATTTCATATATTTTTAGAAATTTTTGCATTTAGTCTAGGTTTTCAAATTTATTACATATAGCTTCTGTTTTAATTATTCCCTGCCTTATAAGTTCTTTCATATGTTCAAGATTTTAAAAATATTTTGACCATGGATATGAGGGCGATCTGGCTGCAACATCTGTCACCCCATTGATCAGCAAGTTTGATTTGGCTGATCTAGCTGGTTAGGCAGCCAGAGTGCATTCCCTACTCCGAGTGCATCCCTCCCAAAGCTTTGTGCTCAATGGAAGAAGACCACCTACCCACCAAAGGAGGACTGTCCTTGAGTCAAGGGTATGTGAGTAGCTACACTCCCCTGCTACAACCTCCAAACAAGCTCCCTAGGTTCTTTCATAGGAGAACTTAGGATAGTCAAATTTCCAAGATTCCAATTAAAAAAATTATTTTTTTGACCAGCTTTTCTGGTTGTTCTCAAAAAAGGATTGATTTCAGTTTCCTATCCACTGGTATCAGAAATAGATGTTTCATTCTTTTTAACTGCCCACTTTTGACTCACACTTTAAATATTTATTTATTCTTTGAAACATTAAACTTATTGATTTTCTGTGTTGAAAATAATTTCCACATCTGAAAATTCTATGGGTCTGATTCTGCCATAAGGGCTCATGATGCCCATTATTTTGGATGATTTTTGCTGATTTGATGCTGTGGTTGTTGTTGTTGATGATGATGATGGCATTGTTTTACTATGAATTATGATATTCCTTTGAACTTTTAGTGGAAATTCTTTTTTCTTAAGATTTTATTAATTAATTAATTAATTAATTTAAGAGAATACAAGTATGCATGAGCAGAGGGAGAAGCAAAGAATCCCAAGCAAGGCTCAATCTCAGGACCTGAGATCATGACCTGAGCCAAAATCAAGTCTGACACTTTACCGTCTGAGCCACCTAGGTGCCCCTTCAGTAGAAATTCTTAAAACTGGGGATTCAAGAGGGCTCCTTCAGAAAGGATTTACTTTACTTCTTTTTAAAGATTTTCTTTATTTTGAGAGAGAGAGAGAGAGACAGAAAGAGAGAGCACTAGCAAGGGGAAGGGTAGAAGGAGAGAGAGAAGACGACTCCCTGCCAAGCAGGGAGCTGGACACAGGCCTCGATCCCACGACCCTGGAATCATGACCTGAGTTGAAGGCATATGTTTAATAGACTGAACCACCAGGCACCCCAGATTTGCCTTTACATCTATCAGGTGATTGGGGCATTTTAGCCAGGAGAGATTGAGAGATTTTTGACTCAATTGACGCTCATTGACTTGAGAGATTTTTGGCCCGTCCAAGAAGTGTGAATTCAAAATATAAACCTATAGAAGGGTTTGTTGCAGTAATGAGTTTTCAGGGAAAAAAAGTTTCTTCTCTTCATTCAGCACCAAAGTGTAAAATAGGTAGCATTTTCCAGCTCCAAGGAGGGGAGAGGTATTTATTTATCATTCATCCTATACTGAGAGTGCAACCTTTTGGGTCTTGCTTTATGAAGTGAAACTCTCGTGGTAGACTTTTTTTTTTTTTTTTTTTCGTGGTAGACTTTAAATCTCGAATCTTGCTTTGTCTTTTGTGCCTCTAGTCCTTCTTGGCTGTGAAAACTGACTATACCAGAAAAGGCAAGTTCAGCTTACTTTGGTTTCCATTGCCTACCTGCTTACCTCTGTAGCATCTTCTTTGCTAGGTTCCTCTTCACTTTCTCCAGCCAAACTGGATTTCTGTTAGTTCCTGAAACAAACCACCATTCTTCTTGCCTTGCTGCGTTTGCATATGCTGTTTTCTCTGCCTGAAAGATTTTGCTCTCTCTTTGCCTCACTCATTTCTGCTCATCCTGTAGCTTTTAGTTTAAATGTCATTTTCTTGAGGAAGCTTCTGTTCGACTCAGATCCAGTCAATTCTCACTGTTAAATATGCTATGTACTTTGGCCTTCACACTTGTGGTTGTTTAATAATTTATAAGTATTCTATCTTCCCTGCTAAACTATAAGCTCTGGAGGAATAGACTCTATCATATTCACTGCTGTACTACCATAGCACAGTGACTGGCACATAACCAGTTATCAGATATGTATTGTGATTGTTTGTGATAAAGTGGGTGCAAATTAATTTCATTCTGACTTTCATATAATTAGTTGAGAACATCTGGGGCTCAATTAGATGTTGTAGAAACAAGGTTATAAGTCTCTGCAAAAAAGAACCACAAATGAATACTTCAATGGTGGTAGTTGAAATATTTTTGCAAAAAATTATAAAAAAGAATCCCTTTTCCATGTAATCTTAGCAAAGAGGGCTTTGATTGTCCCAAAAGAAATGCTTGATTAGGAAGATTCTTGTTAGCAGAAGGAATTCAAGAGAAAAGTAAAAACCACTTTGCATTTGTAAAAAATTTTAGTCAAGAGAGATTTATATGAAGTCTTTCTCTTGAAAAATGCATGCAATATTAGTTTTTAATGTAAGCACTAAACATTCTTGGCAGAGCTAGTAAAAAAATCAAATCAAAATCTTGAGAGGAGTGCTTATTATTTGGGTATAATCAATGAACTGAGTAACAGAAGGGAACATGTAATTTAGGACACTTCACTTAAGTTTAATTGAAAAGAATACAGATGAACTCTTAAGTTTTGAAACTCCAGTGACTAGAGTCATAAAAACAGGACAAAACAAACAAACAAACAAACAAAAAAACCAAAACAAAAAAACACCAAACATGGATAACTTCCATTAAAGCGAGTAAAGGGAAACTATATGAGAAATGGGAAAAGTGGATTATTTCTGCAATCTCTTGATTTCTGTATCCTTCCTTTATATGTAAATCATCTCAGTGGCTAATTGAAGCAGAAAAGGAATTTTCTGGAGGAACAGTTTTTTTTTTTTTTTTTTAATTTATTTATGATAGTCACAGAGAGAGAGGCAGAGACATAGGCAGAGGGAGAAGCAGGCTCCTTGCACCGGGAGCCCGACGTGGGATTCGATCCCGGGTCTCCAGGACCTCGACCCGGGCCAAAGGCAGGCGCCAAACCGCTGCGCCACCCAGGGATCCCTGGAGGAACAGTTTTGATGGTAAGGAAGGGAGTAGAGGGAAACTGGATAGCCAGAACCACAGCTAACGTTGGTCCTGAAATGGCCTGGTGAGGGGATCACTGCCATTGCCAATAAATGCTGGATACCACCAGACTCTGGGCTCTGGGTATCACAGGTTCCAGGGGATGAATTCTGCTTATTCTGTGTAACTGAGTCCTGATTTAAAGTCCTAAGTAAGAACATCCAGTCTACCAACGTTGGTTCACTTTCCCTCACTCTAGGGTGACTGGGCGGGGTAGGGGTGGTGGTGGTGCAGAGGGCACTTGGAAGAGCAGAAGGCAAGTATCTGGACTTTCTGGCCCCTGTAGTGGAAGAAGAGATCCTGTCACCCACAAAAATTGCCAAGTGGAAAATTTCCAAACACTGTGAAAGGGGGAGGGTAAGATGCTGGGCAGCCATAAAATTACAAGTAACTCATTATGTAGGTCCACCTTTCAGAAATACAAGGAGATGTAGGAGAATCTTGCCCTATCCAACAACTATTATATCATTTCTACAAATGGAAGCAGTAGATCACTAAATTACCAGTCACTTGATTTAAATAAACTCACACATACACATAGACGCACATACAAACACACATATTGATCCACTGATTTTTCTTCTAATTTATCATTCCTATTGAGAAAGGGAAACATTTTCCTTTGTCCCAGATTAAATAAGGGAAATAGTCACATGTTTCATTAAACTACAACCATAATGCAGCCCTTTACCTCAGAGGATAAATCTGATGATAGTGTGTTTGATGAAGAAGTTACAATTGAGAGAAGGCAAATTTGGCCATGTGGAGAGCCATGAAGTCTTGTTTAAAAGATAAGACCCTTCTTTTTTCTTTTTCTCCCTACTTATCTCTCTGCTCAAACTTGTGACCCTGAAAACAAGAGTCACATGCTCTACTGACTGAGTCAGCCAGGTACCCTAAAGGACACCTCTTAAAAGATGCTCTCTTATTGCCTCCTGCTCAAAGAGGGAAGCTAGTCTGGTGTTAATGCTCTCCCCTTTACATTGGTTATTGAATGCTCCATCTATTTTATCTGATATTTGTAAATCAAGAGCATTAGGAAAATCTGCCCACTTATGAACCCAGTTTCACATTAAGTCTTATATAGTCATCTGTTTATATGACAATTAGTCATATGGGATTACTTATAAACATTAGGTCTACGCTGTTGTTGTTTTAGAAACTAATTCCTTGGAAGGCAGGACTTCTGTTTAGTTAATTGTGTGTAACACCAAACATTGGTCATTACATGTAAAGCTTTTAATGCTGCTGTTCAACATAATAAAATACTTTCCCTGCCATTGGCAAATAAAAGCTCTCTTCACATAAGACTAGGTTGGGAAACAACAGTCTGGGGGGCACATCCAGCCCACCATCTCTTTTTGTCTGTTTTTGTACATAAAGTTTTATTGGAAGGCAGTCATGCTCATTTATTTATATTTTGTCTGTGGCTGCTTTCCTGCTACAATGGCAGAGCTGAGTAATTGTGACAGTGACTGTATGGTCTGCAAAGCCTAAAATATTTGTTATCTGGCTATTTACTAAAAAAGCTTGCTGACTGGCCCTTGACATACATCAGTAGTTCTTACCTCAGACAGTAGGATAGGATCATCCGTAAAAATACAAAAAAATTAAAGATCCCTGGCCCCACATTATTACCTCAAATGTGAATTTCTAGGGTCAGAGCTGGAAATATAGTTTTTATTTATTTATTTTTTATTTTTTTAAAAACTTATTTATGATAGTCACACACACAGAGAGAGAGAGAGGCAGAGACATAGGCAGAGGGAGAAGCAGGCTCCATGCACCGGGAGCCCGACGTGGGATTCAATCCCGGGTCTCCAGGATTGCGCCCTGGGTCAAAGGCAGGCGCCAAACCGCTGCGCCACCTAGGGATCCCCGGAAATATAGTTTTTAAAAGTTCACCACAAAAGAGAATCATCAGCCTAATACAACACATACTACCTAGTATAATTTTAATAACTCTCCCTCATTGAGTGTCTGATAGACGTCAGGCATTGTATTAGATGTGCTACATGTATTTTCTCATTTTAATATCCATAAAAACCATCTTAGATACATTTTACAATCCTTAATTTATAGTGAAGGAAATTGAAGCTTTCTAATTGTAACTTATACAAGCTCACACAACTAATAAGCGTACAGCAAGGGTTTTTTTTTTTTTTTTTACTAGGTCTTCCTACCTGTTCAAGATTATAAACAGGAGACAAATATCCAGGCGAAGAAAAACTAACACTTATCCCCAAGATTTGCTTTTCCTCTGGGGGAACTGTATTTCCCATTACCAATGCTACACTGGCCTGCATGAGAATGCCTGTCCTAAGTATGGCAGCAGAACTCTCCTGTCGATAGACAGTAGCATAGTTGAGAAAACAATAGAACATTCAAACAAGATTTCATTCAAACCCAGAGGATAATAAAAGGGAAATAAACTCAAGGAGTAGCATGTAGCTGAATATTCATCTTCAATGAAGAAGCTACCATAGAGATATCTTCCTAATTGGTTTATGATCTGCCCCAAGTGGCAGAGCTCATATTTATGTGCATATGTATTTATGTCAGTATGTATTTATTTTTAAAGATTTTTTTATTTTTATTTTTTTAAGATTTACTTATTTATTTGTGAGACAGAGAGAGAGAGCGCATAAGAGCAAGTACAAGCACGGTGAGGGAGGGACAGAGGGAGAGAATCCCAAACAGAATCCCCCTCCCTGCTGAGGAGGGAGCCCAACGTAGGGCTTGATCTCACCACCCATGAAATCATGACCTGAGCCAAAACCGAGAGTCAAATGCCCAACCGAGTGAGCCACCAGGTGCCCTTTAAAGATTTTATTTTTTAACTAATCTCTACTCTCAATATGGGGCTTGAATTCACAGCCCTGAGATCAAGAGATCATGCTCCAGTGACTAAGCCACTCAGGCATCCCAAGCTCATCTTTAATCCCTAACCTCTTGGAAAATCATAAAGAACTCTAAAGACTCCCCCCAAGTCCAGATCCTAGAAAGGCATGAAGCAAAAGAAAATTCCTCTCCATCTTATTTAAAGCATATCTTTCAAGTTCTGGTCTCCAGAATAATTTATACATGAATGTCCAACTTGTTCTTAACCGGCTTGTCATGACATGATAGACCTCATATCGCCTAAGAGATACTGAACATACATTTGTGCTAGAGGATATCATTTGGTTATAAAATGTATTTGACCTTAATATATCTATAATTTCTTATTTAGAGCTAGAGAATATCATTTGGTTATAAAATGTATTTGACCTTAATATATCTATAATTTCTTATTTAGAGCTTTAAATGAGGGTCAAATCATCAGCTATATAAATCCTTTCATATTAATCTTAAGTCTATTCAAGTTCTATCTGAATAGACCTCAAATTCTATCTGTTTTCCGATAACACTTACTGTGGTATGACTCAGATAATTTTGGTAATCAATTTTTCAATTTCAGTATCCTATTTGTTATTGCTAATTTATACCCAAAAAGCATTGATATTTTATGATATAAAGACTAATTAGAAAAGCTTCAGTTTTAATAGAATAAATTGAAAATTGTACCTTCATAAGGATGCCTTTTATAATTATGATATTCTTAAAGTGAGCATTTATTATTGTTATGGGCTGAATTGTGTTCCTTATCTCCAAATTCCTATGTTACAGTCCTAACCCCTAGTACCTTAGAATGTGACTGTATTTGGAGATAGGGCCCATAGAGAGGTAATTAAAATAAAATGAGATCATATGGGTAGGCCTAAGCCAATATGCCTTGTGTCCTTATAAGAAGAGACTGGGATTTAAATAGACACAGAATAAATACAATGTGAAGACAAAGGGAGAAGATGGCCAGCTGCAAGCCCAGGAGAGAGTCCTTGGAAGAGACCAAACCTGGCAACACCTTGATCTTGGACTTCTAGCCTCCAGAATTATGAGAACATTTCTGTTGTTTAAGCCACCAGTCTTGGTATTTGTTAAAGCAGTCCTAGAAAACTAGTACAATCGTGAAATCCAACAAAGTTTTTGGTAAATTTTGCCAAGGGAAAAGTGGAGCTGCTTTCTCTTGATCCTGTTTATATTAGTGTGTAGAATGGGCCTCTTGCCTGAAAGTTGTTTGATGTCTCTTTCATAGAGGTGTTCTGTTTACTATCACCTCGGAATAAGTCTCAAAAGGTCAGCTGAAGTTCAGAGATGCTCAGTCTTGGGCTAGAAGGCCTTCATGAAAAGTAGATTAGTTTGTTATCTAAAGATCTATCATAGCCGCTGACTCAGGAAGCAAACTGGTGAGCCCCAGCACACTTTGGGGCCCAACTGCTCCATCCTGGAAAAATCCCAAGGGGGGATAAATTGAAAGCAGAGTTCCTGGCTGGGTTCGCCAAAAACGTTGCAGAGGGAGCAAACTCAGATAAACTTGTCACAAGAGAAGCCAGTAACTCAAGAGATGAGAATTTGGAAAAGAGGAAGAGAGAAATCTATTTGGGTGTGCGCAGCTTGGGGATGTGGCAGGCTTAAGTCTTGACAACTGACCTCTCCACTAGCAAGATGGACATCTAGAGTTTGATAGAGAGAGGTTCGGGGGATGGGGGGGAGCTGAGTGCAAGAAAGCAGGCAGAGAGCTTGTGGTCATAGGTGGAGGTTGGTATGCATTCAGCTCATGATCATGGGCAGGGACGGGGATATGAGGGGATATGTAGGGAGTGGTCCTCTAGGCCTTTCATTGCTATCACGGCTTTTCTGGTCTGGTGTCATTAAAAAATGCTTTCATCAATGCCTCAGGGAAGGACGATAAGAAATAAATACAACAGATTTTAGAGCATGAGTTAAGCTGTCTGGTCTGTTTCTGGTTTTAACTGTTTGGGTCTATCTACAGTTGAACTAACAAGTTCAGAAATAGTTTCAGGAGGGACTCAGAAACATGTTTATTGAACTCTTTTGGGATCAAGCCTACAGAGACCTACCTCCAGAAACCCCAGAACTAGCTTGTGCTACATCTGTCATGATTATGTTGGATTGTTACCCTAAATCTAAGGCAACCTCTTACACCTAGTTTGTAAATACTGACTTGGGCCTGGTTTCGGACTGAACTCTAAAGGTGAAGGGTAGGTCAGAAACTACTGGTTTCCTTATATTTCCTTAGTGTAACTACTTAGAATATCTTCCTCTTTTCCATTTATTTTCTCTCCATTTATTTATTTAATGAACAGTGGTAAGAGGTGTGTCGACTATGGGAGGGAGTAGGTTATGGAGAATCTATGTATGAGGGAGGGTTGGGTGGGGAGGATAAAAAGGATTTATTTGGACTCCTACCCTTACTTTACCTAACGCAGTCTAGAAAATCCAGGTGACTCAGTTCTAGTGCTGTTTTGTGCTCGCATTTGTGTTTGAGGATGTCATTCCCTCTCCCTCCATAAATGATTTACATTGGAGAGGTCTCAGGTTCTAGCTGTACTTTAACCAGGTTTTTCTGTTAATCTAAACTCTATTCACACACCCTTCTGTCGCCTGTTCCTTAATCCTTCCTCATCCCCATCCTGCCCTGAGCTGATTATACTTCCATGACTCTGGGTACATATCTAATATCATACATAGTTATTTTAACTTGTCAAAATGTAGTCTCTGTGACATTAGAATGATTCCTATTAATTCCTCCCTTTAACTTTCATAGAACCTTAAACTTTCTATGCAATAATGATCCAGTTTATTTTATACTCTAGTTGTTTAAACGCATATCTTATTGTATTGTTCTTACTAGCTTGTTGAATTTCTTTAAAGCAGAGACACATGACTTATTTACATTTTCTCCTCCTATTCCAGTTCTCTACACTTTCTTCAATAATACGATATTTATCTATAAAGGAGTTGGGTAGATTTGTGATCTATCCAACCTTTCTCAGTCTCTGTTTCATAAAAGTTGGTTGTATCTAAAAATCATTTCTATTTTTAAAATAAACAATGTCTTAGATTGACAATCACACATTCCAGAGTATTATTTAAGGATGTGCTAGCTTAATCACTCTGTATAACTTGAAAAACAAAGTTTCGTCTCATACACACACACACACAAGACAAAATCAAAGGAAGAACAATCGAGTACAGGCATATCAGGAAATACATTGAAAAAATTCATAAGGCATTATTTTAACTGGTTTTGTGTAATCTAAAATCTAGCATTAGAGTTCATGCTAAGAGCAAAAATGTATTTGATGAGTTTCATCCTCATCTGATGAAAAAACTGAATACTACAATGACATATACTTAAAACGGATATTTAAAAATTATTTGAGTACTTATGTGTCATGAACTGTTTTAAGTCCTTTACATGAAATGACTCATTTAATTTTCATAGTATACCCATGATGGAGGCCAGGGCAGAGTCTAAATTTCTAGGCATTCTATATGAGAATTAAATAATAAAATGCAAAATAAAACTAAATTGTTTAAGTTATGTTAAAACTGCATAGTAGTGATTTCTAAGCACAAACAACTGCAAAACATATAAGCTGTTTGTCTTTAGTAATACATTCTTTAGAGTGTGATCTTAGCTCTAGGAAGTTCTCAAACACTCTTTCACTGGATTAATACAAATCGCTGGATTAAAACATACAATTTTAAGTGGTTGAAACGTTAAATATATGTATCAATTTCAACATGTCTTATTAAATCTTATTTATAGTACCTCTCAAAACCCTGAAAAATGTTAGTACACAGCAGTAGCAAAAATTTTAAACAGCACAATCAGGGGGAGAAACAAGCTTAGTTCAGTAGCTAAAATTCTTACTGCGTTATTAATTTGGGAATACCATCCAGAATCTCTATTTTTTTTCTTGCTAAATAACCATATTATCTTTCTTCTAAATAGCCGCAGTCTCAAGGAACAAATTATTCTCGTAATCTACACATCTGCCCTAAGCGGGGAGTTCAAAGCATGTAAATGTTTCTCATACATTAGCTTTTATTGTAAACACTCAAGTAATTTTCGAAGCTGCTTTTCTCCTTTTTCTGCCAAATGTTTCTGTTTAATTATATTAGTACAATGAATTCTGGGAAGCCCCTTGGCTTTAAACCTAGGTTTAACCGAAAAATTGATGAAATAAAAATAAACTTAACTTCAGCATCGTATTTTATTTGCAAGGGATTTACCGACGGAGGTACAAACTATTCGTAGTTTAAAGCAACTGTGTTATCTAGGTAGCTTGTAAGGAAAGTTGGGTTATTTGCTTCACCTCAACAGGGAAGTTGGCTTGTTTGCCTAGCAACAGCCGCTAAAACCTTCTGTTGTGGAAGGTTCCCTAGGAGGGAGAAGCGAGGAGGAGGAAAAACAGGAGGGACAGATTAATCTGTTTTTCCTAGCAGGGGAATGAGGCCTGGCTCCTTGAAGAGGGAAAGGCCATCCGAGAGGTAGACGGCCTTTAGATTAGCACACACTGACCTAATCCCTCTGTGAGAGCTGGAAGTTAGTTCTTTGTAGGATTGGGGTTACCCCCGGGCGGGCTGAAGGCGAGCTTACGGATTGAGCCCACTTCAAAGGGAAGTGGATCCCAGTCGATAGAAGCACGTCAGGAGGTCTTCTGGAAAGAAGCTGGAATCGCAGTAGCAGGAGGGGCTCAGCAACTGAGAAGACCGCCGCGCAGGGTTTGGGAAAGGTGTGTGGTGTGTCTTACACCTATTACAAAGCCCCGTTCTAACGACGGAGTTTATCGAGCTAGAGGCGGCAGCTTCTCTACACATAGCCCTGGCCTTGGGAGTGCTGATGTCCGCAGCGAAGAAAGGGCGGGATAAGCCAGAGATCCCCGCTCTCTTGGCCAAGACCTGAAGCCACAAAAGGGGAATCACGGCAGAGGGGTGCTCGCGGGGCGGGGTGTCCGTGCGAGGCCGCCCCGATTCCGGACGCTCCATCTGGAAATCAGGCCTGAACGGCGGGGGGTGTCCCTCCGCTGCTCTCCCTTACAAGCACGGGGTTGGCGAAGCGCGCTGGTCCGCACGGGGTCTTCCCGCTACCCCAAATCAAAATGGCTTCTTTTCCACGAGGGACAAGAAACTTTCAATCGTCGCAAGGTTCGCTTTTAGAGCTAGGAACTCGTCCACGGGCCGGACCTCCCCGCCCCACCCCCCGCCCCACCCCCACCCCCACCCCGACAGGTATCCCCGTCCCCTCGGGCCTCCAGGCGGTGTCGCCGCGACGGGAAGCCCGACCTCTCTGGGGACTCGGTGAGACGCAGGGCAAAGCTGGTGTGATCGAGAACGTGGGTGACACGCACGAGAACAACAAGTCCTCCGGGGCGGGGGCCGCGGGGCGCGGGGCGGCCGCGGAGGAAGCCCAGGGGCGGAGGGAGCGCGGGGTTCCGAGGGGACGTCAGACATTTCCCAATCCCCGCTCGCCGCCCGGCGCCGCGGCGCTGCTGGGGGAGGGCTGGCGGGCTGCGGGACCAGTTCGGCGGCTCCGGGCGTGGGTGCGCCCCGGGGGCTGGCGGACGGCGTCGCGGGCCTCCCTCCCGGGCGTTGGCGGCCGGTGACTCAGAGCTTTCCCCGCGCGCCCCGCCCCGCCCCCCCGCGCGCCCCGCCCCCCGGGGAGGAGCCTCGCCCTCGTCCCCGCCCCAGTCTCCGGGGCGGGCCGGAGCCCGAGGAAGAGGAAGGGGACGAGGACAACGAGCGACGGGGCGGAGGAGGAGGAGGAGGAGGAGGAGGTGGAGGAAGAGGAGGCCGACCAACAAGATGGCCCCTGCTGCAGGAGCAGCCTCAGCAGCAGCAGGTGGGAGGCCGGAGGCGACGCTGGCGGTGGCGGCGGCGGCCGTGGCCCGGCGGCCTGGGACAGAGTCAGAGTCGACGGTGGCGGCGGCGGCGGCGGCGGCTGCCGCGGCGGTGGCGACGGCCGCGGGGACTCGGAGCTGAGAGGAGCTGCTGCTCGGACCAGCGCGGTGAGCGAGCAGCAGGCGGCGGCGGCGGCGGCGGCGGCGGCCCGGGCCCGGGGAGTGCGGCAGTCGCGGCCCGGCCTCCGTCGGGAACAATAGGCGGCCGCGGCGGGGAAGGGGCCGTCCTCGCCCGCCCTCCGCCCCTCGGCGGCAGCGCCCGGCCCCCCGCGCTTCCCCCGCCCCCCCGGGGCCTCAGCCCGGCCGGCGGCGGAGGGGCTTGTCCGCGGCCGGCGTCCCGAGGCCCGAGGCCTTGGAGCGCGGCCGGGAGGGCCTGCAGGAGCGGGTAGGCCGTGGGGAGCTGCGGACGCCGCCCTGGGCGAGGGGAGGGGGCCCCAGGTGCCCGGCCCGGCGCTTTCTCCTAGGGCCTCGGGCGGGGTGCAGGGTGTGCGCAGGAAATGCTTTTTGGACCCCCGGCCCGTGGGGGTGGGGAGGTGAAGGCGGCTGTAGACGGGCACCGCCTCCGCGTCCCTGCACCTCGCGGCTGCCCCCTTCCCTAACCCCTTAAGCGCTCTCCTTCCTCGGCCAAGCGGGTTTCACGGGGCTCTCGAGCTCCCTGAAGCTTCTGGAGATGGAGCCAGGTGGTCTTCTCTCTTGCTGATGGCGATGGGGAAACTGTGTATGCGGGTGTCTTAAGAAACATTTTGAGTGCAACAGCCAAAAAAAAAAAAAAAAAAAAAGCCTTACAAGGTAAAACGTGATTATCGATAAGGGAGGGGTGGGGAGGGGTGGAGGGCTGAGGGATGTTCTTAAAACGTCCCTTCGCTCCGGTTCTCTCTAAACCTAAGTTATGCCCACGTCCCGGGGGAGAGGGAAACAAGGGCTCTTTTGGACCAGTAATAATATAACTCTTGACATCCCAGAATAGTCCACGAAACTGGAAACAAAGCCACTAACTGGCGAGGCGAAGACAAATCGTAGTGTCTGAATAGGACTTTGCTTCAAACGCACCGTTTTTGCACTGTTAATGTGCCTCATAAGAAATAACTAACAACATGAGCCCAGAATGGACCTAACGAAGCATTTCTTCAGGAGAGAAGTGGTTTCCTCATCTCCAGGCTAGAACTTCTTGTGCTCTGTCTCCTGTTTTGATTTTGCCTTTCAGTCTTTTATTCTAAGACTAACCGTTGCTTTGGGTTTGATATTTGGTTTCTAAAGCAGATGTTAGTAGGATTTCAAAACTTCTTTGTAACTTTCAAAAACTGGAAACAACTGTTCTCTTTTGAATGTTTAGGCTTTTGGAGAGGCAAATAACAATTACACCCGGCAGTGATGCCTGTAACTTCAACAGTTAATTGCGACAACACCTAAATTTAGGTGTTTTTTTGTTTGTTTGTTTTTTGTTGTTGTTGTTGTTGTTGTTGTTTTTTGTGGCATCTACCTCGTCCCATCTCCACTGTTGGGGCGGGGGCGGGGGGAATGATTCCAGTTACTTCCATTCCAGTTTATATGTAGGTTTGCAGATATTTATATTAAACTTGTTTGGATGCAACCGGGAAGATTGCTTTCTACTGTTTAACATTCAGTTACTTGGTCCCTCCATTCGTGTTCTTGAAAGGAAAATTGACCTGTGCAGAAAAGATGCCAGTTAATGTCTTCCATCCAGTTTTAGGGTAAATTTCTACTTAGAATTGTCTGTGTTATAATTCGAAGCATTTTTAGTGTATGTGAAATTTAATGAGTGGCACTAGTCCTTAATTCTTTCAAGAGAATTGACTGTAAATATACTAACAGCCAAATAAACATGGAGGTTGCACTATCTTGTTGTTTAGAATTATAGTGGAAAAATATGCATAACTCATTTTATGCCTAGTGTAAATAATGTGGATGTTTTTAGACTTTAAAGTGATGGGGAAAGAACAACTTTCACATGGTTCCAGCTAATAAGTCTCAGAAAGAATACTTTTTTTTTTTTTTTTTTTTAAGTACTGGAATCCATAATTCCTTTTTTATGCTGGATTTTGTTGGGTCAGCACAAAATGCAAGTAGAGTCTATCTTGTAATGACCTTATATTTATCTATGACCCTAAACCTATTAGACCGTACAAATTCTTAAATTGTAAGTGGTTAGTGTGCTTGGTTATTAAAAAAAAAAAAAAAATCTTGTGTGAAGGACCAATTTGCCTCTTAATATCATTTTCCTGAAAACAAAAGATTTTTAAATGTTGAGGTTTTGTGTTTGGATGTTGGCTCAACAATTTATGGGTAGGGTCTGGGTCCCTATTTATGTTTAATTTTGAAAATTTTTTTAGAGAGTTCTAGTTTTAATAGTTGTCAAAACTATTTTAAGATATGATCCCCGCATTGTCATATTTTTTCAATGTTTAATCCGATAATTTCAGTTTTTCAAGTACTATTTAAGAATTTCTCTAAGGTTTGGAACCTTAAGAATAGCTTAAGAATTAGATTTGAGAAGAAATTAGATTTGAATTTTCTTGGTAATATTAAAAGTTACTATATATTTGATTAATTTGAAGAAATTTGAAAGGATTTTTTGTACATAAAAATGAGTTTTTTAAAGCATCTCTGTTGAATGAGTAAAAATATTCCCATTTAAATTCTCCTATTTTTGCTGTAATATTGGTGTTATTATTCTCATTTTATATATGAAGAATATGAGGCTAAGAGAAGCTATGTAACTAGCAAAAAGGCCACATAATTAATAGGTTACAGAGCTTCCTCAAACCCAGGTCTTGTGGCATAAATTAGATGCTTTACTACTGCCACCATGTGTCTCAATGTTTAGTTTTGAAGCCTCTCCTATGTTGACAGATTTCCTTTTTTTGACCAGGAACTATGCTTTGTAATACTGTACTTGCTTTTAGCCCTAATACCTTTCTATTAACATTATTTATACCCTGCCAAATAATCACTTATAAGTTTGAGAAAGTATTTATTCATGTGAATTACAAATGAAACGCATATTTTTGTTTTTAGCAAATTTAAATGCTGTTGATCTAGTAACTCATCTATTTACATAGGAGAGATTTATGGCATTACTATAATGGTTTCATGGCTTTAATTTGCTATGTAAACAGTTACTAAATTGTGCCTTTGAACTATTTCATGGTAATTTAAAAATGATTTTAGTAACAATCAGGGATATTCAAGCTGGGTCAGCTAACATTTGAAATTCTTCATTTATAATTTTTTAAAGCCACAGATCATTTAGAATTCTGCAGCATTTTTTATGTCTAGATCTTAGGGATTCAAAATGGAATTTTAGGGGGGCGTCTAATCAGTCTACTTTTGGATATATCTTGAGAATGGTTGGTACTCAACAAAGTGAAGAATACACTGATAAATGATCCTTGTTTGGTGGATACCTCGGAGCAAGATGTTCTTTGGCAGGGTATACTGACCTGGTTTAGCTTTGGCCCTGTCAGCACTCAGGAGTTCAGGTATTCTTTGGCATTAGATTCAAATGGATTTAAATTCCCACATCAGTCTGTGTCATAACAGTCACAGTAGATTTCACAATTAGCTGATTCTGTAGGATGCTCTTGAAGATCTCCTTCTCTTGTTTAGTCCTGGAGTCTAGGACTAGGATTTGGACCAGGACTAGCCTTGGAGATTGTTATGGCATAAGATTAATTTTGTCTGGCATTATACAGAAGATTTTTTTTTATTTCAGAGTTTAAGTAGATTCTATATATTTTCAAGTGACTGGTTTACTAATCCTAAATAATGTCACCCTATATCCCCAAGACTGTTAACTTCAGCACAATTATTTATATCCATTATTGGTCAGATTTGTGCCTGTTCACTTCTTACATAATATTCTTGTTTACTCTTTATGTAATATTAGACACTTCTTATTAGTTCACAGTATTTTCTTAATTGGTTGAGGTTTGGGAAAAGAATTCTAATAAAAAAATTTGCGTTGACCTTTTAAGCACGGGTTAGCTGACTGAAATTGTGACCTGCCAAGGAGGAATAAATATTTTAAGGTTCATTTATATTTTTATTTTTTTTTAAGATTTTATTTATTTATTCATGGGAGACACACAGAGAGAGAGAGTGAGAGAGAAGACGAGAGGAAGAGGCAGAGAGAGACACAGGCAGAGGCAGAAGCAGGCTCCATGACGGGAGCCCGACATGGAACTCAATCCTGGGTCTCCAGGATCACACCCTGGGCTGAAGGTGGCGCTAAACCTCTGAGCCACTGGGGCTGCCCTCATTTATATTTTTCTTTGAGATTATTAGCAAATGTATGTCATATGTTAGCAATATTTTGATGTTAAAGCATTTTAGCATTGATGTCAGTACTTAACTCTCTGATTATTACTATGCATATATGGTAATAATTTAACTTGTAATGCATCTAAAAATCTCCAAGATCTAAATAGCATTTGAACATGGTAGCAATGTTTTTGAAGAAGAGTTCTAAGGGGATCATTATATACATATATGTACATATATATTATATATATATCTTAACATAATTTTTAAATTAAGGTTCAGTTCATTGAACATAAAACTAGTTATTTTAAAGTAAGCAGTTTAGTAGCAGTATATTCACAATATTGTGCAACTACCACTGTTTAACTCCAAAACCCTTTTATCACCCCCAAAGGAAACTCTGTACCCATTAGACAGTTACTCCCCATTTCTCCCTCCCCTTGGTCCTTAGCAACCAGCATTCTACTTTGTCTCTGTGGATTTAACATAAAATTCTATTGAATCAAGATTAAGGAGCAGTACTATGTATAATTGAAATTGCAGAAAAAACTTTGGGATATGATTGTTAGGAATCAAAAACCACCTCATTCTTTGCATGCTTCTCTTGAGTACAGTAGGCAGGCTGCCAGGGACTCTTTATGGAAGAAAAGTTGAAAGTCACAGCAATTTGCAGTTTTAATTTTGATCATTCCAAAGGAGTTCTACTCAAACTCTCAGACTCATTTGTATTTCCGTATTGGGTTATGAGAATTAACTAAATTATAATGTTCTATGCAAATATGAGCACTAATATTTGTTAGTTTGTTCTCTATAATTTATTTGCCTTTTGATTTTTCTCTTACCCCTCCTTTTTTTTTTTCTTAATGTGTAGAAGAAACTTGAAATGTTAACAGACAAGGTCTTTACCTGACATTATATTGGAAGAAGATTTTTAGGTTGAAACTCTTTGATCTTTATGTATCTAACTTTATAATTATTTTATTCTGATAATCTTTTAGGATATGTAGAATTATAATTTGCCTGACTCTGCTTTTAATCCCATGTTGAATAAGTCTTAAAAACCTAGGTTTTAGGGACGCCTAGGAGGCTCAGCAGTTGAGAGTGTCTACTTTTGGCTCAGGGCGTGATCCCAGAATCTGGGATCGAGTCCCACATCAGGCTCCCTTCGAGGAGCCTGCTTCTTCCTCTGCATATGTCTCTGCCTCTCTCTCTCTGTGTTGCTCATGAATAAATAAATAAGTCTTTAAAACAAAACAAAAAACCCCTAGGTTTTGGCTCTCCAGGTGACTCCCACCAAAACATGGACACTATTACTGAAGCAGTTGATTTCTGGCTTTTTTGATTGGTTTAGTTCATGAATTGAGAGAGAAGACTATTAGGCTTTTTTTCTTTCTGGAATAATGTACAGACTATTAGGCTTTTTTTCTTTCTGGAATAATATACTTGGACTTAAGTAAGTAAGTAATCTCTACTCACAACCCCAAGATCAAGAGTTGCACACTCTACCCATCCATGTAAGCCCGGCACACCCCTTTAAAAAATTTTTTTTTTCTTTTTAGTAATCTCTACACCCAGAATCAAGAGTCGCATGCTCTTCTGACTGACCCAGCAGGTGCCCCAGACTTTGTAAATTTAGAATTGCTAAATTTGAAGTTTAGATTTTGGGCTTCGGAAATACTCTTGTATCTTTATCTTAAATTCAAAATGGTAACCAGCTTCCCCCCCCCCCCACCCCGGGAATTAAATTGAGATCTTAAAATTTATGGTGAGAAGTGCAAAATAGGTTTCGTGTTATTAGTAAAGATTTGTAATAGTTGCAGAAGATCAAGGTGGAGAAGAATATTTTAAATTTTGATATTAATCTCCTTCCCCCTCCTTTAAACATGATTTTAAGTATTCATATTTTCTTAGTTGTTTCCAAATGTCAGAGTTCTCCATCAGACCTGATCCATATTATTCTTGGTGACCTTGATACCCCTCTGGCCCTAATCTTGGAACCAGAAGGGCATATGAAAAGTCACCTTATTGATATCCCCTTTTTAACGGTAAATTTATTTAGTTAAAAGAACAACTTAAAAAGTGATGAGAAAGAATTACTTAAGAATATTTAAAAATCGGGACGCCTGGGTGGCTCAGTGGTTTAGCGCCCACCTTCAGCCCAGAGTCTTATCCTGGAGACCCAAGATCAAGTCCCGTGTCGGGCTCCATGCGTGGGGCCTGCTTCTCCCTCTGCCTGTGTCTTTGCCCTCTCTCTCTCTCTCTCTCTCTCTCTCTCTGTGCCTTTCATGAATAAATGAATAAAATCTTAAGAAGAAAAAAAAAGCAAAAACGAATATTTAAAAATTAGTGGTTTCCTTTATAGTGATTTTTTCAGAACAGTATTAATTCTTTGTAAATATTTCTTTGTTTTTATATATGCCTCATTAATTTTTATAGCAACATTGGAAAGCTAAGTATACTAAATTAATAAATTTAATCATTGGAATGCTTTAGTTGGTTAATCATTGGACTCTTGTTTTGTTTTGTTTTTTTAAAGATTTTATTTATTTATTTATTCATGAGATAGAGAGAGACAGGCAGAGGGAGAAGCAGGCTCCATGTAGGGAGCCCGATGTGGGACTCCATCCCGGGTCTACAGGATCAGGCCCTGGGCTAAAGGCGGTGCTAAACTGCTGAGCCACCCGGGATGCCCCTGTTTTGTTTTGTTTTTAAAGATTTTATTTATTTATTGGGGAGGGGCAGGCTCCATGCAGGGAGCCCTACATGGGACTTGATTCCTGGTCTCCAGTATCACGCCCTGGACTGAAGGCGGCACTAAACCGCTAAGCCACCGGACTCTTGGTTTTGGCTCAGGTCACCATCTTGCAGTCCTGAGATTGAGACAGAGTGGGGCTCCATGCCCAGTGTGATGTCTGTTTCAGAATTTTTCTCCCTCCCCCTGTCCCTGCGGCCCTATGCCCACCCTGTGCTCTCACACCCATTCATGCATTCTCTGTCAGATAAAATCTTAAAAAAAATACATTTAATCATTAAAATAACATCTTTAAATGAGGTGATGTTTAGAGATCTATGCTAAAAAATATGGTTTAGTGGAAGATTTCTGAATGAAATAGGATGATTGTATTCTTAGCTTTATTATAGAATAGTAGTTCCATCTTTCCAGGTCCCAGTTTAGAATAGGAAGTATACAAAAAGACTTAATTGTTACAAGATTAATGACCTCATCATCTGCACTAAGGCACTGATTTAGGAGCTCTCTTGGTTTGTACATAATTTTAATAAATTTGATTATCTGTTCTTTAATCCCATAGCAGATTAAAAGGTGCAAATTAGCTGTGGGAGTAGAGGCACTGTAGGTAAAAGGGACAGCAAGGGGGGGCGTGACGGAAAAAAAAACACATTAGCTTGGGGCCATTTAACACAGGTACAACACCTCATTAGACTCTGTCATTAATTGATTATTGTATTGTGCTGTATAACCTATTCCTGATGATAAATTCATTGTGGGAAAATTTAATTATGTTCAGAATTTTGGGAGTCCTAAAAATATTGACATAAGCTTTGGAGTCAGAAATACCTAGGTTCCCATCTTTTATCACTTAAGTTTTATGATTCTTCATTTCTAAAAACAAATGGTAATACCTTCCTTTAAAGATTTGTTTTGGGGGCACTTGGGTGGCTCAGTCAATTCAGATAAGCAACTTATTCGATTATCTGCTCAGGTCATGATATCAGGGTTGTGAGACTGAGCCCTCCTTACCTCAGGCTCTGTGCTGGGTGTGGACCCTCCTTGAGATTTTCTCTTTCTCTCCTCCTCCCCCCTGCTTGCATGTGTGCTTCTACTCTCTCTAAAATAAATCAAATCTTAAAAAAAAAAACAAAAAAAAAAACAAAACTTTGTTTTGAAGTTTGAGATAATATACATCTTTTTTTTTTTTAATTTTTATTTATTTATGATAGTCACAGAGAGAGAGAGAGGCAGAGACACAGGCAGAGGGAGAAGCAGGCCCCATGCACCGGGAGCCGGACGTGGGATTCGATCCCCTGTCTCCAGGATCACGCCCTGGGCCAAAGGCAGGCACTAAACCGCTGCGCCACCCAGGGATCCCGAGATAATATACATCTTTAGTATAGTACCGGATACCTAGTACTCATTCAATAAATGTTATTTTCCTCCTTAAATTGTTTAACAAAAATCGTTTTAGAAAGATACTCATCTAGAATATTTGAAATAGTTTTGCTACTCAAGCTACATATAAACTGCGTAGTTTAGGACAAAATGTATGTGTACTTTTTTTTTTTTTTTTTTTTTTTTTTAGGTTTTATTTTTAAGTAGTCTCTGCATTCAGCATGGGGCTTGAACTCACAACTCTGAGATCAAGAATCACATGTTCTACTGACTGAGCCAGCCAGGTGCCCTATATATGTACTTTTGAAGTAGTGGTTAGGAATGAGATACCATTCTCATTTTCTGTCCACATCAGTCTTTCATTAATATGGATCTGTGCTATTCAGTACTAGTTGCTAGCTACAAATGGCTACTTAAATGTAAAATTTTTAATAGACTTGATTTTTTTAGAGCAGTTTTAGGTTTACAGAAAATTGTCTTGAAGGTGCAGAGTTTCCATATACACCTTCCTTTCAGTTACCTCTATGAGCATCTTGTATTAGTGTAGTGCACTTATTATAATTGATGAGCCAATGTTGATAAATTGTTATTAAATTCCATAGTTTATATGAAGATTCACACTTTGTGCTATATAATTTTATGAATGAGATTGTTTTCTTTCACTTAGCAATGTAACATTTAAGTTTTTTCTGTGTCTTTTTGTGGCTTGGTAGCTCATTTTTTTTTAACTACTAAATATTCTATTTTATGGATAAACTTAAGTTTTGTTTTTTTTTTAATATTTTATTTATTTATTCATGAGAGACACACAGAGAGAGAGAGAGAGAGAGAGGCAGAGACACAGGCAGAGGGAGAAGCAGGCTCCACGCAGAGAGCCTGATGTGGGACTCGATCCAGGGTCTCCAGGATCATGCCCTGGGTTGCAGGCGGCGCTAAACCACTGCGCCACCGGGGCTGCCCTAAACTTAAGTTTTAATTAAAATCAAATAAAACCTAAAATTTAGTTCCTCAGTTGCACCAGCTACGTTTCAGTGGCTCAATAACCACATGTGGCTCGTGGTTACCATACTGGAAACTGAAGACGAACATTTTCAACATCTCTGGAAGTTTTATTGAAGAGTGCTGATGTAAACTATCCTCCCAAGGTCCAGTTCTCTGGTTCTGTTCACTCTCACAGAAAACTTACCTCTTTACATGATCTCAGCTTGTCCTCAAGTCTACATTTTCAATGCTTTGTGGCTGGCAGCCCTGAACTTCACATAATAAAATTTATTCCCTGCAAGAAACAGCCTTTCCAAATAAATATTGTCCATTAATGGTTTCCTCAGTTTCCTATCAAAGTATCATCTTTTACTCCACTTTTCTGTGTTCCTAGAATCTGGAGTCACTTTTTCTTTTCTCTAACTTTTTCGAATATTCATCAAGGATATACAGATCTCAGAATAAATGGCAGTAGTGAGATTAGAATCTAATTGCCCAATATTAATACTTATAGATAAAAACTATAAATTTAATAGTGATATTATTCTTTATTAGAATTTTAACGGAATAAAAAAAAGAATTTTAACGGAATAAAATTATCCCATTTAGCTGCTTTCTTTCTATATAATTCAGTTATGATGGGAAAATATTAAAAAATATTTTTGAGTATGAGTCATTTTAGATAATAAAAATTAATTTCCAAGACTATTATGAATTAGCTGGTAAGGGTGAATAGAGGTGAACTGAACATTATTGGTATCCAGAATTCTCTTTTGGCAGTTGGATTTACACTTGGATTCTATTCAAACTACATTTTAATCTGTAAAATCCAAATTGGTTATCACATGAACTTTTATCTTCCTTGTTAAAGTTTCCAGAGCTTGAAAAGTGGAGAGCCTTATGTCAGTCTCTTTTGCTTTATTGTGTTTGGTTCTGATTTTACCTTCCCTGTATACTGGTCATTGCTGGCTCAAAATTCTGTTTTTGTGGTGACATGCTGTTAAAGAGTGGTAGTCTTCCATATTTAAGTGCTGTATTTAAAAAAAACAAAAAAAAAAAAACAAAAAACATGCACTTTGGATTTTTTTTTAATTAATTTATGATAGTCACAGAGAGAGAGAGAGAGAGAGGCAGAGACACAGGCAGAGGGTGCAGGCTCCATGCCCCGGGAGCCTGACGTGGGGTCGATCTCGGGTATCCAGGATCGTGCCCTGGGCCAAAGGCAGGTGCCAAACCGCTGCGCCACCCAGGGATCCCTGCACCTTGGATTTTAAGCTTTGTTTTGAAATGCTTTCCCAATAATTAGTCTTTTAAAACCCATGTTTTATATGTCAAATTTTACATTAATTACCCCATTGAAAGAAGCTTTTGAACTGTTTTTATTGAACGTTCTTTGCTTGAATTTACTTTTCTTTAAATTTATCAGAGACTGAAATGTAAGGCTCTCCATATATTTAGAAAAATTGAGTTATAGGTTCTGTGGATTGACTCATTAACTGAATCAATTTTTTCAGAAATGTAATTTTAATATGATAGGTCTGTAGGTCTGCAGTTGATGAAAACCTGTTAATAAGGGCAGAGAAGGCCAATTTATTTTCTTTCTGTTGCTTTTTTTTTTTTTTAGAGATGGTTTTGTGAAATAAAATCCTTAGAATAGATAATCTCTAAGTGCATTTAGGAGCAATTTAGAATATCACAAAGGCCAGAGTAGATCATGTTCTTATGAAAGCATCATTGAATATTGAAGTAATAGCACCTAGTTTCCTAATGATTAACATATGTTAGTTAATTCCTTGTACTCTGTGTCGAGATAAAACTCAACAGTCTCTTAGGTGCATAATGACAAAATGGTAAGGGGGGTGGAGGGGAAAGAAGTAGGGAGTAAAATCCGGTCAATAGATTCTCCATATTTGGGAAAGATTTCAGGTTCAATTGTTAATTTTTTTAACTCTTTAAGACTTTTTGTAGAGCAGTTTTAGATTCACAGCATAATTGAGAAGAAGGTACTTAAGTTTCCCATATACTTCCTGCTGTCAAACATGCACATTATCAGCATCCACCACCAGAGTGGTATATTTATCACACACACAAAAAAAGATTGATGAATCTATATTGAGATATAAAGTACATAGTTCACATAGGGTTCATTCTTAGTTGGCACATTCTGTGGGTTTGGCAAATGTATGATGACAAGTATTCATGGTTATAGTATCATACAGAGTATTTTTTTTTAATTTTTATTTATTTATTCATGAGAGAGAGAGAGAGAGAGAGAGAGGCAGAGACACAGGAGGAGGGA